>NW_024096469.1:4807500-6007500 GCF_016545835.1 Crotalus tigris
TTAGTTCTAGGTTGCTTCTCTCTTCAGTTAGTTTCCACCTGTTGCTTCTTGTCCTGCCTTCAGGCACTTTGGAGAATAGCTTGACTCCCTCTTCTTTGTGGCAGCCCCTGAGATATTGGAACACTACTATCATGTCCCCCCTCATCCTTTTCTTCATTAAACTAGACATACCCAATTCCAGCAACCGTTTCTTATATGTTTTAGCCTCCAGTCCCCTAATCATCTTTGTTGCTCTTCTCTGTAGTGTCCAGGGATCATATGATCACCTTTTCCAATCTTTTGACAAGCAATGTCAGTGGGGAAGCCAGATTCACTTAACTATGTTATTAACTTAACAACTGCCGTGATACACTTAACAACTGTGGCAAAAAGAGTTCATAAAATGGGGCAAAACTCACTTAACAACTGTCTTGTTTAACAACAGTAATTTTGGACTAAGTTGTTGTCATAAGTCAGGTCTACCTGCATTACATAACCAAGAACTTGGTAATATACAGTTGAAACTGAGCAGAAAAATCAAGCTCAGCCTAAAATGATTATGGAGCAGGATGATTACGGAGCTGAAACAATTTCCCTATGAAGAAAGTTATAATGCTTTGGGGGTTTGAATTAGGAGGTCCTTTTCTTTAATCCACACTTTTCCAATGAAACTAAATGGCAGCTAAATTTTTGGATGATCTTTACAAAGAGCATGGTTAAATGATGGAAAACACTAACATATGTTGTTGAGAGGATTGCTAACTTGCATTACTTAAAGGGATTGGGCAAATTCAAGGTAGACAATTCTTATTTCACAACTTCTAATTAAGATAGTTATATATGACCTTCAGTAGTAGAGGCAATATCTAGCTAAATATCAGTTGCTGAGTAACAGAATTAGGAGAAAATTATTATGATGCCCAGTTGTTTCCCACCGGTATCACTATGTATTAGCAGATAACACTGGATGATGTGGACCATTAGCATAGTTATGTTTTATCAGCCCTTCAGAAATCTTTTTCGGAATGGATGTGAAGCAAAACAGTAGAGAGAGGAGAGAAAATCTCATCTACATAAACATATTGCATTCTGCATTATGTAATTGTGAAAGGGGAACTTCTTATAGTCTGAAACTGTTTTCAAGCAAGGAACTGATTCCATACAAGACACTAATTTATATAAGGGATTAATACAGAATTTGTAAAATGCAGCTGAAGTTCACTGAATAGGAAATGTGAGCTAGATAAACAATAGGTGATTTATCAGATCAGTTTAAAGATGGTGGAGACTAAATTTAAATGTTAAAATGATAAAAAGATAAAACCTCTACTAAGGAAGCTCTACAGAATGGTTTGTTAGTGCGCATATTAAATATGAACCAACACATGGACAGAGAGATAAGTGACATCTTTTGGATATATTTGAAATTAGATTCTCTATGTAATCACAACTCACTAGACATAAACAATATTATTTGTGAAATTGTATCTGGAATGTGTCAGGGGAAAAGTACAAAAATTTGTAAATCAAAGGTTGGCAAAGAAATAACAGTCATCTGTTTGTTGTTATTCATGCGAGTGTTCAAATTGGCTCATCCACTCTTTCTTGATGGTCCTATCATCCCAGCTTTGGAAGTTCTACTCTGACAGTGAGTCAATGACTTTCTGAGATATTTCTGGAACAGTTCCTATTCTGAAAGAAATAACTACCAATAAAACAGTTCTATAATATAACACATGGGTGAATAGTAAATGTGTTTTAAAGAAGAGAACCTAGAAGATCCATTGAAGCACACACACGCCCACACACACACACACAAAATTAAAGAACGAACAAAGAGGGACAAAAAATGCACATCAGTGATGGTCCTTCTCTAAGTATTAGGCAAGCCCGCTAAGAAGTGGTTTTGGGGGAAGAGGGAAAGATGCTTCAATATAATTTGCAACAATTGTTTACAATTTAAGAAGTTCAGCCTTCTAAGCCACAAAAAACAAAGTTAAGTAACAAATCATCTGTGAAGTACAGATTAGTTTGACATTTGTTTTTAAGCACTCTTGAATCCACTTCAGACAGAAAGAACACTAAATGTAGGCTGCAGCAAGAGGGAGGCAAACCATCACAGAAGCTTCATAATTCAGAGAATATATGAAGCATAGGCGAATCCTATTATAAAAAACACCTTAAAAGACACAAGAGGGCAACAATCAAGCCTTTCTTTAAAAAAATAACACCTCAAATGCTTGGAAATGCCCAGTCAATAACTCTAGAATCTTTTCCAACAGGCAAGAGAAAATATCCTCAATTCCAGAACAACTGTTCATGTCCCCTTTTGATTACAGTATATCAGAACCTAGAAAGTTGTACATAATATATACATATTAGTATATTATTAGTATACAATAAGCAGAGATGTTTAACACTAAAGAGAAAAAGTAAACTAGTGAAGCATGAAAACTAAAATTGAGGAGAATGGCAGAAAAGTAGGGTGATTGTTTTGTTTAGTGGTTTTTCTGCTCTTACCAGTCATTTCATGCATCATCCAATTATACTTTTGTGACCAAAAGAATCAAGGGGAAGAAATACATACCAACTGCTTCAGTTTAAAAATTTTGAAGACTATATAAATATTCCCAGGCAGAGAAATATAACAGTGAGAGAAACTTTCATAGGCATGAAACAATAATATTACAATAATATTGAATAACATTTGCCATTCAATGGTGAAAAAAGCAAGGTTCTACATTTAGGCAAGAAAAACCAAATGCACAGCTATAGTATAGGGGGTACCTTGCTCAATAGTAGTAACTGTGAGAGGGACCTCGGAGTCCTAGTGGACAATCACCTAAATATGAGCCAGCAGTGTGCTGCAGCTGCCAAAAAGGCCAACACAGTACTAGGCTGCATTAACAGAGGGATAGAATCAAGATCACGTGAAGTATTAATACCACTTTACAATGCCTTGGTAAGGCCACACTTGGAATACTGCATCCAGTTTTGGTCATCACAATGTAAAAAAGATGTTGAGACTCTAGAAAGAGTACAGAGAAGAGCAACAAAGATGATTAGGGGACTGGAGGATAAAGCATATAAGGAACGGCTGCTGGAATTGAGTATGTCTAGTTTAACGAAGAGAAGGACGAGGGGGGACATGATAGCAGTGTTCCAATATCTCAAGGGCTGCGACAAAGAAGAGGGAGTCAAGCTATTTTCCAAAGCACCTGAAGGCAGGACAAGAAACAACAGGTGGAAACTAAGCAAGGAGAGAAGCAACCTAGAACTAAGGAGAAACTTCCTGACAGTTAGAACAATTAACCAGTGGAACAACCTGCCTCCAGGAGCGGTGAATGCTCCAACACTGGAGGTTTTTAAGAAGAGACTGGACAGCCATTTGTCCGAAATGGTATAGGGTTTCCTGCCTGAGCAGGGGGTTGGCCTTGATGACCTCCAAGGTCCCTTCCAACTTTACTACTACTACTATTTTTTATTATTACTACTACTACTACTATTATTATTATTATTATTATTATTATTATTATTATTATTATTAATTACTATTATAATAAACTGTGACAGGAAATCAATGAAGTCTCAGGACCACACTGTATTTTGTATACAGTATTTTCTAACACACAACGAGACAACTGTTATTACAAATATTTTATTAATTTTCTAGTTTTACAGTTAAATACTTAATAAACAATGTGTTGTCTGGGTCCATTGCTAATTCAGTGGTCTATGTTAACTTCTTCAGTCTAGATCCAATGTTACACCATCAAATGTTTCCTTTCTTCTTCCGGTAATACCTGTTTTCTCACACTAGGCAAATACAATTCTTATTGTTATTAGTAAATATACAATTAAATATCAATATCTTTGTTACATTTTTCTAATAATATCAATAATGTCAGTTTAAGATATCTTTTCTAACCAAAACATATCTTAATTGCATTTGCAGTAAACATCCATATGTTCAATCAGTATCCTGTTTTCACTTTTTTTAAAAATAATAATTTCCCATCAGTGTTCAAAATGTCTCTATTGTTTATAATTTCAAAGTAAGTTATATTTGGGTAATCAAAAGCTTCCCTTATTCAAACTATTTCATACCAAAATCTAATATTCTAATTACAAATCTTATCTTTCTAGTTATAATAATACTTCTATTTCTAGCAATTATCTATTCTCTACAGTATTCAAACATCTAATTAATAGTATAATATCCCATTTAATGGGTCAAAACCTCTAAGCTTTCTTCCTTTGCCAACTAACTTTCCAAGTCAATGCACTTGAATCATCAAGTAATTCTTCCTCTGTTTTTGTGTATATTGTTTGGAATAAAAAAGACCATTTGTTTAAAATATTTTTGGAAGAACCCTCAGCCCATTGATTTTCATTAAACAGCCTCCCTCCTTCTCCAATTCCCCACAATTCTCCTAACAGTTCTATCTTCCATTCAACCAGTTTTTCTTCTTTTTCCTCAAATGTATTCTGAAATCTTTATTGGTAAGATGTCTTTTCCATTTCCGATATTATTACTACCTCTTCTAGTTCTTCAATTGTCTAAGTCTGTCTGTTAGCTCCTTCCTTTAGGTCCTCCATCTTTAGAGCTGCTTCCTCTAGTTTTCTTCTATTTTCTGGGTGGCTAGTTCCTTCTTTGTAGTCATTTTCTGGGTTTGTAAATTTAGATTAGAAATTGTTCTTTTATCTCCTTTGTGTTATTTTTAGTCCCATCACGAGCTAAAGCAATAGTCTCTTGTATTGATTTCAACATGGAATTTCTTTCTGATCTTCATCCATATTTTCTTGCTGGTCTATCAAACTGAAGACTTTGGGACAAGTGTTAGGAATGTTTTTTTACCATTTACAGCTGAGCTTGGGACATCCATTCTATTTTTTGTAGGTGATTTTTATAGTAAAAATTGTTCATCAATCAAAGATTTATAATCTAAAATATTCCATCATCTCAAGCAATGATATGTGTTTTTCCTGCAGGAAAATAGTTCTACAGCACAGCTCTTAAAGTCAGTTAATATTTATATTCATAGTTCGGGCAAGCCGGTTTCAAAGTAGTTCATCGTCTCTGCCACACTGATAAGCAGTCCAAGAGTTTTGGGTTTTTTTCCCCCTTTACCCAGCTGCAGTGTTCAAAAGTGAAAGTTTCCAAGGACAGCAAGAATCTTATCTGAAATTGGGCTTCAAGCCAAGTTTCCTTTGAGCATAACAAACTGTAGTGCCGTAATTCGCCACTAGATGTCATTAATGCCATTTTCCAGCTTTTTAAATCCAAATTTATATTACCAGCTTTTCAAGTCTTTTTTTTAAAAAAAGTCTCAAAAGTAATTTTAATCCCCACATTTCAAAGCCATATATGTGTATTAATTCTAAGTTAAACTTGTAATTTTCTCTATTTTCCCCCCAAGCAATTAATTTGCCACTTTTCTTTTCCTGAGGGAATGGGGTGGAAATTCCCCTTCCCTCTCTCATTGGGGAGGGTGCTTTGGGAAATTTTTTCCAGGAAAAAGTCTTAGAATCATAAAGAGAGAATAGAGTCTCATCCAGTTTCAACCACGTTGCTGAAAAGTTGCTTGTTGGTGCTTATTTTCTTCGGTTGTCAGCAGCTTCTGATTGGCTACACCAGTGGTTCTCAATCTTTCTAATGCCGCGACCCCATAATATAGTTCCCCATGTTGTGGTGACCCCCAACCACTTATACATCACCGGGTGCCAGGGGCGTGGCCAAAGAAAAGGGGGAAAAAATGGCAGAAAGCCTTGTTTGGCGACCCCCGTGAAATGGTCATTCGACCCCAAATGGGGTCCTGACCCACAGGTTGAGAACCACTGGGCTACACGAATATAGCCAGTCTTTCCCCCACCAGTTTCGAAGACTTCCTCGGATCGAACTGAAGGGCCGCTGCTCTCCCGTGATTAATGAGGTTCCCATCCTTGCTCGTCGCCTCTACGGGGTGACTTTCAACCCTTTCCAGGGTCCCCAGTGGGGCAAAATCAAACGTGAAAGATGGAGCCCCATCTTCCTGCGCCCGTTCCGCCGCAACGTCAAAACCACAACAAGACAACTGAACTATCAATGCATGGATTTGTGTCTTTTATATACCCCTGAAAATGTTGTGTCTGTTTGTAATCTTCAATTGAGCGAAAAGATACATCATAGGGCAACAATTTCTGAATCAATATATCTCAAATTGGCTAACTTACAGGATGCATTCAAAATGCAGGACTCATGACTCTTTGGGATTGAAATTCAGCAAATTTATGGCCACTTCAATGCTGCTAGGCCACTGTGATCAGTCACAGTCAGGTGATTATCATTTCCAAGTCACCAAGTCAATAGGAAATGCAAACTTAATTGTGATTTCCCAAGCTCCCTGACAGTTTTCCACAATCAAAGGAAGGAAAGAAGGAAGATTTCCAATGCTCCCTGCCAGCTTCCTACAAAGAAACTCAATGGGGAAGATGACAGGAAGTTGGAAACCATTCTCACTTCTACTTTAATGTAATTATAATTGATTAGAATATCATAATATGGAAGAAGAATCAACAAATTAAAAGGTCCAAGGTATATAATAATATCAATTTGTATGCATTTTACCTATCTTAGGCAAGAAAGTCAGGTGAGTGACACTGAGCCAGTCCCTCTCTCCTAGCCATGTGCCAGTTCAAATATTTTATTAATTCATCAAAATATAAAATAAAGAAATATAAAGAAAAATGAAGATAATGGGAAAATAAGGGGATAAAAGGGGAAGAGAGAAATGTGTAGGGTAAAGGGGAATTCTCAGTCCTAATGATTTTTTGCCTGCCTGTGGTCATTCTGTTTCTGTTTAGGTAAGGAAATTATAACTGAAATGATGATCTAATGAGTGACATGTCTAGTTTATTATATAGTTTCAGCCAGATTTGTTTTTCCTTTTTACTGCTTGTCTATAGATTCAGAAAAAAATGATGAAGGATCCTTTATTGGTACAACTAATGCATTATAATGTTCTTTCCAAATGGATTTTGAGAAAATAATTCAAATAAAGTTTACAATAGCTTTCCATATCCTTAGCTAAATCATTTGTTTTAAATAGTGAAACCAACCAATTTCTTTAAAGAGAACATTATTTTGATCATCTTAAATGTAAATGAATTAATGCTTCATGACTATCCTATTGCATATTCTTATCACAGTATGATCAAATTCTATCCAAAGTAGTGGCCATTACTACAGATCTGTTCAATAAATGCAGGATTATGAGCAAAACTAACTATATTCCTAGACTGTATTTTAAGATAGATTTTAGTGAAGTAACAGCAGATACTCATTCTACAACATCTTAGTTGCCCATAACATTTGTTTTCAAATATTGCATGTTCATGTTTCTTCTTTGATTCTTATTCTTACACTCACCTGGTCTGTGCAAAATGATGAAGAATATCACACAAGGTCTGACTGGAGCTAAATGTGTCCTGGAGTCTAGAACCATCATCCAATTGCAGTGCAATCCGAATCTAGGAGACAAAATATATGTGTATCGAAGATATACGCATACTCATCTATTAGTAAAGCAGCTCATGAAACTTGTTCAAGATCACATCTGGCTAACAGAAATCTGGCCCCTGTCCTTGGTTTCAACTAATGCTTTAGAGCAGCAGGTATTTGTGGTACTTAACACTTATAAACAACATTTCTAAAACAAATAGCTGACAGCACGGATTAAGTTTTATTTTTATTATTGCCTTAACAGAGTTATAAATATAAAAAGTCCACAAAGTCCACTGTAGAATAATTCATTTCAAATTTCACTTGAAAGGTAATATTTTTACTCATCCAGTATGTCTGGAAGTGTCAGCAGGAGAATTATTTTATTCCATGACCTATTTGTTCCACAATAGCCAAGCTTGATGCCTTATTAGTGAACAATTTTCATAGGGACAAACTTATTATAACTGAGAAATAAGTTCATTTCTTTGCATAATTTCAGGGTTATTTTATGTATTTCAACCTTAATTTTTTTTATTTAGAATTATTCCAGGGAATCATCCTAAAGTGGCAAGCTTGGTATATGTTCATAATAATCATTTTGAGAATGAAACTGTAGAGATTCTTCCATCGTATTGTTTTCATTAGATCTTAAATCTTATCTGAACTTAACTTCATTTTCTAAAGGTTTATTTTCTTTACCTAATGTCAAACTAAGTTATAACTATAAGCTTCACTCAGCACATAGTGTCATTTTTAACCCACATAAACTATTTTAGTAAGGTGCCAAGCTTACCATATTTTTTTTAACTCAAGTACTACTGTACTTGCATATAACAAATTTGAAGTCCAGTATGTAGATTAAAGGGATCCAAAAGAGCCGCTTGGGCTCTGCGTAACACAATAAGCTTATAACCCTCTATAACAAATATCACACAGGATATTACAAATGGCACCACTGCCTAATGAATTTTATATCTGAGCATCTCAACCAAGTATAACTTGAGATCTGCTTCTTTGGGAATTGAAATACTTGGTTAACATGCTCTAAACATACTTGTACTGTAGGTTCTTTTTCCCAAGCATATCACCCATTTGTATCTCTGTCCAAATTCATGACAAAAAAAAAATTCTTGTAGAGAGCTAAACAAAGAGCCATATTGGTTTTTCTCAAATCGATTCTGGACAAAGGAGTATTTCTTGTTGCAAACAGGTACATTTATTTTATTAATTAAATCTGTTATCTGCCAATTACAGAGGTTTACAACTAAAATTAAAACCAGAAATAATAAAATAAAATTGAATGAATAAAAATAGATAAAATATAATAAATGCTTTAGGATCTTCAAAAAGCCATGCTAATTGTCTTAATTCAGAACACATTTCAAAGACTGCAATAGCACAAAAGGATCAACTGGGAGGAGAGGGAGAAGAAAAGTCCATTGGTGGCTTCCCTGGAAGAAGGAAAGACCCAGAGCTCCACCTAAGACTGTAAAGAAGGGACCTGGCTGGTTCCTTCTCACCCAAGATCCTGAGAGAGGTTCTTTCCCCAATGGGGAAACAGTAGGTATTTGTCTGGAAAAAGTCAAGCACTTCCAACACATTACAGTAAATTCCAGTTCCTCCCTCTCCTGCCTGCCTGCCTGCCTGCCTGCCTGCCTGCCAGCCTGCCTGCCTGCCTTCCTGCCTTCCTTCCTTCCTTCCTTCCTTCCTTCCTTCCTTCCTTCCTTCCTTCCTTCCTTCCTTCCCTTCCTCCCTCCCTCCCTCCCTTCCTCGTGTGTGTGTGTGTGTGTGTGTGTGTGTGTGTGTGTGTGTATGTGTCCAGAGGAGGGGATAGAGGGAGACAGCAGGAAACCATGTATTGGATAAACACAAGTATTGCGTTGTAAATATCTGCTGTAAAATATAAGCCATTGTTTATAGTTAAAAGTATAAAACTCTGCAGTGTCTTGTTTTCTGTGTCAATTGCTACCAATGAAGAACAAACTATAACTCCAGTTTAAAAAGAATCCTGTCACACTGTGACAATCAACCACAATGCTGTTAGAATCCAACTGGCCTTAGTTGCTATGGGTCTAGCTCCTTCAAAGAGAACCATCCATATATTCATTCCAGGAAAGTTCTACTTATTCCAGTTTGGCTGGGATTCCTCTAGAATACAAATCAGTTGTTCTTTAGATTGTTAATTTGTGCAAATAGAAGTTATTCAGAAAAGGCTATAGAGTTTTTTTCTTCAACACAGCATTTGGGCCCTGGTTGCCACAACTGAGAGTGAGACATCTATGGAAGACATATTGCTAGATTATTTTACTTATTACTCTAGCTCTATTTTATTCTGTTATTGTTATTAGTAAAATGCTGTAAGTCATATTAAAGTATAGTAGTATGGAAAATAATATACTGATGTTCTGTTTCAACAAAAAAAATGCAGAGAATATAACATTTTCCTTTTTTAATATCATCTATGTTACAGCTGAAAATCTGTGGTTCTCTAGGTTACTGAATAACAACTCCAAGCATTCCTTACCATTGGCTTTGCAAGATGAGGTTGATGAATTATATAGCTCAACGCAGCAACAAACAGAGGACCCACCTTGATGCTAATAAATTAAGTCAGAAATTCTGAGCTACAAAATAGGTATAGGTTGCCAGAAGACCCTTACAAATGTTGAGAAACAAGTAGCAATTCCTACACAGGGAGAATATCACTGTAAATTTGCATCCTGGGTTTTGATTCCGAGTCAGTTTGGTATTTTTTTAAAAAATATTTAAAACATCAAATAAATCTAAAGAACAAGAGTACAGAGCCACCATAATTGGATATTATTCCACAAATAACATTCATTACTGAAATAACTCAAGGATCTGAAGAAAAAGACAGACACAACTAAATCTTTCTAAAATGTTGACAAGAATTTTCAAAGTAAACCCTAGTTGCCATAAAATTTCATATACACCATGTTTTTGCTGGCAGGATGTTTTTGATGTCATTCTTATAGGATAGCTAAGAAAGTGACCTGCTAGAAGCAATCCGAAGCTCATGGGAAACAAGAGCATCACATCAGTCACCACTCAGAAGGACTAAAGTGCTTGCATCCTTCACTAATAAGGTTAGCCCAATGCCTTCCCTGCCCAAGAACAGCTTTCAGATTATTGTTGGCTCTATAAAAGTGTTGACAGCTGACATCACTAGACCACCAGATGCTTGCCCAGAAACCTACTCTGCCAATTACATCAGTTTTTAGGCAAACGTTCAAAGCCAAGAATGTCACAAATACACATTTAGGCAACTAAAATCTTCACAGAAATTCCAAACTATATTTTAAAACTTAATCCAGAAAATAGAAAAATATGTCAATTAATTTCTAAGTTTACAGAAGATGGGAAAACAACACTGATAAGTGGGTAAATTATTGTCTGACCTTTCCAACTGTGAATGTCCATTGTCAATACAGGACTCTCAACTTTCGCTGTCTTACAACTAATTCAAAAGTCAGGGGGGAGGGAGGTGGGATCTGTTATTACTCAATCAACCACCCTCATTGTGCCGTTCCCCACTGGGGCCCCAAGACGACTGACACAGTCACGTCTTTAGGCACTTACGAAAAGAGATCATTGTATATTCTGACTACCAACTAATATACATAATACTCTCTGTCAATCTTCTGTTTGTCAATTCTTGCACTGTATGTTCTATAGCAGTGTTTCTCAACCTTGACAATTTTAAGGCATGTGGACTTCAACTCCCAGAATTCCACAGCCAGCATTGCTGGCTGTGGAATTCTGGGAGTTGAAGTCCACATGCCTTAAAATTGTCAAGGTTGAGAAACACTGTTCTATAGACTGTCCTCGACTTACCATTGTAAGTGAAACAGAAACAGCCGCCTGCCGAAAGAGGGAAGGCAGCTCCTTCTGTGAAAAGAACTGGTGCACTGGGATGGAGAAAGGAAGTCGAGATCCCAATGGTCTGAGCTTTCTTTTTCTGGCTCCAGTGCTAGCTCTCTTTCCCTGCTGTGCTCTAGAAAGTTAAAAAGACTTTCTGGCCCAGAGTAGGAAGGGAAACTGGCACGATGCACTGAAGAAACAAAACTTGGGGAGTTTCCTTTCTCTGACATAAGAGTGCCAGTTCCCCCATCCCCTCTGGGATAGAAAGGCTTTGCAGAAAAATTGAAAAATTATGTAAAAATGGAGCATGTTTTCATGCGATTTTCATAAATTCTGGAGGCTGCGCAATTTCCAGAGGTCCCCTTGCAAAACTGGCCACGCCCACCTAGTAGGCCACGCACATCTCAGCCACACACACACACCCAAGGGCACCCGCAATGCTGATGCGGCCCTCAATCAAATTGAGTTTGACATCCCGGGATTAGAGAATGCTGTAAACCACTACAAAATGGTATATAAGTCTAAGCCAGTGGTTCTCAACCTGTGGGTCGGGACCCCATTTGGGGTCGAACGACCATTTCCTGGGGGTCGCCAAATAACGCAGTCCGCCATTTTTTTCCCCTTTTCCTTAGCTGTGCTACTCCCTTTTATTCTATTGGCTTTTGAAAGCCAATAGAATAGACCCTCTTTCAAAAGCCAATAGGAATTGTCCAGGCTGTCTCTGCCCTGCTGAGCCCGCCAAAAGTCCCATTCTGCAAACGGTGCTGCACCAGTTGAGTAGTCCTCGACTTACGACCAGTTGAGTAGTCCTCGACTTACGACCGGTTGGGGGTCGCGGCATTAAAAAGGTTGGGAACCACGGTCTAAGTGCTATAACACACCAGACCCTGGGGACTTCATAAATGCAAAGTCATTAGGTCTTGCTTGGGTTGAGTTGCAGCCAGTTCCTCCCTGTCTAGACTCCCACATCCTCCAGGCACTGGGTCAGCACTGCAACAGCATCTCCTACCCAGCCAGGGTAGAATTGTGTAACTGGGTATAATCAGCATACTGATACTATATCCTTATCATCAAATGACCTCACCCAGCAATTTTATATAGATATTAAGGAGGAATCATTAGAGACAGCATAATCCAGTTTATCTTGAATTTACATCTACTATATTCAAAGAGCTTATTCCAAGAACAATGTGCAGTCTTCTATTTTAGCCAACCAGCATCCACAAAAATGCCAGATGAAATAAACATATTGGAAATCTTTCAATTTATTCAAAGCTATTATGGATGACATTAACAATATTGAGATGGTTCCAAAGTAAGTGTGCATATGGAAACAAACTTCCCTGTTTCTTCCCTTATTAAGGTCATGGATACAACTAAATTGGCTGAGCTATGGTGTGAACTTTGAGGAACAAACTGCTTACAGTTAGTGTTTTCACCCAGTTTTCAGTTCTCTTGTCTGATGGAGCATTTTTAGGATACTGGGAGGAGTTTCTCCAAGGAAAGAAAACAAGATGTGGCGTGGAATTTGTAGTCCTCCAACCTTATTTTATATGCTGACATTTGAACTCAACACACTATTTACCTTAATCAAAGCTGCTGGGTTATCACCGCAAAGCACAACTGGAGTGTAAAAAAGTATGTGATTTCCAAAAGCGAGATTTAAAATAAACTTCTTTTACTATTTTTTTTAAAAATAATTCTATTAAATTTAGAAACAAAAACAAATATACACAATATTTTAAATAAATATTCAATAATAAGATCAGTTATAGTTCTTTCAAGATAGAAGCTTATGATTAAATCTACCCACTTCTAGATATAAAAAGATATAACAGTCATATCGTGATGTTATGCTGTTTTCTATTTACATCTGTCTGACAGAAAATAAATCAAGGAATATTTTATAATTCACTCATCAGAAATATCTAATTTCAATAGTAAACGTAAACTATGTACCACAAATCTGATCATGTGCCATTGATTGGCTTTTACTCCTAACAATGTTCATAATGATTTCACATTGAAGGCTTGGAAATCCAAAATCCTCTTATATACAAAATGGCAGCAAGGAATATTTAACTTAGCCATACATAAAAAGCAGCCTACTTGAAGATTCAGGCTCCCAGATTTTAAGAATACATTGAGAAACACAGTGACATTCACATATAACAGCAGCACATGCTTCCTTGACTGGCTTCTCTCATTAATAAGTCAGGACAGACCCATTCATTTTTTAGAAATGATAATCAAGAGTGCTAACTTGCTCCTTCACAGATAAATCAAAGTTTTAAGCCAAGGCAAAGTATGATTTCAAACTCTGGCTTATTAACACAAGAATCAGATTTTCTAATTTCCACATAAGCAAACTACAATGCAAACAGCCAGATTTGTTAATACCACCTACTGGCAGAAACAGCACATGTTTGTTTCCAGGTAGTATAAAAACATGACTATACTTGAACTATAGTAGAACGTTACTTTAAAAACTGGAATTCTGCTGTTGCCATGTTATCCCCATTCTTTTTTTTCTCCTTCCCCGTATTAATGTATTAATACAATTTAATACACTAAACTGTATTAATAACAGGGAAGGGAACTAAAAATGAAAAATAAATCAGTATATTCTGTAGAGATTAAAGGATGCTTTTATACAGTCTTTTAAGAGGCATTACAGTTAATTTAAATAATTTATATGCATGTATATGCATATATATGCATGTGTATATATATTTACTCCCCAGGTGCTGGTACATGCACAAGGGGAGTAACAGGACTAGCAAATGTGAGAATGACATCTGACACGCGTAGGATAGACAGTTTGGTGATGAAGACACGGGGACAGCCCATGGTAAGTGGGGTGGGAGAAGAGCAGGACCAACCTGACAGCCGCCCCCTGGGCGCTCGCACACATGCCAGGGGAATAACAATGACTGGGGGCAGGGGAGCAACCTTGGAAGCTACGGATGCATTGACAAGCACAGCCCGTTTGAGTGGACCAATGACCCATTCAAGAGTTAGAGTGCAGAGGCGGCCAGTTATATAAACTAACTCCCGGATCTGGCGTTTTTACACTCTGATGATGTCGGTAGTTTGGCCGACGAAAGCTTAGTACTTTTTGTAGATTAAACAGCTTTGGTTTAAGGTTTTTATCCTGGTATTCAGATACTTTTATTACTGCACGATATGTGTATACCCAGGATTCTTGTTTTTAATGTTATTAAAGACATACATACATACATACATATATGTCTTTAATAACGTTATATATATATATATATACCTGGTCTACCAAATATAAATCAGTCTGTTCTGCAGGCAGACCTCACATACTGTAAACACTATAAATTCAAAATTTTGTGGCTGGCAAACAGTTAGTGGGAGACTAGTATAGCTATTTCAGGCTAATTAGCCCTCATCAGCTAGTCACACCCTTCAGGGATTCGAACCTGAGTAGTTTACATGTTAGGCAGCTGTATTACCCTTTTGAGCCACAGGTTCCCCCTTATTCCTGTCAGCAGAAACCAGGAAGGATATATATCTTATCTCAGAACAGAGTTCTGGCACCTTTTTTGACGGATTTTCCAGAGCTGCCTTGAACAAAATCCTAGTCTTTTAGATACACTAAAAATTGAAGAGTTTTTTTTTTCAACTACAAAGATAAACCTTGTAGGGTAGGCAAAGTGGGCTGTATGACGTGTGTAAGTTCTGGCACCTTTTTTTTTTTTTACAAAAAAAAGAACTGTGTGTGTGTGTGTGTGTGTGTGTGTGTGTGTGTGTGTATATATATATATATATATGGGGGGGAACATATTGTCGTCTAAGAAAAATCTACAAATCTAAAGATTTTGATAATAAATAAAAATAAAGTCATCATAAAGTGAAAAGTACATACTGTATTTTCAATCCCTACTCTATGACGAGAGATTGGCACCATCTCCAATTTGGCATTGTTGGGTAGGTTGGCAAATCTCCACTGCAGAGAAAGATCCAGCACTGTCCTCTGAAATCTGCAAAACATAACATTCCTATTAATAAGTTTTTACACCGAAGCTCCATCAATGTTTTTTTCAATATATTATTTCTCATATAAAAGAGATTGTTATCAATAATCACAGCAGAAGGCTAAGCTCTTAGTTTGGGGAAGCAATGATTAAAATGGTAGTCAGAAAGGCTAACTTTACATACCGGTAATCCCAGACTTATGGATACTCAAAATTACGGCAGTGCTGAATGGACTTACAAAGGGCGCCTGTACCTGCAGCTTTTGTAGCACCCACATGGTCATGTGATCAAAATTTGGACACTTAACAGCCTACCCACACTTATGACCACAGGGGCATTTCAACTCCCACCTGCCTATCTCCTCCCTATCTATGCCCTTCTGATGTCTGTAGTCCTGTGCTTCACCTCCCCAGCTGAACTTCACTGTTTCTTGCTCCCACTGATGAGGCAAACTCAGCATGGCCCTTCACAAGACAGCTGCTGGCCACATGAGGCTTTCTTCCAGGTCATGCACAGTGACTTCCTTACAAGACTGAAACTGGCACTGGATTGGGGTGGTTAAGGCTTTGCAGTGCATTGCTGAGCTTTGTCCTGTGGCTCAGGGGGCCGCATTCTGCAGCTCCAGGGATGTAATGCACCAAAAAATCCCCTTTGTGTCATACTCCTGGGTTGGGTTAGGGCTGACCATTGCACTGCAGCCCAGGGGCTACTTTTTGCAGCCCCAGAACCATGGCGAGCCTGTCGTCAACCGGAACAAGATGGCAGCAAAGGTAAGCCGGGGAGGGCAGAGTGCAAGTTAGCTGCAGCTTCCTGCGACATGACAAGCAGCCCTAGAGCCATGCAGTTCTGGGGCTGCCTGCTGCCCTCAAGGTTCATGACAACCTAAAGGGCAAAGAGGAGGCAACAGGGAGGGCAGTTGGAGGCAGTCCCTTCCCTTACTGAGACTCAGGACTGGAAGGAACCAGGCTTGGAATTGCTTGGATTGGGATGGGTCCTCAGCTAATAATCACAATGGGGAGTGCAAGGGCTGGTGCCACTAAACAATGCCAGCATGTCAAATCTCACTTTACAACTGCATCACTTAGCAACAGAAATTCTGTTCCCAATTGTGGTATAAATCGAGGACCACCTGTATTGCACTACTAAGCCATAACATAATGTGTTTCATTTCATTGTGCGAAGCCACTGATTGAGATTTTTTTCACCAAGGTTTATGGATAAATTAATGCTGCATGTTTCTAATTGTGGTTTATTTAACAAGTCATATTTAGGCAAACCATGGCTGAGTACAATGTCTGAACCAATTAATGAGTGTGTTTACAAAGAATGCTAAGCCAAATTTTAGATTTGGATTCAGTTATGTCATCCAAGCCCAGGGACAATTGAGAATAAAGCTAAGGATTAAAGTTATTGGAGTGTGAGTATATGCCCACTGATCATTTTATAAAAATGAAGGGGCTGGGAAAAGAATTAAATTTACATAAGCATGATTTCAACTCAGGAAGTATCAGCTGAGAAACCAAAATAAAGTTGTCTGGAATACCAGCTAGGACAGTGGTTCTCAACCTGTGGGTCGGGACCCCATTTGGGGTCGAACGACCATTTCACGGGGGTCGCCAAACAAGGCTGTCCACCATTTTTTCCCCCTTTTCTTTGGCCACGGCCCTGGCACCCGGTGATGTATAAGTGGTTGAGGGGTCACCACAACATGGGGAACTGTATGATGGGGTCACGGCATTAGAAAGGTTGAGAACCACTGAGCTAGGAGGAGAACGAGGTACAATCTATTGCCAGATTTTTTTCTGCAACTGGGAAATCAACACAAATCAACACATATACCACTTACTCTTTCTCATAAAATTAAAGGTAAATGAGAAAAACATAACCTACCACAATATGGGAACTATAATAAATACTGATACTTATTAACTAATAATTAATATTAATAAATTATAATAAGCAGTCTTTTGCCTAGTATGCTATCAATAAACTTAAATTTAGAGATTATATAGAACTCTGTACCCAAATTATTAAGGCACTGAACATGTTATAGAAAGAGAGGGGAATATGAATTTCCATTATAGTACAATAGATTTGCTGCATTAGCGAATAGTTAACTTCAGTCAAAACTCAATCTAGAAAACATGCTCATTCAGAATCAGATAACAAAAAAGTAGTATCTTTGGAATTACTACTATAAACTCTTTCAGAAATTTTTTTCCTGTAAAATAATGGCATAGAAAGAAGATAATGGCAAGCTGTGCACTGGTTGCTAACCTGCTTTCGGGTACAATTCAAGGTGCTGATTTTAACATTTAAAACCCTTCATGACATGGGACTGGGCTATCTGAGGGGGCATTTCTCCCTACTTACATCAGCCCACCCCATTAGATCTGGAAGAGAAGGCATGCTTGTGGATATCATCAGATAGGGAATCTATATTTGGTGGGTCCCAGATGTACTCTTTGTATTGTGGTGCCTGCATTAAGGAACATTCCCCCCGACAAAAAAAAAAAATAGTTTGGCCCCATCCTTTTTGACATTCCAGAAGGCTTGACTATATGACCAGGCCTGGGAATCCCACAGAACCAGAGACTTGGCTGGATGGCTCCCTCACTGAGGTGAGCACTCGTATTATCTCTCTGCCTAGGGTTTGTATATTTGTTTTTTATAATATTTTGCTTTTGATGTGGATTTTTATGCTTTGATATCTATTGTTTTTATATCTATTGTTTTATTCGATTGATATATGCCACCCAGAGTCACTTTTATATAATAAATAAAGCAGTAAGACTTACTTCAAATCATATTCATTAGGGTCAAAATTCTGCTTTCTACAAACTTCTTCCAAGACCTGAAGAAAAAAAATATACAGAGAATTAATTTGGATTGGCATATACAAGGTATTTCAAATAGATTATTTAGTTTATCGTCACTTATGTGTCAAGTAGGAATTCAAATTCACATCTATATAGGGAAGAACAAGCTTTTTTCCTCAGAACTTAAATCAACAAAAATGGATTTTAAAATCATGTTAACTGGTCATGGATGATACCACTTTTCACAGAAAGTGGGGTCGCTCAATTATATCAGTTCTAGACACAATATAGTCATTGAATCGTGGCTATAACAAGTGCCAAAATACAAGTAGTCCTCAACTTACAAATGTAATTGTGCCCAGATCTACAATCATAAGTCATGACAGTCATTACGTGGGCCACCACTTGAACATAATTCTCTTTTTTGCAGCAATCATAAAGCAAATGTAGCAGTCGTTATGCAAACACCACAGAAACATCATAAACTATGGTCACATGACCACAGGATGCTGAAAATGACTGTAAACATGAGCCCTGTTTGCCGAGTATTCAAAATGCGATATGACTATGAGAGCATCAGAGCTTCAAATCTGGGTTGCAAGTAGTCCTAGGATGGTCTGTCAAACCTTTGACTGATTTCTAAGTGACTGGTCATAAATCAAGGACCACCTGTATTTTATGCTGGGAGCCAATAGCTATGGTATTTAATATGTACCAAAATACCTGTTTTTCTGCCTAATATATGTTATAGGCTTATAGCTGTGGGGACAAATTTAAGGGAAAGCTTATGGCCTTGAATTTGCAGGCAATAGCTCAGAAAGATTATAAGTTATAATTATGTTAAATGTAAGTATAGGCATCTATATAATCTCAAAAATCAATCAATCAATCAGATTTGATTATTATTTAGATAGAAAGCATATTCCTATAAAGTGAATTTGAAAGTGAAAAAATCTGAAAGGTAATAATAATAATAATAATAATAATAATAATAATAATAATAATAATAGTAATAGTAATAATAATAATTGAGTCCAAACTCAATGGAGGAAATACCATAAAGGCAATCAACACCTGGGCAATCCCAGTCATTAGGTACACAGCTGGAATAGTGGACTGGACTCAAGCAGAACTAAAAGCAATGGATAGGCAGACCAGAAAAATAATGACAATGAAGCATGCCCTTCATCCACGCAGTGACATTGATAGACTTTATCTACCAAGGCAAATAGGTGGGCGTGGAATGCTACAAGTACATCAGATGGTTGAAGAAGAAAAAATGGCTTTGGAAGAAAATCTGAAGAACAATGATGAAGATGCACTGAAATTAGTATATCAGGAAGGCTTACTGACTACTGGAGAGACCAAACTGGCCTACAAGAAAGACCAAAATGAAGAACAGAATAGAGGCATGGGAAGACAAAGCACTCCCTGGCCAATACATGAAAAAAATAGCTGGGAAAGCAGATAATAATAAAACCTGGCAATGGCTAAGAGCAGGAAAATTGAAGAAAGAGACCGAGGGACTAATTCTGGCTGCACAAGACCAAGCCTTAAGGACAAATGCATACAAAGTCAAAATTGAGAAGACAGCAAAGACAGTAAGTGCCGCCTAAGCAAAGAAGCTGAAGAAACAGTGGACCACTTGGTAAGCTGTTGCAAGAAGATTGCACAGACTGATTACACGCAGCGGCATGACAAAGTAGCAACAATGGTGCATTGGAAGATCTGCAAAAAATATCATTTGCCTGTAAGCAAAAACTGGTGGGATCATAAAATAGAGAAAGTCATAGAAAATGATAAAATTAAACTGCTCTGGGACTTCAGAATTCAAACAGACAAGCACCTGCAACATAACACCCCAGACTTAACAATTGTCGATAAGAAAGCCAAAAAAGTCTGGATAGTGGACGTGGCAGTGCCTGGAGATAGCAGAATAGAAGAGAAAGAACTGGAGAAAATAACAAAATACAAAGACCTACAAATAGAAATAGAAAGACTGTGGCAAAAGCAAGCAAGGGTAGTACCAATAGTCATAGACTCCTTGGGTGCAATCCCAAAACAACTGGAGCACTACTTGAACACCATTGGCATTGACAAATTCGCTATTAGTCAATTGCAAAAGGCGGCCTTATTAGGAACTGCTTCCATCCTGCGACGATATCTGTAATACCATCAAACATCCACATCTGCCTATCCAAGGTCCTGGGTAAGGACTCGATAGGTAGACAAAATGCCAAATCCAGTCTGAACATCTGGCTGACTGTGCGATGATCCATAATAATAATAATAATAATAATAATAATAATAATAATAATACTTTATATGGATGATCTGAAGCTGTATGGAAAAACATCACCTGAAATAGAATCGCTGCTCAACACTGCCCGTATATATAGCTAAGATATTGCAATGGAGTTTGGCTTGGACAAATGTGCCACACTTACTATCAAACAAGGAAAAATAGTGAAAACTGAAGGAATCAAGATGCCCCACGAAAATAACATTAAGAGTCTGGATGAGGAAGATTACTACAAATACTTGGGTATCCTTCAAGCTGACAGCATCAAGCACATTGAAGTCAAGAAAAAGATTAGAGGTGAATACATCAACAGAGTGAAGAAGATCTTAAAGTCCAAACTCAATGGAGGTAATACCATAAAGGCAATCAACACCTGGACAATTCCAGTCATTAGGTACACAGCTGGAATAGTGGACTGGACTCAAGCAGAACTAAAAGCAATGGATAGGAAGACCAGAAAAATAATGACAATGAATCATGCCCTTCATCCACGCAGTGACATTGACAGACTTTATCTACCAAGGCAAATAGGTGCGCGTGGAATGTTGCAAGTACATCAGATGGTTGAAGAAGAAAAAATGGCTTTGGAAGAATATCTGAAGAACAACGATGAAGATGCACTGAAATTAGTATATCAGGAAGGCTTACTGACTACTGGAAAGACCAAAGTGGCCTACAAGAAAGACCAAATGAAGAATAGAATAGAGGTACGGGAAGACAAAGCACTACATGGCCAATACATTAAAAGAAATAGCTGGGAAGGCAGATATTAACAAGACCTGGCAATAGCTAAGAGCAGGAAAATTGAAGAAAGAGACCGAGGGACTAATTCTGGCTGCACAAGACCAAGACTTAAGGACAAATGCATATAAAGTCAAAATTGAGAAGACAGCAACAGACAGTAAGTGCCGCCTATGCAAAGAAGCTGAAGAAACAGTGGACCACTTGGTAAGCTGTTGCAAGAAGATTGCACAGACTGACTACAAGCAGCAGCATGATGAAGTAGCAACAATGGTGCATTGGAAGATCTGCAAAAAATATCATTTGCCTGTAAGCAAAAACTGGTGGGACTATAAAATAGAGAAAGTTATAGAAAATGAAAAAGTTAAATTGCTCTGGGACTTCAGAATTCAAACAGACAAGCACCTGCAACATAACACTCTTAACAATTGTTGATAAGAAAGACAAAAAAGTCTGGATAGTGGATGTGGCAGTGCCTGGAGACAGCAGAATAGACGAGGAAGAACTGGAGAAGATAACAAAATACAAAGACCTACAAATAGAAATAGAAAGACTGTGGCAAAAGCAAGCAAGGGTAGTACCAATAGTAATAGGCGCCCTGGGTGCAATCCCAAAACAACTGGAGCACCACTTGAACACCATTGGCATTGACAAATTCACCATTAGTCAATTGCAAAAGGCAGCCTTACTAGGAACTGCTTCCATCCTGCGACGATATCTGTAATACCATCAAACATCCACATCTGCCTATCCCAGGTCCTTGGTAAGGACTCGATAGGTAGACAAAATGCCAAATCCAGTCTGAACATCTGGCTGACTGTGCAATGATCAATAATAATGGAAGGGACCTTGGAGGTCTTCTAGTCCAACTCCCTGCTCAGGCAGGACACTTTATATCATTTCAGACAAATGGTTGTCTAATCTAACCCTCTTCTTAAAAACTTCCCAGTGTTGGAGCTTTCACAACTTCTGAAGGCAGGTTGTTCCACTGATTAATTGTTTTAACTGTTAGGAAATTTCTCCTTAGTTCTTGGTTGCTTCACTCCTTGATTAATTTCCATCCGTTGCTTCTTGTCCTGCCTTCAGGTGCTTTGGAAGATAGCTTGACTCCCTCTTCTTTGTGGCAGTTCCATTGAGGACCACACACTGTGTACGGCCAGGCCAGTCAGCCAGCTACGAATCCATCTGGTGGTGATGCTATCTAACCCACATTTTTCTATCTTATCAAGTAGTAGGTCATGGTCTACTTTATCAAATGCCTTATTAAAGTCCAAGTAAATTATATCCACAGCATTCCTCTGGTACACTAATTTTGTCAAGGTATTTTCAAACTACTTTCATACTGCTAATAAAACAATGTGAATATGTTCATGTAGGTAACAGAAGCAGAACTCAACTTGATTACCAGAAATGGAATATAACCTGTATGATATAAATTTACTATGCTTAGTGTCTATGTTCATACATGACACATAACCATACAATTGTTTTGTCAGTCTTGTCACTTATACTTATTGGATAAGCCATAATTAAATAAAAAATGGCTTAGCAGGAGGTGTCAAACTAGTCCAGGGGTAGGCAACCTTGGCTCTTTTATGACTCGTGGACTTCAACCCCCAGAATTCCTGAGCCAGCTTGGCTGGCTCAGGAATTCTGGGGGTTGAGGTCCACGAGTCATAAAAGAGCCAAGGTTGCTTACCCCTGAACTAGTCTGTATGAAAAGAGTATATAACCAAAATTTGTTTGCATGGTAAGAAAAGAGTTAATGTGAACAAGCTATTTATTTCTATATTTTTTTCCTCCCAGAGAAGTTCAGAAAAAAATAAAAATAAGTTTAAACAAAATAAATTAAACTAATATCAGCAACTAAAAATAAATGTGAAATTAAAATATTGCTTTACCACAGCAGGGCAGTGGAAACATAGCTATAGAAGTCTTAAATTATGTTATGTTATGTTAAATGGAAGACATACCTCACACAAAAGGCATTAGCCATGTCCACATGAAGATAAACTCTCCATTGTATAGGACTCTTTAACCATAAACATTCAAACCCAGAATCTGTTATGCTTGCCATTATAGTGTGTATTCTCATGAACTGGATTTTTGGCTCAATGTATCATACCAACACAGCAATAAATTTCACCCTATCAAGGTTCACACATCACACTAAGTCAAAAGGTTTGCTTTAGTTTGCCTTACTGTGATATATTATGAACAGAACTTTAGTTGTAAGCCATGGGATATCATTTAATACAATAGGTGAATTTGAGCTTATTTAATATCATATTTAAAAACTGAAACTTAACATGATGTATAATCTCTTAAGGTGATGACTAGTCTCTGTGTCAAGTGTAATAGACTATAAATTAGGATTCATTAGGGATTTTCAGTATATCTATGAAATTCTATAAACTGTCTGAAAATAAGCTCATCACTAAATTAGACTGTTGAAAAGAAAGTTTGAAAGAAAAACTACGAGTCATTGGATATGAACACACTGTTTTAGTTTATCTCATGCTATGCAAATCCAGTTGTGTTTAGCCTCTGGATCAGCATATCATGAGAACCCAGAAAAATAGATTAAGTAAAACATCAATAAATTAACCATAGGAAGCATTTCATGCAAATACAGAAATTCATTTTTAATCTGGTTTTAAAGTAATAGTAAAAAAGTACAATGGGCCCCAAAGCTCTTAAATATCCCAATTTCTGATTCAATCATTTATACAGATTTCTCTTCAGTTCCTTCTGCTTTAGACAAACCATACTTAGCAACAATTAATTCAACTGCTTTTATTATCCCATTTTTTCTGGATTCACATAACACTCTGAACCATATAGTAATCATACAACTGAGTTAGCAGTAGGTTAAGTTGTGGCTGGCTGATCTGTGACTCAATAGATAATGTAACTTCTACCTTCATTTTTCAGGGTAGCCCTTCCCCAAGTTATACTTAGTAAGGCAAACCTGCACCAAATCACTTTGGTATAGTATAGGGACTAAATACACTTTGCGAACTACAGGGACTCTACCCTTCTGCTCCTCGTAAATGAGAACTAGAATGGTGAGAATTCATGGGAAGAGGCAGTGTTCCACGGAACCCCCTTTCCAAAGAGGCACGTGAGAAAACACAACCCTCACCTAGATAGCACATACTCTTTCCCTTCTTCAAAGGCCTAGCTTTCTACTTTAACTACACGGTCACCACACGCTTTCTGCCTTCCCCACAACAAAATTCTGTGGTCCCGAGAGCAACGACCTGTCCGCAGACCCAATCACAACTAGTCTGCTCACCTGTTTTCCAGACCGGGGCCAATCAGAGCGAAAGCAAATCCCCGCCCCACCCCCCGACATGTCCGTCAGCAAACCCACCTGGATCAGCGCGGTGCTTGGGCCTACACGGACCGTCACTCGCCTCCCGTTCGGGGCCAACACCGACACGGCGGAACTAGCCCCTCCGCCGGCCGCCGACATCTTTCTTTAGCTCGTTCACTCCCCTCCTCCCTCCTCTTCCTAGAGGCCAGCTTTCCACCAGCCCTCCCCTCGTACGCACCAGGTTCTTCCGCAACGAAGCCGAATGGCCACGACGGAGGGGCGCGGCTTTGACGTCGGACCACCCCGCTTCGCGCTTCATCCCTGCGGATCTGTGCCTGCCCGTGGCGACTCTTCCCTGTCAAGTGGAGAGAGCTTGGTTGAAGGAATTTCTTGGCACATGCAGACAGCTTGGTCTGGACTCCCCTTTGGTAAAGAAGTGGACTTTTCGCCTTCCTGGACTTTCTCCTCAGGCGTCTCCTCAGTTGCTTGCACTTTGCCGCCTTTTTTCGCTTCTCATCTTAAGCAGTCTTGGAGCGCTTTTCAGCAGTGCACTTGTGCCGCCCGTGCAGGTGCTAAAATTATACGGGCCACCTGGGGAGGGGAGGAAGAGCAGCATCTTGTACCTGTAATAAGATGGACAGGGTTTTAAGTACCCTGAAGGAAGGCCCATTAAAAAAAATTGGGTATACCCTGCACTCAACAGTGCTTGACTGGATCGTGGCTTATTGAATAAAGCACAATTGGCGTAGTTACTCACAAAAAAAGCATATCAATGTGCTGCGTGAGTCAAGAAGTTTCGGTCCTAGTCGTGGTTGTTAAGTTGAGGATAAGTCTAGTGTTATCCTAGACTGAACCTTAGACTAAGGAATAAATCCTTTTTCACAAAAAATATTTTCCCATTGTTTATGGAATGCAAAATTCACTGATTTACATTTTAATCTATAATGTGATTTGTTTAATTTTGGCTAGTGTTTATATTGTTCAGGTTGAATTGCTACATATTTATTTTAATAATACAGTAATATTTAGATTGAATATCACCTGAAGATGACGAATGAGACTTCGTCGAAACATCGCCAAGACACTTCCAATTTTACGCGGGAGAAAACCCGAACAACCAAAGACTTACACACACACACACACACACACACACACACATATCATAAAGGAAAAAAAGGTATATGCAGTGTTATCTTCATTTTAGATGTCAAAAGAGTCTCTCTGTCTCTCCCCACTCACTCACTCCCTCCCTCCCTGTCCCTCTCTTTTTCTTTCTCTCTTTCCTCTCCCTCTCTCTCTTTTTCCTCTCTCTCTCTCTCTCTCTCTCTCTCCCCTTGGTCTGTCAGTCCTCTTCCCCCAATCTCTTTCTTTCTCTCTCTCTTTCCTTTCTCTCACTCTTTCTCTTCCTCCCTCTCTCTTTCTCTCTCTTTCTCTCCCCTTCTCTCTTTCTCTCCCCCCCTCTCTCCCTCTCTCCAATCTTCTGCTCACCTGTCAAGCTGGCTTCAAGCTATTCTCCAACAAGCTCAGGGGTAGGCAACCCTGGCTCTTTTATGACTCATGGACTTCAACTCCCAGAATTCCTGAGCCAGCATAGCTGGGCTAGCTAGCTCTCTCCTGCCCTTCCTGCTTCCTGCAGAGACGCAGCAAAGGGAGGAGCTCCGCCCAAAAAGCTTTTCAGCTCTTGGAGAACACAGTGAGTCCACTCTCTTTTTTTTATACACACAGAGAGAGAGAGAGAGAGAGAGAGAGAGAGAGAAGGGAAGCTCAAGTGCCTCTCTCTGTCTCTGTCTCTGAAATGGCAGAGGAGGCTGAGAGCTGCAGGGGAAGGCTCAAAGAGCCACATGCGGCTCCGGAGCCCCGGGTTGCTGACATGTGGTTAATGCTATTGGTGGCTCTGCTATTTCTGTGCTGCTGCACTGCAGTTGGAGGGTACACCTTGGATGGTTCTTTGGAGAATAGAGCATTTATCTTCTTGGCCTCTGTTTCCCTAGTGCAGGGGTGTCAAACTGCCGGCCCACGGGCTGGATGTGTCATGCCGAAATCATGCCCACTCCATTGCCAGCAATGGAAAAAAACATCACATGACATTGTGAGTTTGACACCCCTGCTCTAGTGTATCTCCTTAGCCTAGTAGCCAGTGCCACAAGCCTTGTTTAGCAATTCTCTTGGGTTTCACCTACAGCTGTTCCTGATTATGTACTCAAGTATTTTCAGGATTACAGTGGCTGTAATGTATTAGTTGTTCATTAGTTTTTGTTATGGTAATAGGGATTGTCATGACCATACTATCTGATAGTACTTCTCTACAGAGCCTTGGTGACTGGTCTCAAGGGTTGATTGTAGCTAGTTTAGCCATTATCTTATGCCTCATTTCTGCTGCTATGCTCTATAATAGAGGGGGTGTCTGTGATGTTCCAGCTTCAGGTGTTGGCTGCACATTCAGTTGTTCTTCCAAGTCTTGAGTCCAAGATGTAATGTGTAGTTGGCCTACCAAAAGTTATGAAAGCAGTTTCCTCTTTACTATGTTGAAACATTGAGTAACTAGGTATTTCCCAGTTATTTTGGATGCAAGTCTTCTGTCCATCTATAGTTCCCTCATATGTTTCATATACCCCCTCATTAGGTCTACTATTGCAGTTACTTTCCATCAATTCCTGGTTCTCTTGTCTCATCCATATATAATTTGTTTCAGTAGCCCACTTATCCTTGTGTTGTCCTGGTTCCCAAACATCTGACACAGACCTTGTTAATTCAGGTTATGTCCTAGCTGGCATGATTTTCCTAGTTCATGTCACTCATCTTTGTGGTAGGCAGGTGAAGCATTAGGGGGCCTTATCCCATGGAACACTATTGTAAGGTAGGTACTACCGGTAGCTGGGATTTGAACTCTGATCTCTCACTTCAAAATCCATGCTATAACTACTACATTATCCAGCTGCACCAGATACATTTATCTCTCTCCCATATACTCCTTCATCAAACTTTCTAAAGTTTAATGGCAAATATAAAATGTTAAGTTAGAACATGCTACATATTAAATTTTATGACTGAGGCATTTGGAAAGGAGATGGGCCTAGCTGAAGGTCCCTATTAGGCTCGTGTGTGTGTGTGTGTGTGTGTGTGTGTGTGTGTGTGTGTGTGAGAGAGAGAGAGAGAGAGAGAGAGAGAGAGAGAGAGAGAGAGAGAGAGAGAGAGAGAGAGAGTGTTTCCCTGCTCCTTGAGTTACATATAGCTAGGCCGAGAAAGCAGTGAAGAACTGCTACTAGCCAGAGTACGCAGGGAACAACATGAACTGTTTGGTAAAGTAATTACCTTAAGTGGCAGGAATTGTTAAACATAGTAATGACAAAGTATTACTGGATAGTATAGCATTACATAGTGCTTGGCATACCACTAGATAGCCTTCAGTGTATCAGTAGATAATGCATACTCTTACCAGTGTCAAAATAAAATTCAGCTCTCAATGTTGTATAAAATGAGAAGCAGAGTGAACCGTTTTATCCTTTGTCCAGTGCAGATAATGTATTTGAGTGATTCAGAGGCAACCCAGATCATCCCTTCAAACTTGCTAGAACAAGGATTTATCATAATTACAACTTTAAACATACTGAAAAATAATTAAAATAATAACCTGAAAAGGCACAACCCATGAAAACCAACTGGCATGTATTTAAAAAGGCTATACAGCCAGAGCTTTTTCCTTCACCCAGTCTGAATCTGGGATGGCGAGTGTTCTTCTCTGAAGCATACAGCTGTTTTCCATTGTGTGTCTGAAAGTAACACATCTTTATAAGAACTGTGTAACTTCTGTAAGAACACTCTTTGAAGTAACTTGAGCTCAATTACCCATGTTGCACGATTTAAGCAATGACTCCAATTTCCAAAGGCATATAATACAGTAATCACAACTGTTGTAAAGAGGTGAAAGGTCACATTTCATATCCCGCACTACTTCTAATTTGAAATAGTTGGATAAAATTGGAAGCATCAGGGCACAGAGGAGGGGGAAGGGACTACCACCTGGAGCTTATTACAGTTCAGGAAAGAGATACATTCATCAGAGGTGACTACACATTTTTCAATTCTCATGTCTTCCATTGATTTATAAAATAATTCTTGAAGTTCATTTATATCCCATTCTGCAAACCTCAACTTTTTTGCCTCTCTCTCCACAACTAAAAAAATGTTTTTAACTATCTCCCCATTCTCTTTTAACTTCATCAACATAACGTTCAAAAGACTTAGCTAAAGGACCCATAATTCAAACCGTAGCTTTGCTTGTAAAAGATATCATAGTCTCATACCTCCAGTGGGAAAAAATAGGTAGCATGTGACATAAAAGGTTTTTTTTCTAGAAGCTTAAAGATTCAATGCCAGCGGACAACAGAGAGCAGAAGTGGATGAATTAAAGCCATGAAGGACTTTAAAAGTGACAACCAGCACCTTGAATTGTATCCAGAAGCAAATCGGCAACCAATGCAGTTCCCGCAGGAGAGGTGCTACATGTGCATAATGAGGTCTGCACAAAACCATGTGGACTGCTGCATTTTGCACCAACTGGAGCTTCCAGATGCTTCAGAGTAGTCCTTGGTGCCCTCTGGGTTTGCTTATTTTCTTGCAGACGTTTCATTACCCAAACTAGATAACATCATCAGTGCTAGTAAGGGGTGCAGTTTGCTATCAGTTTATATTCTGGTGGGGGGTGTTGGTGGGGGGGGGTCATCTTTGGTTGGGCTGTTTGCTGTTGGCTTCTTTGGCAGTTTCTTGATAGGAGTATTGTTTACCTGATTGTTGGTCTGATATTAACCTTAGAATTAACCTATGTTGATCTTGGTGCTGATTGCTGGTGTAGAGGTGTTTAGGACTTTTTGTTCCTTTTTGGGCTGGATGACAGTCCCTTTTGCATAGTCCTGTGGTGGTGAACCTATGGCATGCATGCCACAGGTGGCACGCAGAACCCTCTCTGTGGGCACGCACACCGTCGCCCCAATCCTAGGCCTTCAGCTGGGTTTTATAAAACCTTTTCGCTTTAGGCCGCTGTGTGCAAATAAAAAGTTCAATCCATCAATTTCAACTTCTCGCGGGAAAAAAAAGATCTTGCAAAGTTGGAATTGATGGATTGAACTTTTTAGTCCCACCCAATCTACCGTTACCACCGCAGCCACGCCCACCCAATGGGCCACGCCCACCTGGCACCCGATGATACATAAGTGGGTTTTGGGTTGCAGTTTGGGCACTCGGTCTCTAAAAGATTCGCCATCACTGGCATAGTCTATAGATGTTGTTAATGTCTATGTGTCTATTGATGGCTGATTTGTCAGAGTGCCAGGCTTCTAGAAATTCCCTGGCATTTTTAGACTTGGCTTGGTCTAAGATGGTCACATTTTCCCAATTGAAACTATGGTTAAATCTATCTATATATTGTGAAATTAAAGAATTCTCATCATGTCTTCGGACTGCTAGTTGGTGTTCCTGGATGCCTTCTGCCAGTCTTCTGCCTGTTGTCCCACATTGTTGCAGTCCTTACATTGTATATTGTAGATGACTCCTGTTTTTTCTTCTGGGTTGCTGGGTCTTTTGGTTTGCTTAGTTGGCTTGTGTGCTATGTTGATTCCATGTAGTTGTAGGAGTCTGTTGGTGGTTTCTGAGATATTCTTGATGTATGGCAATGTCATTCTATTTAGGGTTTGTGTTGGTTGTGCTGTATTGGGTTGAGTGGTCAGGGACTTTTTGATAAAGTTGCATGGATATCCATTTTGTTGGAATAGGTTGTATAGATGCTCTGTTTCCTTTTTCTGTTGTTCTGCAGTGTGTTTAGGCTTGTCTAAATAAAGTCCTCAGGCAGCTTCTCTTGTGGGAGGTTGGGTTGTTGCTTTGGTAGTGGAATACCTGATTAGTATGGGTGTTTTTTCTGTAGACTTGCGTTTCTAGTTTGCCATTGTGGTCTCTGCTGATCACAATGTCCAAGAAGGATAACGAGTTGTTTTCTTCTCTAGTAAACTGGATTACTTCAAAAATGTTATTGATGGTTCTGTGGATGTTCTCGAATTGGTCCTTTTTTATTATAATGAAGGTGTTGTCTACATATCTGATCCATTTTTTCGGTTGTATTTGTGGAAATGCTATGGCTTCTAGATGTTATGACAACCTCCACTATAAGTCCTGGAAGCAGTGGTCCCATAAGTGTCCCTTTAATTTGTTGGTAAATTTGTCCATCAAATTGGAAGTATGTAGTTAAACAGAGGTTTATGAGATCCCTAATCTTGGGTGTTTCAATCTTTGTGTATTTGGTTAAGTCAGGTGTGCTGTGGAGAATTGCGGTCATGGATTCTTTGGTTAATTAGAGATCTACTTTACAGATAGTTCCATCCAATCTATCTAAGGTCAGCCATAAAAGACATAAAAGTCTAGTATTCAGAATTTCTGCAATTTAGGGCACTGGTGGGGAACACTGTGATCTCTTGATGCTGCTGGCATTATTTGCCATGGTTTCAAATAAGTCAGAATAAGAGTTCTTCATTATCTAGAAGACAGATTCCCACTTTCTGTTCATGGGGTACAGCAGGCCAGGCAGCTCATCTGGAGATGATATTTAGCTATTATCTGTCTGATATGTCTTGAGAATAAATTAATAAAGTGGGTCTTGCCCCACATCTCATTTACTGATTGGCAAAAGTCGTCTGGCTGGGCAGCTAGGGCTGATGGTGCTGGTAGATAGTTTTCTTTATCTCCTTGTTGCCATCTAGGGGTCATCGGGAATCTTGCAGCCCGGATATGGTAAACCTAATGGTAACTACCGTGAAACCTGAAAAAGTCGGATTCTGCCCTTGGTGTGGGGAAGAGACTTCTGAAAGCAGCCAGGACCGAAGGCAGCTGGACGCCCGCAGATCCTCCTGCCTTTTCCCCAGAGAGAGCTCTCGGCTCCGAGAGAACCCCTGCTGCTCCCCACCAACACGGTGCACACGAGAGCGCCGAAGAGGCTGCCTGGCGCTGCCTACGTGGTCGAGGGCATCCCGCATTGGGGCAAGGGACGGGACTCAAGGAGCTGGCGAGAAGGAGCAGGACGGTCAGCCGGGTGAGGGGGGGGTCTCTGGAAGAGGAGGCGGGCTACAGTCGCCGGTCCTTGAAGATAAGAGCCGAGGCCCCGAAGGCTGTGACTCGTCTTTCACCGAAGCGACCCCCCGCCCCATCCCAAGTTCCAGCTGCGAACGAGTGGAAGGCGACAATGCACCGGCACCCGCCCGCGGCTGGGCTGCAAGTCCCGACGGGAAACCTGAGGAACTCAAAGCGCCGCCGCTTCGCCCTCCCCTCCCCTCCCCTCCTCTGAGTTAAGAACCGCGGCCGCTTTCCCGCTATGAACGCCGCCCTGCGTTTGGGCGGGAAGTTACGAAGGTCTCGCCAGACGGGACGGGAAAACAGAAATGAGGGCGACCGGCAGAGCGACGTCTGTTGGCGGGGAAATGAAAGGGAAATCTCCCCCTCCCCTTGCACTCCTCCCCTTCTCTTCCTTTTCCAGCGAAGGGGAGGCGGGGGCTCTCTGGCCGCTGCCGCCCCGTGCGACGCCCAGGCTGGCGGCGCCCTCGGTGGGCTCCCCGTGACTCCTGGCCCATCTTGTCATGTTTGTGGTTTGGGACGAGGCGGCGAGTCCGTGCGCCAAGAAAAGCCGAGCGCCCTCGAGCCCCGCCGCAGAACCCGGACAGCGCGAGCACCAGGCACCGGCTGCCTCTAACTACGCCCAGACGCTGCTTTGCTCGCAGCTCATTGGAGCGAGGGAGACGGGGCCGGTGCTGCCAGACCCTTGGCGAGGCAAGGCACGGAGCAGGCACAGAGGCCGAAGCCCCCCAGCCCGCCAAGCGCCTTTGGCCACCAGGGGCAGAAGGAGCATCCCGCCGCCCGGCCGATCCCTAGTCCAGCTCTCCCCCCTTCGAGCTAGCCGGGGGCGCTTACCGGTCTTCTTTCCTTCCTCCACAGCAGGTGGCTCCGCGTCGCGATGGGGAGAGGGACGGTGCAAATGCTGCTGCTGCTCTTGGGGCTCCTGCACTGGGGCCCTGGCGGAGAGGGCAGGAAGAGCTGGAGGCGGCGTGGACCACAGCAGCAGCAGCAGCAGCAACCCGCCGCGGCGGCCCGAGAGCGAAGCGAAGCGGCTGGGCAGCCGGTGGAGAGCTTCCCACTGGACTTTACAGCTGTGGAGGGCAACATGGACAGTTTCATGGCTCAGATCAAGAGCCTGGCGCAATCGCTGTACCCTTGTTCCGCGCAGAATCTGCACCAGGAGCTGAGGCTTCACTTGCTTCTAAACAGCTCGGTCACCTGCAACGACGGCAGTCCCGCCGGGTGAGTGTAGATGCCAAACTTGCTGCGCTTCATCTCTTTCCGTTTCAATTGCCAATTGCCCGTCTTCCTGGACCTTATGCCTAATAGAAAAAGAGAACTTTTCATTGAATGCTTCTTCGTGGACTTGGCTTCGTGTACCTTAATTTGTAAAGCTTTGCACCAGATTGCGGATCTGTATATATATATTTCTTGCCTGAAATATCTGGAATTAAAAGCAATACTGCTGGAGGTGCCTTGATTTGCAAATCTTTAACTGAAGGCAGACGAAAATCCTCAAACTAGGGCGGAAAGAGAAATTGTCTTCTAGATTTCTGAGATATTGATAACTGATCCGTATTAGATAAATTTATTCTAGTGCAAAAGATCAGATGTTTGCAGAATGTACTGAAAAGATTTGGAAAGTTTCCCTGAGTTCTAATCAAAATGTAATTCTCAGCCTTTTCAGAGTGAGCTTAGTGTTCTGGATCAGTACTTAGTGAATTTCCTAAGCAAGCCTGTAGACTTTGCGTGTATGTGCTTAATGCATGGCTAGTCCCTTTCCTTGTCTCATAAAGCATCCTTTTTCCTCCAGGAAGAGATGCTTCAGAGAACACACCGAACTATTTACTATTAATACTTAGTACTTCAAAAGTGCTGAAACAATCCATCCTTAGCGTTTAAGCTTTGCTTCCACCATGTGGCTGTTACTAAGAGCACAGTCAGTAACAGGTGGAATAACTCTTTCCTGCCTGGAAATACTTAGGAATGCTAGGAATTTGTTTAATGCATTTAGTTTGGAGCAAGATGAAAGCCGGCTCAGCCTGGCTCAGAGCCCCTGAGAAGGTCCTTTGATCAGACTCTGTTTGGAACTCTTCTGACAGTCATCCTGTTTCTTTCTCTTGTTCTTTAACCAAGCATTTTATGTAACTCTCTTGATATTATAATGAGTTGGTGTATCAAAGAGTTTGTGGTCGAGCGAGCCAGTCTCCCTAATTAAGTTCACGCTGCCTTCTATTTGTTCTTATTTTAGCTACTACCTCAAAGAATCAAAAGGCAGCAGAAGGTGGCTTCTATTCTTGGAAGGTGAGATTGAGTTTTCTTTAATTTTATTTTGAGTTTTAAAGCAAAGTTCAGTGATTTCAGGCTCTTTAGGTTAAAAAATTCACGAGATGACAGAGTAACATCCCAGCTGTTTTCTTCAAAGGTTTGCAAGGAATATTAATATGTGCTGCCTGCTTTCTCTGCAACCAATGTATTCATCCTTCCATCCTCACCGCCACTGTTGCACATGTGTCTTGCAAACTTAAGACAGTCTAATAAGTCCAATAATTCTAATCAGAGCTACATATAGGGAAAACATTCACTGAGTTCCATGAGACTTATCCATAGGTTTTCTAACCTGGTGCACTTCACACTGAGTGCCATTTCCAAAATCACAGCTCAGCAATGCAATGCCTGAAGGGCACCAGACAGTGGAAGGATGGCTCCAGTTGCCTTAGTCGATCAATCCATTTCTTCTGTTTGCTTGTACTTTAATTTTATCTCATCCTTGTACTTTCTAGATTTTGCTATATTTATTCAGTAAGCCTGTGAATTTGGAAACTTTTTATGCTTTTTCCTTTTTTTTCTTCTAATTCATAAGCTTTGCTATTTTGATGCCTCTGGAGATTCTCAATCATCCAGGTCATGGTTGTCACAAAGGTGCTTTCCCAAAAGATAACTGACTTTCTTGTTTTTTTTTTCCTTTGAAAACGTTTTGCTCCTCATCCAAGAATCTTCTTCAGTTCTGACTGAATGGTGAGTAGAACCTTCTTGGGACCGAAGGTTGTCCACCCCAAAAATAAAACATCCAGACACAAATTGAACAAGATGGTTTATGCAGTATAATGCCATGAGACATGTGCAGATCTGTACATTAGGGAAACAAAACAATCACTTCACAAACACATGGCACAACACAGGAGAACAAGCCCATCAAGACAGGATTAAGCAGACCATCTATATCTGAAAGACAAAGATCATTCTTTTGAAGGCAGCAAAGTCCACATTCTGGACAAAAAGGACCACTGATTTGAAAGAGAGGTCAAAGAGGCTAACTATGTTTAAACTGAAGAGCCCTCTCTCAATAGAGGGGGAGGGAGATGACACTACCTGTCTTCTGTTTACAACACAGTCTTTTCAGCAGTCCCAAGAAGGTTCCACACCCATTTGCACACTGATTCAGGTGTCTCTGACAATACAGATAAACCCTCAAGTGGACTCAGTGATGCTCAGAGAGCTAACATGACAGCTAATGACCAAGCTTCAGACTACTGACAACTAGATGACTGCAAAGAATATAAATCCTTCCATTTCCCACCATTCAGTTAGAACTAAAGAAACTTCTTAGATGGGAAGCAAAACATTTGCAAGGAAAAAAGATCAAAGAAAGTCCAGATGCCTTTTGGAAAAGCACCTTTGGGACATTTCTATTTTGATCTTAAACCCTCTGTTTGGAACTAAGTCCCGCTAAGTTCATTGAAATTTTGTTTCAGATAAAAACAATTAGAACAACAATATTATGCTACTTCGGAAGAAACTATCAACTTTTGTCTAAGGATTACTGTTGTGATTTTTTTACATTTATTATTCAGATAAACAAGAAAAACAAGAGCTGTCAAATAGCTCTATTCTAATTTCAATAATCTTGTCAGAAATCCTGCATTTTCTACATAGGTAGTCCTCAGTTTTTCATCTCAATCCTCAATGTATACCTTTAAATCTAATAAGGAAAAATAGGTGTGTGTTTGTGTGTGTGTGTTTGTGTAATATATGTAAGTTGTAATATTAATATTAATATTACAACTTACAGAGTCAAGGTTTTGTGGTTATGACCTGGAAGCAGATCTATGGGATTTACATCCATGGATCATATCCTAAGGAATATGCCTGTTGTACGCACTGTAAAGAGCAGAACTATTTTTATTGGCATTTGACTGCTCAGTCAGAAAATAATAAAGCAATCCTATTTTAATTGGATCACTTCCAGGTAAAAGAATTAGCGGGTAATAATGAAAAAACCAATGGCATAGACATTAATTCTTTGAAAGGTACTAGAAAGCTGAATGAAAGCAAACATGATTTGTATGGAAGAAATTCAAGGCAGAACATATTGTATTATGAAAAAGATAGCAATCTGCCAATGAAATCGGTATTGGGTTGCTAGTTACTTTTACAGCAGATGTTAAAAAGATGGCAAAGGTGGTAGACTACAATGCAGTCCTATCCTGTTCAATACATACTTTCATATTTACAGGAACGTAATATTGCTGTGTTCAGATGGGATTATTGCAAAGGAAGTTTGCATAATATGACAAGTTTAAGGTCTCAATCAAATTAGATTCAGTGTTTACTTTATGTGGGATTCTATATAGCTTTTAAAATATATCTATCTGATCCATAAATTTGTATAGGAAAAATAATATCAAGTGTTATAAAAATAATTTTATGACTAATTTAATTCCACCAAGCGTCTGTTTCATAAATCACAGCCTAAAATGATGTGAATTAATGATACAGGAAAAAATTACTGAGATATCATCATTATTGTTATTGGATGCAGGAGGCTGGTATTGCTTCAGCAGAGAGAATTGCAACTCTCGTTATGAAACAATGAGGAGATTAATGAGCTCCAAGGAGTGGCCCCTTACCAGAACTGGTAAATGTTTTGTTACTATTAGTCTGAGATTTACATTGTGAATTACAGATTGTTTCTGCTGTCTACATAAATGCCTAATTATGAATACATCTATATTATTTTTAGTAATGTTCTGTTATTTATCTGAAATAATGTTTGTTTTATTCACTTAGCATTTACACAATTTTTTATAAAAAAAAACAGGTAACATACCAGAATCAAAATAATGCATGTAATTATTTTGAATTTTAATAGAAAGAGGCCTCCAATGGAAAATCTCCTTTTCATTCTTTGCAAAGCAGATCTTCTATAAATTTAAGAGAACGGGAAATATTTGAGTACAATCTTAGAACTGGAAGAGGCCATTGCAGTCATTAAATCTAGCCCTCTATTTAGAGTAATAATTCAAACTGATATATTGTTGACAGCTGGCTGTTTAAACTTAGTATGAACTCATGTTGTAAAAGGAAGCCCACTACCTCTCTGATTAATTGGTTCCATTGACAATTGTAATTGGTTCCACTGTTGTTATTTTTTTCAATCAGAAGCTGCCCCCTCCATAACTTAAATCTATGATCTCCTGTTCTCTAGAATGGTATGAAATAGAAATGCCAATCTGAGACTACACAACCAAGTTTTGATACTTCTGTTGCAAGAAGGGCTGTGTGATAATGAATCTGAAATATTTTTTTATGTTAGAGAGCAATATTAATCTCAGATCTAACTAGCTTTGGAAGGAGTGAGAGTAATAATTCGATGGATGTATCCCCTCTCTTGCTACACCACATGCAGATTCCCAAATGCGTGTTACAGAAGTGAAGCAAGAGGGGAAAAGGGACCCACTTTCCTTTTTGCCAATATGGGTATGAAGCAACAGGGCTTTAGATAAAGTAAGAGACCAATTTCTTTCAATCCCACCTTCTCATAGATAATCATAATCCATTTTAGATTACACTGCTAAATGAAATATTTGCATATAGAATTGATATTTGTGGTGATATTTGGTTATATATTTCTTTTTACTGTATTCCCATATGTGTTTTGAGTACATCTAGATGGAAAAGTGGCATAAAAATGAGATATACCTATGCCTCTATTTAGGAATTAAGAACAGTTCATTGTTTGCATCATTTTCTCTACTTGGTGCTGGATAAAGGTGATGGAATACCGCACAGCTCACCTTATCCTTAGCCAGCAGTGGACATGTTAACTGAGGATCTGAAGGATGGTTTGGAAAAATTAAATTATTTTCTTTGGCGGAGATCTTATATATCCAGACAATATTAATAAAACATTGCTGTCCTTATATGACAGGTTTAGTTATCATAGGAGAAAGCACTGGTTCAGAAATGGAGATTGGCCAACTTTTGCTGGCTCACCAATACTTTGTGACAGTGTTAGCACCTTAATGCCTAATAATCAGTTATGTTCAAAATGCTCAGCATGTTGTAATTTTCTTTTGTTCCCTTGCTTAGATGAGTCTGTGTGTTCTTTACTTCTAAAACTTTTAGAGGCTGTAGTCTATCCAAAACATATCTGAGAATAAGGGTCCCTGAATATGCTGGAGTTACATTTAAGTATATTGTATGTGTTTAGATTTTCTGCTATGTAAGCCTGTTTAGACCAAAAAGAAGAAATCTTTCAAATATCACTTGTATAGGTTCTATTTTTGTACACATGAAATACAAAAATGAAGTGTTAAATCTAATAATTTCCTGTCTTAGTCTGAGAGATTTTTATTCTGACTATTGCATCTTTTCAAATGCTCTGGCATATATACCTACAAATGTTTTTTTTAACCATCTGTCAGTGTATTAATGCTGAATCTTCTTTGTTCTTTGCACTAAAGATATTTTTCTTTATGTGTTAGTATATATTTTTTTTCTTCATCTACAGGAACAGGCATTTTGTCATCACAACCAGAAGAAAATCCTCACTGGTGGAATGCAAATATGGTGTAAGTAAACAGCTGTGGGAGTTGAATGGAATAGTCAAGCAAAAATAAACAAGATAGAAGAATAGTAAACTAGGGGAAAGGAGACCTTAGCCTGCATGTGAAAAAACAAAGGACCAGAGCTTGCAAGTTGTAATATTCCTATAAAGAAAGCATGAGTAGAAATTTACAAAAGAGAATAATTGCGAGACAGAATGGATGGTGAGTGCATTAAGAAAGTCTTCCAAAACAATCCAAAGACAATGAGGAGGGAAAATCCTAATGGTCAGATCTGAAGTTCTGCCTGATTCCTGCCAGCAAGGCAGAAGTACTGTAGATGGGTAGGCTGGAAAGAAAAAAAACAATGTTGTACTTTTCCCTTAGTCCAGGGCTGTATTGGAAGCACCACTGCTAGGTCTCTAAATGAAGAATGGCTTGGCCATAATGGAGAGACCAGCAAGGGTGGATTTCACTCTCTGTCTGCACGCCTGAGGAACTGTAGTCTTAGGTATTTCCTATAAGAGTAATAATTGACCTGAAAAATTTACACAGAGTTTCTCCAGCAAATAAATTCGTACTAAGCCTTTTAAAAAAGTAACATAGTCTCATGTAAATAGGACTTCTGGCTGGGATGATTGGATAGCAGACTGGGGAAATAAAAGCAAATATCAGAGGATAGCCATTAACCAGAAAGCCCACTTGCGAGCTACTGTCTGTCTGTGTAGTTAAATGCTGTTAGAATGGCTGATTAGAATTAGAACGGCTGTTCTATTCATTAGGATACATTTTTCCCTTGCATGGCATTGTTTTTGGACAGCAGGGACATTCTTGACCGAGAGTAATTTCTAATTCAAAAAGCATCTAGACGAATTAATGTGTAGCTATCAAGTAAGATGATGTTGATAGCTTTAATGGAGCAAAAAAATAAGAGGGAAAAATAGAAATAGAGAATCAGAACAGTGGCATTTGCCATGCAGATCTATGAGAGTTTTAAAATTACTGAACATTTTCCATGCTTGACATAAAAATAAAAATAAAAGACCTGGTTTCTATTCTTAAATGTGTATTGGAAATGCACTAAACTTTGACCAACTGCAGCTCCCTGGCATTTAGCTCAAAAGCGTTACAGGAATTTTCATTTTATTTTATTTTTCTTTGATGCTTCATGCCCTGGGATATCGGTTGTTGTATAAAAAGCTGGTACCATCAGATCTAAGTGAGCCGAGCTTAAACAATTTTCTCCAATCGCTCTTAGGGTTTAATTTGCTAGATTTTTTATTCTTGTCTTACTCTTCCACGCATATCAAAAGAATATTGGTGCTCAAGTACATCTGTTCTCTTGCAGTTTCATCCCGTATTGCTCAAGTGATGTCTGGAGTGGAGCCTCTGCCAAAACTGAGAAAAGTGAGTGCTTCTGACAGGCTCTTGCTGCCAAACAGGCATTATGCATTAAGGGGGAATCTGGCCTGAATTCTCCACAGTTGTGCAAAGGAAGAAAGGATTCTTGCCAGCGGACAGGAAGAAATAATAAATATCCTCTAGATAATGCATCCGCTTGCAAGCCCTGCTTTGTCACGGTTCAGAACCCCACATGGGAGTAACCGAGCAACAGCCTGAGGGAAATGGTTGCATCTCAAGGGTCTGAGCAACTGTTTCATTTAGCTAAACTTGAAATAAGGAAGGACCAAATGGTGCCAGGACTTCCAAATGGAATCGAGAAAGTTCTTGATATCTGTGCATGCGCTTGAGGGCCATTGCCATCTGGATCTATCACAGATATGGCATGGGAAGAAGGCACTGTATGGCCAGAAACATCCGTCTGGACGATGTTGGATGATAAGTGACAAAGAATTGCTTTTGGACTAAAGAACAGCTTTGGGCTGTTCTTTAAAGTTTGGGACTTTTCAACATAACTGACTCAATTGGTAAAATATGGACCTTTTGTATTTGTCTTTCCAGAATTTTATATTCTCTTTAGGATGCCTATCTTTCATTTGGTGTCCGTAGCTGACACCACAGATTCCTGGATATCACTAGTATTGGAATGATCTTGCACGAAGAATATCAGTTTTCACAATACTATTTGGCAAGACTCATATCTAATTAAATGAAAAATTTCTAACCTTAAAAGGGAAAGCTGTATAGAAAAAAAAATCCTTTATTTCAGTTAGTAACCTTTTTTGAAGTGGGTTGATCTCCTGCCTTGACTTCAGGGACAGCAATAGAGGAAGTTTTCTGAGCACCAATATTTAACTGCCTTATCTGTATTCTCTTAAGGAAGAGTTTGCCTCACATTACATTAGGAATAAAGGATACAGTTTCCATCCCTGCATCCTTATTTTTTGCAATTTTCCCAGGCAGCTGTTCTCAAGGGAGCACCACAGCGGCCAAATACTTTGAGCTTCAGGATCCTAGGCTACAAGTGTTGTGCAAGAGAACTGGGATTGGCCATCTTTCCAGTTTTCCTTTTGCATGGAAAACAACTGAGGAAGTTGTGACATTGTCAATGTCATCTTCAGTGCAGATTGTTGTATGATACCACAAGTCCCTCTGTTGTTTTCCATGCAAAAAACAAAGATACCCTCCCCAAGCAGTAACAGCCATTCCTGACTCTCTTTATTTCCTTTCTAACCTCAAGAACTGTTTCTCTACATGTAGTTCTTTTCTACATTCTACAATAGGATGTAGTCTCTAGGATGTTCTTCTCTTTCATCATAAGACATCCTTTATGTTGATTGAAGGTCATCATTAGAAATTGATTGAAACTATATTTTCTCTTCTTCAATCTACTAGTTTTTTAAGGTGGAAAAGAGGTAAAGTAGATTAGCCTGACTCACGTGTTGCAACGAGTCATAATATAACTGGTTTGATTCTGGCATAGAGTTACAGTATTTGTGAGCATATCTACCGGGGTTTGTAAACTAAGACCAAGGCCTTTACACAGTTGGTTTTTGCTAAATCATAGTTTGAGATATTCTATGAATACAATCCCGGTTTCCAATGGTACCATTTAGTTTCAGTTAACAGTTATTTAGTGATCATGTGCTATATATTCTAGCAAGGAAAAACAATTGAGATGCAGGTTGGGTGGAAGAAGAGGTAGGCAATTGCCAACGCATGCTACAATCTTTCTCAATAGGACCTTCTCACAGGAGCTACTTCTTTCTGTCCTCTGTTCTATTCTTCCAGTGTTTGGATGGGGAACTTGTAGCTTCTAGTTCAGCTGAACTTCAGCTCCCAGCTATTGAAGCTATCATGGCCAAGATAAGAGATGTTGAGAGTTGAAGTTCAGCAATATTTTGAGGGCCACAAGTTCTGCTTTCCTGAAACAGGAGAAGTATATACCATAATTCAGATTCCCTGCTGTGGACAGAGATCCATCTCACTGGTATTTTTTAAGAAGCTTTCCCCAGAATTCTGTTCTTTCTTTGATCAGCTTATAAACCATGTACTTAGGAGGTCAGGCAAGTAAATGTTCAGAAAACTAGTCCTAAACTTTAAAGAATATGAAAGAGAATGTCCAGTTTGTCACATTCAACAAAGAAATAAAAGAATTTAGATTTGAAGCATGGTAACAGACTTGCAATATTTGCTAGATTCATTTTCCACTGAACATTCATTGGTAACTTGTGGTATACAAGTACAGTTTTCAATATTCATGACTCCATATCTTCAACATGAATGGGAAAAAAATCTTAACTAGTTTTACTCATTATGGTTGTTTTTCACCTCTCCCCCTTCCCCTTAACTTCCTACAGATGAATTTGTCTTCATGGGTGCTCTCATCATACAAGAAGTTGTAAAGGAATTATTGGGGAAAGGCCTTGGAAATGCCAAGGTGTTGCTGTTGGCAGGAAGCAGGTATATGTTTGTTTATGAAGACACATCTAGTAAATGTATGCTTGTGTGTGAGTTGTTGAAGGGTGTTAATAAAACATTTCAAAAGTAAATATAGAAAAAGAAATAGAAGCAAAATTTTAAAGTAAGAAATGCAACTCAGTGATACCTATAAATAACTATGACTAACAGTACTTGCCCACTTAAACAAAATAGGGTGGGTTTTTTTTGCTCCGAACATGATGTCAGCTCCAGGAGAGATTTTTTTTGGGGGGAAGGGTGTTTCACAGGTAGAGCAAAGTCTTCAAAACCTGTTTTGACAATTGTCCACCTAATTTTAAGATGCTGGAATCGACCTGCAAAATCTATTCCCATATGTTTTTTCTTGTTTGATAAAATCATTTTTGAAGCCATTCTGCAAATGCCCTCTCATGGTAAGCATTCAGTGGAAGCCATGATGAGCTCACAGATCTTGTGTCACTATACAAATGATAGCAATTTATATCACTTATTTGTACAATGTTGTAACATCAATCTTATGCAGCAGGGCAGTGAGTTGCTACCTGGAACGGACTTTTTCAGTATCCATTCTGGAATGTCTTCCCAGTGAAGTACACTTGGTTGTTTTTTCAGAACCAAAGGAATTTTTGTTTTCTCCAGATAAAACTATTATTTAATCAATTCATTAACAGATATGCTGCTTAAAAACTTGCTAATTATTCTGGCTTCTCTTTGTTTATCTTATGCATTTTAATTATTGCATTTTAAATTTATTCTGAATTCATGTGATTTTTTTTTAATGCATTGTAAATGGCCCAGGGAATGAACAAATGAATAAGCAATTAAACTTGGCATTTAATTAACATTAATTGATGTGATGTGTAGACCTTGCCTACAAGCATGGTTCTGCAGGCAACAATATGGAGGAGTTCTGCTTCAAAGACTTCACCTGTCGTTGCAGTGCTGGTGGAACAGGGGTCCTCCTGAATGTGGATCGCGTGGCTGAACAGCTGGAAGAGCTGGGATATCCTGGGATTCAGGTCCGTGGCCTTGCAGACTCTGGCTGGTTCTTGGATAATAAACAATATCGTAGGACAGACTGCATTGATACCATAACCTGCGCCCCCACAGAAGCCATCAGGAGAGGAATTAGGTACTGAAGTTTTTAACATCTTTCCTGGAAATCTAAAACTGGAGTGAAACATCCAGTGAGACTTTCCCTTGATAGTTCAGATGACCTAGTCTTCAGGGAATGCTAAGTAATGTTCATGAAATGTGGCTGTGTAAAAAGTACATAGTAGACATTCTAGTAATCTATCAATAGACAGAGAAACTTAAGGTGTATTTCATTCCAGCAAGCACCACATGACGGGGTGAGCTCCTTTTATTGCCTCAGCTCCTGCCATCCTAACAGTTCAAAAGCATGCAAATGTGACTAGATAAATAGCTTCCACTTTGGTGGGAAAGTAACAGCGTTCCATGCACCTTCAGTGTGTAGTCATGCTGGCCAAATGACTACAGAAGCCTCTTTGGACATTACTGCCTCCCTCTGCTAGGAAACATAGATGAGCACTGCCCCCTAAGGAGAAAACTTTACCTTTTAACTTTTATATATATATGTGTGTGTGTGTATATATATATAGAAGCACGAAGCCGAAAACACCAGCCTGAAGATGACAAATGAGACTTCGTTGAAACGTCGCCAAGACACTTCCAATTTGACGCGGGAGAAAACCCGAATAACCAAAGACCTACACATACATACATACATACATACATACATACATATATATATATTTACCTTGAGTGTTTCTTGATGCATCCTGTCGGCCCAAATATGGGAGAAAGAAATCTTCTTTCTTTTTTTGCATATATATATATGCCGGTCTTGGCGTATTCGGGTCTTTTCCCGTGTAAGATTGAGAGTATCTTGGTGACGTTTCGACGAGGTCCCACTTATCATCTTAAGGCTGGGGTCTTCAGCTTCGTGCTTGTGCAAGTAAAGTGTGTTCGGAGCTGCCGTGTCTCTATAAATATTGGTGTGTGTGTGTGGAGTGCTGGCTTTGTTGCTGTAGGTGGGTTGGTTAGCTGTGTTGGAGTTATTGTTTGCGGATTGTTCGGCTGTTTCGTAACATCCTGAGTAGCTGAGGTGCTGGCTATGTGCCCATTAGTCTTTTGTATTGTAACGACCTGGGTAATGAGCTATGTGATGATATCCTGAGATATCTTATACGGGAAAAGACCCGAATACGCCAAGACCTGCATACCTGTACCCATGAAAATCTACGAAAACAAATTATATATATATATATATATATATATATATATATGTGTGTGTGTGTGTGTGTGTGTGTGTGTGTGTGTGTGTGTGTGTGTGTGTGTATGTATATACATATACACTGTGTATATTCAATGTATATACATATACACTGTGTATATTCAATGTGTGATTTGCCTGCCCTCTACTGTCCACTGTTTTTGGAATTTACATACTAATAAAGAAAAATATTTGTAGGTCAAGAGTTGACATGAGGGATTCTTGGTGCTCTCTGAGCTTGCTTGTTTTTTTGCAGATGGTTCATTACTCAAACTAGGCAACTTCATCGCTGCTAGGACTAGGATTAGCACTGATGATGTTACCTAGTTTGGGTAATGAAACATCTGCAAGAAAACAAGCAAGCTCAGAGAGCACCAAGGACCCCTCATAATTTACATAGTCTTGCCAAGAAATTCTATATAGCATAGTTAACTATTTCTAGTAGAATGAATTTGGATAATTAACTCCAGCTAATTTTTTTTAACTCTCAGATATTGGCATGGACTTGTTCCTGAACGCTGCAAAATGCAGTTTAGAGAAGGAGAAGAATGGAATTGTTTCTTTGGCTATAAAATTTATCCTACTCTCCGATGTAAGTGTGCCAGTGAAGGCCTATTGCTGAGTGATATCTGAAATGCATTTCAGACAAATTCTCCTTATCGGTATAATTAATGCTAAGTGGCTATTATTAAGCATTGCCAGTATCGTCAACCAGATAAAGGTTTTGATTTAGTTAATTATGTGATTTTTACTCTCTTAATTGATTTGCTGAATATAAATAAATATGCATATTACTTTAATACTTCAGTATAAATAGGATGGATTTGGGGGCAGCGAGACTGTTTTAATTATTGAAGAAAGTGTGGAATAACTTGCAAGAGACATATATAATTTAGCACATAAAGACTACCATGTGATTAAATAAAAATGGTTTTAATAGTAAATGCACAAGAAAATGTTACATGATATACCAGGATATACCAAAATTTATCCTTAATTTTTTGTTTCTCTTTCTAAAATTTCCACATACTAAGAAATCTAATCCGTTCTTGGTTACTTAGTTTATTACTTAAGCCAGTAAGTTTATAGCCCTATTAGTGATGCTATTGGTACTAAATTCTTCTCTGTGTAGGTCCTGTTTTTGTGGTGCAATGGCTGTTTGATGAGGCTCAACTCACTGTGGACAATGTACATTTGACTGGCCAGCCTGTACAAGAAGGACAGTGGCTTTATATCCAAAACCTGGGCCGCGAATTGAGGAATACTCTCAAGGATGTGACGTTAGTTTTGTTTCATGTTTTTAAATTTCCTTTTACGAAAATTTCCTTTCATGGGGTCTAGGAATTTTTTTAAAAATCTTCCAATGATTTAATACATTACAGTATTAGATAAACAACAGACTTGTACAGTTAAATTTTTTGTTTGTATTGCTGTTAGTGGGAATCAGCACTGCATCTCAGGCCTTTTACTCTGCTAAAATTAAGATAAGGACAGTGGCTTTATATTCCTGTCATATGACTCAGCTGCTTTCTCATGACAGAAGTATTCACAATACCCAGTCACAAGAGATAATGAAATTAAATCTGTGGTGACTTAGCTTCTATATGATATGTTAAGCATAGTGCTTCAAAGCAACTCAGGTATAAGATCTAAGCTTCTTGCACCTAGCAACTTTTATAGTTAACTTTATTGCAGCAAGATGCCTAAATTTTGCTATGAAAAAACTCAAAGTTGGCAAAAAAGACATACCAAACTGTTTCTTTTTCTATTATATTGATTTTATGACTTTTCCTCCTTCTCATTCAGAGCCAGCTTTGCTCCAGCTTGTTTGTCTCATGAGATCATAACACGCAAGTAAGTACGTAGGGTGGAAAGGTACAATGTCTTATTTTCTCATTTTTTCTTTATCAAATGAAAGTCATTCACTCAGTTATTTATTAAGATAGGCTGGCTAAATGAGCGGTGAGCAGAAAATAAATTGAAATCTACAGTCTATTTGTAGATTTCTGGGTAATTTACATTTATGATTGGTAGAGGTGACATAAATTACCCCATGCCTTTTAATCAGACTGCTAAAAAGAAGGAAAAGTAAGGTGGGCAGGACTGGTCTTTTACTCTAAAAAGACTAAATATAGTTTGGATGCTGAGAATAAACGATTGGTTTCAGTAGACTCTCTTGAGTTATGCCTATCCTGTGATTAGTCACTTCTGAGGTAATGTTCTAAGTAGCATGCAAATTGTCACACTCTTATCATCTATATGGGTTGCTTTTTCAGTCATTGGACAGACATCCAAGTGAAAGGAACCTCTTTGCCCCGAGCTCTGCACTGCTGGGATCGCAGTCTACATGACAACAATAAGAATGGGAAAGCCCTATTAAAAGGCTGCCCAGTCCATCTAATTGACAGCTGCCCGTGGCCACATTGTAACCCATCATGCCCTACCATCCGGGATCAATACACTGGCCAAGAGATGAATGTGATCCAATTTCTCATGCATATGGGTTTTGACGTGCAGAAGATGGCACAGCAGCAAGAGCTGGAGCCCAGTAAACTTCTAGGGATGCTGAGCAGTGCTAGCTAGAAGTGTATTCTCTTAACAATGACGGCTCGACTCTTTAGACACCCAAACATTCTGCCTTCTTTGCTCACATACAGCACGTAAACATCTACAGGCATAAGTAGCCAAACTAACGCACATAGCTCTTGCATAATTAGCCCATCAGAATCAAATGGACAGAATCTCATCTACATCACTTAAACGAAGCATTACCTCCACATTACTGCCAAGTAGTACCTCTGTTCACAAGGACAATCTATAGGAAGTAACGGGTGCCTAGAAACCCCAGTTTCAAGAACCCATAAGGGCCTTCATGCATTTCGTCGTTTCCAAGGTATTTCTAGGCCATAGAGTGACTTTGGGGATGGGTGGGAGCACTGAATTATTCTCTCATCAGAAGTGAAGGTCTGACCACGAGGACTTCCTGGAGCCAGCAGCTCACCATGTAAGATACTGTACAAACAAAGCACAGTGGCTACAAATGGATCTACCGTGTATTCAATTTACTTTTGTATTGTTTTATAAAATGATTTTATTACTTGATTTTTTTAAAAAAAAAATAAGCAAGAAATATAAAATTAATGATATTGTTTTGTAACATATTTTTTAAATAATGAAGAAAACAGCTTATGCTATTTTGGCAATGTGAAAATATTTATTTTAATATGTAAATGCTATTTATAAGGGCTGATCCAAGATATGCTCACATGTTGTAAAGTTGTAAATACTTTCTTGGAAAGGTTTTCCTTGTGAACACGTTTGTATGGGAGAGGGCAAGGGTCAGCATTGGCATTATTATAATATTATTATTATTAAATCCTTATGATTCCCTTTGTACTACATTCATTTGTGGAAATGAAATAACTAAATTATGAGTGAAGGTTTCAAGAAAGAGCTTTTTTCCAATGTAATCTATATGATGTTTGCACCTTTATTCATCTTCTCATTATAGGAAATGCACAAATTTGAGGGAGAGAAGCAAGGGCCATATAGAATAGGATGCTGATTTAAAATGGGTATGTATGCAGGTAGTCCTCACTTAATAATAATTGGGGCTAGGAACTTCATTCCTAAGTGACGTGGTTATAAAGCATGATGTCATGTGAATACACCAGTTTACTATGGCAGTTGTGACAGTCCCAGCTGCCATCATTAAGTGGATACTGCACAGTCGCCATAACCTGTGGTCATGTGATTGCCATTTGCAACTTCCTGACGGTTTCCCCATTGACTTTCTTGTCGGAAGCTGGCAGAGAACAGAGAAGAATAAATATAAATTCTATTTCCACTCCCCCCCCCCTTTGAGACAATAGTTATTTGGGCCTTCTTTTGTTAGTCTTGGGCAGCAGCAATTGACATAACAATTCTTCCTAACCTGAAAATATCTGATTGTTCAATTATACACTAGTTCCTGTTGTCCAGTTGGCCCAAGATATTTTATTTCTCAGATAAGACAATCCAAATTATACATTTGTTAAAAATAAACCCAATAACATATGGTGTTCTGTGCTTTAATGTTACTATAAAACCTGCTACAAGCACTACCATCCATGCAGACCATGATGCTGAAATGAAGACAGATATGATTGGGTAATCATACAAATGCGACAATTACATAAAATGCACACTTGCCTCAGGATATCAGATACATGTACAAAAATCATCCATTGTCATGTTCATGTTGTGCTCTCTATCCAGCCAATACCATGCCCAGTTGGGATGTTGCCTTAAAATTTTATTTCTACAAATAATAATATGAATGTATACAGATCAGTATCTCAAGGAAAAAAATGTGAGTAAAGTGTTAAGAAAGACCTAATGTTACTTACTCTTGAAACTTGGCCACAATTAATTGTGCTCCACTTCCTTGTCACTAATATTTTCTAAAAGTAAACCTGAAAGTAGAACAAGCAATGATAAAACAAATCTGAGATACTATTGTTAGGAGGAAACATTTGTGAAGGCTCTCTAATGTAAAATGAATATGCAAATACTGTGTTGTTGCCACCTAGTGGTAAAATCATAAAGTGTTTTTGAAAAAAGGAGTTCCAGGATAGTTGCCATACTGAGGACTGTACAGGTAATCCTCAATTTGCAACAGTTCATTTAATGACCATTCAAAGTTACAATAGCACTGAAAAAAGCGACCTATGACCATTTTTCACAGTTACGACTGCTGCAACATCCCCAGGGTCATGTGATCAAAATTCAGATGTTTGGCAACTGGTTCATACTTAGGACAGTTGCAATGTCCCAAGATCACCTTTTGCAACCTTCTGGCAAGCAAAGTCAGTGGGGGAAGGCAGATTCATTTTACAACCATGTTACTAACTTAACAGCTAGTGATTCATTTAACAGCTGTGGTAAGAAAAGTCGTAACGGGGGGCAAAACCCACTTAACAAATGCCTCACTTAGCAACAGAAATTTTGGGCTCAGGTGTGGTCGTAAGTGGTAGCGTGATTGTATAGCAAAGACAAAAAGTCAGCACTTCTTCCACCTTACTGTATTAGTGTTTGTGAGTATTGTGGAATGCCAATGTTCAGAGCTAAGGCCAGTTTGGGTAGTGGTGGAGGCATCAGACTAGCGACCAAAAGACCATGAGTTCTGGACTTGGCTTGGGCACAAAGCCAGCTGGGTGACCTTGGACCAGTCCCTCTCTCTCAGCCCTAAGAAAGAGGCAAGGGCAGACCATTTCTGAAACAATATTGCCAAGAAAACTGCAGAGACTAGTCCAGGCAGTCACTAGAAATCAAAGGTAGAAAAAAAAATTTTTTAGGACTATCTTAAGAGAATTTTATCCCTTCTTTTTAATCTTTATTATTTTGAATACTGGCTGTATATTAGATACAAGAAAATGTTTCAATGAATTGTGTTCCTTGTGTACAGTTATCGATCCAGATAATTTAATTAATTTAATTTAAATGTCTTCAGTACAGGTAGTCCCTAACTTGCAGCCATTCGTTTAGTAACTGTTCGAAGTTACAACAGCACTGAAAAAAATGACTTATGACCATTTTTCACACTTATGACCATTGCAGCACCCCCATGATCGTGTGATCAAAATTCAGGGACCTGGCAACTGGCATGTATTTGGACTGTCCTGGGATCACATGTTCACCATTTGTAACCTTCCCAGCCAGCTTCCAACAGGCAAAGACAATGGGGGAAACCAGATTCACTTAACGACCACATGATTTACTTAATAACGACAATTGTTTGCTTAACAACTGTAGCAAAAAAGGTTGTAAAATGGGGCAAAACTCACTTAACAACTGCTTTGCTTAGCAACATGCCTGTTGGGCTCAATTGTGATCGTGCGTCAAGGAGTACCTGTAATTGAATTTTTAGTTTCTGTTTTTTGAAGTGAATGGACACACTTCTGCAAAATAAGCCACTTGTAAAATAACATTAATAGATGCCATTTCAATGCAGTCTGCGGGCATCTTCCTGCTTAGAGGGACATGCAGCTGAACCCATTGACAGTCCCCCTCATCCTGTATTAGTCTGCTGTATCTAAATATGTAGAAATATGGATGGCCATTAGAAGACAGCAGAGAACAACAGCAATTTCTATATTTTGTTCCAATCTAATGTCCAGATTTGCAGTCCCTATAGGGTAGACTCAGATAGATAGGTTTTGCTCTAAGGATTGTTAATTAAGATTTAGAAAATTACCAATTCACTCTGCTGCCAGGTCACCATGAAAATGTCACTCCTAGCTCATTATCAGGAAACAAAAGAAGAGATAAGGCACCTTGCCAACTGTGCAAACTTATCTCCTAACTTCATCAGAGTGCTATTCTTCAGCTTTTCCATGTTTGTGTAGTAGACTCAAGGAAGCTGGCATGGTCATCAGGCCGTCTCCACCTCCTGTGCTGACATGCTTATCCAAGGACACAATCTGATGCTACCCCTTAAAATGGTATATGAAAGTAGTGAGAACAACTTGTCATCAGTTGAAATGGATCTCCATCAGCAAATTTACACTCCCTACCTTCAGAAATTCCCTATCTTGCCAAGAGAGCTGTTTTTAAGAAGAGATTGGACAACCATTTGTCTGAAATGGCATAGGGTTTCCAGTTTGCCTAGGGCAGTGATGGCGAACCTTTTAAGAGACCGAGTGCCCAAAACCTGGCCCCACCCCTGCTCCAACTCCCTGCCCTGCCCCCACTCTGCCCCCCATCCCCCACCCCACCTGCCCACAGGACCACTCACTGCCTCCAGGGCCTGCCGCAGATCGCCCAGGCAGCCCAGCAGCGCTATGGCACCATGGGGTGTGAGGGCAGAGTCTTGTCTACACTGCCTGGCTGCCATGTCCTTGGCTGCGCTGCTCTGTGTGGGCCACGCTCGGGGGGGTGACTCCCCTTCAGGGGGGCTGCTAGAGAGGAGGGGGTCGTGGGGGGAGGCAAGGTTGGGGCAATGGCACGTGTGCCCACAGAGAGGGCTCCTGGTGCCGCCTCTGGCATCTGTACCATAGGTTCGCCACCACTGGGCTAGGGGGCTGGATTAGAAGACCTCCAAGGTCCTGTCCAACTCCTTGATTCTGTTCTGTTTATCTATCTATCTATCTATCTATCTATCTATCTATCTATCTATCTATCTATCTATCTATCACATTTCTGAACCCTCCATCTCCCTCACATATATAGATGTGCCACCTTCTCTGACTAGTGCAATGGCTAGGCGCAGGATGGCAGTTGTATCCAAATTTCCATTATTTCTCTGACATTTATCCTTAGATTTATATCCCTTCTTTCCTTCAAGAGGCAAAGGAGGCATACTTAACATCTCCTCCTCCTATATTTCCTGAAAACAGCAATCCAACACCAAAAACAATACACAAGATAATGGAGTCTGAAATGGGGCGAGTAGACATCAAGTTTTCTATGGCTGAAGGTTCTCTGGGTTTTCCCAATACTAATCCAATTTTTAATCATTGTACCTCACTGATTCTCTAAGCCGTGATGGCAGTGCAATTTAATCACTGTACAATTAACACTCTTTTTCCTTCCATTCAAGTCAATAGGAAGTTTGGCATGGAGGGGATAAAGAAGAAACAGCCCTCCCCTCTGCCTCAGTCTTTCTATCATTGTAAAAATGAGAATACTGTCTAACTCTGCATCTATTCCCAAAACATCTCAACTTTTATATAAATCCCACATGAATAAAATGGCTGGGTTCACTATTATTTAATTGTAAATCACTAAATGAATAAGTATCTGAATTTGCACAAAACATTAAGTCATGGTTTACAAACCACTAAGGCTGGCTTCACAAAACATACTGTACACATACTGTACACATGATCTTATGCTAATCCCTTTTGGGACAAGCAACATTATGTAGAAAAAGAATAAGAAGAAGCAATGAAAGGCAATTAAATCCAGAGGCAAAACAGCAGAGAACTAACTAAATTAGAGTTGCACTAAAACTATACCTCTTTGTTCCTTAAACAGTAAAGAGATGTTAGGTTTACTCGAAAAGTATAGTTCCTGGGCTGTAGACCAGTGTTTCACAACCTTGACAACTTGAAAGCATGTGGCTGGGGAATTCTGGGGGGATTGAAGTCCACAATTCTACAAGTTATCAAGATTGAGAAATACTGCCATAGATATTTGCTCCGCAGATACTATAGTGTGTCAATAGCAATGAGTTAAAAGTATCTTCACCTCCCTGCAATACTATTGGAAAGGTTTTCGGGATGCAGGAACTGCTTGAATCAAGCACAACAGCTCAGGGTTCTCTAAATCCCTGCTGAAAGTGAAGAATTTGAGCCTGTGAGCCTGCAAGGAAACACATGCAAAGTCATATTTCACACATTATGCCAAACTACACCCTATTTGCTTGATTTGGAGTTGTGTAAACCTAGCCAGTATGGTTTGTAAGCCAAGTTTTCTGCTTCGAATGTTGTGTAAATGCAGCAGTTGTCACTCATTTAATTACTCAGCCTTGAATAAACCATGTCATTACTCGTTATATAAACTAAATCTCTGTGTACTTCTTTTGTTTTTGGTTTAATAACATATAAAATGAATCCAGCCATTGTAATATGTATCTTAGGAAGCTGGGCAAAAATAGACTTTTTATTCAATGAGCCATGATTTGATACTGTGTCCAAATGCAGAAACAGCTCCTGAAGCATGTGAGCAAAGTCACCTGAACTGCAAAGATGGGCGGTAAATAAATAAATAAATAAATAAATAAGCTGTTCAAGAGAAAGAAGGGAAGAAGTGAAAGGGTAGACATGGGCTACAGTGACATCTGCAGCAAACCATGATGATATCAAAATAATGGTACTTTCACAGTCTTCCAAAACATCCTTTGTTCTACCATATCTATACCCTGATTTTGTTATTTAGAGCTCACTTCTCTCTTTTGGAGAATCTCATTCAGCTTTACCTAAGGATAAATTTCTTGGTCTCTTCCTTCCTCTCAACCCCTTTGCATGTTCGTTTATTTCTTTTGCATCTCCATCCTCATTTCTTATCTCTAAGCAAACGTCCTCAACACCTGTCTCTTGGATTGGTCACTCTGGTTTTGTATTCATTCAGTAGCAGTTTCAGTTGAATCAGTATTTTCAATCTGAAACAAACCAAAGCAACACAAGGCATGAGAGGACAAGAAAAACTATAGCTGAGGCCCAACAGGTGCTCTCAGGTGCAGACTGAGTTCATACAATATGTTGTTAAATCAAAATGTCATTTGCTTTTAAAAGAGTAAATGTTTAAAAAGCCAAGTGTTATTTGTACACCAAGATTTAGAATAGAGTAACAGAGTTGAAAGGTACCTTGGAGATCTTCTAGTCCAGTGGTTCTCAACCTTTTTAATGCCGCGACCCCCAACCGGTCATAAGTCGAGGATTACTCAACCGGTCGTAAGTCGAGGACTACTCAACTGGTGCAGCACCGTTTGCAGAATGGGACTTTTGGCGGGCTCAGCAGGACAGAGACAGCCTGGACAATTCCTATTGGCTTTTGAAAGCCATAGAATTAGACTCTATTCAAGAGAGTCTATTCTATTGGCTTTCAAAAGCCAATAGAATAAAAGGGAGTAGCACAGCTAAGGAAAAGGGGGAAAAAATGGCAGACTGCGTTGTTTGGCGACCCCTGTGAAATGGTCGTTCGACCCCAAATGGGGTCCCGACCCACAGGTTGAGAACCACTGTTCTAGCCCAACTCCCTGCTCAGGCAGAAATCCTATATCATTTCAGACAAATGATTGTCCAATCTCTTCTTAAAAACTTCCAGTGTTGAAGCATTCAACATTTGGAGGCAGGTTGTTCCACTGATTAATTATTCTATTTGTCAGGAAATTTCTTCTTAGTTCTAGGTTGCTTCTCTCCTTGATTTGTTTTCATCCATTGCTTCTTGTGCTTCCTTCAGGTGATTTGGAGATTTGCTTCTTCCTTGTGGCAATTCCTGAGATATTGCAACATTGCTATCATGTCACCCCAGTTCTACCCAATTCCAGCAACTGTATTTTATACGTTTTAGCCTCCAGGTTAGATTTATATATAATCCACTAGGCTAAAATGTGATGCATTTGTAACTCAGTACAAAATCCAGCAGGTATTGTTCAGAATTTTGCAGAAATCTTGATAACTAGATTAATTCATTCAATCATGATTCAGTTAAGTATCGGTTGACATATATTTGTAGATACAGTACAAGACAATGTTCTAATCTTAAAAGTGGTATTTTTTCAACCAGTGGCTAAATCAGCAGGAATTACCATTTTTCCGTAAGCTCTTCTGAACAGATAAGCAGAATTCCTCAAAGCACAGTATGACTTGCTTTACTATCGTATTATGATAAGTACTATATGTAAAGGTGTGGTCAAGGTCACAAGCAGCTCAGTCCCTTCAGAGGATTAGTGCTCTTATATTTGTGTAGACATTATATAGCCTTAAACCATAAACTGTCCAGAGATAGGCAACTAAATAGACCTTGATTGGCAAAATACAGTTAAGGGATCTCTAAACTGCAAAGAGTCAAAACTAAATAAATCAGGTTAAATTTGGCATAATGTGTAAAGCCAGCTAATGTGCTTTTCCATCCGTGAACCATGCTGATTGTTTAAGTGCTCAGGTAGTCCTCAACTTATGACCACAACTTGGCCAGAAGTTACACTGCTAACAAGGCAGCTGTTAAGTGAGTCATGCCCAATCTTACAACCTTTTTGCCCGTGGTTATTGAGTGAATCACTGCAGTTGTTAAGTGAATCACATGGTTGTTGAGTGAAACTGGCTTCCCCCGTTGACTTTGCTTGTCGAAAGCTGAAGGCTGAAATTGTAAATGGTGATCTCGTGATCCAGGGACGCTGCAACTACCATAAATACATTCCAGTTGCCAAGAGCCCAAGTTTTGATCACATGACTATGGGGATGCTGCAGCAAGATCCGCTGTAAGTCGCTTTTTTCAATGCTGGTGTAACTCTGAATAGTCACTAAACAAATGGTTATAAGTCAAGGATTATTTTAATAGGCCATGAGTTCAGCATTTTGACAGAAAAGTATATGCAGTGCACCTCTAATGAAAAGATGCAATATACCTGTATTTTTGCATTCGATGCCTTTCCCATCTTCGTTTCCTGCTGGATTACTTGTCTTTTGCCATTCAAATTATTTTAGTTTATTTCTGCCCCAAAGATGAAAGCTGCTCTGGATGTAGTTAAAACCAGCTTCTCATTCCTGCACGCTCCATGCAATTCATTCCATTCTGGATAAGTCTATTAATATAGTCTTCTATTTATATGCTGGCCCTTTACAGCACAGGGTTGAGAGCTGCAGCTGTGCAACTGAAACAAACCTCCTACAAGTCACTTGGGAAAAAGTGACCAGTTGAGAAAGAGAAGAAAAAGTAACAGGAGTGCAGCGAGAGTGCTTGGTGGGCAGAACCCAGCAGGGCACATTTGATGGATCATAACTGCAGCACAGACAAAGACAGGTCAATACTTTTACTGCAGAGGCAAATCCGTCTCAAAAAGCTGTCAGAAACACGTACTATGCCTGCCGCATAAATAGCAGCCAGCAAAGATTTAGGTGGAGGGGATACAAAGCTTCTTCTCGCAGTATTTCCTGCTTAGTCATTGAGCTTCTGATAGGACAAGGACAAGAGGAACCAGATCCAACCACAAAAGGGAATCTAGGACTTCCGATCCAGCAATGGAGAGATCAAGCAGGACATACCTCAATGTGGATGCAGTGGCCTCTTGGGTGGGAGTCACTCGACTCTTGCAGGCCATGTTTGGATGTGCTACATTCAGCCTTGTGGCCCACCGAGGGGGATTCAGCGCAGCCTATGGCTCTTTCTGTATGTCGGTCTGGTGCTTTTGCTTTGCCGTCACCGTCTTCATCCTCACCTGCGAATTTACTCGCCTCCATAGCTGCCTAAGCATCTCCTGGGGGAATTTCACAGCTGCTTTTGCCATGCTCGCCACCCTCATGTCCATCACCGCCGCTGTGATCTATCCACTCTACGTCCAGTTTGACTGCGATTCCAATAGTTGCGAGGTGAGAAACTTCCGCATTGCCAGTAGTGTTTTTGCAGGGCTTCTGTTTGGGGCATATGCCACAGAAGTATTTTTAACAAGGGCCAAACCAGGACAGGTAACAAGTTATATGGCCACAGTTTCAGGCCTCTTGAAAATTGTCCAGTCCTTTGTAGCATGCATCATCTTTGGCGCTCTGGCGAAGGACAGCCAATACAATAAGTACGCAGCTACCCAGTGGTGTGTGGCTGTTTACAGCTTCTGCTTTGTGGTAACTGTGGTTGTGGTGGCTCTCAACGTCACAGGAAAGACAGCAACACTGAAATGCCCCTTTGAGCACTTTGTGGTCGTTTACACATTCGTGGCTATCCTGATGTATGTGAGCGCTGCAGTGATATGGCCGATTTTCTGCTTTGATAGTAAATATGGCTCTCCACAACGTCCCTACCAGTGTTCCCGAGCCATGTGTCCATGGGACAACCAAGTGGTCATTGCGGTATTCACCTATGTGAACCTAGTACTCTACATGGTGGATTTAGCATACTCGCAGCGTATCCGCTTTGTATCAGCTCACTAATGCTCAGCTCGGATGCTACAAGAATCTTAAATTACTTCAAGAATGAGAGCGTTGGGACCCGTTACAAAGCCAACTGTGACAGACAAAGAATGAACTTGAGGTGTATCCATGAGGGAAAACAGGATGGTTTGAAAAAATATGTAATGTGGTCTGATGGGCCATAAATGGAACATCTTCAGAATTCTAGCTCACAGACAAGTTTATTGTAAAATCCAATTCTCTTAGAACTTTTCCGAACCTGGAATTTTCTAAACGTACAGGTAATCCTCGTCGTATGATCCCAATTGAGTCCAAAATTTCCATTGCTAAGCAAGACAGTTGTTAAGTGAGTTTTGCCCCTTTTTTGCTACAGTTGTTAAGCGAATCACTGCAGTTGTTAATAACATGGTTGTTCAATGAATTAGCTTCCTCATTGATTTTGTCTGTCAGAAAGTGGCAAAAAGTGATCACAAGTTCCTGGGATATGGCAACCATCATTAATATATGTAAGTTGCCAAGCATCCAAATTTTAATTGCTGCAATGGCCATAAGTGTGAATAATGGCCATAGGTCATAAGACCTATGATCATCAAATGATGATCATGATAAAATAATAGTACTGCAGGCCACTTTAGCTGACTGTGTTCAGCAGGTCAGTGGTTCAAATCTCACCGGCTCAAGGTTGACTCAGCCTTCCATCCTTTCGAGGTAGGTAAAATGAGGACCCAGATTGTTGGGGGCAATGTAAATATATATATACATTGCTTACTGGTGTACACCGCTTAGAGAGTGCTTGCACTTAAAGCGGTATATAAGCCTCACAAATAAATAAATAAATGATTGTGCATTGAGGACTACCTGTATTGTGACAATAACTCCCAGAATTTCCAGATATAATTGGGGTCACCGAAGAACAAGTTGTGTGGCTTGTCGTTTAAAAAGGACCTGTATAACCTCATAATGAATTCAGTTAAGTGCCTGTTGCCTGAAATATGCTTGTTCTTAAATTACAGCTAAGAAGTCATTTGCAAACATAAACTTGATGCAAATAGCAACACAATAGTTGATATCCTACAGTGTGAATCAGTATTTAAATAAATTTATTTTAAAGAAATCAATGTGTTTGTCCTAATGGTTTATGTTAAATGTGTGTGAATAAGCTATTTCAATCCAGAATAAAAATGGTTAATTAGAAATATATATATATATATATTAAAAAATTTAAAGCACAAGAATTTAAACAATCAGAACTGATCTCTCATTGAATTGCTGTTTGTCATTTTGGGGCTTAACCTCAATATTGGACAATGCCAGTTTAATAGGGAAAATATTACTTTAATACTGGCATATTTAAGGATAAGGCTCTCTCATTCATGGATCAGAAACAATATGAAGGTAATGATACCAGCTGCAGATGAGTAAAGGCCCACAGAAAACATTAAGGTTCAAGCTGCTTTCTTTCAAAACTCTTGTTATCAGTACAATAATGCCTTAGACTCAGATTATGAAGGGCCAGATCATGGCAAGTCATCTAAGTCCCACAACAAACTAACAACTTTGAAAGGCAGAGCAAAGGCAATCTACTTGACTAATTGAGTTACACCCACAGCTAGGGCTACTTTGGAGTAGCTGCCGCAGTCTTAAACTTTATTGGAAAGAGCTCTCTGTGTTCCTCTAGCCCTGCTCTGCTCTTGGAGTTTAGACTATCACTCAGAGCAATATGTGGAAGTCTCTTACATTTGTATCCTAGATTGACAGACTACTTCTCTGGTGCTGCCTCACACCATTCTTGCACTGTTGGCTGTCTACTACTACTACTACTACTACTACTACTACTCTGCTACTTATCTCTTGCTGCTATGATTGTAGACTGGAGCCCTGGACTGTCAATTTTAATCTGCATTTGCAGACTACCAGTTCTGTGTCTTGCTACCAGGAGAGATCTCACCTTCCTCCTATTTATCCTGAAGTATGTGCACAACTGCTCAGCCAAGCATTCTACCTGACATCTTAGTTACAATTACAATCCTATCATTAAATCAGTGTGACCCTTTTAGTCTAAAATTGGACATCTCTTTTGACGAGATTCCTCCATCAATTTTGTACAATCATCTGATCTTCACAGAAGAACTCAAGCAATCTCAGCAGTGGTTCCAATACTGGAAAAACTGAGCTTTATAATACCCATGAGCTTCCAATCTTTCCACAAAGCTGTGAGAAAAGAGTTTTGTTCCAACACGTGCGTGGGCACTAATGGTGGTACTGGGAAACTGTTCTGGTTTTAGTTTTATACTGAAATTTTATTGGATATTCAAGCTATAAGTTAGTAGTGGCTTTACTGGGGAATTTGGTTATATGGATGCTCTGTATCATTATAATAATAATAATAATAATAATAATAATAATAATAATAATAATAATAATAATAAAATTGGAAGGGATCTTGGAGGTCATCTAGTCCAACCCCCTGCTCAGGTAGAAACGCTATACCATTTCAGACAAATGGTTGTCCAGTCTCTTCTTAAAAACTTCCAGTGTTGGAGCATTCACCGCTTCTGGAGGCAGGTTGTTCCACTGGTTAATTGTTCTAACTGTCAGGAAGTTTCTCCTTAGTTCTAGGTTGCTTCTCTTCTTGATTAGTTTCCATCCGCTGCTTCTTGTACTGCCTTCAGGGGCTTTGCCGAATAGCTTGACTCCCTCTTCTTTGTGGCAGCCCCTGAGATATTGGAACATTGCTATCATGTCAACCCTAGTCTTTCTCTTCGTTAAACTAGACATACCCAATTCCAGCAGCCGTTCCTTATATATTGTAAGCCATCTTGAATCTGTGTGATGGGGCAGTATATATGTGAACGTAGTAAACAAATACAGGTAATTTGGGATTTACATCCGTTTGTTTAGTAACCGTTCAAAGTTACAATGGCACTGAAAAGAGACCAACTTATGATCACTGCAGCATCCCCATGATCATGTGATCAAAATTCAGACGCTTGGCAACTGACTTATAACGGTTGCAGTGTCTCAGGGTGCCCCATGTGATCACCTTTTGTCACCTTCTGACAAGCAAAGTCAATGGGGAAGCCAGAATCACTTAACAACCAGGTTAGTAACTTAACAACTACAGTGATTCACTTAACAACTGTGGCAAGAAAGGTCGTAACATTAATGAATTGGCAGAGAAGATAAGTGCACATTGTGGCTGGCAGAGGTGCATTTGAACAAAGCTACATAATTTAGGAGAGAGAGATTAGTAGTCAATTGTTTTGAAGAAGCACAAGATGTGATGATACAATTTCTCAGTCAGCCATTATTTTAATTTGGTGGAATGAGGGGATTATTGCAATTATAGCTCTGATTCCAATTAAAAATATACAAATTGAAAGAAACATATTCTACAGAAACAGAGAGAGAGAGAGAGATCCAAATCAAGAATGAACTGCCTCACACCTGCTATGGCTATGTTATTTAAATTGCCCTGTTGCCTTTAAAAGCATCACTGATAGTTTGAAGAATGCCACTGCATTCCTCACAGTATAAATTCTAAAGCACCATCAGGATTCCAAGGCAAAAAGAGAACAGAGGAGCATTTGTGGAATGTTCTACAAGTCAGCTGGAAATGTCATCCTAAGCTTTAATTCAAACAGTGACTTTAACTTATCTACTATATTATATGAAGAATTAAATAGTCTTAATTCCTTTGAATCTGCCAAGTACTACTTTTCTTCCAAGATTTTATTGGATCCTAAATTTGTTTGAGGTACACATCATTAAAAATTAATTTAACAAGACTAGTACTGTATTACTATATAGTAAAGGGATTTAACTGGTCTTTCCCAACTATGAATCCACCAGATGTACTGAATTAAATTTCCCAAAATTATATTAGAACAAATGTAACAAATCTGGAATGAACCAAGAGAGCTTGATTTTACTATGAACATATTCAATAACATTTCTCTATTTGAAGCATTGATTTAGGAAATGTATATTCATGATGCAACTGGGAATACAGGGGGCGCCCCCTAACACTTTGTCCTGCCTGGAACTTAGGAAACCCTTTTAAAAAATTAGCATTCCACAAAAATCATGAAAGAGACCAAAAACAAAAAAAAAATAAACAGCTTCATGGGAAACAATAAAAATAGAAAATAATAGTAATATCAGCAGACAAGATGAAGGGAAAAAAGTAACTTTCTATTATGCCTCAATATCAATATCTATCTATAAATCGATATATCCGTATCTATATCTATGTATCAGGGAGCAAAGAGAAAATATCTGCTGCGAATTCCACATAGGCGTCAGGAAACATTCAGCTCCATTTAGTTGCCCCAACCCCACCCTGAAGGGATTACAGGGTCGTAAAAAGAATGTATATGTGTGCGATAATATTTCTACAGCTCACTGACACCAAATATTTACAAAGCTGAATTAGTGGAGTTCTGTAGAGGTTTTGGAAACTGAAGATGCCTCTGTGAAAGTGGAGCTGACAACTGTAGCAAAGACCAAAAAACTTACGAGTAAACTTCTTTGTATATTTATTTTTTCTTAATTATATTCTTATTTGTTTAGCTAATTTATTGGCTACCTATCTTAGCACAGAGTAATTCCTTTCTTCTTTCTTTTCTTCTTTCATTTTCTATCCTTTCTTTTAATTTTACTGTATTTTCTTTTGTTTGTGTTAATTTTTATTACTGTAATTAAAATTCTTAATACAAATTATATTTAATAGAGAAATTGGGGAGGCTGGGAAGGAAGAATAGAAAATAGACTTAAATGATCAAGAGACTAAACAATTTGGCACAAGTGGCAAGAAACCGGTGAAGGAATATTTCAGATCATTCAAATAACTCTTCCGTAATGAATTCACTTTATATGAAAGGTGGAAATTCCTCTTTCAGTTTTCAAGATGCATATACCCAAGATGAGTATTAAAGATACTTTACTGGAAATCCCATCCCACCCCCTCCCCAAAGTTGAATTAGCAGCATTGCAGTTACAAAGTACTGCTATTGGATCAAGCGATGTGATTTCCAAGCAACTTTCTTTCCAAACACTTTCAATCAAGTACCACATTTAAAAGGTATCACTATATTTCTATCACTTGCCTTTTAAATCAAAACACTTTTTTTCACCAAAGACTACAATTCCCAGGAGGCAGCGCAATCATGAACCCGTATTGTATCGTACTAATGGAAACGCCCAGGATGCAGCAGCCATTACCGGCCAAAAACAAAGCCTGAGCATCGCTCGAAAAAAATCAGTCCTTCGCCGCCTCCGCGGAAGACCGACTGATGCAACTGCAAACAAAGCTTGCTCCAATAGCTAGCGGGCGATGTGCTTGCTCAGCAGGTGATTGAAGGAGAGGGCAAGGAGGCCACACCCCCTCGTTCGGATTGGCTGAGGAATTATCTTTTTTCCTGCGCTTTGCCACGGCTTCTATTCATCCCCTGCCCCCGATTCTGAACGAGCCACGTGGGAGTATCAGGTTTGTTTGCTGGGGGGTAAAAGGACTCCATAGAGATACACCCCATTGGGGGGCTGGGTCAGGGGAGAACCTGAAGAGTATGGAAAGGATCGATCCGCGATGCAAAGGGAATGGAAGATCCCGTTCAGGGGACGGGGACGGTAGGATAGGCAGGAAGAAAAGCAGAGCAGCAGGTGGGAGGTGGAGCCGGCACCAAGAAGGGAAAAAAGACTAAACGAGCTGTGATGTCAACTTGAGGGTGAGTGTTAGCCAGGGATCCTGCAGTAGCCCTTCTAATCTTTTTTTGTCCCAGGTACTTGAATCTATCCATTCCCGAAATCCAGTGCAAAACCTGAAGACGGTCCCTGTATTTTGCAAGAATTATATTACTATCACCGGCACATTTGGCTGATATTCTCAATTTTTTTTTATACCAGGGATCCATTAGGTCACTTCTAGAAACTTGTTACCATGAGTGTGGGATTCATCGGTGCTGGGCAGCTCGCCTTTTCCTTAGCGAGGGGCTTCACGGCAGCAGGTAGGCAAGTGCAAGACATTGGAACTGATTTACAATAAACTCACTGGTATATCAGTGTTACGTTTATTTCTGCAGCTTTCTTACAAATTTGAACAGTATGTTAGATGTCATGTGATTTGTTTGCTTTTAGTTTAGTATATTGTGCAGACCAGATCAATTGGGTTATTCAGCTAACCATATGTAATCAAGTAATGTGCATGTAATAACGTAAATGTGATATTTCTGAACACATTAGAAATGGTATTTAATTTTTACCTAGTCACTTGTGGTTTCTATTTGTCTCTCAGATCTTTATTTTTTCCTTGATTCAAGCATACTTTGAATGTGTGTAATGGTACTTATTGTAATGAAGACATAGTGCTACTTTTGTTGGGTTACAATAGTGTTAGATACAAGTCTGAAGCTAATCCCCTTTTGGATTTTGGAATTCATGTTACTATATTACCACTCTGTCCAGATTAACTTGTTACAATATTTACTGCAGTATAAGCATTGTTGGGAAAAGGTTAATTACTCAGCTACAAGCAGATATATATATATATATGCTATATTTTTAGGAGAATCCGAGTTGCATTTAAATACTCATATAGCAACCAGCCAGCCCCTTCTAATTTCTAGTTGTTTTTTTACTTCTTACGAAATAGTATAATTACAGGCTAGAAGAGTGGCTTACTGGTCATGAAAAAACTGCAAACATTGCAAAAGTTAGCACAGATCTTTCCATAGATTTAAAAAAGTTCTCAGGGGTGTAGTTTGACATGAACTTTGCCTGTTTATATATTGCCTTAGTTTTGAATGTTCCTTTACTTTAAAAAAATATCAATAAATTTCACTTAAAAATATGAAAATCTACAATTGGATAAGAGGTAGTAAAAATTATACTGACTGAAAAAACAGAATGGGTGTACTGAGAAGGGATGTGAAGATAGTGGCAAGAATAAAATGAAAACAGAGGAGGCAGTGAGAGCAGGTTATGCCTGGCTCCAACAAACTTGATTGTACAGTATAGCAGCGGTCCCTAACCCCCAATCTGTGGACTGGTACTGGGCCATGGCATGCCAGTAAACTGGCCGCACAAACATGCAAAGCCCCGTTTGTGATATGCAGGTAGCACACAAAACCAAGCCCCCTCCAGTCCGTGGAAGAACCTCTCTCCATGTGACTGGTCCCTGATGCCCAAAAGGTTGGGGACTTTTGCACTATAGGACTACCACAGCTGGGCAGCAAAAATTTAGTCGATCACTAGATGGCAGTAAAGAAATATTGAAAAAGATATTTTAGTGTCCTCTTAGTGGTCATCTAGATCAGGGCTTTTCAACCTTTTCACCCATTGTACCACTTTTAGGATATGGCAACATCCAAGTACCACCCAGTGGCCTAGCAAGGTGTCAAAAACTTGATGACCAAAAAAGAAAAAGAAAAAAAGTGATAAAGTACAGGTAGTCCTCGACTTACAACAGTTCGCTTAGTGACTCTTAGAAGTTACAATGGCACTGAAAAAAGTGCCCCCCAAGCCACTGCTGAGCAAGACACTTGCGTACCCGCCTGGTGGCTCTCTTCCTCCTGTCTGAGGTTTTCATTGTTGTGAGCATTTCTGTTGAGGATTGGCAGCAGGAGTGGGGTGGGGGGGTGTTTGGTTTTTATTCCACCCATCTGCTGGGTTATTGCAGCAGATTTTGGACACTTCACATGACCCCTGGGACGCTGTCATAAATATGAATCAGTTGCCAACCATCTGAATGTAAATCACAAGACCCTGGACATACTGCAACCTTCCAGCTGATTGGCGTTTCTTCTGGGCTCAGCAGAAGCACCAGGATCAGCACCAAGCTCCAGCTGGATCCTGGCGCTGATCCTGGTGATTCCGCTGAGCCCTGACAGCCCTGCAGCTCCAGCCATCTCTTGCTCAGGCTTGTGCGGTGCTGCCACCGGTTCAGCTTATTCCCCTCCCCCGCTACCACTTTTCTAGGATGGTCGTGTACCACCTTCCAGGTGCCAATGTACCACAGGTGGTACCCGTACCACTGGTTGAAAAGCCCTGATCTAGATTTGTTTAGTCAACTATTGTAAACCGAAAAGGAAAAGGGTTTCATGTAACTAGGGAGGGGAGATCCCTTTGAGTCAAGCGGCCAAACAGGAGGGGAAAAATGATATGTTAAATAGAGGAGAGAACCCCTCACATGGCCTACATCAGCAGTTCTCAATCTGTGGGTCGCGATCCCATTTGGGGTCGAACGACCATTTCACAGGGGTCGCCAAACAACGCAGTCCGCCATTTTTCCCCCCTTTTCCTTAACTGTGCTACTCCCTCTTATTCTATTGGCTTTTGAAAGCCAATAGAATAGACTCTATTCAAGAGACTCTATTCTATTGGCATTCGAAAGCCAATAGAATCTATTGGCTTTCGAAAGCCAATAGAATAGACTCTCTAATTCTATTGGCTTTCAAAAGCCAATAGGAATTATCCAGGCTGTCTCTGCCCTGTTGAGCCTGCCAAAAGTCCCAGTCTGAAACGGTGCTGCAAGTTGTCTGCAGCTAAGGCGAGCTTTCTGGATGTTTCCACCCCTCCCTGCTGAGCAACTACTAAATGTAAGTAAAAGAGGGCCAGGGGTGGGAGGTGGGAGGCCGGCGGGCGCAGGGAGGGTTGCTGGCACGTGTAGGGCCCGGCGGGTGCCTTACCTCCCTTGGGCTGGGCCAGCTGGTGGTCGCCCTGCGCCCTCGCTGCCGTGTGCCATGGCCGCCCAGGAGCGCCTGGGCCTGCGTGCCGCCGCACCGAACGTGCGGTGGCCAAGGTAAGGCTAGCGGGGCAGCGGTGGGCGCAGGGAGGGTTGCTGGCATGCGTGGGGCCTGGCAGATGGCTTATCTCCCTTGGGCTGGGCCAGTTGGTGGCCCAGCCGGTGACCGGCCTGCGCCCTCGCCACTTGCTAGCTACGCCCCAGCCGGCGCAGGGGGTGGCACCACACATGCGCAGCATTCCCGGGCCGAGGCGGTTGATGGGCGACGGCCTGCATGCATCCTCGGCCTGCCCAGCGTGCACTCCAGCCGCAGAAGAGGCGGCGGAATGTGCGCGCCTCCTCCTGCTCCACCCGCAGGGAAATACAGGTAGTCCTCGAATTACGACCACATGGTTGGGGGTCGCGGCATTAAGAAGGTTGAGAACCACTGGCCTACATTGTTGCAATAACATGGAAGAAATGGCTGGATGACCTTCCTCTTCCATTTCTCTCAGCCTGGTGGGATTCTGCATCTGAACTCTCTCACTATTGGAGGAGCCTGTCTAAAAGGGGCCATGAAACACTGTGCCTCTGATAATAAGACCTGAATCAACACTTGAATAAGATGTAGGAAGCTATTGCAAAATAAAATGCAATATTTATTTTTCTAGGGATTTTGGCTGCCCACAAGATAACAGCAAGTTCACCAGACACTGATCTCCCAACAGTAACAGGCTTGAGGGTAGGTTATAGCATTTGAAATATTAAAATGCCTCTTGTCTGCCCTCGAAATTCTCATAAAACTCTTGGTAGCTGTATGTTTGTATACTGAACTCTTCATACATGAAATGCACATTGCTTTGATTGATCTTTGATGACTCCTGGCAGTGAATCCAACTAACAAATCCGGTGTTTTTTTTCTTGCTTAGTTTGACAAGAATCTTGCTAGTTCATCTTGGAACAACCCATATCCTGATACCAAGAACAAAACTGTGGCACCAGTCTGGCTTGTTCCAAGATGAATTAAGTAGAATTCCTAGTTTGTACATCATAGTCAACCACAGAACATACAGTTTTTTTTTAACTGATTACTACCAGAGAAATCCAATGGATGAGATAGCAACAACAGGGAGCAGCATACTTCTAATGATAAACCAGAATACTGGCTTTTAGTTCAAATAAGAACATGGGCATTTCACACTTTATCCATGTATTGAGATAGTTTAGGCTTTTTTAGCTGTGATATTTTGTCTGTAGGAACTAAACTTCCAGTCAGAACTTTTTCTGTTACTAGAATTGGGATACATCTCTTTCATATAAAAAAGAAAAATTGAGAGAAAATAGTAGGACTGTATGTTACTCAGAAAAGGATAGCCAGGTGATCCTCAAGGTATAACAGGCAATTTAATGGATATTTGAAATTACATCAGACTACCCAAAATCACACATGACCCCATTTCAAAGTTACGATGGCTGCAGCAGGCCTGCAGTCCCTCCATCCCATCTGTTGAAATCATGCAGCACTTAGACCTCCTCCTGATACAGCCATCATGCCCCATTCTTACCTTCTGAAGCTCTCTGGACTTCATGTTGTGGAAGGCAAGCAGGCCATGTGTCCCTGGGTCACATAGGAGTGATCTAAATGCGGCTGCCATTTTGTCTTGCCCATTTGTGGGCAGGACAAAATGGTGGCCACCAAAGAAATTTCTTCATTTTGCTGCCTTAGAGAGGTCTGCAGCACAGTGCTACAGAGACTTCTGAATTTTGCAGAAAACTTCTGCAGCACTGCAGAGCTTGGTAAGGTAGCAAAACAAAGCAATTTGTCCCCCAGATGTGTGGCTGTGACCTAAATGCCGCAACCCAAATGCGGCCGCCATTTTGTGGATGGGACAAAATGGCGGCCATGTTTGGAAATGCCATGTGGCTGTGCGAAAAAGAAAATTGTATCAGCAGTCTGGAAGGCCTCACAGGTCTTCAAAAGGTAAGTGAGAAGAAGGGTATTTGGCCTGGTGGGGTAGAAATCAGATAGGGAGGACCTGGTGAGAGTGGGGAAAGGTATATGAGAACCCAAGGCACGGAAAGTGGAGCATGGAGTGTCAGTGGTGGGGGAGGCCCTGGAAGGGCCAGGGCAGGCAGGCCTGGGCCTGTACGAGACCTCCAAGAACCTCCCCTATCCAGGAGGCACTCCACACTCCACTTAGCAACCTGCATGTTCTTTTTATGTTTCACATGGGACAGAAATGGGATGGGGGGGGAATTTGTTAGGTGACACCTTTCACCTGACAACTGCCATGAAATATGACCATAATGGGCAAACTTCATTACAGTCATTTCTCGAGGCCTGCCTATACTTTGATAGTTCTTCTTTCATTTGAAAAATAACTTTAGGATGAGATATGTTAGTGTGGAAATACTTGTTAGAAGGAAGATATAATCCTTTTTTATTTATTTCAAGGGCATGTCTTCTGTTGCAAATACATATTTTAAAACGTATGGAGAAGATTTGATACATCCAATCACCGCCTTGTTTCTGTCAGTTATTATTACTTATGGTGGCGTTGCTAAGGAATTACATGTTACATTTGTGTCCATAAAACACTTTAATCCTTAATTTCTATCTTTAGGAGCATCATATTCTTAGAATCTAGTTGAAACCATACCTGTTTTTAAACTGCAGAATGTCTGAGTTGGCTTTAATTATAAAATATATTTATAAAATTTTCATATATAAATATTAGAGTTATCATAGCATATAGTAAAACAGCATTACCATAAGTATTAAAATTGAATATATATATCTAGATACTGTACACATTCCAAACAGGATATATGATTCTTCCCAAGAAATTATTTTCTAACTCAGTTTGTCTGCAAGCTGGCGCAGTTATTTCCATCCAAAAACCTCACCCCAACCCCAGTAGTCAAAACAGCTGAATCTCTACTTTTTTTCCCAATTAAAATCAAGATACTGTATGAGATTTATTTTGCCTTTAATCCATCACATTTATTTTGCCTTTGTAGTTCTAGGAAAATAAATGTGTGCCCAACCTTGCCTGTTCCTTATTTAATCTAATTGTTCTTGTTATAAACTCAGCACAAAGAAAGAAATGCTTCAACAATTGCTATGCAACTTCTTAATTCCAGAAAATGGGTGTAAATTTCACCTTAAGCAACAAGGAGACAGTTAAAAACAGTGATGTCCTATTTCTAGCAGTAAAACCACCCATAATTCCCTTTATCTTGGATGAAATTGGCTCAGACCTAGAAGATCGACATATTGTAGTCTCATGTGCTGCTGGTGTTACTATCAACTCAATTGAAAAGGTGAGAATCAGCATCTGTTTCTTGGGCCTAGATTTGTGCAAGGGAAGGGCAGCTAACAGATGTTTCTGAAGAACAAACTAATAATGAGGGTGGTGACAGTGCAATGAATGTAATTGCTTTGCTTATATAGAAAGAAGAGGAAACACTGTTGTATCTCCAGTTAGTGACCTAGTAAATATCTTTGTAAGTAAGCTGATTATATATGAATGAATTAGAATTAATAAATTATGTTTATCATCCTGTATAAAATACCATAAGTTGTTCTAAATTAGTATGAAGTATCATAAATTAATATTATAAATTATGAATATTACCCTGGATAAACTATCATGTTATGAGTAGTACCCAGATAAACTATCATGAATTAGTAAGCCATATATTGATAAATTATCTTGGAGAAATTATTATAAATTATGATTATTTTGGATAAATTACCATAGATTAACATACCATAAATCATTACCTTATATTATCATAAACCATAATTATTATCCCAGATACATTATCATAAATTATTGCACTGGATAAATTATCATAAATTATGATTCTTAACTTGGATAAATTAGCATGAATTACTAAGAGTTAATAAATTATAGTTAATGATCTGAATAAATTTGCATAACTTGTTCTACATTAGTGTATAATTAGTAAATTATTCTGATTAAATTATCATAATATGCCTAATTATCATAAATTGTGATAAATTATAATATGCCACCCTATAGACATTCCTTAAATTGCAGATGGAGCTATTGAGCACATGTCACTAATGTATAACTTAGCTTTTTTCTACTTGGCATTTCCAAACATGTTGGGATTACAACTCCTAGAATGATCAGTCCCTCAGTTAGGAAAATGGCAGGCTTCCACAGTGGAAAAAATAAGACATCCCCCGAAAATAAGACCTAATGCCTCTTTTGGAGGCAAAAAAATGTAAGACTGGATCTTATTTTCGGGGAAGCACAGTATGAAGAGACATGGGTACCAAATGAACATGCACTGATTTTTTCCTACCTGTCTGAAACCTGACAGGGTTGGATTTTCTGGAGCACTTGTCAGATCTATTTTTTTTTTTAAGTTCTGAATTAAGTATCCTCAATTGTTTCTCTTATTTTGTGTCTCAAGAAACTTTCTACCTTCTACCCCACGCCAAAAGTGATCAGGTGCATGACCAATACACCAGTCATTGTGCGGGAAGGGGCCACCGTTTATGCCACAGGCTCACATGCAGAAGTGGAAGATGGGAAGCTCTTAGAACAGCTGATGGCAAGTGTGGGTTTCTGCACTGAAGTGGAAGAAGATTTGATAGATGCTGTGACAGGACTCAGTGGCAGTGGACCTGCTTATGTACGTGCCATATATTTCTTTTATTCTTCAAAAAAGATATAAAAGATTTGGGTGGGGGTGGGGATAGGGTTATATGCAGAAGTGTAGCTAACTTCTTATGCCATATCTTATTTTAAGAGGAGGCAGATTGGCTTGCAGTATTTCAGAATGAAGCTTTATAACCGAGTGTTTGATTTCCTCGATATTATTAGAGCCGGACCACCTTAGAATATGTGGTCTATTCCAATCTGTCCTAGGCCACCCATAAGGATCCACTGATAAAATTCTGGAATACAGGTAGTTCTCAACTTACAACGGTTTGTTTACCAACTGTATGAAGTTACAACGGCCCTGAAAAAAGTGACTTACAACCATTTTTCACACTTATGACCATTGCAGCATCACCATGGTCACATGATCCAAATCAGATGCTTGACAACTGATTCACGGTTGTGATGGTTGCAAGTGTGCTCAGGTCATATGACTCCTTTTGTGACCTGACAAGCAAATTCAAAGGGGGAGCCATATTCATTTAACAACCATGTGACTACCTTAACCACTGCAGTGATTCATTTAACAACTGTCGCAAAAAAGGTCACAAAATGGGGCAAAATTCAACAACTATCTCACTTAACAACATAAATGTTGGGCTCAATTGTGGTTGTAAGTTGAGGACTACCTGTACAGCGGTTGCCTCAGATTGTGCTGATTGCAAGTTCTTAACTTTGTAGCTGCAGCACGGTTAGAGGGCACTGAATTGAGGAACTCTGATTTAAATAATCAGAAAAATACGTTGCATTGTTATGTTGCACAGATGATCCAGAGGAATAATTATATGGTCAAATTTTTATTTTTTTTTAAACTATTGATTTCCTAGGCATTCACAGCCCTGGATGCCCTGGCAGATGGAGGGGTGAAGATGGGCCTTCCTCGTAGACTAGCTGTCCGATTGGGAGCTCAAGCCTTGTTGGTCAGTATCTTAGCTTGTAATCATCAGAATGGTCATTATGACTACTCTGCTTCCTGATATTTGATAGGAAAAAAGTCAAAATTATTTTTTTTAAAAGCTGGTGTTTGAAATTTAAAGAAGTGCCTTGTACCACCCAGCAATTAAAGTACAAAGAAACAAACTACTGGATCATTCAGTCATGTGTGAGACAGGATAGATTTTTTTAAAAAATTCAATGGCTAATTTGCAGTATTAAGGGAAAAAACTCTATCTGCCCTGATTTTCATTTTCTCCCTCAAAGATCCAGCTAAATATAGGTTAAAATACCATATTGCTGCTATCCTCTAAGTTGCCTTTGTCTTGTCTATTCAAAATCTAGGGAGCTGCCAAAATGCTGTTGGATTCTGAGCAGCATCCTGGACAGCTTAAGGACAATGTTTGCTCACCAGGAGGTGCTACTATCTATGCTCTCCACTTTCTAGAGAGTGGTGGTTTCCGCTCACTGCTCATCAATGCTGTGGAGGCTTCCTGCATCAGGACACGGTATGCTTGCACACAGCAAAAAGAAATGCCCTCATCCACTCACCCCTCTTGAGCTACGTTCTCTGATTTGATAATCCATTCTCTGTCTTCAACAGGGAACTACAGTGCTTAGCTGACCAAGAGAAAGTTTCCCCAGCTGCCATTAAGAAAACCTTAATGGATAAAGTGAAATTAGAGTCGTCCTCTACCAACAAGGTCAGCCTATTCAACAAGAAGAATCCTGGCAAGAAGTACTAAAGAAACCCAGGCCTTTGCCTGGGCCTGTTTTCTTTTTCTTTGCACACAAATTGTTTTAAAGTGGGATGTATAGGAGGCGATGTATTCTGGATTCAAGATGTTGAGAGAAAGGCATTTAAATTTCCAGAAGTAATTATTAAGGTATAGTTGATAGGGCAATGTTTTGGGGGGGCTGAAAGGAAAGTAGTTTTTTTCAGCCATTTCTCTTAGGGAGGAAACTACAGCAGTCTTCATTTGAACTTGACAGATGATTTGTTTACATTTTTCAGTCCTAATTTTCCTCCAAAGTTCTTCTTTCCTAGTTAATCTCACAACAGTTTTGCACAACAAGTGATCCAGAGAAATAATTACATAGTCAAACAGAAAGTTATCTCCAAGTATTTCCAAGTCTTGTTCACCTGCATTCATTCATTTGTTCCTTATTTCATTCCTCTCTCTCTTTCACATACACAAACATACACATATACAGGGTAGAAGCAGATCTTCAAATCTTGTTTCTGCAGTGTCTCTCATTTTAACTAAACAATTGTTTCTTCACTGCTTTCAGGTTTCATATAGGTTATTTGTCTGTGCTTATCTCACGTCATATGCTGCAAACAGTATCTATAGTAGTCTATAATCTCTTCATTCCATAAGAACATAAGAATCTTTTAAACCAGTGGTTCTCAACCTTTTTAATGCCGCGACCCCCAACCGGTCGTAAGTCAAGGACTACTCAACCGGTCGTAAGTCTAGGACTACCCAACCAGTCGTAAGTCGAGGACTTTCCCTGTCCGGGAGTGCCACACATGGGTGGTGCCGCCCCCTGCGCCGACTGAGGCGTAGCTGGCAAGTGGCAGAGACGGCGCAGGCCGACCACCAGCTGGGCCACCAGCTGGGCCAGCCCAAGGGAGGTAAGGCACCCGCCAGGCCCCACGCACGCCAGCAACCCTCCCTGCGCCCACCGGCCTCCCACCTCCCACTGGCCCTCTTTTACTTACATTTTTAGTAGTTGCCCAGCAGGGAGTGGTGGAAACTTCCAGACAGCTCGCCTTCGCTGCAGACAACTTGCAGCACCGTTTGCAGACTGGGGCTTTTGGCAGGCTCAGCAGGGCAGAGACAGCCTGGACAATTCCCATTGGCTTTCGAACGCCAATAGAATAGAGTCTCTCGAATAGAGTCTATTCTATTGGCTTTCAAAAGCCAATAGAATAAAAGGGAGTAGCACAGCTAAGGAAAAGGGGAAAAAATGGCGGACCGCATTGTTTGGCAACCCCCGTGAAATGGTCGTTCGACCCCAAATGGGGTCACGACCCACAGGTTGAGAACCGCTGTTTTAAACAGAGCAGTCTGATTCTCCATTTGGTTGCATATTGTATCTACTCTGGCAGCAACTTTCCAGTCTTTAGCAGAGCTCTTTCTCATTTCTTGCTACCTAAATTGGATTTGCCCAAGATTTCAATCTTTCATTTTCATTCAGGTAATTTGCAAACTTCTAGTACGTAAACTATAAGAAATCCCATATAGATTCTGAATCTGCTATGGCATATGTCTAGCTATTCAACTTATATGGGGATTATTTTCATAATTTTGATTTTCTCAGTGGAGTAGCTATTAACATAAGGTATTAACATTTTGGCACTAGAGTCAGAAACAACAAACAGAATGAGTAACGATTAGATCATTTATGATCTAATCATGAATTTATTGGATTTATTCACAGCATTCCTTTAATAGGTAAGGACTGAGACTTGAAGCTTGCCTAAGGCTGCAAAATGAAAAAAATAGTTATGAGGTGTACCTTATAGATAGACCTGAAATCTAAGAATTTATTATAGTGAGGTGCAGAGAAGTCAGCTCTCTTATTTCTTTTAATGCCAGAGTCTTTCTTTACTAAAATGCTCCCTGCCCTTTCTAGCAGATGGATATTGTTGTGTTATATATTGCTTCTGAGTAAAATATTTTTCTGCTGAAGGAAGCAGAACTTAGCCTTTATCCGTAGAAGTTAAGTCTCTTTATATCCTGGAGGCAGACATGTGTTCTGGATTAATTGCTAGCTTCAGCATGCAGGTCCTCATAAAGAGCCAAAGATTGTGAAGATGTAGGTAGTGATTGTTCCCACAAAAAAACAAGGGCAGAGCAATTCTGTACTCCTTCATCATTGTCACCTTCCTGCCTTAGACCTTGTAATTTATTCTTACCACTTTTTTCTATTTTCTGGAATACACATAAGAGGAGCAGTGGCTTTTATTTTGTGAATGAGCCAAACCATGGATTTATTCTTTCCATCTTTTATACCCATAAGGAAGAGCTTAGAAACAACCATTCTGTCTTTAAACAAACCTTCTTGTTACATCTGAACTCAGGAAACTGCTTAAATAATAAAGTGACATTGATTCAGCATTAAACTATTTACAAAGGAATATGAAGCAAGACTCTCTTGGGATGAAGCTTTTGCTTGTTTTTTTATGACTACTCAAATGGTCAAAGAATTAGAGGAGAAAATGTTTTTGCTCCAGGTCCGTGGACCAGTATCGGGCCATAGCATGCCAGCAACTGGGCCACACAAACAAGCAAAGCCCCATCCGTGAGATGCAGGCAGCACACAAAACCATGCACCCTCCGGTCCGTGGAAAAACCTCTCCACAGAACCGATTCCTGGTGCCCAAAAGGTTGGGGACCTCTGCGCTAGGTACTTGCTACAATTTATAGTACTATTTTTCTGGAAATCTTTATGTATGGAACACTGATAATCTGTATTCCTCAATTATGTTTGACTATTTCTGTAGCTTGATTGCATTAAAGTGCTCAGTGGCTGAAATCTCAGGTGTTTTCTTTCTTGCCTTCCCTTCAACAATAAACACAATCATCAGTCAAAAGCCTTTCTTTTGCCACATTCCTGAATGGCAGAAATGGAACAAAATTTGGCTGAGAGAGAAAAAAAATACAGTGGAGTACTGCCTTTCAGCAACTTGGAAAACTGATAAAGATTTGATTGTAATGATAAGTTCCATTTTGAATTTAGAACACAGCTGACAACTTATATATAAGAAATACGTGTTATATAGAAAATTTAGATTATCACATGCTTGTAGGATTGAAGATGATATATATTTTAAAATAAAGCAATTAATATGATTTGTTTCTAGGTTTTTGCTGGATTTTTTTCTGTTTATTTTGGAGGGTCAGTTTTGGAAGAATCTGAAAGGCACGTAGCTTTTCCTTCTCACTCCAATTCTTCGGTTTGATTTTCTCATTTGAATGTTGGTGTATAAATTTTCCAAATGGGATAGCTAGTCTATTGTCCAAGCAGATGGGAATCTGGCTTCCAAACAGTTATGGCTGAATTATTTCTTCCACAAACATAGTGGCACTTTATTTCTACCTTTTAGCCATGGAGATGAATGACATAACAATTGCAAAGGTATTCTTTTGGATTTTTAAAATCATTTCTAAAAGAAAATAAGAGTTATTGATCCTTTCATTAAAAAAAAATTCCCCAAGCAAACTCATTACATTGCATTCCACTGTGCCTCCTTCCCTTCCTCTCAAGCTGTTTAAGAGTGATTTAAGGCTTTGGGTTTGATGTTGCGGGAGGACGGGCGCAGGAAGATGGGGTTCCATTCATATAGCCAGTCAAGCTGCTGATAACAGAAGACAATAAGCACTGACAAGCAATCTTTCAGCAACATGGATGAAACTGGGTGAGGCTCTATCCTGTCTTTATGACTTCTTCCTGAAAAAATTGCCCAAAGCACCCTCCCCAATGAGAGAAGGAAAGGGAATTTCCACCCCATTCCCTCAGGGAAAAAAAAAGTGGCAAACTAATTACTAGGGGAAACAGAGAAAATTACAAGATTACACATATATGGCTTTGAAATTTGGGGACTAAAAGTGCTTTGAGACTTTTTAAAAAAAGATTTAAAACGCTTGTAATATCAGTTTGGATTTAAAAAGCTGAAAAATGGCACTAGTGACATCTAATGGTGAGTTATGGCACTACAATTTGTTATGCCTAAAGTTGGAATTAAGATTGCTGGGAGAAATATCAACAACCTAAGATATGCAGATGATACCACTCTAATGGCAGAAAGTGAAGAGGAACTAAAGAGCCTCTTGATGCGGGTGAAGGAGAGTGCAAAAGTTGGCTTGAAACTCAACATTAAGAAAACCAAAATCATGGCATCCGGCCCTCTCAATTCCTGGAAAATAGATGGGGAAGAAATGGAGGTAGTGACAGATTTTATTTTTCTGGGCTCCAAGATCACCTCAGATGGGGACTGCAGCCAAGAAATTAAAAGACGCTTGCTCCTGGGGAGGAAAGCTATGGCAAATCTAGACAGCATACTAAAAAGCAGAGACATCACCCTGCCAACAAAAGTGCGTATAGTCCAGGCCATGGTTTTCCCAGTTGCAATGTATGGCTGTGAAAGTTGGACCATAAGAAAGGCTGAGCGCCAAAGAATTGAGGCCTTTGAACTATGGTGCTGGAGAAGACTCCTGCGAGTCCCTTGGACTGCAAGGCGTTCAAATCGGTCAGTCCTAGAAGAGATCAACCCTGACTGCTCTTTAGAAGGCCAGATCCTGAAGTTGAAACTCAAATACTTTGGCCACCTAATGAGAAGGAAGGACTCACTGGAGAAGGGCCTAATGCTGGGAAAGATTGAGGGCAATAGAAGAAGGGGACGACAGAGAATGAGATGGCTGGATGGAGTCACTGAAGCAGTAGGTGTGAACTTAAATGGACTCCAGAAGATGGTAGAGGACAGGAAGACCTGGAGGAACATTGTCCATGGGGTTGCGATGGGTCGGACACGACTTCGCAATTAACAAAAGGACACTTGGCTTGAAACCCAGATTTAGGTAAGACTCTTGCTGTCCTTGGAAATTTTCACTTTTGAGGACTCAGCTGGAAAAGGGAAAAAAACATGGGCTGCTTATCAGTGTGGCAGAGATGATGAACTACTTTAAAACCGGCCTGCCTGAATTACGAATATAAATATTAACTGACTTTTAAGAGCTGTGTTGTGGAACTATTTCCCTGCAGGAGAAACACACATCATTGCTTGAGATGATGGAATAGTTTGGATTACAAATCTTTGATTGATGCATAATCTTTATTATAAAGACCACCTACAAAAAATGAAATGGATGTCCCATACTCAGCTTTAAATGGTAAAAAACCATATCTAACATCTGTCCCCAAAGTCTTCAGTTTGATATACTATCAAGAAAATATGGATGAAGATCAGAAAGAAATTCTCTCCATGTTGAAATCAATACAAGAGACTATTGCTTTAGTTCGTGATGAGATTAAAAATAACACTAAGGAGATAAAAGAACAATTTTCTAATCTAAATTTACAAACCCAGAACATGGCTACAAAGAAGGAACTAGCAATCCAAAAAATAGAAGGAAAACTAGAGGAAGCAGATCCAAAGATGGAAGACATAAAGGAAGGAACTAACTGACAGATTCAGACAACTGAAGAACTAGGATAATATCAGAATAATGGAATTATTATAATATCAGAAATGGAAAAGACATCTTACCAATCAATAATTCGGAACACATTTGAGGAAAAGGAAGAAGAACTGATTGAATGGAAGACAGAGCTGCTAGGAGAACTGTGGGGAATTGGAGAAGGAGGGAGGCTGTTTAATGAATATCAATGGGTTCATTCTTCCAAAAATACTTTAATCAAATGGTCTTTCTTAGTCCAAACAAAATACACAAAAACAGAGCAAAAATTATTTGATGATTCAAATGCATTGACTTGGAAAATTAGTTGGCAAAGGAAAACAGCTAGTGTAAGACTAAAGAAAATAGAGGTTTTGATCCATTAGGTGGGATATTATATTATTAACTAGATGTTTGAATATGGTGGAGAATAGATAATTGCTAGAAACAGAAGTATTATTATAACTAGAAAAATAAGATTTGTAATTAGAATATTAGATTTTGGTATGAAGTAGTTTGAATAAGGGAAGCTTTTGGCTACCCAAATATAACTTACCTTGAAATTATAAACAATAGAGACATTTTGAACACTGATGGGAAATTAAAAATTTTAAAAAAGCGAAAACAGGATACTGATTGAACATACGGATATTAAGTGCAAATGCAATTAAGATGTTTTGGTTAGAAAAGTTATCTAAAACTGACATTATTGATATTATGAGAAAAATGTAACAGAGATGTTGATATTCAATTGTATATTTATTAATAGCAATAAGAATTGTATTTTCCTAGTGTGGGAAAACAGGTACTACTGGAAGAAGAGAGGAAACATTTCATGGTGTCAGATCTACATAGACTGAAGAAATTAATATATACCACTGAATTACTCATGGGCCCAGACAACATGTTGTCTATTAAGTATTTGACTGTAAAACTAGAAAATTAATAAAATGTTTATTTAAAAAAGTGATTTAAATATGTACAGCCTAAAACAATGCTAGGTGCGCATATTTGTAGATTATGATACACATTAAACGTATTTTCAGTACAGGTAAGTATTTCAATTACAACAGTTTATTTAGTGACTGTTCAAAGTTACGACAATACTGAAAAAAGTGATTTATGACTGTTTTAACACTTATAACCATTGCGCAGTCCCATGGTCGTGATCAAAATTCAGATGCTTGATAACTGACTCATATTTATGAGAATTGCAATGTCCTAAGCTCATGTGATCACCTTTTGCGACCTTCTTACAAACAAAGTCAATGGGGAAGCCAGATTCACTTAACCGTGTTACTAAACTGCAGTGATTCACTTAACAACTGTGGCAAGAAGGGTCATAAAAATGGGGCAAAACTCACTTAAAAACAACTACTTCCTAATTTTAAAATTAAGGAAGAGTTTAGAGAGATTGATGGCAATTTTTTTTCTCAGTCTGGCTGACAACTGACTGGGAGATAAGACTGAATTTCTGACCTCTTTGTTTCTTTTGGGATAATCTTTGCAGAATAGACTACATCTTCACCTCTGAGTCTTCTCTGGATTGTGCCCAACATTTTCAGAGACTTCTCAAGATTTGTCCTCAAACCAACAAACTTGCAGTAATATAAATACTATCCAGTCCAATTCAACTTTATCATCCCACCCTACATTGTTCTATACTGAGCAATAGATTTTCAGTAGCCAGAATTTAAGTCTATCTTAGTGGCCACCCATTTTCTCTATTTCAGTTCTCTTCTTGCCCAAATTCTTTCTGATGTTTTAAAGACTACCATATGTTTTTAAGATAGATCAATATTTGTATACCTTCCTTCTACCTTCTATAAGCAGTTTTCCTATGACTGCCACATATCAACTATCCTTGGCAACAAATTAGCAGAAACCAATACAAAGATTGATCTGAGTTAGTATTAACAACACCCACTTGCTTGCAGTATAAAACACTGAAAAAACTGGGGCTCTACATGTCTGCCATTGTCACATTTCTGCGCCTCTTTTTCTGAGGTTGTACAAATAGTGCACATAAATAATACAGGTAGTCCTCACAACCATTCACTTAATGCCATTCAAACTTATAATGGCACTGAAAAAAGTGACCTATGACCATTTTATACACAAAGTTGCAAAATCCCCATGGTCACGTGATCAAAATTTGAGGCTTGGCTTATGACAGTTGCAGTGCCCTAGGCTCATGTGATCACCTTTGTGACTTTCTGATGAGCAAAATCAATGGGGAAGCCAGATTCACTTAAAAGCTATTTACTAACTCAACAACTGCAGTGATTCATTTAATAACTGTGGCATGAAAGGTCATAAAATGGGGCAAAATTCACTTACAACTGTTTTGCTTAGCAACAGAAATTTTGGGCTCAATTGTACTCCTAGGTTGAGAACTACCTGTATTCCAATTTACAGAAGGCTACTGTGCTTATCTCTGTACACTCGCTCTTTGGTTAAAGACTATTTCAGCAACTATTTGCAAATGTGATAGTAATAAATGGTAATAAATTCATTTTCCAATCAGTATGTTCATTTACAATAAAATGCATTCCTGACAACAAAGCACACTGGAATGAGAATAACACTGGAGTGGCAGCCTGAAATAACTTTATCTAAATGAGAAGGCACCAACCAAGGATCTTTGTGGCATCACTCAGTGCAATGGCCAGCTCAGACTTGGAAAACCGAGAGACTCATCAGCCTGAGGGGATTCAGCTGGAAGAATTGCTTAGCAACCAAAAAAGACAGCTATCACTGGCCTCAGAAGTCAAAGAGGTGGAGCGAGCATCTCTCCCTAGTGAACAAAGACTATTGGCCAGAAAAACCTTGACATGGTCAGAGATCCGAGTGATGCCACTCCTATATAAGGGGAGCCTCACATCTCACAGATCTATGGGGACAACTCTTTTTGTACTTCACCATCATGTACCTCAAACCCTTAACTGCCTTATTTGTTCAAATCTTTTTTTCATTGTTGTTTCAAAACCATTTTAGTAAAGATATAAGACTTACCTGTGTGTCTTTGATTTCTGTGGGACAGAACAGATTCTCACCACCCTAACTCTCAGTCACCTAGGGAGAATAATTAACAAATGGCCACATAGCAATGGAAATTGTCATGGATTAACTTGCCACCAAAAACTCTCATTCATGCAGCAGGTTATGCTACTTACAGCACAGCTACAAGCTCTACAAGCCTAGTCATTGAGGCAGCAACAACAGTGCCACACCACATAAACCAGACATGTTCAATAGCATGCCCTGAAAAGTGTGTTGAGGTGCTGACTCAATTTCACGCCTTTTCAGCACAATATAACCTCTATATGAGCCTAAAGAAAATATTTTACCTCAGACAGACTTTGGGATGGATCTGTCATCAGCTTGGAGACTCTGCTAAATGGGCCATACTGTTGCTAATGCAGCAGAGCCCCCTGCTGGATAACATTGCTGAATTCAGCCAATTTCAGGCTATTCCAATCCCATAAAGGCTTTTGGGCCATGAATTACCATAATCGAGAACTAAGAGAAGGGTGTTAATATGCCATGATAGCCCAACTGCAGGCCACTTTGGTTTCTTCAAGACTCTTTAATTTGCGAAGATTTTTGGTGTCCACGAATCTAAGATATTGTAAGTTGGTAAGTTTGCTCTATCAGTCATAGAGCAAAAGATGTACCAGGCAAATCATTAGGATTTTTCATGCCATTATCTGACCCACTGTATCCTTGGATTTTATAATAGATAATAGATTTACCAGCATCAAAAGGGAACATGACAATCTTGGTAGTGGCAAATGCCTTAGGACTCACTGCACAGCTTGTCCAGGTCTGCCCACAGCCAAAGACACCACTCAGCTCTTTTCATCACATATGTACTGTATACATCAGAAGTCCCCAACCTTTGGACCATGTGAATGGCTGGCTGTTGCGCACATGTACACCAGTACATATATGTGCGCAGCCCCACTTGAACATTGCCATGAGTGTCATAGGTGTTCATGGCCCCATTTGCACGAGCATTGCTGCAAGTGTCACAGGTGTTTGCGGCCCAACTCGTATGAGGATCGTCACAAGCATCACGGGCATTTGTGGCCCACTTGCACAAGCGTTGCCACGAGTATCATGGGTGCTTGTGGCCCCATATGAGCACTCACAGCCCCTCTTGCGCGAACAATGGGTGTTTGTGCATGCACATATACACACCACAATACCATCCCTTCTTTCCCCCCTTCCCCCCACTCTGGGCCACCAATCCTGAAATATTGGGGAACTCTGGTTAAGTGATCAGTTGGTTTCAGACCATGGCCCACAATTCACTGCTATGTTTTGGTAAGAACTAAAGTCTAGGGGTCCTAATCTACTTATCTTCTATGCATCATCTAGAGCAGGATGGAGTGGGTGAATAGGATTGTGAAGCAGTATCTCAGATGTTTTGTTAACTGCCAGCAAGACAACTGAACAGACCTCCTAGCACAGGCTAGGGTTGCTTATAATAATGCACAATGTATCTCCAACCAAATGACACCTCTGGCACCACCAATTTTTTCCATTGACCTTATTAGCTTCTTCTGTTCCAGCCTCGAATCAGTTCTTGCAGGAACTATAAGCAATTCATCAAGTTCTCTTGGATCAGTTACAGAAGGCAAAGATAAACACTTTGCTGATTGTCATCACCAGACAGGCCCATCAATAATTGTGGGAGACTTAGCATGAGTCTTCTCTAAATATCTTGCAACCAGTCACCCATTAAAGAAGTTCCATAACTGGGTCCTATGATCATTCTCAGGGGAAGCTATAATCAACCCATTTGCTTTTTAGATCAAGTTACCTTCATTTTCCTGTATTGCATCATTCCTTGCTGGTTCCTGTGCCATCTGCCAACCCTATTTACTTCTCCTCACTGGATCCACCACCCATTGTAATTGAAGGAGAACATCAATATGAGACAACTCACATTCTGGATTCTTGTCACTTTGGGAACTGTCTCAGTGGATTAGAAGGGTTATGGACCAGTAGAGAATTCCTTGGAGTGGGTATACAACACAGAGGTGCTTAAGTTCATATTATACAGAGGTTGTTCCAGGTTTTTTCATTTAGAGATTAGATCGACATACAATTTGACCTGGAATGCTTTTGTGCTTTGGCACACAACTCAATATCTAAAATTTTGTTGAATTGTATGCCAAATTTTAGGTGTTTTTTTTTTTTTAAGTACTGTGTTTTCCCGAAAATAAGTCCTATCCTGAAAATAAGCCCTAGCTTGATTTTTACACGTGCATCCAATATAAGCCCTAGTTTGGTGGCAAGACACGTGTGTAAAAATCGAACTAGGGTAGAGGTGGGGGTGGCGCGATCAGCATGATGAGCCCTGTGGCATCCTGCTGTGAGCGGCGGCACCAGTGCGATAGGCATGATAAGCCTCATGGCCTCCTCCTGTGAGCAGCGGCACCAGCATGAGCGGCATGAGCCTTGCAGCCTGCTGCAAGCAGCAGCACTGTTGTGATTGGTGTGATGCGCCGTGCGGCCTGCTGCGAGCAGTGGCAGCGGCACAATGGGTGCAATGAGCCACGTGGCTTCTTGCTGCAAGCAATGGCAAGTGGCCACAGAAGAACTCGAGCAGTGGCGCAACAGTTGTCAGGGCATGGGAGGCCTGGCTGCGGTGGTCTTAAGATAAGACATCCCCTGAAAATAAGACCTCGTGGCTCTTTTGGAGGCAAAGAAAATATAAGACTGGGTCTTATTTTTGGGGAAACATGGGTATTACTTTCTACTGATGGAATTGGTTTTGTATTCTAACTCTGGAGAAATTGTAGTGCACAGTACTTATTTGGTAAAATTCCTCTAGAAAAATTGATTTAGAAATAACTTTCTTGGTGTTGATATTCCTGGTCTTGGATTTATCAGGTTCAAAATTCACTCTGCTATACCAGAGGTAGGCAACATGATTTTTGTGGGTACTAGTATGTCTGTAAATTATTTTTAGAAAATATTCATTATATATGGCTGTAACCTAGTGTTCTCTTTGAAAGCATATAGATGATGGGATGGAACAATTTTACCAGCTTGCCCTTCAAATATATAGTTTTAATAGGCCATGCACACCATAGGTCAGTGGTGACGAACCTATGGCATGCGTGCCAGGGGCGGCACTTGGAGCCCTCTCTGTGGGCACATGCACCGTCGCCCCAGCCCCGCCTCCTCCCATGGCCCTCTCCTCACCAGCAGCCTTCCGGAGGAGAGTCGCCCCCGGGCACAGCCCACAGAATGCTGCACAGCCAAGGACATGGTAGCCAGGCAGCAAGGACAAGACTCCGCCCTTGCACCCCCATCGTACGCAGATAATGCTGCAGGGCATGGGTGGAGGGCGTGGCCACCATGGCGCTGCTGGGCTGCCTGGATGATCTGTGGCAGTGATGGGTGGTCCAGCGGGCATGGCGGAGTGGGGAGGTGGTTTTTGGGCACTCGGTCTCTAAAAGGTTCGCTTTTTTGAATAACTAAGCCCTCCCTCACAGCAGTTCTTCAGAGAGAATGTTCACAACAGATTCTCAAATTTTCACATACGTTTTACTTGCTGAACCAAGATGCTTGCTGAACCATGCTACATGCACTTAATTATTTAACTTCTATAACCATACAACGAGAAATCGAAATAGAAAAACTTATAGTACACTTTATGTGCTCTATTAGGTCTTAATAAAATTCCAGTAACTGCTAACATATAACTATCAGAAATGGAAAACAAAATTGTTTCCTATCACAGTTTTTTTCACTAGGGGAAGGCTTTATGTTAATTTCTAGATTTTATATAAATTTGCTGATGACTGAAGAAAATCACAATATAATCCTGTTTATCAGATTAGACTCATATTCCCACTCTACTTTCTTAAACTCCTCTAGAAGCATGGAAGAAAATATAACATTAAAGATCAGCAGCATAGAAACTTGTTTTTATAGTAGATATTTAACCCAACTAAACTACATAAAAATCATTGTTAAATGAAATTATTATAAGACTGAGATCTATGATTAAAGCTTGCTTAGAGCTGTCCTTACTGATCAGATTGTCACCAATGATGTTGATATAAAACTTGTGGTGAGGGAATGGACAAATAAAGAATTGTGTATTTTTGCTAAAGCTTTGTTTCAAAACCTGTCACTTCTAAATAAAATCAGGGAACAATTTTAGTCAACTGTATTTTGGAGTGCTTAACCTTGCAGCCTTGAATAATGCTGAAAGTGAAAGTCAGGTGTCTGAAACCTGCACAAGTTTTTCAACAGATTTCTTTATATTATCTGAAACTGCAAAAACTTTTCCCTGACTTAGGACTTCTTGCTGAACTTTCATGTCCTCATTCTGAAGTATGAATTGATATATTTATGACTCTTGCATATGGAGCAGAATGAGAACAGAATATTTTCTAACAGTACTTGTTGGCTACCTTGGTTATAGAACAATTTTCATGTGATTTGTGTAACTGAAAAATGTACACAATAATTTTATGCACACAAAATATGAGTAGTTGTTTTCATCTTAGGGCCCTCCAAATATGGATTACTATTTTCATAGTACATAGTACATGAAAAGAAAATATTGATACAAAGAAAAATGTGTGTCTGTCTCTGTGTGTATTTATCTTTATGTATAACTAAAGAAAAATTGAGGAGTATAGGTCTCCAGTATGAGAAAGAATGGAAAATAATATTATTCAAATTTTTATTTAAAAATACTTTAAATATTTTTGAAATATTAAATAGTAAAATTAATAGAGCCATGCAACTACCTGGATTTGAGGGGAAAATGTTATTTGGACATTTAACCTACCAGGAATGTCTTAGATCAGGGGTGTCAAACTGCCAGCTTGTGGGCCGGTTGCATCATACAGAGGCCGCGCCCGCCCTAGCTCTGACAATGCAAAAAAAGTCACGATACTTCACGTTAACCAGTGTCTTAAACTAAACATCTTTTTCTGAGATGGTATGCCAGTAGAGGGCAGTCATATAAACCCTGGAAAAGACACAGCTGCTTTTAAGATGTTCTCAACAGAGGCTCTGCATATAGCCATTATACTGTAACTTTTTATCCTTTGAATCCAGGTCTCTGCACAATCATATAAAAGAGAACAAAATTTAGCATATTTAGCTTCATTGTTAAGACATAGGATATAATTGCATTAAATAGAATTAGTAACACGGCATATATTCACTGAATGCAGCCTATGAACAAATTACTTAGCTAAACTTTAATCAAGGAACCCAATATTTTCTGTGATACAGTTGTCCCATTCACATATTTTTGGCACAGTGTGTATTCTCCAGAATGCCATTCAGCTTCTAATCAAAAGCTCAGAGCATTTACCCCTTTGACAGGCCAGCAAATTCTTCCCATACATGTTTTTTAGATAACGGCTTTCAAAACAGAAATTATTAAGAGTGATTTGCAAAGAAAATGTATACATGTTGGACCAGTTTGTCTTGAACTGCTACAATATTTGTTTCTCCAGAGAATGCACTTTATTGTAAATACAAGACTGAGTACTAATTGAACTCCATGTCATTGTTAAAGATTTTGCATTGGGAACATATGGTGCTTTCCATCATTCTTTCCAGTTACTTTTCTGCCTGCAGTGTATGTATCTATTTTACCTATTTTGCCTTTTCCATGGTTTTTATAGATTGCAAGCTTTAAAAGACAGAAATTCTGACCCATCTCATTCTAGCCACATACTACTCCAACTATAGATAAATATATAATTTGTCTGTAGATGCTTTCCATTGTTAGTTTTCTGCTTGCTTTATATGTTTCTAATATTGTTTTGAACATATTATATATTTAACATTTTGTAAACTTGTTTCAGAAATGTTTTTTTAATAAAAACTAGTAAAAAAATGTCCAACAAAGAATTTCTTTTTGTTTCAAAAAGGAACAAGTAGGTCAAGTTGATACAGCAATACTATCTTTCCTATAGAGTAACACTAATTTCCTATTAGAGGACTAATCTACTGTATGCACATACGGTATATAATAAATCACAAAATGTACATCAACTTCAGGCATTGGCTTTCTGATTGAAGTATGTATGTAACATTTAATTATATTATTGAAAAAGGCAATAGATATATCTGTCTTCATAATTTTAAATTTGATAAAATAAATGATTGATAAGGAAAAATTATCCATCTTGATGAAGAATTGAGATTATAAATAAAATAAATTAAGCCATTTCTTTTTCACCTTGTATTTAGAAAAAAAACAAATTAAGCAACTAAGATTATCTATTATAGGAATGCTTTAGGACAAAATTATAGGAACAGATAGTTCTTGACTCTTAATTTTTTAAATGAAAGAGAAGTCTAACAAGAGGTGAATTTTACTTTTTCCCTTTCTGCTAATTGGAGAAATTTTATTATGACAGATTTACCTGTTCTTCCAGGAAAAAAAAAAGAAACAGTTTGGAATTAAAGGGCTTACCAGTCTCTGGACTCTCCAATTCCCACCTGTTATTTCATCTGCTTTTAGTATAAAACACAAACTACAAGGAAAGCAGGAACAGATACCTGTATATCTAATGTGACCTTTAGTGGTAAGTTTCAATTATAATACAGATTCTGGTTTCATTTTTTTTTAATTACATAAAGGTTATTAGCATTTTTCAAGAGGCTTTTAATCTACAATCCATTGAAATACTGTTCTTCACCATTATGTAGAAAAGGAAAAAAGGAAAAACAATGCAGAATGATAGAGACAAAAAGGCCCATTTTTCAGGGATTGCGTATTCAGAACTTGTTCATGATTGGAGCATGATAAAGACTAAGCAAAACCTATGCACCAGAGATGATTGTTTTGTGCTAACATACATTTAGAATGATAAAATGGGACATGGGCTACCATAATACGGTTGACAAGAAGGGATGACAAAAGGACAAACCTACTTTTTTCAAAAGGCAAATTGGTGCACTTGTTCTCCCCCCTCCCCCCCCCGCTTCCCAAAGCTTTCTATTATCGTTTCTGTGTTCACTCCTAGTCCTGAAGGAGGTGGGCACATTTCCAGATGAAGCACTGTCTGTCCCTACTCCTATTCTATCCTCTAAGAATTCCTATGAAGTTAATGTAGATACAACTGCATATTTGGAAATAAAAATGGTGATGAGTGTTGGTACTTTGCTTTGCAGCAATCATCAACCCATTGTATTATTATAAATAAAATAATAATTTTGAAAAATGAGGTAAGATACTAAGCAAACATTGAGAGTACCTGCAGGCACATTGGTGTCCACTTCAATGTTATCATAATGTGTATGTGTGTGTATCCAAAACATTCAAGAAAAACAGGCAACATTTATAAATAGAAATGAATTATCTTATCTAGAAAATTATAATTATTCATAGTTTGCAAGACATAAAAATGTGGTATCAGAGAAACTGGCTATATCAGATATTAATACTAGACCAGTGGTTCTCAACCTTTTTAATGACAGGACCCCGAACCAGTCGTAAGTTGAGGACTACTCAACTGGTGCAGCACCGTTTGCAGAATGGGACTTTTGGCGGGCTCAGCAGGGCAGAGACAGCCTGGACAATTTCTATTGGCTTTTGAAAGCCAATAGAATTAGACTCTATTCAAGAGAGTCTATTCTATTGGCTTTCAAAAGCCAATAGAATAAAGGGGAGTAGCACAGCTAAGGAAAAGGGGAAAAAAATGGCGGACTGCATTGTTTGGCGACCCCGTGAAATGGTCGTTCGACCCCAAATGGGGTCCCGACCCACAGGTTGAGAACCACTGTGCTAGACCATAGTATTTAATGCTGGAATCAATGGTGACTCAGAAACACTACTTATGTGAAAGTTAAATTAGGATCTTTGGTAGGCTTCATAGTTCCAGCAAGGGAGCAGGTCTGTTGTTTTTCCCCATTTACTGTACTCTGAATGTATTAGACAGTTTCTCCATAGTTGACAATCATTGGTAATCTTGACACATCTGGAGTTAACAACTTGTGATGGACTCTGTTTCATAGCTACACTCCTACAGTAGCTCTGTTTAGCATGGGCCAGAGTTTCATAGATTCAGCCAATACCTTTTTTACACCTGGCCATCAGTTTTTTCAGACTTTTCAACCTGAATAGCCATGATTGCTTTTAGTTCTCCTGATTTTGCTACACTAACCATTAACAACTTAGCGTATTTATGTAGAAACAATTTTGGAGGAAAAAGGTCTTATCAAGTTGCAGATTGCATCACCACAATTTTGTTCTCGGTCTACTCAAATTTGGCTTCTACTAACTTTGCAAGAGATTATTTTTTACAGTATGTATGAAACTCGAGGAAACAAGTTTCTTTGTTTGGAAGATGAAATCAATCTGATCCAGGGTCTATTGAGACTTTTTACTAGATACAATGCTATAGTTTATACTATGCCTTATCTTTAGCTTTGAACTGTGCTGCAGTATTTCTCTTCACAGGCACCTAAGTGAGAAACAGCTGTGAGTGCAACTTTCCTGCATCAGCATTTTCAGCCCAGACCTCACTGCTCCTTACAATTTCCGCAGTTTTGAGAAAGTGTAGAGACAGCAAAGACTTAACACAAATGTGGGGAGGGGAGGGAGGTATTCCTTAAAGGGGAGGGACAGCACCAGAAGATGGTCACCAAGAAATACTGGCTCGTTGTTAAATGAAATGAAAAACAAGAGACTTATACTGTAACTTGCATCTCACAGCAATTCCCATATGATGTATAAACTAGGTAAATTAGTGATTCAACTATGAGCAGTTCAATTTTCTGGGTGGTTGGCAGGTACCTAAAGGCAACTTCACCCACATAATAGTTTTTGTTTTATTAATGAAGAGAAATTAAAAGCTGTTAGAATTTCTGTTGCTTGAGCATACCTAACTCTCTGGGGGATGCAGATAAATGGCAAAAGCTATTCTTAGATATGCCTGATCCTAAGTCAGATAGTCAGTTCTGGGAATAATATACTTGTCGAAAGTCTGTATGTGACTGAATATCTATGTGAGATATAAGGAACCATCTGACATATGTTAGAAATTGGATTATGGATAGGAAGCAAAAGCATCTTGACAGTTTAGGTAAACTCCTACAGACTAAAAAGACACAATACACAATTACAATTAATTTTCTCTCTCTCTTGCTTCTCTTTTAATACAAGAAGACTGGATCTATAGGGTTCTGATAAGTGGGGATAGCTACAGAACTATTAAATGATTGATTTCTTTGCTGATGATAAAGAAAGCACTATTGAGGAAAATATGTGAGGGAAAGGTTTGAAAACTTTCTAGTAAGCAAGTCTTGTCTAGAAAAAATGAAAGTGCTGGCTTAGGCAGCTTATTTACAATGAAATTGTGGATCAGATACATTTTACTATTATTGGCTAGATAATAAAAACTGTCTGACATTCCATACAGTATTTAAAAAGATATTATAAGGCCATTTTCTCTAAAGTCATTTATAGTATCTTATAGCCTCATTCAAACCTTGCTGTGCTAATAACAGTAATGAAGCTTTATATTGCCACAACATTGGCTGATGTTGCTATAAAATGCTATAAAACACTAATGAAGAAATGGACTAAGTCTTGCAAATGTGGATGCATCAGCTACAAGACTTGCTCTCTGGAACCTTCCAGGACTCTTGGCACCAAAGTATCCCGTTGGATCTCTCTTCCTAATGACTTTATAAGCAACCAGCACTTGTCTCTTTCTCTTCCCTTCCCCCACGTTTTTTCCCCCTTTGCTAAGATCTAGTTGAGAAATAGCGGACCCTGCACCCGCGGGAAAACGCTAGGATGAGTGTAGTTGAGAAATACTGGCAACTCACATGTCTACTCTAGAATATGCAGACTAACGTTAGACAGCAGTTACCTCCGCGCGTACACAAATTTTTTGCCCCAGCTGCGGGGAAATCAATCTCAAAGAGGAAAGCATTCGTGCCGCTTTTTTTTTTTAAAAAAAGAGGTTTATTCTTCAGCAGTGATATTGTAATAGCTGAATTTAGTATCGTGTAATTCTTTTTCACCAACTGGGTTATCATTTTCTTTTTAAATCAAAAAGTTTTCAAATATTCTTCCTTCAGTCTCTTTTCCGTTGCGCTCGGGAACACGGAAGGGTCAAGGATACGTAACTAGACCTTTTTTTTTTAAACTACAGACCCCACCAGGGGCACTTTCTGCTTTCTCCACTTATCCTTTCGCAAAACAGACTTCTTTCAGGAAACAGCTGTTTGTAACTTTCTCCCCCCCCCCCCCACAAAAGAAAACCCTGAGTTGTAAAGCCCGGCTAGACGAGGACGATCGAATCGCAGCCTTCCTCCCCCCCCCCCGCCGTCTGGTACCAAGCGCCTCACAATAAGGGCCTACGCGTGGAACGCGGCTCCGTCTCGCGCCACCTCGGCCCTTCAGGTTCAGCCTCGACGTTCTGGATCCGCCCCAGCCGCGCGCGCGCGCTCGCTCCTGGGCACGTGAGCCACTTGTTTTTTCCACCAGTGGCGCTCCCGCCCGCTATTATTGTTCTGAGGGGGAGGGAGAGCCGGGCGAGAGAACCTTTGGGCACCTCCCCTTTAAGGCTCGGGGCGGCTGCACCGAAACAGCTTCATGAATGGAGACACGTGACCCAAACATCACGTGACGTATCCGTGAGCGGCGGTAGCGGCGGAACCCGGACTCTCAGTCCCTGTGTGCGTGGCGGCCTCCCCCTCCCCGCCCCGGACCCCCCCCCTCCGGAGGCAGCGAGCGGAGGGTGAGAGATTGCACGGGCAGTCCGGGGGCCCGGTTCCCTTTGGAGGGTGGGTAGGAAGGCTAGTGACCCCCCCCTTCCTGCAAGAGCGGGAGGAAGAAAGAAAGGAAGGGGAGGTGGAGAAGGAGGAGGAGAAGGAAAAGGAATTAAGAGGGGGCTGGGGGGGGTTCCTCAGGGAAGACCGCTCCTTTCCCGGACGATCGGCGGCTTCTGGAGTTGCATTTCTCCCCGCGGTGTTTATTTTTGGAAAAAGCGCCTCCTGCTCTGGACGCGGGGACCCGGACTGCCGGGAGCGCGATCCGCGGCTCTCCCCCCTCCCGGCTGTTTCCACCCGGGAATGTTCTGGCGGGCTCGGAGGAGGGTGCGTGTGTCAGAGTGGGGAGGCTGAGAGGGCGAGGTGAGCCTGGTATTTCACCCGTCGAGATTCGCTTCTCCCGTCTTTTCCTCCGCTCGCCGACTTCCTTTTCCGCGGCTGACAGGTGGGTGGGTTTCCCTCCTCCTCTCCCTGCCTGTTTCCTTTGGAGTGGGTCTGCGGCGTGGGTGGCCGTCCTTGTTGCCCGCGGCTGCAGGTCGCGGGAGAGAAATGCCGTCGCTCCCCGGCTCCTCTCTTTCCCCGGGATCGTCGTGATGGTTGAGTTTTTTTCTTCGCAAGAGGTGGGGTTGAAAGAAGAAGTCCGGCCCTTCCCCGCTTGTTCTCGGACTACGGAGCTTGAGTGCGCTCTCACGATCTGAGAAAGTAGCAGGGAGGTAAGCTGTTTCCCCACACGATGAAGTCTGTGTGCGCGGCTCCGACGACGTGCAGCCATGTCTGCGAGTGTGAAAAGGGCTTGCCGTGCTGACTCATCAGGTGTCTGGGAACGGAGGAAAGGGCCGAATGTTTTTGGGGTGGGGCTCAGGAGGGGGGGGTTTCACAGAGTGTATGGATGAGGTGGACTAAATTACCCTGTTGTATCTCCTGGCACAGCCTTCTGTGTGCAGAGTCCAGACACTGCTGACTCATCAACATGAGGTCACCCATAAGTATATGCTGCACAAAAAGGGATGGGGTCTAACTAGGGTTAAGGGGACGCGGCAAAAGAAAGAGGGGAACCCAAATAGATAATCTGCTGATTCATCATTTTGAAGGGTAGTCAGACTTGACCTCAGATTCCCCTTTCTTTCAGCTACTTGTCTATATTTAAGTCCTTGTGACAGTTGCTGATCCTTAGCATTACCGTAGTGCTGTGTTCATTTGTAGTGAATAAGGACGTAGGAGAGAGTGTGAATATGAACTTGGTAAAAATGGTTTATGGAGCTACTGGGAATCCTTTGGGGAATGAATGAGAGGTGCTGGGATGTCCTTATACTCTCGGTGCACACAGCTTACTGACTCTTTTGTTTTGGATAGTAAAATTGTAGGTCCTGAAAACCATAGCTTTATGCATGGGAACACTCCTTCTGTTGTAGTCCATGTTGCCTCTTAGACAAACAATGTTTTCAAGAGCTGTGGAAAAAAATCTTGGTATATTATTTTTGCAGAAATGCAAAAGATGTAGAAATGCAGTTCTGGATGGCTCATTTGTGTACCAAATTACAGATGTGCAACAAGTGCATCCGGTTCTCTGTTGAGTCTCTTCTGGGAAATTCTCACAGCAGAGCTCTTCCATTATCACCTACAAAGGGCAGTTTGTCCTCTGTCAGTCTGATGATTATTTATGGGAGCATAAATAAATGTGAATAGTGAAGGCATAATAATTATCTGTAAACGTATTGCAGGCAAAAGAGCTAGTCAGTTTAGCCCTATGTCTTCTAAAATAAAATAATAAAAAAATTGTGATACATCTATTTTGAGAAAAATGAATAGTTTCAATGTTATAAACCAGTCATATCTGATATAGAGCAAAGATAATTAGAAGATGAACATAATTTAAAAACTGAAATGCCTCTTACTATTTCTCTATTATCTCAAATTGGAGATAAATAGGCCAGTAGACATAAGTGCTGAAATTATTTGACTAACTCAATGTGCATTGACTATTTACAGAACTGCAATTCCTTGTGTGACTTGTGGCTCACAGAAAGTAAACTAAGAGTGTTTTATTCAGAAACAGAAATCCGTAGATATGAAGGGAGCTTTGTTTTTGGTATAAAGATGAATTTCAATTATAGGAATGGTATGAGGCTGACTGTCTTCTAGATATTTAGGAAAAGTGGAATTTTGATTTCCATTCTGCTGAGTAAGAGGTACAGTGGTAGAAAGCAAATTGAAACATTAGGTACATTTGGGAGACTTTGCCTGAGGCCAGTCATGTTGATTTGGAGGAGGCAATATTCCCTAGTGATATCTTTCTGAAAATTTTACAGAACAAGCATTTCCTTCTACATTCTTTTGCCCAGTTAAGAGCACTAAATGTCAATTTAAGTTTAGGAAGCTAATTGGGAAGTTATTTGTAGGCAAGTTTCTGCAAATGTATGAACAGCAGAACCATATACAGATAGATGAGAACAAGATGATGTCAACAAAGGTTTTTACATTACACTTGTGGAAAAACCTCCCACATGGGTATACCCTCCAGCTTTTGATTCTCCCCTGTAGCTTGTTTTCTTTTTCATCTCTTAAAGCTTTTTTCTTCTTCTTCCTGTGATGGTGCTGCCTTTACTGCTGGAATAGGTGATGTCATTATGTTTACACTAGTTTGATGGCATAGCTTGCTGAACCAGGAATGTTGAGAATGGGGCCTGTGTTGAATCATGCACTCTGCTGTCAACTCTGTTGTAAGCAAAGAATTGGCGGCACTTGTGCTGAGTGCAGGCCTTTTGGACTTCTGGCAAAATGTGTTGAGGTTGCACTTTTTTTTCCTTTACAGCCATCGCACTTGGCACTTTTCAGTGTGATCTTTCTTCGGGAAGCTGTCAAAAAGCTGAGAAATCAGCAGTCTAGGGAGTTAGACCAAGTTTGTCTCTGTCTGGATGCCAATTCTCTGGCTGTCCTTCTTGTAAGATATTCACAAGTGCAGCTTCTGTGCAGGGCTATAGAAAGACCTTGTATATATCCTAATTTAGGCATAATACAAATACTTTGGCCACCTAATGAGAAGGAAAGACTCACTGGAGAAGAGCCTAATTCTGGGAAAGATTGAGGGCAATAGAAGAAGGGAATAGAAGACAGAGAATGAGGTGGCTGGATGGAGTTACTGAAGCAGTAGGAGTGAGCTTAAATGGACTCCAGAAGATGTTAGAGGACAGGAAGGCCTTGAGGAACGTTGTCCATGGGGTCGCGATGGGTTGGACACGACTTCACAACTAACAACAACAACAACAACAGAATGTGAAAATTTTCATAGGTTTTTTCCACTTAGTCATCACTTTCTTTAGTGTTTTTTTAATAAATGATGAATGGAAGTGAATCTTTCTAGAAATGAATCTGTATGATATCTGATATTAATAACATGTTATAACACTAATAACATTAGTATAAGTAATTAATCTTTAGAAACTTAGGATAAATGAACTTTTTTTGTGTTCGACTCTCAGCACTACTGGACAGCAATCTTTGCTGATCACTTTTAACAATGAAGGTCAGCTCCAGTCAATTTTCAGTCCTTTTGTGCAATCTTCTCACTTCCCAAATGTTAGCTGCTTTCATAAGCATTAATCCTGATATATACTAGAAGTGCAGTACTTGCCCTATGAAGAGCCTCACTAAATTATCCAGGCAGTTAATCTTGTATACTCTTCTACTAGGAAATATTTCCTTGGGATTTTTTATTGATTGTCACTAATGCTAGCATAGTGATTCTTAAGGTTCTGGCCTGTATTGGATTTACTGTGTGATACCAAATCTGTTTTTGGTCATGCAGTTTTGTTGTATTGCCTGTGTTCCGATTCCTCTCACATGAGCGTTAGCAATGGTACTTAATATGGACATGTCATAGATAAAACGTAACATAGGAAAGAAATGTAGATTAGACTTGACTTTTCAATGACTTCCCTTGCTTTGTTCACAGTTTTGTTCCTGGTTCCTATGGCTGCATGTGGTTTTTAGGTAAAGCTGGAAAATTTAAAAAAACATATAAATACATTGGTGAATATACATTGGTGTGTTTGCCCCAGTGTTTACTTAACCAATATTTCAAGCAGTGTTACAGTAATGGAAACATTCTTCCTCTTGTATTTTTTTTCTAATCAGAAAACATGCCTTCTGGTTACTGACTATACTTGAGGTACTGATTCCCAAATTGTGGGTCTAAAACTTTTTGATAATAAAGCACTGTAAACTGTACAGTACACTATGTGTTTTACTGTACAATTAATAACTGTTTTACACTTGCTTCTTAGCTGCAAAAGCAAAAATAAGGCAGTAGGTTCCATTAAGATAGTTGTGGCCCACAATATTATGTATGTTAGAGGCTTAATCAGTGACTGTAGCCATGTCTTTTGGGCACAAGAATTTGGCTTGTCAGCAATTTTCAGTGCTCTAGGAGTATCTGAGTTGTTTGGCTGGCTTATTAGTGATCTTGGAAAGCGCTGAAGCTATCCCTTCTGGGGTGCTGCTGGGGGACTGTTTTTTTGCTTTTGCTGACACTAGCTTGTCTTGATTCTTTGCTATAAATGTGAACTGATATTTTATACATTCAGCAAACAAGAACCCGGTTGGTGTGGAAGAGGCATTTATTATGTAAATACTGATAATATGGTTGGGTGAGTAAAAGGTAAACCACATCCATGCAGTTTTGGAGACATTGCTATTGAAGTAGTTTATCATTGCCTTTTTCTGAGATGTCTTTTGGCTTGATGTCTACCCCCAGAGCCCTGAAATATTCTGATGGTCTCCCACATGATCCCAGACCAGGGGTAGGCAACCTTGGCTCTTTTATGACCCATGGTCTTCAATTCCCAGAATTCCTGAACCAGCATGGCTCAGCTTAGAAACCTCTCCCTTTCCCCTCAGCACGGCTGGCTCAGGAATTCTGGGAGTTGAAGTCCACAAGTCATAAAAGAGCCAAGGTTGCCTATCCCTGGCCCAGGTGCTGCCATGTGTTGAGGCACATGAGTGAGAGATAAACATAAAAATCCTTATCCATAGTGGCTTCTCTATGGTTGAGATACCTCTGGCCGTTTTTTTCTTCCTTAAGAAGCATTTTTTTGAGGGGTGTGAGGAGCAATTATTGAGGCTTCTGAACTGTTCCAGAGGAGTAATTAAAAGAGGTAAAGGTAATTTACAACATCAGCTACAATGGTTTGAGGGAACTATCAGAGAAAGTAACTATTCTTGTCCATAGTTGCAGGTTGAATATTGAGAACAAAATGGAAGTATTTGATTTCCTCTGTTTAGGAAACTTGGCGGGTAGTTTTGGTTTACTCAAGGCAGCCACAGTGAGTGACAAAATTTCTCTATATGTGATTGTGCGTGACTCAGATCTCTTGTGAATTCTGTTTTGAAACTGTAAGTAGTGGTTTCAGTAATGTTTGATAAATGAAAGTTAATACAGATTAGTTTGTATTCAAGTAATGTAAAACTGCTAGCAAACGTCGGTGTTATCTCAGAGAAGCTTTATTTCTTGTGAATATTGATATTAAAATTTCAATTCCCTCCATCCAAAACTTATGTGATACATGCAAAAAGCATGAATGAGGAAGCATCTTCTCATAATTTTAAAACTTCTTTAAATTTTCCACTTTTGGAAGAATTTCTGAAATAATAAACAATAAGTTATTAGCAGCACATTTTCTAAATAATGAATTATCTGGAAATTTAGAACAATGCAACATGAATTCAGTAGGGGATTTCATAAGAATGGGAATGATTTTTATCTGCATTCTAAAAAAGTGCTCTATCTTAGGGTTTTTTTTAGTCCTAATGTCTTGTTGGTGAAATGGCAATGTGAGAGGAGGCAACTGGACAGGGAAATAATAATAATAATAATCATCATCATCATCAAACATCCACATCTGCCTATCCCAGGTCCTGGGTAAGGACTCGATAGGTAGACAAAATGTCAAATCCAGTCTGAACATCTGGCTGACTGTGCGATGATCCATAATAATAATAATAATGTTGGAAGGGACGTTGGAGGCCATCGAGTCCAACCCCCTGCTCAGGCAGGAACCCTACAACATTTCAGACAAATGGTTGTCCAGTCTCTTCTTAAAAACTTCCAGTGTTGGAGCATTCACCGCTTCTGGAGGCAGGTTGTTCCACTGGTTAATTGTTCTAACTGTCAGGAAGTTTCTCCTTAGTTCTAGGTTGCTTCTCTCTTTGGTTAGTTTCCACCCATTGCTTCTTGTCCTGCCTTCAGGCGCTTTGGAGAATAGCTTGACTCACTCTTCTTTGTGGCAGCCCCTGAGATATTGGAACACTGCTATCATGTCCCCACTCGTCCTTCTCTTCGTTAAACTAGACATACCCAATTCCAGCAACCGTCAGAATCCCACCCAGATGAATTTGTGTTTTTCCCTACTTTATGTTCCTACCACTTTCTTCTATTAACATGCATGGGAAAAGCTAGTCAAAAGAAGACAGGTTATCAGAACCACAATAATAGATTGTTCAGTAATGACTATTCAATTATAGTATAACCCGGAGACAGGTAATTCTCTAAGGTTCTGCATGTTTCCCATTATTCCCTTGTCTATCCTTTCCTTCCATCCTCTAGTCTTGCTGTTCTGTTTTCAAGATAAAGAAATGCTTCAGGCAGAATGGATTTTGAATACTTCTTTCTTCCAACTATGGGAATATACTGTTGCTTTGAACCCTATGAAGAGAAGTCTACAAGGGTAATTCCTTGGCAACTCTCTTAGACTGCAGTTTTCTTGCTAGGCTGTACTCTAGTATAAGGCGTGCACTGTGAGCAAGGCTGCTAATATGCTGAGTCAGCATGACTGGCTCAGCACAGCCATGCAGGATCCTCGCTGCCAGGCTATTTTTAAATGTGGTTTCATCCTACTCCAGCTCCTCCCAAACTTCCAAATCTTCCTTTTCATGAGCATTTGCTGTTAAGATTTATAAAAAGCTGTGGGGTTGGCAGAGACTAGGCAGAATTTGTCAAGAGCTCATGTAAATCCCACAGTTGGTTCATGCTGTATAGAGAATACCTGTATTTGGTGCTTACTTTCCTGCCTAGTCTGAGTATATATATAGCTGTTTTTGAATGATGTAGAACTTGACTTTGATAAAATCTATCCATTTTCTATCCTACAGAATCTGATTGTGAAGGCTTGCGTGTTATGACGACCCCCAACAAAGGAAACAAAGCCTTGAAGGTAATAAGGCAAGACTTGGGGTTAGCTGGGCATGCAGGCAAACAGAATTCCACTAAAACATGTTTCTATTTTCTCTGCAGGTGAAGCGGGAGCCAGGGGAGAATGGGACCAGCTTGACAGATGAAGAGCTGGTGACCATGTCTGTACGGGAGTTGAACCAGCATCTGCGGGGCTTATCTAAGGAAGAGATAATCCAACTCAAGCAACGCCGGCGGACCCTGAAGAACAGAGGCTATGCTGCCAGCTGCCGGGTCAAGAGGGTAACACAGAAGGAAGAGTTGGAGAAACAGAAGGCAGAACTTCAGCAGGAAGTGGAGAAGCTGGCTTCAGAGAATGCCAGCATGAAAATGGAACTTGATGCCCTCCGTTCCAAGTACGAGGCACTGCAGAACTTCGCCCGGACCGTTGCCCGGAGCCCTGTCACCCCTGCCCGGGGCCCACTTGCTTCCAGCATCGGGCCCCTTGTTCCTGGCAAAGTTGCCACCACCAGCGTTATCACAATAGTTAAATCCAAAACGGACGCCCGGTCTTAGTGAAACGAGCACTGCCTGGGCTTGTCTGTGCAGGGCAGTTAGGCACAAAGCTCATCCGGAATCCCCAAAGCACAACCCTCTCCCAGATGGCCTAGCCCACACAGGCACACACTGGCCTGCTTGTCACTGCAGTTGCTTTGTTTTTAGCTTGTTCTGGTTGGTGTGACTGACGGTAATGCAACCTTTCCATTGTGAACAGAACCGTCCATCTAGTGTGTTCTGAAAATGGAAGCTGAAGGACCTCAGTACTCTTGCCAAAGAGATTTTCAGCAGCATGGAATTCATTCTTGAGGAGGAATAACTCAAAGGGGAGGGAAGAGGTCATAGAGAGTTAGAAGACCTACTGTCAGTGATGACTTCAATACCGTTCTTCCAGGGTTGAGTCAGCTGTCCAGTCTGCTGCTTGTAAATTGCTTGGTATCGGGGATAGTTTGTGTAACCATTTTTATATTACCATCTAGTTGCACCTTTTAGGTTTGAAGATGGGATCCCTTAGGACTTTTCCTGAAGGAGAGGAAAGTGGGGAAACAGCTATTTCCTGGTGTCTGTGCTGCAGAGGAAGGAAGGTAGCCAGGAATGAGCACTGTTGTATCTACCTACCAGACAAAGTGGGTTACATTGCAGTGACCACAGGCCAGTTTTGTGCCTAATGTGTTGCACTGAACAAGACCAAAATCACTAGTTGTTTTCTGTGTTTGGAGAGTATCCAGTGTCTCTAGTGTGATGGTTTACACAACTAGTTTATGTAGTTTAAATAGCCCTTTATTTAAAAGAGAAGCATTCATTTTAAAGAGTTATTAAATGATCTAAGTTTCAAATCTACAATTTGGTGAAGCACTTCTATTTAAAAGTCTCCTTTTAGCCTGAGAAGGTGAGAATATTTGATTGTCATATTCTTGGAGACACAAATGCAAAATTTAGAAGTTTCTCGTCAAGTCTTGTGGCTCTGAGGTTGGTTTTATAAAGAGTTATTAGACTTTTATTTATAAATAACATAGGAAAAAAAAACAAAAAAAGAGGCTAGTCCTGTTTGATATCTTTTTGCAATTGTACCAAAAGTGACTTATTCTTGAATTCCCCATCTGCTTCTTTTGTACTCCTGTTGTATTTAGTTGTCTGTGCTCTGAGGTCTTTTGTGGCGCTGTGATGTGATGGTGCCAGTGGCCACTTTGCTATGTGGATGTCCTGTGAGCATTCGTTCGGCTTTCCCAGGGCTGAGTGCAGGTTTTCTGGGGCATTTGCCAGTAGACTTTCTCCAAGATTCTGTCTCATGAGAAAATTACCTGAATCTGAAGCCTGAGAAGAATGAGTTCTTTTAAGATGTTAACAAAACTGCTTAAGGATAGCTGGCAGACAGTGTTGCATTATATCATGTCACTTGTATCACAATTGCCAAAATTTGGGGGGTTTTGGCTGGGTGTTCCTGAAGGTTGAATCCAGAGTTGCAATGGTAATGGGATAGAAGGGATCACTCCTGTTAATGTAGGAATATGAAACAATTTACAGCATATCGTACAAAGGGTCCACAAAATATATTTTCTAGGGCTGGATTCTATGTAGCATTTGTGAAGATCCACTATTGCAGCAGGATTCCTTTGCTGGTAATATTACAGAGGCTTTTTTTAATCTCTCGCCTGTTTCCTCCTATGTTTTAGCATGTTGAGCATTACATAGGGATCTAAGCCAGAAACTCAATAAGGTCTAAAGAGCATGTGATAGTCAACATGACTCAGGGAAGTCCAAATTGTTTTATCTTCTGGATACATAATCGTATGGGAAGCCTAGTCTAGTTTCACTGACAGAGCCAGTCACTACAAAAAAAGAAAGTTGATTTACCTTCTCTGTTGCTTGCCTTGCAATTAGCCTACAGGGAAGGAGTGATGGGTGCATTACCAAGAGGAACATGTGAGTTTGTATCTTTGTATCTAGGTGGGCACTTGATCTTTTGCCCAGAAAATTGGCCATCAGAATGAGCACATGACTAACAACTGGTAAGCCCTGAGTACTGGCATATTCAAAACACTTGAGATCACCATATTTGGCCATTTTCTAGTTAACATATACTAGAACCTGTTTTAATGACACAGCTAGTAAATTCTGGAAATTTCCACAGCTAAGACTGGGCTCAAAAACCTCTTGCATCTTTTCAAAAACTTCCAGCTACATTCTAGGCCTCGTGATTAAAATAAAAAGCTTTAATAACTTTTAAAGCAGGGCTAATAAATTCAGATGAGTTCTAAGGCAAGTTTGTATCCAGAAACAACTATCCACAACAATCAGGTGAGAATCCATTCTCTGAAAACGATCTTCCTGATATCTGTTAACTGGCAAGGTTTTGATCCCTAGAGCGGGGGTGTCAAACTGCTGGCCCATGGGCCGGACACATCATCTGGAAGCCACGCCCACCCCATTGCCAGCAATGGCAAAACCTTCCCGATACGTTGAGCAACGTCACATGACATCACGAGTTTGACATGTCTGGCCTAGAGTATGCTGAAGGAGAAAAAGGCTTTTAATGAGGACTAGCCTTCAAAATATCTTCATCATATCTGCTGGAGCTCCTTTTTTTCTCACTATAGGACCACTGTCCTCTGCAGATGATTCACCTGAAATGGAGGGAATGGCACTAGTTCTTTACTCTCAGCTGCCCTTTTGACATAGTGGATTGGAGGTCTTTTTAACTGTTGTTTTTTGTGCTAGTCTTGGCATATATGAATGACAGAATATGGCTGAGAGATGCACAGGCACTAAGAACAGCAAACTGCAGAGAAACAGAAAAATAAGTTGCTTTAATGTGACTATTCACTTGCCCTGGGTCCAGATTCTACCCGAAATCACCATTGCCACATTAGTTACTACTCTTTATTTTAGATTTAGAAGGAGTAGCTCACAGGTTGCTGCATACACTAGCAGTTATTACTAAGCCTTGCCTTACTAAGGCGTTTAGGTTTCTGATCTTAAAAGCTATACAGAGTGACATAAATTGCTCTGAGCTGGGTTGAGGTTAGCAAAATTTGATAATTCCCCTTGGGATATGTTTTATCACTGCTGATTTGAAAGACTTAGAAAGCAATGCAGATCTATGCGGAATTACTAGAGCCAGAAATGTCCTATGTTTACTTGTTCCATATCACTCTACCTCCTTGCATCTTTCTCTCCACCCTTAAGCTGTAGATATTTTTTTCCCTTCATTGCCTTCCACTTTCTAGTCCTTGCCAAAGAAATCCAAATTCTGTGAAAACCAAACAGTTGTAACCGAAATAAGCAATATTTATGCTTTGATGTCAAACATGCAAATAAAAATAATATGTAATTGGGATTTTCTGACCATCAAATATATAAACAAGAGATGGGTTCTGGATTGAACTTTTAGGTCTCCTGGTCATAGCTTCCTTTGAGAGTTCCATGAAAGGCATTTATGTCATCTGGATGGATGGTTGAGGAAACAACTCTTCTATCTGAGCTGCCTGCTGTTTTAACTCAAGAATTTGCCTCTCCATTGTTTGGCATGCTTCTCTGTGCCATATTTGCAGTTTGCCCCAAGGAAAGCAAGGTGAAGACATTGGTGATAGTTCCGTACTGTTAAAATGCAGTTCTGTATTGGGCTGCATTTCTGAAATAGGAATTTGTTTTCAGCCAGATGAATAGTTTTGGATCTCTTCAATTCCATGACCATATCATCCTACACATTTCTTGATTGGCAGTCTTTACTCCTTAGAATTGGCTAAATAAATTTCTTTTGGTGCTTCCTCTTCCTGAATTGCTTGTTTTATGATCGAGATCTTGGATCCCATCAGAAGCCTCTGATAAAGTCTGTCCTCTAGGATTTTGCAAGGGTGGCTAGGTCAGTTTTTGTAGCAAAACTAGTAGTGTCCTGGGCACTTTAAAGACTATTACATCATCTTTCATGGATTAGAAGTTACTTCATCATATCCATGAGATGATATTAAATTGGCTCTGATATATGTGTATAAATACAACTACTCAGACACATTTTAAATATAAAAAGAACAGACATAATTTTATTGAAGCTTATACATGCACACATACATTAATACTATAGTTTCCATTTTCTGCAAAGTTGGTTACAAACATTACAAGGGAATCTATATTATTTGCATTAGTCTGTGGTCACTAAAAATGTTAAAATATATTTGAGCTGTAATATTGCAATCTGTATTTCTTGCAATTAGATTTTGTCTATTCTTCCTACAGTAACAGTTTCCTCCATAAGCAACCTTATGCAGTATTAATTGGTTAATTTGGAATAATACTTCATCCATTGAAGTTGATTTGTCCACATAAATCTATGCCATAATGTTTGCTTGTCTTTAAGGTGCCATAAGACTCAATCTTTCCTCTAAAGACGCCTTTCATCCTTTTCAAGGCTAGATAAGTGAAATGGTATCTTCATCTGAGTGCATTGCAAGACATTCTTATAAGCAAATGAATATTTATTGAGCACATCTTGCTCCAGAACTCAGTAGTACATCTTCCAACTGGAGGTGGGGGAGAAGACAAGTAACCCTTCATACCTCCCAGCTTCCTTCACTCTCAGTCTGTCTCCTAGTGTTCATGAGTGTGTTTTTTTTCTGTCCTAGATTCCCCTCTCAAGCCCTTGCCCCTCAATTTTTTTCTGGTACATGGCATCCAGAGTGTGATGGTTCTTGTTTTATAGGTGACTGTTTGGTTTTCCTGCTGTGAAGGGTGGTTTGGTTTTGTTGTTTTTAATGGGGCATTTTGCTTGATGCAACAGGTGGGGAAGCGTTGCTTTCTATCTGGATGCAGAACAGCTCCATGAAGTATAATTCCGCCCTCATGTTTCTGGCTTTGGGTGGGTGGGAAAGGTAGGGTTGTTTATGTCGTGGTGAATTATGTAAAAGTGATATTTTGGATAATGAAACAATTTTTTTCTTTCCAGAAAAATGCAAGAAAAACTGCAGGCTAAGAGTTGAGGAATGTGATGGTCAGCAATGGGTAGAGGCTATTCAGATGTTAGGTCCTGATGCAGGAGCAGGAGGGAATGTACTACTGTGCATAGAAGACATTAAACATTTGTCATTGGTTTTTGCATCTGCTGTACACTGACACATCCCAAAAAAGTAGGATAGCACTTCACTATAATCTAGCAGTAAGCAGAGCTGGCATATCTGTATATTAGTTTCACTCGGACTGGTAGTGTGTTCCATTGGTAACCCTTGTCTTCTGTGCCAGTGAAGATAGAAGCACTTTTTGACAACTTGCCTTTCACCTCTTTCTGATATCTCAAACTGTATTTTGTTAATTAACGTGCAGGAATTTTCCTTTCTGGTTTAATAGCACTGCTGCTGTTTCCCGTAATATAACAGTGAATAACTGTGACTGCTTATGCAGAGGATTGCTCCTCCCTATGCAGAAAGGATCACACAGTGGTCTAGCTGTGAGTTTCAGGCAGGTTCTTCCAAGTGGTGAGAACTTACTTTCCCTTCCGGATCTGATATACAGTATACGTGAGCTCTAGATATTTGCAGCTGACACTTGCACCAACGAGAGGCACTGCACAGTTGAGTGAGGAGTCTCCTGATTCCCAATAAAGATATGTCACTATCTGGCTATGCAAAGATGTTTGGGATTCCCATGCAGTTTCAAGTGCTACTTGCCCTTGTCCTCACCTGCAGTTTGCTCTGAATTTATTACATCCTTTGTCAAACTGGAATATTATGGAGAAACAAATTATATATTTGGTGTACTTAATGAACTGAACTGATGACTGCTCCTCCCCACCCTCCAAATGTTGAAGATAGTCCTTAAAAATATGAATTGAAATGATTTCACTATTGCTTTAAAATATTTGTTTAAATGGTCGGGGAGGAACATTTTGATAATAAGAAATTCAGTCTCCAAAGCTGATACAACCGGAGATGAATTCTATATGTTAGGGGTGTAAAAACATACTGTCATGTCCTGGGTCTCTCCTGTACAACAGTCGAACCCAAGTAATTAATCAGTATTTATTGCTAAATTATTCTCCTTTTTCAATCTGTAGATAACTGTTGGGGATTTGTTGCCACAGCCCCAGTGGAGGTGTTGTTAATTTATTTATGTATATAGTGTATGTTTGTTGATATGAAGCATTCTTTATTTTGTATATGACCAATAAACATCTTTAAAGAGGCTGGCCCCTATGATATCACTGAGCAGGTTCAGGTTGCTAAACTTGTTCTCTGTTGCTGACAGGAACTTTTTAAGATTTAACTGTTTGCATGCATTGTGTACATAATCTGCTCCCTGCTGCTTGAAAAATCAAGTTAGTTGGATTTAGAAATTTCCCAGGAATCCTTTCCAGCTCAAAACATTGGTGTGATTGCTTTATTATAAACTGTCCAGATTATTTCCCTCAGGGTTGTATTTCAATTAGACATCTTCTTCCTCCAAGAATGAATAAGTCATATTCAATATTTCATGATGGATAAATATAACAGAAAACCACATATTGCTTTCTATTGAAATCAGGTTACTGTCCTTTGCATAAATCTCCCTGTCTTTGGATTATTTCTGTACTTTAAAAAATTTTAAAGCTTGAAATTATGCATTTAAATATGCAAATCTCTGGGCTTATGCTCTTTAACTAGGACTGACATATCTGGGCTGTAATAATCCAAATGACCGCTAGGGACCGCCAGATGTTTTCCTTGTTACCTTCTGGAAAGAGGCTCTGTGGTATCCGAAGCAGGACATCCAGATTCAGTCAGTTTTTGTTTCATACAGTATTAAACTTGTGAACTCTCAACTTCCACTTTCTGCTATGTATTAAGATGGACAGTGATTAATATTTATATGTAAGGTGTAGGTATATACGTATGTTTTATATAGCATGTTTATATGTATGTGTACACTTGAGAGCAGGCAACATAATTTCATTTTTAATGTGTGCCAATGTGCCCACAGTAAAAAAATGACAATAAAGGTTATCATCGTCAACTGCCAATAAACAACAAAGAGGTAGCTATTTGCTGCCATCTAACGATTATCTAGTTGTCTGCAACCCAAATAAGGTAGCCAGGTTAGATTTTATGTAGCATATTTTTAAAATATTAAGTTATATTAAAACAACACTATTATTCAGGTTATTGTGGTATGTTTTGGAGTTGGACTAATACATACTGTATAGGATTTAAGAATAAAGTGAACTTGTATTTATCGATAATAGCATAAATTATAGGTAGTGACCTAATTTTTCTTAATTATGTATTTCTTAGCAGTGCCTTTATCTAACATTGTTGATGGTTCTCAACAGTGCTTTTAAAAAAAAAAAAAAAAAAAAGTGCCGAACTCACACACATCAGACAACCCGCCTTGCCTACCCTACAAGGTTCCATCCAAAAAAGGTGCCGGCGTACTATGAGAAAAAAAGCCCAGGTTCTCAACATTATTTATGTTCCTGTTTGAAAGAAACCTGTAATTACAAGAACAAACTACTAATACAAGAAAATGTTTCTGCTGAAATTTCAGTTTTTTCTTTCAGCACTCAATTAGGCAAGGTCTAGTTTAGTCTATTTGTCTAGTGTGGCAAATAGCACTGTTCCATTTTATATCAAAATGCATAATAAGGGCATCTGAAGCAATATAAAAACAAAGTTATAAGAACCATTGAACATTTCTGGTAGTAAGAATGCAACATTTTTGTTCTCTACAGATCAGAAATATTTAGCCAAGTATGAAGAAAGAAAAAGGAATTTGGATATTATCTGGATCTATGTAGTATGGGAAGGACATACCTCTAACAAGAGAGGAAGAACAACTAGTAGTCAGCATTTAAAAATGGATGCATTTACATGACATTTAGGCATGGTTCACTCAACCTAATTTGCTGGATTCACATGACATTGAACACAATTAACCCAAACCAACACCGTAAAGCTAAAGTGCTGAGATAAAGCTAAAATGCAGTTGACTAACTTGTGGTTCAGTAAATTGTGCAAACATGACCACTGGCAAGCTTACTTCAAAAAATGCACTTTTTTGCCTAATACAGCCAATGGAAGGTTAACTTGTTGCTGCAAGAGCTTTTAAGCTTTCATGTAACAAATCCAAGAGAATGACAATATGCAGCAATAAAAAGCAAAATCTCCAGGTCCTTTAAACATTAAATTACAAGCTTTTGCACACTAATTCACAACACCGAAAATGGAGTGGTTGATGAAAGCTTATGCGGAAATTAAGAGGCCCGAGAGTAGTTTTAAACTTTCCCCTAATATGAGGCTTTTTTCCTCACTGTGCCAAATTTTCCTTTGGTATTTTTAATACATTAAATAAGATGATATGGTTGACTTTGGCCGTTGGGTTTTGAAAGGAAAAACAAATCTTCCACTTTTTCTGACTCAAGACCAGCAAAATGTTTAATCCGCATTCTCCAATAGTTAACGCTGCGAGCAATCTGTTTCCCGTTATATTCCTATGTAACGTTCAGCAGCAGTAGACAATAGTTTCTGATTACGGGAATAGGCTAACCAAGATAAGTATCGTTACAGAAGACCCTGAGCGTGAAAGGACTGGATTGCCCATAATGGAATTTGGTTTGATACGGAAAAACAGCGCTGGAATTCACGCAATAGCATTTCACGTGCGGCCACCACATTCCAGCTCAGGGGGTCTCGGAGAAAGGGGGACCGGAGCAGCGCAATTATCCTACGGTACACACCAGCATGGTTTTTAAACCCCCAATCCGAAAGAGAGCGCACTTTCCCAAATGAGGAAGGAGCAGGAATTCGACCCTAATTCTCTATGGACGTAATAGAAACGGCAGGTTTGCCTACAATGGAAGACAAGGCCAACCGGAAGTAGCAGAACTGTGTCCTAAGTTTCTATCTTGGAACGAAGAGCCTGGCAACAGCAGCGAACATCATTTGCGTCCCCAGGGCAACAAGCAGTTGCCGCCGAGCGCCGTCCGTTGCGAGGGCCGGAAACGGAAGTAGTCGAACCCTCCGCTTCAGCTGATAGGAACCCGGAAATTGGTCAGGGGATGGCGGCCGGTCGAAGTTTAAGTCGCTCGGAGCGGAAAGCGGCGGCTCGCGCTGAATTCCTCCGTCAAGAAGAGCAGCGAGAGCGACGGAGGCAGGTACTGCGGGGTTGCCGGAAATCAAGGCGGGCGGTGCTTCTCGAGGCGCCGGCTTGGCAACACGCCCTCCCCTTTTCTTTCGCTCTTTTCCTCGTTCGACACAGGTGTCCCGAATCCTACGCAAACCAGCGGCTGACCGGAGCGCCGACGAGGCGATGCTTCTGTCTGGATGTCAAGAGATGGTGCGGGATCTGGAGCGACTTCGCAAGAAGCGTGAGAGGCTGCGGCGCCGGCTAGAGGAGGTGGGTACGTTTTTAGCTGTGCTGTCAGTGCCCTGATCGACGTGAGGGCTTGTTCTCGCTTGCCCCACGGCTCAAGCAAGCTCTAGCGTGTTTTTTCCCCTGCCTATGATATTTTCTAAATATCCTCAGTTGACAAGTTTGATAGTGACCTTAACTAGACAGGAGTTAAATTGTTTTGCCAGGTGTGTAAAATTAGCTATGCTTTTTTATCATCTATTTAGGATGAAAAAAAGTTAGGTGTTTGGCAATGACTGGAAATATATGCCCAATTGATTATATGCCCTCAAGTAGTTGTCAACTCTTAGTGACCACATAGATAGATTTTCTCCAGGAGGATCTGATCCCTGTGTGGTGCTTCAGGTTGTCCAACGGTTCACCCATCACCGCTGTAACTGAATACATCTGACTTGTGGCTGGTTAACATCTCCATTTCCTCTCCCCCCTTTCTCAGCATTATAGGATTCTGTAGAAAAGTAGATCTTTGCATAATGTGTTCAAAGTATGATAATTTCAGCCTGGCCATCTGTGCCTCAAATTAAAATGCTGGATTGAGTTGCTTGATGATCCATTTGTTTGTTTGTTTTAGCTGTCCACAGTATTCTCAGAAATCTTTTCCAATGTCAAAGTTCAAAGGTGTCAAATTTGACTTTGAAGAAACAGAATTTCCATTCTGTTCCTTCAAAGTCACATTTCCACTTCATACAGTGTCATGAAGAAAACTATTTCCTGCACAATTCTGGTCTCTAGATGCAGGATAGGGATTGGCAATGGGGACAGTAAATTTCATGCAAGCTTAATTTTTCACTAAAGAATAAATGACCCCCGGGTCATCCTTTCATAGATATTTCCTTGCCAGATTCTTCAATGCTTCCAACAGTGAGAATATTTACAGCTCAAGGTTAAACTGTGGAGTCCTTGGGGCTGTCTGAGCTTGGTGGTTTTCTTGCAGATTTTCATTACTAAGCTAGCTAACATCAGGGCTAATCAGTGCATTAGTGCTTGCATTGATGATATTACTCAGTTTGGTAATGAAATGTCTGCAAGAAGACTACCGAGCTCAGAGAACACTAAGGACCCCATGCTTTCAGCAGTGACAGAGCTTCTAATGGCTTCTAATGTACAGAGAATACAATTTGTTCAATTTCCCTGAACAATTTTCCTAAGGTTTTGTTTAGCATTTAAAAGCTATTCATGAGATAAGTGCCAGCAAGGAAAACTATTGTAAATTAAAAAACAAACAAACAATGGAAGTTACTTCTATAGTTTCTTTCAGGAGAGATTTTCACTGAATTTCATTTCCAGTTGTGAACTGAAGGCCTTTTGTTTCTGGAAGGGCAGATCTGGATCTAACCCTCTGTAATTAAGCTGGTTGCCCTTCATAGGCTTTAAACAACCTAATTGTCTTTTGAACTGGCTTTGCTTGTTGAGAATTTTGTGGTTTTCCTTGCTGACAGACAAAACTAGATACGATTTCTGCCAAATTTACAGAAAAGGAACCAGTTAGTTTATCTGTATCTCTTTTTTGGAAATTAATCTTTTTTCTTCTACTTTGAAGAAGAAATATAACAGTTAAAGGCAGAGATAACAGAGATAAATATACTGTATTAATGAAAAGTTCCTGCATGTTTCATTGAGGCACCAAGTAGATTTATAAGTACATGGTAGGAGAACCAGTGCTTACTCCGAATAGTATGTAATTTCTAATTTGGCTTCTTGATATTGTAAAATTCAGTCTCTGCTTGAAAGAACATAAATTATGTTAAAAAGCTTTCCAAATAAATTAGTTATGGTAATGGGATGCTTAGGGGACCTCGAGGAAAGAGGACACGAGATCCTGCCTAGGAAACAATGAGGCGAGAGGGGCAGGAGCCCTCAGTCATTTAATAATTGTAGAAGAAAACTAAGGAAGGATTCATCCTAATGGAACAAGCAGTTAAAAGTGGAGGGCAGGAAGTTTCTGCTTTTTGACTTGCAAGATTGTTGCTGGCCTCCCCTGATGAATCAGGTACGAAACACAACTAGATGAGCTAAGTCTGTTTTATTGTAAAGGGTACAATTATAGGATGTACAAAAGCAAGGAAAGAAATGTGTGGATTTTATCATTTTGGAAAATATGGGATTTTTATTCTTTTTTTTTAGGTGTGTGATGAGCCTGACGAATTGAAGAGGAAAATCAGTAAGCTATCTGCTGTTGTCCGAGGAGCTAAACATCTTATTGTATATACCGGAGCTGGCATAAGTACGGTAAGGTTGTATCAGTTTTCCTTCTAAAGTCATCAGCAACAAAGGATTCTTATAACTGAATTACCTACCTTGCTTATCATGTGAGAGCAGCATTGTTTTGAGGTTTGAAAATTCTTAAGGCTCCCAAGTCATGCAACATAAGTTGAAACAATTCAACAACTTCTGTAAAAACACAATTTGAGAGCATTTTGGCATATTAAATTTTGACTTTTATGTTGTATATTGACACTTGCACTGTGAAAGTCTGGAAAAATGGAAAAAAAATCAGAAAAACTTTTCATTTTTCTTCCCAATCTCTTTGGAAAAAAATGCTACGTTTTCTGCAACATCTTTCCTAAAAAAGCTCAGAAAGATTAGATTGTGTTATGAATCTAAGAAAAGTGGGTGTAAATTGTACTCCTGATAGGTAGCATTCCAAAGCAGTGCATTGTAAACTGTTTAGTATCTTTAAAGACTGGTACAAACAAGCAGGATTCTGTATACCAATCTTCTTCATCTAAATTGTCAGTAAAAAGCTGTATGCTGAGCTGCTCATATCTCAAGGAGCCAACTTCTGTTTAGAATGCAAAATGTATCTCTCGAAGTAGTCCTCTGTGAGAAAGAATGCTGGAGAGGTGTAAAATATATAAAGACTTCACACTTTTTGTGCTTTGGGGAAGAAAAGAACTGTGACAAATAGCTAAATACTCTTTGAAAATGGAATTGAGTTTCCTGGCTGGCTGATAAATTTCTTATCCTAGTGTTTTACTTAACTATTTTATATATAAAAAAAATGGGATGTGGAAGAGAAAGATAAACTATACTCTTACCAAGTAAAACTTGCTTTGAGTCAAGCTCATTGTGATGGCCATATCAATACAGTCTCCTTGGCAACAGTATCAAAGTGTTTTGCCAAAACTGGCACAACACAACAGTGCCTGAACCTGCTGGGCTAAAGCAGCATGTTATATAGCTATTACTTTGGAATAAACTGGAAATTGTTTTGTTCAGGGTAAACATTTAAGGCAGGCATGTTAAACTGCTGGCCAATGGGCCGGATGCGTCATGCCGAAACCGCCCCCACCCCATTGCCAGCAATGGGGAAAAGGTCACGATACGTCATGTGACATCGCGTGTTTGACATGCCTGATTTAAGGGATCGAGATTGAGCTGATGGATAGATACACTATGAATGGCTTTGATGTTTGGGTGATGGCAGCATGTTTGGTACAAAAAAGTAATTTAGGATTTTTATTTTATTAATCAAATTTGTAGAGCCACCTAAACTCACAAAAAGTGACTCTGGGGTGTTTACAACAATCCAGTAATTTCATGGCGTGGAAGTAATAGGTAGAGATGCTTATAAATACAGGCAAGGCCATGTATCCTGGCAATGAAACCAGCAGAGTTTCTTTTTCTTTGTGACTCCTTACAGGCAGCTTCAATTCCTGACTACCGAGGCCCAAATGGGGTGTGGACAATGCTGCAAAAAGGGAGAAGTATCAGGTAATCGGTTCAAAAGCATTTCTTATGTTACACTGGAATCCTGGGTGTCGCTTTTCACACTTCTTTTTTTCCCTCTGTATCAGGGCTACCGATCTGAGTGAAGCAGAGCCCACACTCACCCACATGAGTATTGCTTGTTTGCACAAGAACAAACTGGTAAGCTCTTTGATTTTCAGCCCTGCACTTCTGAGGCCATATTCTTACAGCGACTTTTAGGCTTGCTGCATGTTGTATCTACAGCATTTGTCATATTATTTCTAGATGCTTTTGTAAAAGAGAAGATACATAGAATATGTTGATACCACTGTCTAAATCAATATTTTTTAACTTGGACGATTTTAAAATATATGGACCAATACCCAGAATTCACCAGGTTGTAGTGCTTGCTGGGGAATTATAGAAGTTGATATCGGTACATCTTAAAGTCAGTGAGGTTGAGAAATATTGGTCTAAATCATAAATGTGCAAAGTGACATGCAGAGGGTCTGGCATTCCCAGCATTTTACACTGCTTTTCTTGTTTTCTTTCCCTGCTTCGTCCCTCTTCTGTTTCCACTGCTACATGCCTTCTCTTTCTTCTGTTTGCTTTCCTATTTTCTGATTCCAAATTTTAATTAGTTTATAGTATACGATACAAAGAAAATACAAAAGTAAATAGTGGGAAGGATAGGGAAGGGAAAAGGGAATAGAAAAGTAGGGGACGGGAAGGGGAAAAAAGAAAAAAAAAAGGCATTGACTTCCGACTTCCTTTGGTGTAGTAAAATAGAATATCAACATCAAACCTCAATTTTTGAACAATTTTGTATTTGTGTTTGTTAACATTACCCCCAAACATTTCACCTTTTTTTCAATCCTAAAAATCGCCATCCTATGAGGCCATATTCTTAATCAATGTTTATTTTAAAACCAGCCAAAAGACCCAGACTTATTTAATTTCCTCATCAAATGTTTTATATTATGGAAATATCACCAAATCATCAGCAAAGGGCCTCGATTTATAAACTTCCTTCTTAACATTTATACCTCTTATTTTCCCATCTTGTCTGATATCTCTGTTCAAAACTTCCAACACCAGGATAAACAGCAATGGAGACAACGGAAATCCTTGTCTTGTATGCTTTCGAATTTCACATGACTTAGTTAGATCACCATTAATAACAATTTTTGCTTGCTGTGATGTACTGTATAAACAGTTTTGACCCTTGAATAAAATTCCCACCAAAGTCCATTTCTTCCAGGATTTTAAACATAAAGACCCAATTTAAGTTGTCAAAGGCCTTTTCAGCATCTAAGAATATTAAAGCTACCTGTTCATTATGATATTGTAAATATTCAATAATATACAAAACAGTTCTTACATTATTTCTTAACTGTCTTTTTGGCAGAAAGCCAGCTTGATTGTCATGGATATATACCTGTAAAACTTTCTTTAATCTTTCTGCCAAAACTACAGCAAATAATTTATAATCCTCATTTAATAGTGAGATTGGTCTATAATTCTTTATCATCATAGCATCCTGACACAATATTAGCTTCTGTCCAAGTTGGGGTATCTTTCCCCCCGTAATACATCATTCATTCCATCCTTTAATGGCTGAAGAGGTTCATCTTCAAAACATTTATAATATTGACTTGTAAATCCGTCTGGGCCAGGGGCCTTGTCTGATTTCATTTTTCTTATAGCTTCTGATATTTCAAAGGTAGTTATTGGGACATTCATAAATTGTCTCTGAATTTTTGAGAGTTTCAGCAAGTTTTGTCTTAGCAAGTATTCATCTATCTAGCTCCTGCATCTTATACAAATTAGAATAAAAATTGTGAAAAGATTTTTTAATCTGTTCGTTATCAGTTATTACTTTCCTTTTGAATCTTATTGAATCTCCTGACAGAAAGTATGATTTTTCTTCATATTTTTCCTTGCATAGGAATCTCAGCACTCAAAGATTGAGTGCTTAGCTCAGAATCTCAGTGCCAAAGCAATTTCTGTTATCAGTGAAGTAAGCTACACTGTAGTTTTTCATATACTTCACACATACAATTTTAAAATGCTTTTTAAACTTGAATAGAAGTGAAGTGGAAACTTTCAAGATATGGAAGAGAAGTACATTAAACTTTGTAACCATAGAGTTTAAAACTTGGTAGCCTTATCCACTTTTGGAGGGCAGTCCATGGCCCAGCAGTACCTGCTTTCCTTGTAACGCATACTCTCTTTAAGACAGGGGCCTTCAAACTTGGCCCTTTTATGACTTGTGGACTTCAACTCCTAGAATTCCTCAGCCAGACACACTGGCTGAGGAATTCTGGGAGTGTAAGTGCGCAAGTCATAAAAGGGCCAAGTTTTAAGACCCCTGCTTTATCTATTTTCAGAAAATTAGTTTCTGGTCCTTGGAATTCTTCAGGAGGCAAAATTCTGCATCTCATATTCTCGCACTGGGAATCCAAATAACATAGTCATTAAATCTTCCATTTCTCTTGTCTCAGACCTGAAATAGGCTTAAGGCCCTGATGCTGAAACTTGATCAGGGAGGATTGATTTGCCAGCGGGCAACCATCTTTACCATTGTCTGTAAGCTATTTCTAATCTGGTAATTAGTGAGTTTAAAACAATTTTACCGTCTCCTGCCAATCAACAGAACACAAAGGCCATCCTTGACCTATGACCATTCAGCGATCATTTGCGATTATGATTGTACTGAATGAATGGAGGTTACAACCAGTTCTTGACTTCACAGTCATGATATCATGATCTGAGTGCTTGGCAACCCATTCACAATTACAACCGGTTGCCAACTTCCCTGTGATCACATAATCGCCATTTGCAGTCTTGCCTGCTGACTTCCCCCAGAAAATCAATGAGTTCTATATTTTGAAAATTAAGGTTGCAGGTCATTGGGGTAAATCTCCCCCATCGGGACATCCTTCCCCAGCCTCTCTGCACTTGTGCACCTCTCACACACCCTCAACCCATATGGTCCTCTCATGCACACATTTCTCCACTGTCCCTGACTCACTCTCTCACACATCCTTGTGCACCCTCCCTGTGCACACCCTCCTGCGTGCCTGTGCCTCCTCCTTCCTCCATCTAGTAGCAACCACTTACCTGCCTGTGGGTCTAGGATTTGCTAATTCCTGCTGGCTTCCCCATTGACTTGGGTCATGAGAAGCTGGCAGGACGTTGCCTTGCCTAATGACCATGGGATTCAGTTAATGATGACAACCAGGACTGCAAGGATTGCTGTCACTAAGTGATGTGGTCACAGTTTACAACTGTACCGCCTAGCAATGAACATTTCAGTCCTAATTGCTGTCATGTCAAGCACTACCGTAGTGAGAAAAAGAGTATAATTTTTTTTGTACATTATAAGAATGTTGTTACTGTATCTTGAATGTGATTGAGCAAGGACAAAGGGAAAGAGGAAAACATCTTCTCTTACTGTCTGTGATGCTATTTCCGTTTCACCCCATTTTTTTTCTCTTTTTAGGTGAAGCATGTTGTGTCTCAAAACTGTGATGGGCTTCACTTGCGCAGTGGACTTCCTCGAGAAGCCCTGTCTGAGCTGCATGGAAACATGTATATAGAGGTGAGTGCTTGGAGAGAGTGAGATTTGGTGCGTTGTCATAGAAGAAAAATGCTAATAAATTCTGTGATTCCATCCCAAACTAGGTTTGCACGTCTTGCACACCCAATCGTGAATATGTACGGATATTTGATGTGACAGAGCGCACAGCCTTGCATAGGCACCAGACTGGGAGATTATGCCATAAATGTGGAGCCCAGCTGAGAGATACAATTGTACACTTTGGAGAGAAGGGTATTTTACCGCAGCCCTTGAACTGGGAGGCAGCAACAGAAGCTGCTAGCAAAGCAGATGTGATCCTTTGCTTGGGGTCCAGCTTGAAGGTACAATTAAAGAAATACCTTCTTTGCACATTAGTGCAAAAGTGTTAATGGTTTAAGATGTATTCTTTTGTACTACGTATAGGAAGCTTTTGGAAAAATACTGAAAGTTAATGATGAACTAATTGAGATTTCAGTTTGTAGTTTTCAAAATTTAGCTTGCTAAAACCACATACATACTAGTAGTCCTCGACTTACGACCACAATTGAGCTCAAAATTTCTGTTGCTAAGCAAGGCAGTTAAGTGAGTTTTGCCCCATTTTACAACCGCTCTTGGCACAGTTGTTAAGTGAAACACTGCAGGCGTTAAGTTAGTAACATGGTTGTTAAGTGAATCTTCCCCATTGACTTTGCTTGTCAGAAAGTCACAAAAGGTGATCACATGATCCCAGGACACTGCAACCGTTGTAAATATGAACCAGCTGCCAAGCATCAGAATTTTGATCACGTGACCATGGAGATGCTGCAACGGTCGTCAGTGTGTGTAAAACGATTATAAGTTACTTTTTTTGTGCCGTTGTAACTTTGAACGGTCACTAAACAAACTGTTGTAAGTCAAGGACTACCTGTAGTTGCCTTCCTATTATCCCTTCAATATAATCTTGCAGATTCTTTTTAGTACAGTAGCAATCAGTTCATGTGCTAAGCTTTTTCCTTTTATCAGGGATGCATATTTCTGTAGATAATACTGAAAGTTAATGAATACAGATTTATGAAATAAGCTGGACTGGGGCAAGAAATGAAGCTCCTAAAATTATATCTGAAAAGGAAAAGATAGTATTTCCCTGATAATTAAAAAAAACAAACAGTAATTTAATTACAGGTAGTCCTCAACTTACAACAATTTGTTTAGTGATCATTCAGAGTTACAACAGAAAAGTGTAAAAAAGTGAATTAAGATGATTTTTCACACTTAATGACCTTTGCAGCATCCCCATGTTTATGTGATCAAAATTCAGATGCTTGGCAACTGGCTCATACCTATGACATATTGCCGTGTCCCGGGATCACCTGATCACCTTTTGCCACCTTCCCCACTTGGATTCAGTAGGGAAGCCAGATTCACTTAACAACTGTGTTACTAACTTAACAAATGCAGTGATTCCTTTGCCAAATGAGGCAAACTTTACTTAACTAAATGTCTCTCTCAGCAATAGAAATTTTGGACTCAATTGTGGTCGTAGGTCACAGGTCAGCAACCTGCGGCTCCGGAGCCGCATGCGGCTCTTTGAGCCTTCCCCTGTGGCTTCCAGCCTCCTCTGCCTTTGCAGAGAGAGACAGAGACAGAGAGAGGCAATTGCGCTTCCCTGCTTCCCTCTCTCTCTCTCTCTCTCTCTCTCTCTCTCTCTCTCTGTGTGTGTGTGTGTGTATAAAAGAGAGTGCACTCACAGTGTTCTCCGAGGAGCTGAAAAGCTTACTGGGCGGAGCTCCTCCCTTTGCTGCGTCTCTGCAGGAAGCAGGAAGGGCAGGAGAGAGCTAGCTAGCCCAGCTAGGCTGACTCAGTAATTCTGGGAGTTGAAGTCCATGAGTCATAAAAGAGACAAGGTTGCTTACCCCTGAGCTTGTTGGACAACAGCTTGAAGCTTGCCAGGTGAGCAGCAGATAGGAGGGGGGGGGAAAGAGAGAGAGAGAAAGAGAGAGGGAGGGAGAGAGAGAGAGAGAGAGAGAGAGAGAGAGAGTGGGGGAAGAGGAGTGGCAGACCAAGGGCAGATAGAGAGGGAAGGAGGGAGAGAGACAGAGAGAGAGAGACCCTTTTGACATCTAAAATGAAGATAACACTGCATATATCCTTTTTTTAATCTCTGTGTGTATGTAATTTTATTCTCTTAAAGCATTCTCTTGGTGATCATTGTTTTAATAGTATGGATATTCCCAAGAGTCATATTTTTACTTTTATTTTTAATGTGTGTGTGTGTGTGTGTGTGTGTGTGTGTGTGTGTGTGTGTGTACACACACATACATACATACATACACACACGCGCGCGCACACACACACACCTATAATAAAGGTAAAAAAGGATATATGCAGTGTTATCTTCATTTTAGATATCAAAAGGGTTTTGCGGCTCCCGGTGTTTTATTTTTGGTGGGAAACGGGTCCAAGTGGCTCTTTGAGTGTTTTGGGTTGCCTACCCCTGTCGTAGGTCAAAGACTACCTGTAGTTTCCAAGTAAAATAATGTGCTTTAATTGCAGTTTGTTATTTATTATTCCCGGAAATAAAATGTCATACCAGAGGTACTGCTAAAAAGAAATCAAGAAAAGGATTCTCAAATTGTTCCCTTGTAAGTGTTGAGAAAGTAGATTTGATTAAACCAGGTAGAAAAGGACAGGTTTGGGCTTTTTCTTGTATTAGTACAATACTATTCTGAGATCATTTGCTTCCTTTTTCACTAAGAAAGTAGCCAAGAGCATCAAGTCAATATGCTCTTTGTGAAACATTTTGAGCAGACTGTATAGTCCAGTACAAGACCAGAAACGGTTTAAGAATTGCCTACTCTTGTAGTTAAAATTCCTATTAAAGTAGGTATGGTCTACTTCAATAAATGCCCAATTGGACACTAATTTATTACTTTTTTCAAAGCTAAAGTGCATGTATAGAAACTTTTACACATAAGGTTTGATTTATAAATTATAGACTTTGAGAATATTTTCGTATTTAACAACATAAAAGCTATACTGAGCACCCTAAGATCACTTTCCTCCAACCCAATACTTTCCCAAGATAACTTTCTCAAAATACGTGGGGACAGAATTTTAATATATTAAATATGAATCCAAAGTTCTTCATAAGAATCTCAACAACTGGCACTTGCTAAATAAGACCACAAGGTAACTGTGATCTGCTCCTCTCAGTTTCTTTCTCACCTTTAAACATGATGCACCTTGGTATATCATATTTAAAGAGAAGAGTTCATGATACCTCGGGGAGCATTTTAGTTTTCCATTAACTGAGGCTGTAGTTCTACACATATTTTCCTACCAGTAATCTGTTAAACATTAGCGGATATCTTTTAAAATAAACTTATATAGACTTACATTGTTAGCTATAGTTGTAATGGTAGGAACTGGAATTAGTAAGAACATTTCTTCTGACTTTAAAATATTCCCCTTGAATCTGAGATAATAACATTTGGGTTCTAGCATAAGATTATATGTTGTGCATCTGTTCTTGGAATATTGCACCTGTGCATGCTACTTAGTCCAGAAGTAATTTTTTCAAAAAAAAAAAAAAAGTCCTGTAAATGTCTTGGTAACCCTGAATCCCAGAATAATAGATTCATTAGCAGATGATTGTTCTTATTGCCCCACTTTCCTTTTGCTTTCTGAGAAATCTGCAAATATGCATTGGAGGAAGTCTCCATATATAAATTTAGATATATCGTGGTGTCATATATCTGAAAACCAGGAGGTACATTCACCTTTTAGCACTAACATATGCTGTATTATTGCCCTTTTCCCAACAGGTTTTGAAAAAGTATCCACATTTATGGTGCATGAGTAAACCACCCAGACATCGCCCTAAACTCTATATCGTAAATCTCCAGGTGAGTTGAGTTTTATCATTTTTGGGTAGACCATAATATACAGATGCGTATGCTTACATCATTTGCTTTTATATACTTTTGAAAGGACCAATATATGCAGGAGGTCATAGACTGTTCCCACTACTGTATACCAAGAATAAATTGTTCTTGAGCAGAAAACATGTGTGGACCTTTGGAGTTTTGTCAATTAAAATAAATGGAATATAGCTTAGTTTTGTCTTTTCTTAGGGTAAGATTTCCATAATAATAACTCTTAACATAACGTGAATAGAATCTGAATGGCATTTAGCTATACTCAGAAACATATGTCCTAGCTTGATAACCTTCAGACACTTGTTTCCTCTTAAATGCTAGGTTGGCTTCTCTATTTCTGTCTAGTGATAATGCACTGATGGTTGGAATGTGAGCTAATTATGCCTCTTTCTTAGTATTCCAAAAGCTTCCCATTGTATTCTGATTTACACGCTGAAAGATTATTTTATTAGATGCCACAAATTCAAACTAAAGAAAAAGTATTTTTTTTCTTAACAAACTATTGGAATGTCATTTCAATATGTCGAGCCGAGGTGGCGCAGCAGTTAGAGTGCAGTATTGCAGGCCACTTTAGCTGACTGTTCAGCAGGTCAGCGGTTCAAATCTCACCGGCTCAAGGTTGACTCAGCCTTCCATCCTTCCAAGGTAGGTAAAATGAGGACCCAGATTGTTGGGGGCAATGTCAATATATATATATATATATATATATATATATATATATATATATATATATATATATATATATATATATATATATACACATTGCTTACTGGTGTACACCGCTTAGAGAGTGCTTGCACTTAAAGTGGTATATAAGTCTCATAAATAAATAAATAAATAAATATCTCTTATAAGGGCTAAAAATGTTTTACCAGCCCTGCATTAAAAAAAAAAATTATGTCTGTTTGAATCTGAAGAGTAGCAATGTTATATCGCTCCCAAACTGATTGTCTTTGAGGAAACTAATCCAATCTCAATCTGTATTTGCAGTGGACACCAAAGGATGATCTCGCAGTCTTAAAACTTCATGGAAGATGTGATGATGTGATGAAGTTGTTGATGGATGAGTTGGGTCTTCCCATTCCTTCCTACGATAGGTCAGTGAGAACCAAACTTGTTCAACGTCACTTTTGTTCAGTGTCAGACTTGGTTAGTGTCATGAAGTAGTCAAATGCCCTTAATAATATAGCTTACTTTTGATTTATTTGGAGGTAGAATTTGTCATCCAAAGTTGTAAGGAAGGTGGTGTGGTCCAAATCCTACTGTAGTTGGATACATTTGGCATAGTAGTTCAAAATGTAAGCTGCTACTTTAGTTCAAGTAGCTGTGTAAATTAACAATACATATTATCATATTTGCCTGTAGAATTAAAGATCCCATCTTTTCTCTGGCTGTTCCTTTGCAACCTGAAGAAGAAAGCAGTCATAACCGAAAACCCGTGGCTCCACCAGCAAGTCTTCATGAAGTACAACTGGGAGAAGAACAACAGATGCATCCAGATCCTCCCTCCGGTGGCTGGTTTGGCAGAGGCTGTGCAAAAGGCACAAAGAGGAAAAAGAACTCTTGATAACCATTTAAAAAAAAAAAAAAGATCTTGAGGACCAACTATAGTTGCTAAAATCAGGGCAAGAAATGACATCTGCACTAGAATTCATCAGGATTACTGGGCTAACTGGAAGAAAACACAGCTGCTATTTTCATAGAGATTTTTTATAATTACGTGACAAGGACCAAAGCCTAGCTTGGGTTTCTGCCGGTTAAGGGGAGGTTGGCATTTAATACTCAGGGCTGCCCAATTAACAATTATTAATAAAATTATTATAAATGGCTGCTGACAGTTATTTGAACATGGGTCTTTTGGTTTTGCTGTAGATACGGGTACAGGTAGTCCTTGAGTTAGGACCACAATTGAGCCCAAACTTTATGTTGCTAAGTGAAACATTTGTCAAATGAGTTTTGCCCCATTCTATGAATTTTCTTACCACAGTTGTTAAGTGAACCATTGATTTAAGTTAGTAACATGGTTGTTTTATTTGGATTCCCCATTGACTTTGCTTGTCAGAAAGTCGCAAAAGCTGATCACATGATCCCAGTACACTGCAGCTATCATAAATACAAACCAGTTGCCAAGCATCTGAATGTTGATCATGTGGCCATGGGGATGCTGCAGCAGTCATAAGTGAAAAGTGATCGTAAATCACTCTTTTCAGTGTTGTTGTAACTTTGAACAGTCACTAAATGAACTATTGTTTAAGTCGAGAACTACCTGTATTCCAGCACTCATTTAGGTCAGCAATTTCTATATAAAAGCTGCCGTGAGCAGCACTCTAGTACTAAATTAGAACTGGAAATAACATATCAGTTGTAGATCTGCAACCCTGCTGACTTTTTCATTTTAGAATGTGTTATGCACCACGGAAAAGTTTCAACTATCAGTGAAACACGAATGGTTGCTAGGCGTAATAATTGTGAAGAAAAAAAGTTATGTGTTTTCAAAAGGCCACATGCAGAAAAGAAGAGTGAAATAGGGTTGACGGAAATCCCCCATCCTCTAATAAGTTGCGGGCCTGGACGGCAGAAACGCGCGAATATCTCCAGTCCAGACCACCGCCAGCCCGATCAGTCCAGCCACCGTCTCTTGCCCGCCCAGCGCCTCCTCTCAATCCGGCCTTTCAAAGGGGCGGTCCTTCGGGAGGGGGGGGTGAAACGTAACGAGCGCGGCGATGCTTTCGGCAGCTCCGGCTCCTCCCTGGTCACGTGGCGGGGGAGGTCCTGACTAGTGACAGCGGTGGGGGTCGGGACGGCAGCTGACCATCCGGCACTCGCTTGCTCAAGATGCTGCGGAACGGAGCTGCCGGAGGCGTCTCCCCTTTCAGCGCCACCGCCCGGCCTGTGCGCGTCTGGTGCGACGGATGGTGAGTGTCGGTCCGGAGAGATGGACCTTGTGGTCGGGAAGCGTGTCTCATAGGGCATTCCTATGGCAACCGCTGCCTAGGCGTCTTTCCTCCGCGGCGTCGACTAACTGCTGCGCCGAAATGGGTCCCCATGGCAACGCCCCTCACGCTTCCGCTTCTGTTGAGCGGCTGCTCTTCGAGGTTTCTCATCAGCCCGGTGCCCGGCTACTGTGCTTACTCCCCGCCAGATTCGCTGGCCTGGAGCATTTCCTTCTCGTCTAAGTGCTGCTTTATGCACCCTGGGTTTCTTTTGCTCTCAGGTTCATCTGGGGCTGTGATCAAAATTGGTGCGCCTAGATCTTTTGGAGACTCAGCCAGAGCTAAATTTACTGTCAAGCTATGATGGGTGGTGGTGGTGGTGGTGGTGAGGGGGCTGTGTAGTGTTGCTGTAGTGTAGCTGTAGTGTAGCTCATCTGAAATTGCGTCTTTTGGCAAGGGTCACTTGACCTCAGCATTTTTGGTGGAGTCTTTTGGCACCACTTCATTTGGGGGGGGGGGGAGATGCTTGAGGTTTCTATCTGCCAGATGTGATTAGGACAGAATTTGTAATGTGCCCGAGCATATGTATGCAAGCAGTAGAAATTAATAAGCAGGCCATTTGCATCAACTGCATTTTTGAGATGAGCTGACTTCAAGGCTGCCAATCCCACAGCCAAGCATTTGGCAGCAGTTTCAGCAGTAGGTTGGTAGCTGTGGTTAATATCTTCATGTGGGATATCTCTTTATCTTCTGATTGTCTTGTTTCTGAAACAGTCAGCTTTTAATAAACAAATCAACCCATGTGAAAGGGCTGGGTGCACTCTTCCCTGTACTGTCAAAAGGACTTTGGAGTTTAGATAGGCTTATAAACACGAGTTGCCCACAAAAGCCTACTTTGAGATTATTAAACATTCTGGGAAGCTACCTTGTTTAGCCACAAAAAGTATTTGTTTTTTATCTACTCGTGATTTTTATCACTGGCCTAAATTAACTTTTATTGCCATGGATAAAATTGGCCTAAATTGTATTTGTAAATGGGTAGGGATGGTATAATAATTGTAAACCATTGCAAGAAGTAATATTGCTCTCCCAGAACTTTGTAGAAGTATCCTGTATTTCCTGTTCTTTTCTGTCAGCATATATAAAGTCAGCTACATGACTCTTGAAATTCAACAGTTTATATTATTGCAGTTTCTATGGCTATCTTTATAACATGAAGATTGTGAGCCAGTTTCAAAATGATTCTCTTTTATTTCTGTTGTCTTCCCAATTGATATTTAAATTCTAAATCAACAAACAAAATCTACCTTAGTTAAATATTGTTGGAATAGAATTATTTGCTTTTGTACAGCAATTGTTTAAACTATTTGTTGTAGTCTTTGGTTACTGATCATATTTGTAGTCTGCTTTATGACCAGATAATTCAGCAGTTTCACTAGTTTAGTGCCATATAAAGTGGTACATAAGTTCCATTATACTGAAGTGATAATTCAATTTGGAATTATTCTGTAATTGCCTACAGTTAACTAGAGAAATAGTTTTTTGTATTAAGTTCACCAATCAATTTTATCTCCATATTTTCATTGGATTCTGGAACTGATTCCACCATAATTGTTATCTTTGGAAGTAATATTTTAATATTTTATATACATTATTGCTACAAAAAATCTAATGCATAAACAAATTTACTCCTCATTACTACCCCTTTTTGAAGTTATGGTAATTTATGCAAGGTTTTTTTTTTCTTTGTAATAGTTTATAATACAATCCTAGCTATGGAGACTTCTTGGCATTTTTATAAACTCCTTGGTGGAAAAGTATTCAATGTTCCCTAACATGTTTTCCTAGGAATGCCCTGATCTTGTTAGTCCTGCTTTCATTCTGAATTAACCAAACAGCTATTCATTTCTTGCTAATCTTAAACTCATAGACATCATTTCTTATCCGAATTAGTATAATGGTGGTAGCATCTATCCAATCTTGGATGAACTTGAGAATGTTAAATAGAGTCACGTTATTCTCAGGACTGTACGTTAGACTGGAAAGTCATTTTTTTAAAAAAAAAAATCCTAGTAAACAACTTCTGCATTAAGTTGAGGCATAGCAATGTATTGCGGTTGGGCTTGTTGGAATGCCTGAAAAAATAACTCATTAAAGATATCAACAGCCATGGAGTTTTTTAACAGCAGCATCATAACAATTTCCTGGGTTTTTTTTAAAAAAAGGAATAATATAAACCATTCAGTATTTATTGCCTGAAAACATCATAAAGAAAATATTTAAAATTATAAAGTCAAGAGTAGAGTGCCATTTGAAAAAAAAAGGTCATATACTAGATCTACTAACAAGTTGAAATCATAATGGTAAATATAGGGATATTCAGGCATTACCCATGTTTCAGTGAAGTATCCTATGGAGTTTCCAGATGAAGTGAAAATCTATAGCAAAAAATTATTGAGCTAGACAAATGTCTAAAGGACCTTTTAGTATTGGTAAAAAAAAGTTAGAAAGGAAACAAACTACCCAGAAAAATGTCACACAATGAACAAAATAGAATCAAACAATGGGTAGTAAACAACATATTCATGGTATCCGGAAGATGAAGGAAAATATATTTGGCATTGAGGTCATCATAGAAAATGTATTTATTATAAACATGTGCAAGTATTAACATCCTGTAATACTTGTCTTGGTGGATTTTTAAATTGCAAATGCAGCTAATATCAGCAATATCCCAGTTCAGTTACAGAGGAAGGGGACTAATGGACATGGAACTGTTCCAGAAGTTGTCATGGAAACTAGATTTAAAGTCATATGACTCCTGGAAGATAACTCTGGGAATGCTGGCACTAAGACTCATTCTGAATTGTCATATGATAGGTGTGGGCCCCATTACAAACTGCTTGGCATGTGCTAACATCTGGGTTATAGCCAAATTAAACGTGAAGGATTGAAGTTCTCCTGAAACTATTCTTATTTTATTAATGTGTAATCCATTTTTCCATTCACACACTTTTGTTTTTAGTTTGGAAAAAAAATAATCTGTTATTTTAGCAAAATAAAATATCCTGTATTAATTTATTTAGGCACATTTATTTGTAGAATGCTTTCACCATTTACTCTTTCTTGTCATTATCAATCAGAGAAGCTGCACTAAATGAGAAATGTAATTGTGGAAACTCAGATTTTATTTGAGCTGAATTTTAAGCTAACCAAAAGTGTGAGCAAACCTAATTTCAATAACTTTCATTAGCAAAGTTTTAAAAACAACAGAAAAATGTACAGGGGATATAAATGTGACAGGATTCAAGATGCATTGTAGAAAGAAAAATCAGGTCCACTTCCAAGCTGGGAATAAAATGGAGGCTGTTTGGAAAGGAGGTTAGTGAAAAACAGAACCCACAGCAGCATGAGATTCTGGGAGAGCTGACAAAATTGAGTTGGGAGTGGGTGGGTTTTTAATACCTTCTTTGGGCTTTGTATTTGAGGTTGTTCCTGTTGCTGTGCAATGTACTTTGACCTGAGCTTGAGTGTGCCCTTTTGGTATTCTAATGATGATGGGTTAATTCTATTATGTCCTAAAGCTCATGTTCCTTGGAGTCTTTGTTTTTCTAATCCCCTCAGCTCCAGCTTTCCTGTACCAGTTTTCCTGAACGAATTACCAAATCTGTATTTCTAAAAGTTGGTCTGCTTGGGGGAAGGAGACTGGGGGTTGGTTTCTGCCTAAGATTTTTCTCCATTATTCTTTTGGGGAAATATAATATTCTGCCTTTTTTAATATCCCCCAAAATATTTCCTTCTCTAGAAGGGTGGATGGGTGCTAACTTCCAACAATTCCCCCCTTTGTGCCATATAAGTGTGGGTGACACACTTTTACTGGCACAAGATTAAGAATTGATCTGATCAGGGAGACTTGATGGGTGCTTCTATGGGGGGGAGGTTCCAGGATGCGGGGAAACAAGCTTTTAAACTATTAATGCAAAGGAAGTCACTGATAGAAGCAGTAGAAAAGGATCCCTGCAGTGGTTCCCAAAAGGGGAGCCTTCATCCCATGAAGTTCTAGAAGCCAGGGCAAAAGCTCTGTTAGGTGGAAAAGAAATTTATGGTGTCCAGTATTCTGTACCAATCCTTTTTAGATAATTGATATTATTTCCTGTGAGCTTCCAGTCAGGGTTTTGAAGCACATGCCTCCAATATTCTTCACAGCCATGTTTTGCCTTAGTAAATAATTACTGGCTGCCCATTTTCAAGGGTTGTTTCCTGCCTTTGATCTTAGTTTAGTGCATCTAGGTTTGTGATGTCAAATTGAAGTTAGCCAGTGTGCAAGCCAGGCTATGAATATTTCTTCAATTGCACACAGTGATCCCTAGGACTCCCAGTGCACCAGTGCAATATATTAAGATCTTGAGTTTGGAGATCTCTTTCCTGCTACCTCCTCAGTAAAAGCATAGAATTGTAAATCTCCTGAGAGGCATGGTTCCCCCTCCCATGGAATTTGCAGGAAGGTATGCATTCAAAGGCCTAAGTGCCACAAAGCAAGAACCAGCCTGGGGAACTTTACATGGGGATAGCCTCAGTGTGATTCTGAATGGTGTGTGTGTGTACGTGTAGCTATTAATACAAAAGTGGTAGTACAAACATCCTGGACAAATTTCCATCCCACCAGGCAGAGGTCCGAGGTATTCAGTACTTCAGTACCATTCCCAAATGCTAAACCTCCATAAATCCATTCAACTGGATTTTACAACATAAATGAGGCAAGAAAGAAAACCTTACAATGAGTTTCTGCCCTCCCCCCATAGTCTTTCCCGTTGTCTTCTGAGGCTTTATGTGGGGGCCAATGGATCCAGGAATCCTTCTTTTCTCTGCAGCTTTCACTGGCATCTGAGTGATGTGGGACCTGGGAAGATCTGTTCCACTCTGCTTGCATGGTGACTTTCTAGTGGATGGCTGGATCCAAATCCAATTCTCTGACTCAAATGAATGGAGGGTCTCCTCTGGAGGCAGTGTCTGGGTCAGTGTGCTCTGCTTCCAAAGATTGTGGGGATCATCTGTGCAGGGCTGAAAGAAAAGAGAACAGGGCCCCATCCCCCCTTTGTGAGTGACTCTCCCAGAAGAGGCATTGCTGGTCAGATATGAGGAATGGAGAACAGAGGATAAGAAATGGAGATGTGGAATGGGTGTGTGTGTGGATAGCTTGCTGACAGGGTTTGAAAAGACATTAAGGTTAACATTGCAGATGTTAAGTAGACAGATGAAACCCATTTAAACACACAGTAAATGCAAGAATGAAACGTTTCCTGCAAATAAATCTAAAGCATTCCCTTCTGATAACTTTGGGCTGTTCTTAAAAAGCATAGAGAGAGAAGGGAGGGGGGGAAAGGGGAACACAATTCTCTTCACCCTGATTTGCTAGTCAGGCAAACTAGGGTGAATGTATTTTTCTTTGCTTATTTTAACATTATTTTCTAACAATTTTAAATTCTTTTCTCTTTGAATCAAAGACATTTAACAGTTATATTTAGCTAGCACATAAAGACTTGACACACATACACACACGAAGACAAGGGAAAGAGAACAAAGGGAAACAGAACTCTTAGATTTTCATATCCTGGTCATTCTCACCATAAATCTCAAATTAGGGAGGGCAAATATCTTAACAAACATATCACATGGTTACATAGATAAGATAAGATAAGATAAGATAAGATAAGATAAGATAAGATAAGATAAGATAACCTTTATTGTCATTATTTTACTGTGGGTACAATGGCACACATCAAAAATGAAATTTAGTTGTCCGCTCTCAAAGTGAAACACATACATGACACAACATCTAAACATACTAAGTACAACATATGTATAGACCCACACCCCTACATATACATAGCAAATAAATATTAAATACTGTCCATCTTGAATATATAACGGAAGGAGGAAGCTTGAGAGTTCACAAGGTTAATGCTGTAGGGAATGAAACTATGGCTAAATCTGGATGTTCTGCTTCAGATACCACGAAACCTCCTCCCAGGTAGAAGACGGACAGGAGAAAAAAAAAACCCAATGTTCTTTTCTTTTAAGTACCTTTATTTAGCCAAAAAATATTTTCCTGCTTCATCCCTGAGAAGAATCCATTTCCTACATAATTTGTGCACGTGCTTCTTACTCATTCCTGCCTGGACAGGCAATTAGCCCCGGCCCCAGGCATCCATTAGCCTTCCTAAAGGAGACCTCGGTGGGATCCTTGATCCTGAGCCTCCCATGCTTTTTCCCACCATCCTCAATAAAACTCCAAGGCTTTCTCTTGGGTCCCTCGCAATCCACGGTACTACACTGCCCTGTGATACTACACCACCCCCAACAGGTGGAGGTACCTTCCAATCTGTGGTCTGCCACCTTATGGTTTTCAGGCAAATGGCCTGTGAGGACTCTGCTGAAATTAATCAGAATACAGGCACCTCTTCCCAGGATAGGGCCCTGCTCAGCAATCCATAGCTAGTTGCCCTCTCATTTCCCTTTAATCACTTCCCACACGCTTACTCTTCTTTTTCTCAAAAGGTCCTGCACTCTGGCCAAACCCCCTTGCTTTCCAGGGTTTGTTGGTTGAATTGATCCTTTTTGTGGTTAGGAAAGGAGAGAGAGAGAGCAGGATCCAGCTGTGGCAGAGAGAGATTCTACCTACACATCTCTCTCTCTCTCTCTCTCTCTCTCTCTCACACACACACACACACACACACACACACACACATACACACACACACACACACATACACACACACACACACAAACAACCTCTTCTTCTGTGCTTTTAAAGTTAAATCAAGGTAGAATTGCCAGAGTGTTATGAACATACAATTACCAGTACAAGGAATGAGTCCAATGTGTATTGAGTTTGAAAAATTCTTCTCAAAGAAATACATGTAAATATTAAGTATTTTGTGAATGCAAAATATTAAGTATTTTGAGGTTTTTTTCCTTAATTTTCTCAGAGTTCCTGATAGCTGAAAAGATGATTGGCCATTCCCCATTCACTCTACTCTTTCTTTACTAATCTCCTTTTATCCCTGAATAAGAAAACAAGCACCCCCTCTCCAATGCCTCTAATGCTTCAGTTCAAGCAGCAGAGATAATGAGAATTTCTGCATTTATCACAATTTTAATTTTCCTTTCAGATCAGAAAAATATTTTCAAATTCTAAATATATTTGGACTTTTTACTTGTGGCTCTTTGGGAATATTGTAAAAGTATATCTAAATTTATTGATAATATACATACTTTCCATATATTAGAAATCTAAAATGCATTATTATTATTATTATTATTATTATTATTATTATTATTATTATTATTACTATTATTATGGATCATCGCACAGTCAGCCAGATGTTCAGACTGGATTTGGCATTTTGTCTTCCTATCGAGTCCTTACCCAGGACCTGGGATAGGCAGATGTGGATGTTTGATGTTATTACAGATATCGTCGCAGGATGGAGGCGGTTCCTAGTAAGGCCGCCTTTTGTAGTTGACTAATGGTGAATTTGTCAATGCCAATGGTGTTCAAGTGGTGCTCCAATTGTTTTGGGATTGCACCCAAGGCGCCTATTACTATTGGTACTACCCTTGCTTGCTTTTGCCACAGTCTTTCTATTTCTATTTGTAGGTCTTTGTATTTTGTTATCTTCTCCAGTTCTTTCTCGTCTATTCTGCTGTCTCCAAGCACTGCCACGTCCACTATCTAGACTTTTTTGTCTTTCTTATCAACAGTTGTTAAGTCTGGGCTGTTATGTTGCAGGTGCTTGTCTGTTTGAATTCTGAAGTCCCAGAGCAGTTTAATTTTATCATTTTCTATGACTTTCTCTATTTTATGATCCCACCAGTTCTTGCTTACAGGCAAATGATATTTCTTGCAGATCTTCCAATGCACCATTGTTGCTACTTTAGAGCTGCTTGTAGTCAGTCTGTGCGATCTTCTTGCAGCAGCTTACCAGGTGGTCCACTGTTTCTTCAGTGTGTTTGCATAGGCGGCACTTACTGTCTGTTGCTGTCTTCTCAACTTTGACTTTATATGCATTTGTCCTTAAGGCTTGGTCTTGTGCAGCCAGAATTAGTCCCTCGGTCTCTTTCTTCAATTTTCCTGCTCTTAGCCATTGCCAGGTCTTGTTATTATCTGTTTTCCCAGCTATTTTTTTAATGTACTGGCCATGTAATGCTTTGTCTTCCCATGCCTCTATTCTGTTCTTCATTTGGTCTTCTTGTAAGCCAGTTTGGTCTCTCCAGTAGTCAATAAGCCTTCCTGACATACTAATTTCAGTGCATCTTCATCATTGTTCTTCAGATATTCTTCCAAAGCCATTTTTTGTTCTTCAACCATCTGATGTACTTGCAGCATTCCACGCCTACCTATTTGCCTTGGTAGATAAAGTCTGTCAATGTCACTGCGTGGATGAAGGGCATGATTCATTGTCATTATTTTTCTGGTCTTCCTATCCATTGCTTTTAGTTTGCTTGAGTCCAGTCCACTATTCCAGCTGTGTATCTAATGACTGGAATTGCCCAGGTGTTGATTGCCTTTATGGTATTTCCTCCATTGAGTTTAGACTTTAAGATCTTCTTCACTCTCTTGATATATTCACCTCTAATCTTTTTCTTGACTTCAGTGTGCTTGATGTTGTCAGCTTGAAGGATACCCAAGTATTTGTAGTAATCTTCTCATCCAGATTCTTAATGTTATTTTCGTGGGGCATCTTGATTCCTTCAGTTTTCACTAGTTTTCCTTGTTTGATAATAAGTGTGGCACATTTGTCCAAGCCAAACTCCATTGCAATATCCTGGCTATATATTATTGTTGTTGTTGCTGTTGTTATTGTTATTGTTATTGATGTTATGGATAACTGAAATCAAAATTTGAAGTGCAGAGGAATGAAAATAACAGGAAAAAACACTAATAATGGATAAATGTCCTGTAATATAATTGGAAACATATTTACAATTTGCTCCTTGTGAGTAGTCATGTGAAGTACGGGGAGCAAAAGAAGGGAATGATGAAAGAGCTTCACTATTGCAATGCAAGCTCCACTCTTTTTGTATGTGCTTCTTGATACTGTACAAAAGATACTAAAAGCTTCCAATTCTGTAGGCACCACTAAAAGCAATATTAATGGTACAGTTGAGTAAATTCTTTGTTTCGTGGGACTATGATGTTCTATGTATGCTAATGATGGAATCTTGTGAAAACAAGCATTAACATGCCTTTACAGAAGTTCCTTTGTTACTTTTTGTTTTGTTTGTTTCTTTGTAGCTATGATATGGTACATTATGGGCACTCCAACCAGTTGCGACAAGCTCGTGCAATGGGAGATTATCTGATTGTGGGAGTCCACACAGATGGTAAGTAAATTGCATTACTATTTTTCTTTTTCTTTTTAGAAGTCTGATGCCTTGAAATACTTTCTAAAATTATGATTTGTTTGTTTATTCCAGCTTTATTGTTTTTATAAATAACTCAAAGCGGTGGTCATGCACAATACTCCTTCCTCCTCCTATTTTCCCCACAATAACAACCTTTTGAAGTGACTTGAGCTGAGACAGAGGCCTGGCCCAAAGTCATCCAGACAAATTTCATGACTAAGGTGGTACTAGAACAAACATGTCAAATATAAGGCCCGGGGCCCGGATGCGGCCCGCGACGTGGTTTCATGTGGCCTGCAAAGCCATCCTGGAAACAGTGAGGGAACGGCCCCCACTGCCTTGGCCCTGGCCCAGGCCAGCCGGGAGCCAATGTACAATTTTGTGGTGGCCATCTATGCTAAAACCATTCAATCTTAGCTCCACAAGGCCGTCTGGAAACAGCAAGGGACCGGCCCCTGCTGCATCGGCCCCACCCCGATGGGGAGGTGCATGCTGGGGAGGTGTCACCCTTTGTGAGGAATGAAGAAATGCACCATCGCCTGGAAGTGGCCAGCAAATGGCCCTCGCCTACTTCACATATCTGGCTTGATGGGCTCCAGGGGATGGGTTTCAGCAGGCTTTTCCAGTGGACTATACCTTGGCTCTTGCCCTGGTCCCACCCCCTTCTGCCAGAGACCCTCAGATCTGTCCCACTCCTGCCCAGGCCCCCACAGGCACCCTTGACGCGAATGATGTAGAGCTGGCAACACCCACCCAGTAGGCCACACCCACTCCAGCCATGCCCACCCAGTAGGCTGCACCCACCCTAGCCACACCTACCCAGCCCCCCGAGAACAACCACAATGCTGATGCGGCCCTCAATGAAATTGAACTTGACACCCCTGTACTAGAACGTACAGTCTCTTGGCTTCTAGCCTGGTGCTCTACCTTTTAGGCCTAACTGGCTCTTATATTCACTTGAGGCAGTTTGGTCTTGTGGGTAAGGCACCAGGCATAGAAAGCAAGTGGGTGACTTTGAGTCAGTTGACTCACTCTCTTTTAACCCATGATATGAGACTTAGGAGACAAGCTGGTTGGTCAAGCTGAAGGCAGGACAAGAAGCAATGGGTGGAAACTAACCGAAGAGAGAAGCAACCTAGAACTAAGGAGAAACTTTTAGCAACCTAGAACTAAGGAGAACAATTAACCAGTGGAACAACCTGCGTCCAGAAGTGGTGAATGCTCCAACACTGGAAGTTTTTAAGAAGAAACTGGACAGCATTTATCCAAAATGGTATAGGGTTTCCTGCCTGAGCAGGGGGTTGGACTAGATGACTTCCAAGGTCCCTGCCAACTTTATCATTATTATTATTAAGCATGGGAAACTCTGAAAAATATGATCCTAAAAGCTCAGTCCAGCACAATAGGAAAAAGGAAAACAAGAAATTCAAGAAGAAACCAGCATGGCTGCACAAAGCTCTCTCTCTCTCTCTGCACAAAGCTCACTCTAAAAGACAAAAAGGACAAGTACAGAAAATAGAAAAAGGGACACATAAGTAAAGCTGATTATCAGCAGACAGCCAGAACATGCAAAGATAAAGTCAGAAAAGCAAAGGCTCAGAATGAATGAAGACTTGCAACAGAAATCAAAGACAATAAAAAAAGTTTTAACATATTAATAAGAAGAAAAAAGTCAAGGAAACTGTAGGTCCACTAAAGAGAGAAGATGGCAAGGAAGTAACAGGAAGTAGGGAGAAAGCAGAACTGCTTAACTCATTCTTTGCATCAGTCTTTACACAACAATTAATTATGGTCCAACATACCAAAAAAACTATTACAAAAGACAAACTAGAAACAAAAAATAAAATAAGCAAGAAAATGGTAAGAGAACACCTATCCGATCTTGACGAATATAAATCACCAGGACCGGACAGATTACATTCCAGAGTTCTGAAGGAGCTGGCAGATGTTATCTCAGAACCATTGCACCATATCTTTCAAAAATCCTGGAGCACTGGGGAAGTACCTGAGGATTGGAAAAGGGCTGATGTGGTTCCCATCTTCAAGAAAGGGAAAAAAACAGACCCAGGAAACTACAGATCAATCAGTCTAATATCAATAACTGGGAAGATCCTGGAAAAGATAATAAAAAAAACAGATCTGCGAACAAGTAGAAGCAAATAAAGTTATAACCAATAGCCAACACAGGTTTGTTAAAAACAGATCATGCCAAACCAATCTTATTTCATTCTTTGATAAAGTGACTAAATTAGTAGTCCACGCTGTGGACATAGTATACTTAGATTTCAGTAAGGCATTTGACAAAGTAGACCACAACCTGCTGCTTGATAAGCTAGAAAAAGATGGAATAGACAACATCACCACCAGATGGATTTGTAGCTGGCTGACAAATCGTACTCAGCAAGTAGCCCTCATCCACATGGAGAGAAGTAAGCAGTGGGAGTATCACAAGGCTCTGTCTTAGGCCCAGTACTCTTCAATATCTTTATTAATGATTTAGATGAGGGAATAGAAGGGGAATTCTTCTATAGCCAACACCCCAGAAGACAAGCTCAGGATCCAAAAAGATCTTGACAAACTTGAACAATGGGTCCTATCCAACAAAATGAATGTTAATGTGGAGAAAAGCAAAGTTTTACATTTAAGCAGGAAAAATCAAAGGTACAATTACAGACTAGGTAAGAACTAGCTCCAAAACAGCAACTGTGAGAGACCTTGGCGTCCTAGTGGATGATCACTTGACTATGAGCCAGCAGTGTGCAGCCAAAAAAGCTAATACAATCCTGGTTTGTTTAAACAGAGGCATAGAATCAAGATCACACGAAGTATTAGTACCGCTTTATAAAACCCTAGTAAGACCACACCTGGAATACTGCAACCAATTTTGGTCATCATACTATAAAAAAGATGTTGAGACTTTGGAAAAAGTTCAGAGAAGAGCAATTAAGATGATCAAAGGCCTGCAGACTAAAACATAAGAAAAATGGCTGCAGGACTTGGGTTTGGCCAGTCTAAAGAAAAGAGGTAATAGGGGTGACATGATAGCAGTATTCCAGTATTTGAGGGTCTGCCACAAAGAAGAGGGGGTCAAATTATTCTCCAAAGCACCAGGGGACAGGACAAGAAACAATGGTTGGAAACTGACCAAAGAGAGAAGCAACCTGGAATTAAGGAGAAACTTCCCAACAGTGAGGACAATTAATCAGTGGAACAGCTTGCCTCCAGAAATCATGGGCACTCCATCACTGGAGATTTTTAAGAAGGGAATGGACAGTCACTTGTTTGAAGTTCTCGTGATTGAGCAGGAGGCTGCACTAGAGGACCTTCAAGGTCCCTTCCAGCTATATCAGTGGTTCCCAACCTTTCTAATGCCGCGACCCCATAATACAGTTCCCCATGTTGTGGTGACCCCCAACCACTTATACATCATCGGGTGCCAGGGGCGTGGCCAAAGAAAAGGGGGAAAAAATGGCGGACAGCCTTGTTTGGCGACCCCCGTGAAATGGTCGTTCGACCCCAAATGGGGTCCTGACCCACAGGTTGAGAACCACTGAGCTATATTCTCTTCTATATTTCACTGAAACAACATTTAGAATTTGGTACAGAAACATCTTTCCAGACGAATATAGTCATTACTTTTGTAGAATTCTAAACACAATTTATCCAGAGGTCTTCATAAATTGTTAAATTCCAGTTTCTCAGAATATAGTTTAAGTCAGGGGTCCCCAACCTGCGGTCCGTGGATCAGGACCAATCTGCGGCATGCCAGCAACCGGTCCTCACAAACAAGCAAAGCCCCATCTGTGGGATGCAGGCAGCACACAAAACCACATACTCTCCAGTCCGTGGAAAAACCTCTCTCCACGGAACGGGGTCCCTGATGCCCAAAAGGTTGGGGACCTCTGATTTAACTCACTGACATTTTTTAACATTACTTTCCTGCCTAGAACTTGGTTCAGCATAGTATTAGTATTTAACCAATTACAGGTAGTCCCAAAGGTGCTTTTTCAGGAGACAACTGGACTTGCTTGTTTTTCTTTGAAGACATTTTGCTTCTCATCCAAGATGCTTATTCAGCTCTGACTGGATGGTGGGGAAGAAGCTTCTTCGATGAGAAGCGAAATGTCTTCAAAGAAAAACAAGCAAGTCCAGTTGGGACAACCTTGACCTGGATGAGTGAGAATCGCCATAGACAATTACAGGTAGTCTTTGACTTAGAACCATTCATTTAGTGGCCATTTGAAGTTACAACGGCACTGAAAAAATGACTTATGTCCATTTTTCACACTTAGCATCCCCATGATCACGTGATCAAATTTCAGGTGTTTGGCAACTGGCATGTATTTATGAAAGTTGCACTGTCCTGGGATCACCATTTGTAACCTTCCCAGCCATCTTCTGACAAGTAAAATCAATGGGGAAGCTGGATTCACTTAACAGTGCTATGATTTACTTAACAACTGCAGTGATTCACTTAATTGTGGCAAAAAGGGTCGTAAAATGGGGCAAAACTCACTTAAGAACTTCCTTGCTAAGCAATGGACATGATGGTCCACTATAGGACTACCTATAGTGGACATGAATACAATGTATGCATTAAAATAACTTCAAAAGTATTGATAACAGCCAAGCTTTTTTAGCAACTTTGGGGGAGTTCAGTAAGCCTGACATATTATTTTTGCTGAATTAAATTAATTTTAAATTGTGTATAACATATTTAAAACTATTGCAACTCTCTGCCATATTTCTTGTATGTTATCCAAATGTATTTTTATTAACATTTGCTAATAATAAATTGTTGATTAAATCTCTATAAATGCTTTTTTCCAATATATATTGGAATTTTAGAATCTGCTGAGGCATCAGTCAAACCATGAAACTAAAAATGTTTGTGTATATAGCTGTTCCTCACTTAACAACCACCTTTTCAATGACCATTCAGATTTGAGATGGCCCTGAATGAGTAGTACTTACTGGCAGTGGTGGGGTTCATATATGCGAACAACCAGTTCTCTGTGTGGATGCCGCTTCCAGAAGTCCATTCTGGGCCTGGGCAACAAAAAATTAACTACCGGTTCTGCCAAAGTGGTGCGAAGCGGCTGAATCCCAGCACTGCTTACTGGTCCTTGGAGCTTTGACTGGTGCAATGTCCCTGCAGTCACATGATTGAGCTCTGGGTGCTTGGCACCCGGCTCACAATTACAATATTGCAGCATCCTACAGCCTCCTGGGCCCCATCTATGGTCTTCCTTGCCAGCTTCTGACAAACAAAATCAATGGGAAAGCAGCAGGAAGTTGCAGATGGTCACAACATCCTCACTTAATGACCTGTAGTGATTCATTTAATTATGGGAATAATTATGGGAATGCTGGAATTGCCATCACTAAGCAGGGTTGTCATGTGACACTTCATGCTTTACTGCATCATTTAATGGTAATTCGGGTCCCACTTGCCATCATTAACCAAGATCTATCTGCATTGTTTTTTGGCTGTATTAGGTAAGCTACATTCCTTTTGTAATTTGTCATGTTCTTATCATACGCCAGATAATAAATAAATAATAAATTTCTGTTGTAAAACTTCAAGGTTTTTTTTAATCATTTACTTGCTTGCTAGTAATCTTATTCTCAGCCCAAGTTCTTACACCACTACCACCAAAAAAAAAATTAAAAAAAAATTCCAGAATTTTTAAATAGGGATAATCCCACATGTTAGTTTTGCATGAGAATTGGAATCAAACTATTTTTTTTCCCAGCAGAACCCAAATATTTTTAATCACCTTATGAACTGGAAAAAATAAAATTAATAGCAAACTCATATACTACAATAGCTGGAACAGAACTGTAAGAGGACCAAATAATAGCTTTCAAGTTCAGTCCATTCTTTTCAGCCCAATGTGTTACTGAAGTATGCCCAATTATATTATTTAAAATCAGCTAGGAAAAGGGGGGAAGCTGGCTGGAACTAAAATTGAAAAAAAAAAAAAGCTTCATTAACTCCCAACTGAAAGATGACAAGGACACAGAGATCCCATTTCCTCCTAAGAGGAAGGAGAAAAAAGAACAAAGGTACATAAAAAAGATGGGGGTGGAGAGAGAGAGATATTTTCCCTGCCTTAAATGTATTTAAACCAACATACTCAGTAATGCTCCAAACCAATTCCTATTGTGGGAGATGGCTGGATTCATCTATCTAGTTAAGCTATGAATTTTAACTATTGTTTATTGAGTTGATTGGGTTCACATATTGTACTAACTTGAAGCAGGAATAGTCATCCTGTTTGGATCCAAGAGCCATACTTTCCTTTTAATTTTTCTTTTCAGCTGCTGAGGGTCATGGACCATGATACTGACATGGTGACATCATCAGAGGGTTAGGGTTAGTAATTTTCAATCCTTTTTGTTTTTAAACATTTTTGGCAGTTTGGGCTTTTTAAGTGAAATTGATATGTTAAAACTATTTTCCAGTGTAGAAAATCACATTACTGATTGTTTTCGATGTGCCACCAAATTTTAGTGGCATGACTTTTGGGGTGTTCTGTGAACCTGCAAAAGATTGCCATCAACTATAGTTTTCAAATTGTGGAGCATTGTAGTGCCTACCCAATACACTGAACAAAATCAAAACAAACTACATTATATCTGTCTTACAGGGTCAGAATAACATGGTTACATATTGGATTGATTTTGGTTTAGTGTGATTCATCTCTCTTGTAATTATTTAGTTTAATATCCTAAGAACCTTAGTAATCCTCTAGTTCAGGGGTAGGCAATCTTGACTCTTTTATGACTCATGGACTTCAACTCCCAGAATTCCTGAGCCAGTATGGCTCAGCTTGGAAACCTCTCTCTTTTCCCTCAGCATGGCTGGCTCAGGAATTCTGAGAGTTGAAGTCCACGAGTCATAAAAGAGCCAAGGTTGCCTATCCCTGCTCTAGTTCATTGTTAATATTATTAAACTTAAATAATAGCACAACAGCTGACCCTGTAAGACAGATACTAGAGATCTCAACACTTTTTTTCTTGAAGCTGTATAGGTCTTCACATCCTGGCCCTATGTTAGCTTTCAGGTGGAAACTTGGTAATTCCCAGTGCCACAGCCTACTTTCTGCAGGCACCTCACTAGCATTCACCCCCTCATCTCAGTGTATGAGAGACATAGGGCTCTGACAGCATGTGCTCTCTTTCATGTTCATGAAACATGAATAATTGTTAAATGCAAAAAATTGAATAATTTCAATATTGAACTTCCTTATCATGTAGCTCAAAGACATGTGACAAGAAAATTCACCCCTTACTCTCTCACCCTTAGGAGATAGACCAATCTTATAAAATATAAACAAAATCAAACTTTATTAAAGAAAGAAAAGATGTGTTATAATATCTATAATAAGCTATTCAATTTTAAATGTCCCAAAATGCCAGAGTTTAGTAATGAGGAGATCAGTTATAAAGCTGTTCAGATTATGGAAAAATAGCAGTCTTATTAAAAAGAACATTTACATAAGAATTGTAATATTCCCAGCAGATCATAGGATTTACTAATCTGCTACAAACAAGCATTTTACTACAATTACAAGTATGCTGCTGGAAGCTGCAAACTAATCATTAACGATCAGAAAAGATTCTAAAATTATTGTCTCATGCACAAACTGAGGATGTTCATGAAGGCTGCAGTACACATAATTAACAAACTTGTACAAAATAAAATTAAAAACCAGGACACTTCAACACTTCTCAGTAAAAGAAAGATTAAACAATGCAACATTCCTAGCTAAATATTTTTACCTGTGTTTTTTAGAGGTAATTTTTTCCTGAAACAAATATGCATATGCATTTACATACACATACACATATAGATGCAGGAAAAAAGATATAAAAAAGATACAAAAATGGCTTCCTGTCTTCTTCACACCAACTATAAGTACAATTATATATTAACTTCTCTCTAAAGTTACATGATAACTCTCTATGATCTATCCTAGCTAATAATAAAAGCCTAAATTATAAGTTATTTTTTTTTCTTTTTCTTTTGGCAAAAAGTCCATAAGGGATTTCCAGGCACCAAGAAATGTAGATGTTTTTTCTGTAATCAAACAAGTCAACTTAGCCCTTTCAACAAGTTCTGTTATCTTCATCAACTATTTCCTCCATTTACAGGTATCGCCAGAGCTTTTAATCTTTGTGTATACAATAATCTCATTGCAAAACAGTCTCTATGGTTCTTTTCTAACTCTTTATCCATCAGTCCCTGGAGGAAAAGTTCAGTCTTTAAAATATATATATATATATATGTTTGAGCCCAATGTTTTCTTGCTTTGTTGCACATGCATCAAGCATGATAAAAAAAATTGTTCACATTTCCAGCATAAATTTCAAGAATGTTTATACATTCTGAATAATTTTTCTGGTGCAATATATCAACAGTACATTGTTTAATAAAATTTCTTAAATTGTAACACAATGTAAATTTCAGTCCTTTAAACCAGGGGTCCCCAACCCCTGGTCGGTCAACTAGCACCGGTCCACAGCATGCCAGTAACTAGGCCGCGCAAACAAGCGAAGCCCCATCCGTGGGATACAGGCAGCACACACAACCACACCCCCTCCGGTCCGCAGAAAAACCTCTTCCCATGAAACCGGTCCCTGGTGCTCAAAAGTTGGTGGCCACTGCTTTAGACCACATATTTCCCCACTGTTAGATCTGTATATTATAACCAAATTTTATCCTAAATTCTTTGACAGTCTTCTGTTGCAAATTTCATTAAAAATTTATACATTTTAGCAATTGCTAAATGATGATATTCATCATTTATACACAATTCCCTTTTAATTTCTGCCTTATATTGTTCAATACCATTAATTATTTTATCTACTTTAAATCTGATAACTATAAATAAGAAAACCATTGACAACTTTGTCCCTCTGTCATTAGTTGTTCTCTTTATTTTCTTGAATGGGCTTCCTTGCTTCCTAAGTACTTCAGTAAGTTAATTCTGAGGCTGCTTGAGGAGCTAGACTTGGTCTATAACCTCCAGTTCTTCCTTTGTGTTTTAAAAGAATTCAGAATTTGTATCCCCAGAATATAAGAAAAGGCTGGGATATTTCTGCATCTCTATGTCAGAAAATCGTGACACCTTATTGAACTATGGATCGACAGTCTGACATATACATTGGCATCCAGAACGTGTTTGGAATATTTTGCATTTTTGGATGGTATTCCTAATAGTAAGCTATTAGTAAGTTATTTTGCCCAGAATAATCAATATTTAAGTTCTGTACTTGAAATATTCATATTCATTGTCAAGAAAATTGATACTGTAGCTTACTCAAGCTTCTTTCTGAATGAGCAATATAATTAAACCAGCATGAATATATATGTGCCTCATAAAATAGTATTTTTTAAAAAAAAATAAACTACATTATTATAAATAAGCATGGCACTCTTTCCAGCAATTGGCAGTTAGAAGTATCCTGTCTAATCAGGAGCATAACAATCCAGCTACAAAGTATTTATCATTATGTAGTATTTGTACAGTCAGAGATTGCTTCCTGGGGCAAGCTAAATGTGAGCCTTAATTGAAGCTCACTATTGAATTTTTAAAGGCTACACAGTTTTTTTTTTTATCTTTTTCCTTCTGTAGGAGTTTTTGGGAAATTAACAGAGGCATGGGATATATACACAGGCCTGATAATCACCTCTTTTTCTCTCCCTTTTTATACTGAACCATAGATGAAATATCCAAACATAAAGGCCCCCCTGTCTTTACTCAAGAAGAAAGATACAAAATGGTGAAGGCCATCAAGTGGGTAGATGAAATTGTTCAAGGAGCTCCTTATGTCACAACATTGGAAACTCTGGATAAATACAACTGTGACTTCTGTGTACATGGGGGTGAGTACTGGAGCTTGATGTACTCTTATTTCTCTCTCACTATGTACCTACCTATCTACTAGAAGTCTTCTTTACTGGTTAAAATAAATGGTAAATTTATTTTGCTGTCTTTGTTAATATACATCATCCTCATTTTCTGTACTACTTTTTATCAGTTGTGCAACTGACATAACATAGTAAAGCTATACAAGTATGGATTGATTAACAGTAAAATGTGTCCAGTTTTTGAGAACAGAAAATGGAGATCAACACTGCTTCAATTCTGCAAGTCTGGTTGTGCAGTCTGAGTCTTCCTACAGCATTGCTTGATTGTAGTGATTATCTTCAAGATTGAGAAAGATAACTAGCAAAAATCTTTCTTCGTTATTAGAGAAAACAGCTTGCATACCTGTTTACTGTAATTCAAATGCATATTGCAGGAATTTGCTGATTAGACTACCTAAGCAGCTCCTCCAATTTATCAGCAGTGTTTTTTTTTAAATAGATGACATCACACTGACTGCAGATGGCAAGGATACTTATGAGGAAGTGAAGAAAGCTGGAAGATATAGGTAAAGCCCTATTTATGTTATTCTGCTCAGAGATCCTGAAATGCTCTGTTAATTTTTTTTTCATTCCATCCATAGCTTGCTTCTCCTCTAAAAGTTTTGAATGTTATATTAGATTAATATTATATTGATCTGGTTTTGTCATATCAGATGAATAAGTGAAGACTGTAAATCCTTTAATCCAAAAGCCATGGAACCTATTAGTATCTGAACAGGAAGAGTTGAGGAGGGAAACATGGGAAATAATGGTTTAGTGTTCTGTATCATTAATCCCACAATTAGGAATGAAAAAAGGGTTATTTTCTTGTTAAAAACTCAAAACATTTTTTAAAAAGTAAAGAAAAAAAAAAGAGTATACCAAGATACTCTCAGACAATCAAAAAGATTTAGAGGGGAGACTTCGCTAACACTGTAAAGAGCGGATGGCAAAATTCCCATCTTATCTGAATCTTGTCTTGTTGCAGGGAATGTAAACGCACCCAGGGAGTGTCCACTACAGATCTGGTTGGCCGGATGTTGCTTATGACCAAGGCCCATCACAGCAACATTGTAAGTGAAAAATGGCTTAGCAAGTTCCACGATGCTCTGCTTCCTTCAGTACTTTGAACCACTGATGTAGGAATGCTTTTGGAGCAGAGGGCAGTAATACTTTTGAGTTTCTCAATCAATCTTGGGGAAGTTTGTAAGCTCTCTGATTATTCTTTAATGTGATTCCAGGATTATTGCTGTTTGATACAGCCTTGCAGGCAGCAGATGCCAAAACTAAGTAAAAGTATATGTTTAAGCGAGTGCTATTTAAAGTGGATACGATGCACCTCAGATGTGCTGCCAAGAAGGAAAGAAAATAACTTACCAACGAAAGAGTATTATGTGGATCATCAGATAAGGGTGGGATTTGGAAAGAGGAGGTCAGGTTGCCTTACTTGACAAATAGATCAAGATTTAATTTAGGTCAGAGGCATTTATGTATATTTATAAAATAGTAATGGGAATGTACTAAATGGGCAACTGGGCTAAGAATATATTTAATTTGTGTGTCTCTGTGGCTGAAGCTGGAAGGCCATACTGTGCTTCTGAACTATTGCTGAGCTAGTTTCTAGAGGTATGTAAGGCATCTGTCCTTTACACAGCCAGACACTTCATGCTATGAGGTCAATACATTTCATCTCATTGAAGCACGGAGGCAACATAATTCACTTTGCTGAGGCACTCTATGTCACCTCGGCCTTCATTCGGCAGTTCTAGTAGCCCTAAGAGGGCTTGGAGTAATATGGATAAAAGTAACATGGCACTTTTGCTTTCTTTTAGGCATGGGGACAAAGTACACATTGTCTTGTAAAGCTCAAGGTGTGGTTAGAACAAAGCATGCTTTTAAAGCTTTGCATAACTGTACCTTTTTCAGTTGAGCGATTTTCTTTACATGGGTATAAATTGTTTAATGAGAACTGGTTTAGTGTAGATCCTGGGTAACTAAGTTCTAGTCCTGCCTCAAATACAGAAACCAGTTGGGTGTCTCTCTCCCAGCCTTCAGAAAGAAGGCAGTGGCAACACACATCTAAAAAAATGCTGCCAAGAAAACCTGATGGACTTGTCCATGTAGTCACTAAGAGTCAGCACTGATCTCAAGGGGGGGGAAATGAGCAAAGTTGAACAATGGCAGGCCTACTGTACCTAATTTAGAGTTCCATATGTTCTTTTCATTTGTTGAAATTTCTTTACCATTAATATGTTTCTTTTCTCTTTTAGGCTGAAGATACAGATTATCGGAAGCATGCAGATAACCTAGGAAAGGTAAGAATTGGCACCAGAAGCACATCACAAATGTCCTCCACTCTAGGCAGTTTATGCGTAATCAAATATAATATTCCAGCGGAACTATTCCGAATTTGAAAGATTGGAGTTATCTGAAATTGATGATTTATTTTATTTAAACTATTTCAATTTCCCCATTTTTGTATACTGTAAAACTGACATCAGAGATCTGGAAAAAAATGGAATTTGCGCAGCAATGATGCAACACTTGTTTTGCCCTTTGCTTTTCTGCAGATGCTAATCTATGGAAATATTTTTATGGCATCAGTATGTGGAAATATATTTTCAAAAATATCTGAATCAAACAAAAATCACTTAATTTTTCACTTTTGTTTAGAGACTTATAAAAGCGTAGATTTTAGAATAGTTTTGTAATCAAGGAGTTTGTTTGGGGGTCATTATAGCTAGTTTCAAGCTTTGCAAAGGTCTCAAGAAATATCTTTAAAGGACATCTAGATATACTTGAAAAAACTTTTATATTTGGCTGCTTCTTTATGATGCAGAACTGCTACAGTATGTAAGAAATTACTACTATGCCTTGAAGAATTATACAGCTTTATATATCTTACAACAAATAAGTTGTAATACAAAACAAATAAGTTTGGCATTAGAGTTGTAATATACATACAGTACATGAAATCATTTTACTGAGTTGTAGAAGCAGTCCCAAAGAATGCCACCTGGTGGAGCTAATCTTCCTTTTCATTCTGGACAGTTTCTAGCACTTATTATACATATGTTAAATATATAACAACGGTTCTCAACCTGTGGGTCGCGACTCCTTTTGGGGTCGAACGACCATTTCACAGGGGTCACCAAAGTCCTGGACTTTTTCCTCATAGAATCCTTATGAAACGCAGTCCGGCAATTTTTTTGTTTTGTTTTTTTCCCCTTTTTTTGAGCTCTGCTACTCCCTCTTATTCTATTGGCTTTTGAAAGCCAATAGAATAGACTCTATTCAAAAGAGCCTATTCTATTGGCGTTTGAAAGTCAGTAGATTCTATTGGCTTTCGAACGTCAATAGAATAGACTCTCTTGAATAGAGTCTAATTCTATTGGCTTTCAAAAGCCAGTAGGAATTGTCCAGGCTGTCTCTGCCCTGCTGAGCCCGCCAAAAGTCCCAGTCGGCAAACGTTGCTGCAAGTTGTCTGTAGCTAAGGCGAGCTTTCTGGAAGTTTCCACCCCTCCCTGCTGAGCAACTGCTAAATGTAAATAAAAGAGGGTCGGGGTGGGAGGGCTGCCCAGGAGCTCCTGGGCCTGCCTGCCGCCGCACTGAACGGGCAGTGGCCAAGGTAAGGCTAGCGGGGCAGGGTGGGCGCTGGGAGGGTAGCTGGCGCACGTGGGGCCCTGTGGGTGGCTTACCTCCCTTGGGCAGGGCCAGCTGGTGGCCCAGCCAGTGGTTGGCCTGCGCCGTCGCTGCTGCTTGCCATGGCTGCCCAGGACCGCCTGGACCTGCCTGCCGCCGCACCGAATGGGTGGTGGCCAAGGTAAGGCTAGCGGGGCAGCGGCGGGTGCTTGGAGAGTAGCTGGCGCACGTGGGGCCAGTGGGTGGCTTACCTCCCTTGGGCTGGGCCAGCTGGTGGCCCACCCGGTGGTCGGCCTGCGCTGTTGCTGCCGCTTGCCATGGCCGCCCAGGAGCGCCTGGGTCTGCCTGCCGTTGCACTGAATGGGTGTCTTGCTCTGCGATTGCCAGCTCCACGCAAGAAGCAGAGTTTTCTTTCTTCTACCCCCCTTTCTCCCCCTCTCCTGTCCCCTCTCCCATTCTTTTCTCTCCTCTCCTTTCCTCCCCTCTCCCCTCCTTTCTTTTCTTTTCTTTTTTCTTTCCTTTTTTCTTTTTCTCCTCTCCTCCCCCTCCCCTTTCCTCCTCTCTTGTTCCTTGTCTTCTCCTGTCCTCTTGTCCCCTTTCCTTTTCTTTTTCTTTTCTTTTGTTTAATTTTCTTTTCTTTCCTTACATGGTGCAACTTCTTAATTGATTGCCTATCAAATAATGGAGTAATTACTTTGTTGAAGTGCTTAATTACATGTTATGACTTCCAGGAAGAGGGTTTGGAAATGGGGAATAAAAGTTGATTTCTTCTGTTCTTTTCCTTTTTAATATTTCATTCCCAGAATGAAATCTGAGTGCAACGTATTTCAGCAAATATTGGGCAGATTCTGCCTATACTCCCTGAGGTTGGGTGGTGCATCTTGGGCTCCCAAATCATGATGAATACTCGATTATGTGTCCACCTAAATACGGACCTGTGGTTTCTCATGGTCTCAGATCTCTGGCTAAAAATCTGAATTGCACGAGCCTGGTTTCTTTCCCAGGATAGTAGAGTTGATTTTCCACCAAAGGAGTAAGACTCCTCCCATGGAGTTGGCGATTGCTGGCTGTGAAGTTCTGAGAGTTGAAGTCCACATGCCATAAAATTGTCAAGGTTGAGAAACACTGGGTTTGTAAATAGAACAACACAGAGAATGGTAAATCATAGGAAACTTTAATGAACTGTTTTGACTGAACTATGCCATGTGTCATGTTTTGTATTATTGAAGCTGTTGTTACATATTGTATATGTTACATATACAAATCATTCAATGACAATGGATCCGAAGAACATCAGGAAAAGGAAATATAGTGAGGATTTCTTACAATATGGTTTTACCTCAATATTTACAGCGGGAATCGAGAAACCGCAATGTGTAATTTGTTGTGAAGTTTTATCAGCGAATTGATGAAGCCGAACAAACTGAAACGCCATTTTGAGAGCAAGCATCCGAGCTATGCTGGCAAGGATACCAACTATTTTAGAACCAAAGCTGATGGACTCAAGAAAGCCAGACTTGACACTGGTGGCAAGTACCACAAGCAAAACGTAGCAGCCATTGAAGCTTCATATGTGGTGGCACTCAGAATCGCCAGAGCTATGAAACCTCACACCATTGCTGAGGAGCTACTGTTGCCAGCGGCCAAAGACATTGTTCGACTTATGATGGGAGACGAATTTGTGATGAAATTGAGTGCAGTTTCCTTGTCCAAAGACAATGTCTGCAGAAGAATAGATGACATGTCTGCTGATATTCTTGATCAGCTAATCCAAGAAATTAAATCTTCACTTCCAATATTTAGTATCCAGCTTGATGAATCTACAGACGTTGCAAACTGTTCCCACTTACTGGTTTATATGAGATATATTAACGATGGCGACTTTAAAGATGAGTTTCTGTTTTGCAAACCTCTTGAAACGACAACTACTGCACGTGATGTATTTGAAACAGTTGGTTCATTTCTGAAAGAGCATAAGATATCTTGGGAAAAGGTTTGTGGTGTTTGCACAGATGGTGCTCCAGCTATGCTAGGATGTAGATCTGGATTTCAACGTTTGGTACTGAATGAGTCACCAAAAATCATCGGAACTCACTGTATGATTCATCGGCAAATATTAGCGAAAAAGACGCTGCCACAAGAGTTACGAGAAGTAATGAAAAGCGTCATAAATTCTGTTAACTTTGTAAAGGTAAGCAGTTTAAACACACGACTGTTTTCACAACTGTGCAACGAGTTGGATGCGCCAAACAATGCTCTGCTATTTCACACTGAAGTGAGATGGTTGTCGAAAGGAAAAGTTTTAAAACGTGTTTTTGACCTTCATGATGAACTCAAAATGTTTTTTAGTCAGAAGCAAGACCGCAGTTTGAAGCTCTTTTCAGCGATAACAGTGAACTGCAGAAAATAGCTTACTTGGTTGACATCTTTGCCATGTTGAATGAGTTAAATTTATCACTGCAAGGACCAAATGCAACATGCCTCGATTTGTCTGAAAAGATCCGATCATTCCAAACAAAACTGCAGCTTTGGCAAAAAAAAATTGGATGAAAATAAAATTTACATGTTGCCTACCTTATCTGCTTTCTTTGAGCAACATGACATTGAATCAGATAACAGGATTACGATGATAAGTTCTGTTAAAGAACACCTGCGCATGCTTGCAGATGAAACCTCATCGTACTTTCCAAATCTATCTGACACCCCATTCACAGTCAATGTTGAAAATGTTCCTAAGACAGCACAAGAGGAGTTCATTGAACTTATTAACAGCGATGCAGCGAGAACTGATTTCTCCACAATGTTACAAAATTCTGGATCAAATGTTTGCAGTCATATCCTGTTCTGTCTGAGACTGTATTGCGCCTTCTTCTTCCATTTCCAACAAAATATCTTTGTGAAACAGGGTTTTCCAGCTTGTTGGTTATCAAGTCTAAATACAGAAGTAGACTTGTTGTGGAAGATGATCTTCGTTGTGCTCTTGCAAAGACTGCCCTGAGAATTTCTGATCTGGTGAAAAAGAAGCAATCTCAACCTTCGCACTGATGTTGACTTTTTACACATACTGTTGAAAAATGTAGCAATGTAGTTTACTGTTGTTATATTAAGACTGTTACCCATGCTACACCATGCTTCAAGACAAAATTTTATTTTTTTGTAATTAAAAATAAATATTTAACAATATATAATTACATATTGTTTTGTGATTAATCACTATGCTTTAATTATGTTCAGTGCAAATACATCTTGCATATCAGATATTTACATTGCGATTCATAACAGTAGCAAAATTACGGTTATGAAATAGCAATGAAAATAATTTTATGGTTGGGGGTCACCACAACATGAGGAACTGTATTTAGGGGTCGCGGCATTAGAAAGGTTGAGAACCACTGAGTTAGAACAAAAGAAGAGAGAAGTATATATGGGTGTCTAAAATCTTCTAAAATTTAGGCTATAAAATATTAAATAGTAAATAAAAATAACCAAACAACATGCAGAATCAGATACATGGGGATTCTCCCAAGCTGAGTTCTTTTATTGTTTTGTCTTTATAGGCAAAATCTTGCCAGACTGAGCAATCCATTATCTGCATCTAAATATACTCTGTGAACTATTAGGAAAGGGCTGTCTTCCCTCTCTTTCTCTCACACATAATATTTGGGCTAAGTTACCTCTTACTTCTCTGGAATGTACCCTCTCCCTCCCAGGGATTTACCTTCCTACATCACAGTTACTAAATTTTATTGAATCCCTACATCACAGTTACTAAATTTTATTGGGGTGTGTGTTTTCTCCCGCGTAAAATTGGAAGTGTCTTGGCGATGTTTCGACGAAGTCCCATTCGTCATCTTCAGGCTGGTGTTTTCAGCTTCGTGCTTATATATATATAAATGAATCACTCAAAACTCAGTCCATGAACATGAAGGATGGATGCTTGTTGTTTCATGGGTGCTTGGGGTAGGTAGCTATGTTACTGAAAGTTAGGAGGTATGGGTAAATAGGCTTGGGACAAAGGAACATAGGAATCTGGGGGATGACTGGGGGGGGAGATGTGAGGTGGGGGAGAATATTATTGATTATATCATTCTAAATCCTTTGATCAAAAAGATTGACATTGCTAATTAGATATTGCTGTCAGACATGGAAACATGTATCAATGTGTTTAAACCTTTCTAACATTATTTAGAAAGTTTACAACATACATGTCTATGGAGATGCTCAATCATTGGACTTTCTTGGGGGGGGTTCTTTTTTTGGAAACTCAAAACTAAAGTTTCTTGGATGAGAAGCAAAACATTTTTAAAGAAAGAAAAAACAAGAAAATCCAGTCTTCTTTTAGAAAAAGCACCTTTGGGTTTACAACTTACAGAATGTATTTTAGCAGAATGTCTCCTATGAATGTTGAGGGTCAATTTTAGTTGACCTATAGTAACAAGCCTAAAAGGAAGTCTGTGCCACAAAGAGTTCCCACAAAGTTCATAGAGTTCAGATTCCAAATATTTCTTCCATTTTTCTCTTAAGGCTTTGAAGAGAAAGTGTTTTACATAGCATAAGATTTTCTCTTGGATTTGATTGAAGATGTATATCATTCGCTATTAATGATTACAATTAGTAAATCAAATGTATGTAGGAATAAATTGTTGATGTTCTCATTTGAAACAAAGCTAGAGCTTAGGATCAGTCCTAATATTTCCATCAATAAGCATAATTCTGATTCTGTGAAATCCTCTGCCTTTCTTCTCCTAGTTCTGAATAACATTATTGTCATGCTTGAAGAGGATAATCATGGTACAGAAGTAGAGAGATTAGCAGCCAACTGTTAGCTTCCTCTTTTTACATCTTCTATAGGGTTAAAGTATCAATGCAGCAATACATATTGATCTCTCTGTGTCAAAAATAAATGATATTCCCATAGTGATAAGTGCTTGTCCAGTTTGAATTTCAGGTTATATGAATTCATAGTTTCAACTGCAAAGCATAAACATGGACAATGGAATTTGAAATAAAAGTAGAAATGTAGGGGGGGGAAACTGTCACGTTGGCTATATTTAATTTTTGGTGATAATAAAAAATATCATGATTTCAGTTTTATCTTAATCTTGCTGTGAAGAGTTTTTATATTCCTTTAACTGGTGTCAATTCTTTGTTATTGTGACCTCTAAATTTATGTATCTACTTGGACTGCTCTGTTAACTTTTTGTAGCAATTACTTGGCCTTTATCAATGTGGGTTGATATATATGTTGATTTATTAGAATTATTTTTTTAACTTGCTACTATTTAATTCTAATTCCATTCATTCTGTTGGAAGAGAACTAATTCCAATAGCTGCAAAAATATTAAAGTTGTTCTTTTTTCTCCAGTGCCCTAAAGGTCACAGTCCCTGGACTGGAGTTTCTCAGTTTCTGCAAACATCTCAGAAGATCATCCAGTTTGCATCTGGCAAGGAGCCGCAACCTGGAGATACCATAATCTATGTGGCTGGCGCCTTTGATCTCTTTCGTATCCTAGTTTTCTTTTCTTTGGGGAAGAATGAAATTAAGAGTTTCTTGCAGCAAATTAGGAAGTCCTGATAACCTGTTTTTGGAACGGCTTATACTTCATATCTTAATCAGTTGTTCAGGTTGTTTTGACTTAGAAATGCTAAATCAAGTTTTTCCAGTTAGGAACTTAGTCTAATGTAACTTTATCTAATAGTAAAGTGTACTTTTAGCTAAGAATTCTTAATGGTTTGTCCAAACTTCAAAAGAATTGTAATACAAGCATGTTCACTATCTCTGTAAAAACCTTGTGTGATAAGGGATTTTATTTTAATCCAGAAAAGTAATGTGAAAAAGGTGATACATATATAATAGCTCACTTTAAGAAAATGGAATGCTCTTTTTTCAAGCTGCATTATGTCCTCACCCCAAATAATATTCTCTTAATCTGAATTTGCCACATCTCCCCTGCCCACCCACCCCCCAGTATAAATCTTGCTCTTTCTCTGACTTAACTATTTTGTAATAGTTATTTTACTCAGCCATTACTTTGTGTCTTACCCCTCAAGCTTTAGAGCACGTTGGATGAATGTCCATTAACTTTAAATATAAGCATAGCTTAAAAAAACCCAGGATGCAGATGCTAAAGGTTGCAGCACAACAAGCTCTTGTCAATAGTTCCTGCAATCAATTTCAGAACTTTTTCTGAGCACGAGCCTTGACTAGTTGTTCTAAGTGTTGTAGTCTACAACTATTGTGAGCTACTAGGAAAAGAAATAGAGGGCTTGTGAAAGGGACAAAAACCTATCTATGTCTCATTAGCTCCACTCAGTGACCGAGGTTTGCTTTCTTAATGAACATATTAGATGTGGGTCATGTGGATTTTCTGGAGAGAGCGCACCAAATAGCAAAGCGTCCTTATATAATTGTTGGGCTGCACTTTGACCAAGTGAGTATCGGTTCTGTAACTGCTTGGTTGGGAGACTAGTTAATCATTTTCACCTACTGGGGAGATGAATGTGGTACCTGATGCTAATTGCTAATTGCTATAATTGAATTACAGGAAGTGAATCTCTATAAGGGCAAGAACTATCCCATAATGAATGTGCACGAACGAACTCTCAGTGTTTTGGCCTGCAGAGTGAGTATTTGGCTAGAATTTCTTTTCTAATTAGGACATAAAGTGAAAATAAAGCAAATAAAGCCAACCATCCTGAAGTGAATCAAGTCTGGCTTAGTTGATAATCTAGTCACCCAAGAATATTGCCTTAAATTCCGTGGAATAACTTTAGAGTAAAAACAAATACATTTTTAAAAACTGTGTTTCTCCAGAAAAAAAATTACAGACAGTCTTCAACTTACAACAATTTATTTACGGTAATAATCGTTCAAAGTTACAGTGGCATTGAAAAAAGTGGCTTATGACCGTTTTTCATACTTAGGATCTTAGTAGCATGCCCATGATCACATGATCGAAATTCAGATGCTTGGTAACAGACTCATACTTATTACCCTTGCTGTGTCCCAAAGTCTTGCTATCAGCTTTTGCAAGCAAAATCAATGGGGAAGCCAAATTCACTTAACAATCATGTTACTCACTTATCAAGTGGCGATTCACTTAACAATTGTGGCAAGAAGGGTCACAAAATGGGGCAAAACTCACTTAACAAATGTCTCACTTAGCAACAGAAATTTGGGGATCAATTGTAGTCGTAAGTCGAGGATCACCTGTATGTTCTTCAAAGTTTTCCACATTCACTAATTTTTTTAAAAAAAACAAATTATGAATTAATTATATGGGGTTCATGATATTAAGATAGCTATTATTTAAGACAGGTTAATGGGGAGTAGAACGGTGCATATACAGGTTGTCCTTGACGTACGGCCACAATTGAGCCCAAAATTTCTGTTGCTAAGCGAGACAGTTGTTAAGTGAATTTTGCCCCATTTTACGACCTTCCTTGCCATAATTGTTAAGTAAATCACTGCAGTTATTAAGTTAGTAACACTGTTGTTAAGTGAATCTGGCTTCCCCATTGACTTTGCTTGTCACAAAAGGTGATCACATGAACCTGGGACACTGCAACCGTCATAAATATGAGTCAGTTGCCAAGCATCTGAATTTTGATCATGTGACTGTGGGGATGCTGCAACACATACATATCAAACTGAAGGCCCGTGGGTCAGATGCAGCCCGCGACGTGGTTAGACCTGGCCTGCCAGGCCTCCCTAGAAATTTTGTAAAAGAGAGACTATTTTTCTTTGATGAAACTTGTAGAACAGGGATCCCCAACCCCTGGCCTGAGGCCCAACCCATTGGGAACCAGGCCGCACAAGCAGCGGGCGAGTGCGCAAGCATGCAAAGCTACATCTGCAAGTGGCTCAGGTGCGTGGAACCATCTCCTCTCCCCTCCACCACCTCCCCCACTGGTCCACAGAGCTGGAAAGACTGGGGAGCGCTGTTGTAGAAAATACAGATTTACTGCTTCTCTAAACTATTGCCCTATTAGCACATGCCACAAAAGTAAGCCTCGTTATCTAATGCAGGGGTGTCAAACTGCCGGCCTGTGTGCCGAATGCGTCATGCCGAAACCACGCCCACCCTATTGCCGGCAATGGAAAAAAAGTTGCAATATGTTGCGGCACGTCACGTGACATTGCGAGTTTGATATCCCTGATCTAATGGAATCTCTCAGTGCTCTATTTGCCTCCTAAAACCTTACTTTTCAAAATTCACTAATTAAAACAATAATTGATAAATACATGGACTATGTAGTTACGGCTGGCTTTTTTTTCCCTTTCCTCTCTCTTTAGTACGTTTCTGAAGTAGTGATTGGAGCTCCCTATTCAGTCACTGCCGATCTGCTCGATCATTTCAAGGTGAGGATGTCTGACTTCTTTCTTTCTCTCTGTCTCCATATATTATTAAAATTCTCAAGTCTGATTGATTGTAAACCTTCAAATTGGGCAAAATGGTGCATCATAGGGTGACGAATTTTTGAATCAACGTACCCTCAATGGGCTTATAGACTGCATCTGGGAACCAGGACTCCCATGGAATCAAAATTTAGCTAAGTTATGATGGCTTCAGTGCTGCTACTGTCAACAGCAATCACATGGCTGTCTTTTCCAGCACTCCTTGACAGCCTCCTGCTCGGAAAGTCAGTGGGGAAGCTGGCAGCAGGTCGGAAATCTTTCCTGCTCCCACAGTTTTTGCCCGCCCATCGTCCTTCTCTTTCTCTGTTTAGGTGAGGAAATGTCTCTGAAATGATGACCTAATGGTAATCCTCAGCTCACGACCACAGTTAAGCCCAGAATTTTGGTTATAAGTCACTGTAATAATCAGTCAAGTCGCCACAGGTTTGGATTTGATTTTACAATAGTCATTAAGCAAATCATTAAAGAGATGTGGTATTAAAGCAAATTGTGTGATTATAAATCCAAATCCAACTTATCCACTGGCTGTTTTTTTTTTTTTTTTTGCTGGAAAATGGCAAAAAGGTCACAAAATATAATCACATAACCAGGGGAGTGGTGCAGCAGCCATAACTTTGAGGATGGGTGATAAATAACTTCTTTCAGGTCTATCATAACTTTGAACTATATATACACAGGTATGCACACAGTTTTAGAAATCATAGAGATCATAACCTTCCTAATGGTGAAAATGACATTTGTTTTCAGTGTCTTATTTACTTGTAATTTTGTTCTACCTACAAGAGCCATGAGATGTATAGCAGTGGTGCAGTGATATCACAAGAGGGTGCAAGGCAGCATTTCTGAGTCTACTTTTTTCCACTGTTTTAAGGTTCAGTTAAAAAATGGTATTTTGTTGCTCATTTTTCTTTCAAATATGGAAAATAAAGACTGTTATTTAATTGTCTACCATCAGATTTGGCTGACATGTGACTGGAGACTCAAGGGAATACCACTAAGAAAAAGAACTAAGAGTTTGCCCTCCCACAACAATAACTTATATTTTATCTTTTTTTTTTTTGAGACTTTACCCCTAATCTTAGATTAGTAATTTTGCAAAGCATAAGTACAAGGAAGAGGTAAAATCATGAACCATGTATCTTTCTGTATACTCCAAAATAAAGCTTTGTGACTTATAAATATGAAAATTAGTAATATTTAGGTACAGTATACGACCATTCATAACCTGCTTCTAGAACAGAGAGGTAAGTGTTCAGAATAACAAAACAAAAGAGTTAAAAGGAACCTTGGAGGTCTTCTAGTCCAGTTCCCTGCTCATAAATTGACAATTGATTTCCTGGACAGAATCAAAAATAAAAACATGGCAACCACTGATTGTTGTACAGTAGCTTTTCCCAACCTGGTAGTCTCTCTATGTGCTGGACTACAGAAATATTAGCTAATTGTAGATCAAGTCACCTGGTTATTCTGTTAATCCAACATCTGGAGGGCAGTAAATTGGAGAAGGCTATCTGAAGCATTTCCTCCAATGCTCTGAAAATTGATAACCTGAACATAGCTTGAAGTGGATATGAGATGAGGCTACAGTGTCTGGAAGACATTTGGGAAGATACACACTTACGAGCATTTGCCAATATAGAGGGGCTTCAGTAAGGGACATATTGCCTATATATCATATAGGTGAGTTGTGCCTGTTATATTGTGATGAATCAATCTCCAGACAAAGAAAGACTAAAGGAGATGGACACAGTTTTTCTTTTTGTGTAGGTGGATCTTGTGTGCCATGGGATGACTGAGGTGGTACCTGACAAGGATGGATCAAATCCATATGAGGTAAGAATGATCAAAACCTATTTTTTTCTTATTTGGGCCTCAGGTCACAATATATGGCAAGGAAATAAGTTTCTTTTGATCATTTTTAAACAACTCTGTGTCCAAATGAACAGTAAGAACATAGCTTATAGTCTATGAACTTTGAACTATCAACTTTGGGGCTAGTTGTGAATTGTCTTATTGCTGTGCTAAATTGCAGAGTTCCTTTTTTTTCTCCAATTCTAGTTGTTTTATTGACTCTTTCTTTCTGTACCGCCATATACAGGTATGCATTCATGGAATTTTTTCCAGCCTATTTAATAAGAATTAATGCTGCCTTCCTGAGAATGGCTGAAAAGCAGGGATGGTACCAAAAAGTATTAAGATTATAACTTGGGTCTTAAACATCCTTGATTTGGATAGGGTTTTCTGGAATGATGTCTTATGAAAATTGATGGGACAATTTTCTTCATGTTGAGATCACATAACACAAGTCCTATAAAGTATTTAAGATAGTTGGAAAAGAAAAAGAAAAGAAAAGAAGACACCCCCACCAAATCCAAAAGAATCCTCCTAAACCAGAGGTAAGCAACCTTGGCTCTTTTATGACTTGTGGCTGGCTTAGGAATTCTGGGAGTTGAACTCCACAAGTCATAAAAGAGCCAAGGTTGCCTACCCCTGTCCTAAACCCACCACTGTACAATATTGCTCTATCAAATTTGGCCCCATGACCTATGTTAAGTGGGACCCTGACCATCACTTTTGCTGTAAGAGATTTTGTTTTCATCTCTCACTCACTCTCTCTCTTTCATTTATTCGTTCATTCATTTCTCTGTATCTATAGGAACCCAAGAGGCGTGGTATTTTCCGGCTGATAGACAGTGGCAACAATCTCACCACTGACCTGATAGTGAAAAGAATAATTAAGAACAGGTTAGCTGCTTGTAACTGAGTAATTTTGTGTGTTGTATAATAGGACTTTGATTCTGCTGCTATAAACTCTTCATTCATTGAATCTATTTTTTAATGACCCGCACTAAGCCGGTTATCTTTCCCACAAAATAATAATTTACATAAGAAAGAAGGAAGAACCTACACAGAATCATTCTGTATGGTTTGGGGGTATATTTTGATTTCTCAGTACTCAGAGCTGCAGTGAAGGTTGTTACATTGTTCTAGTTGTCCTTGCACTCGGGGTGGAATTGTGGGCATCTTTAAACAATTACCTAAAACATTAAAGTGTATTAAATTAATCCTTACACAGTAGAACATCATGCAGCCACCTCTGAATATTTTGCAACTGCAATTTGGCAGCTTAATATTGAGGGCTGCAAAAATGTTTTGGAGGTCATATGTGGTCCACAAACCATAAATTGCCCAGCCCGTGTATAATTAGACAACTGTGGTTCTGAAGTTATATTTTTTACAATATCATGTTTATTCAAAATTTTCTGAGTTTCTTAAAAAATAACCAATATTGCAACTAATTAGAAGAAGACATGGTGATTTCCTTGACTTAATTGCTCGGTGTTTGGATTTAAGCAGAAAAAGGTCCTTTGGATCAGCATGAGCACTCTCTTTGTATTGATCACTGTTTCTTAAAGAACCATACTTTTCCTGGGGCCGTTGTACCACCCAGGACCTTGCTGGATCTGAAACACCTTTGCCTGCTTTTTGAATACTGTACAGCTGATTTGTAGAAGGAAATTCTTAGAAACAGCTCAAAGCACACATAAGAAAATCAGAGTTCTCCGCAATTTGAAAAAGTGCAGTGAAAAAAAAAAATCCTTGCACAACTATGGATCTCTTGGTTGTTGTAGGCTGGAATTTGAAGCTCGCAATCAGAAGAAAGAAGCAAAGGAACTGGCTGTACTGGAGGTCATGAAAAGAAAGGAGGAAGCAGCCCAACAGAAGACAGATTTAAGGGACCAAGAGAGTTAGCATGGGGAAGAGTGCTGCAGAATCCTCTTCTTCTGGACCTGCAAACTTTCCTGGAGAATAGGACACTGCTGAATTAGGCTTGCGGCCACAATTGTCCTGGTTTAAGTACATCAGTTGTCCATAGGGAAGAGCCAGGTGGATGCTGCTATCTAACTGATCAAGAAGTTTTAAGCAATGTCTTTCCAATAACCAGTTTTAATTCTGATGAAAATTAGCACACTTCTGTGGGTTTTATCTTCTGACATCTTTGACCTATTGGAACTAGGGAATTGGGAATTCTGTCAGATCATCTTCTGAAATTTAAACATCTCACGGCATCTCTTTAATCTGTGCCTGCCAGATATACTTTTCAAATATATCAAACCATCCTTTCTGGATTCAGAGTCCTTTGCAAACAGCAATGGTTGCTGAATGCCATTAGAGGTTGTTCCTTTTTCAGGAAACAAGATGCAGCAAAACCTGCCAGTATATTTCCCAGCTAAGCATACCTGGAAAGAAAGAACAGTAATTGTATACACTGCCTTACATCTGGTGCATTCAGAATCTTTCCATATTGTTATTGTGGAAGGAGTTCAGTGGACTTCTATAATTTCAGATAATGCTCTCCTTACTTGGTGTACAGATAAGTCTGTTAAGGCCCATTGCTAAGCAGGAGAGCTGCATACTAATTGCTACCATAGCATAAAAATAGTGTAATCATTAGAAATCTCACTGAGACCAAAGTTAATTTTCAGAAGCTCCATATTGACCACAAATTACATCTGGGGAGGCATATTGTCCCTTGTATACAAATGCTTTGTACTGCTAACATTAGATGTTTTGTGATGAAGCTTACTGCGTAAAGTTTCTTTCTTACACATGATGGGAACCACAGGAGGCCCACATAAGAGGATGGGCTTCATTCTCACCCAAAGAAGCTCTTTTCACTCTTTATCTTGTATATTTTCAGCCATGGTTATTAATAAAATCTTAATGACTTGCATTTACAGTTGAAGTCTGAAATTAAGGCTAAAAGGACTGGAAAAAAACAGTGGAAACTTAACCAAGCATAGGTTTATGTACTAAGCAAGTCAGTGCTTGAGGAATTTCTTTCATTTGCAGTGTAAGATATTTCTATATAATGATTAGGAAACACGTGATCATTTATCCCCATACTACCTTTGCATACATTCTCTAGAGCACTACATGACCCCTCCATACAATGTTAGCGGTTAACTGACAACAATAAAATATATACGTCAAAATACAGAATATTTAGCATATAAAGTGAAGACGGGAGTTTCCAAGGGCAACCTTTTATTATATTAATAATGATTACTCAAAAATAGCTAGAATTTGTTCTACTAAGGGAACAGGGTACGAGATAAACTTTACAGCTGCAGTTGCTGTGAATGACATAGAACGAGGCAAACGTATCCCCCAAAAGATTTTTGAGGGACTACATTTGATCACAGCAGGAACAGAGACATGTAATTCCTTCTTAACTATTTCTCCATTCCTTTACATGTGAGGGGAAACTCGAATGTAAAATCTTTTGATTAGACAAGTTCTGCAATTATCCTTGAGTTTATGTGCAGATTTGCCAAGGTAACCTCTAACTGCTATGAAAACATCTTTGATTAAAGAGGATCTTATTTTTGTTGTGCTGGGCACTGTGTATTAATAGAGTTTCACAACTGACATTTTGAAGGAGACATGATGCAGAACTTCCTATATTAAATTATCCCTAAAATCTAGAGCTCCAGTAAAAGCAATAAAGAAGAGCATAACATGACAAGATGTTTGTATTCTGTTTTATGCATAGGAACATATAGAGGCAACTAATTAGTATAATTTAAGTAGAAATATTTCTATTTTCCCATAGTAAGAAAAAATTGACAAGAGATTTGGGTGCTCGTTTAATCTGTTCTCCAGATAACATCGATAATTTCAAAATCCCTGTTCTTTTGCTTATTTAGTATGTTGTCTAGCAGTTCTTCAGCATGACATGCTTTTAAATGGATTTTTTCCTTTGTGAAATAAGACACTAGGCCATCTATTTAATATCAGACTCTTGCTGTCCATCTGCACAAGAGAATTGATCCAATCCAGGCTCCTGTTCGCCTTTCCTGTACCAATATCCTGCCCATTGGCTGCTTTCTTTGAGACCAGGCATGTCCAACCCATGGGCCACCTGTAGCCCTGGACAATAAGTAATGCAGTCCCACAAGGTTATAATAAAAAATAGAAAAAAATTAAGGAAGTTTGTTATTTACATACATTCACCATATTATATATTTTATATATGGTCCAAGACAATTCCTCTTCACTCAATATGGCCCAGGCATGCCAAAATATTGGCTGTCTTCCTTCAGACCCTTCTTTCCCTTTAAATTAACAAAATAGCTTGTCTGCCCAGAAACCACTGTCCTTTTGTCTCATGTTTGTTTTTAATCTTGAGCTTGTTACCATTTTTTAATTATTTTTTGTGAAATATGAGACTCCTTGAGGCTTTTACCATAGTGAGAATTTTTGAAAAGATTTGTCATTAAATGCAAATAGCATAATGCAAAAATGTTAAATCTACCTCAGGCTACACATTTCCATAGGAAGAAGTTGCCACTGGCAGCCAGTTGCTTGAAATTATTAAAAATGTCAGACTTATTTAATTTCTGTCTTCCCTGCCGCTCAGAGTCTGAATCTGGAATTTCAGTTTAGTTCAATCAGAGGCAATGAGCAGTGGCTGGCAGAGCTAGAGTTATTCACAACACCTTATTGCTGTTTTATAGCCCAAAATCTTTTGCATTTTACATTTCCTTGCTCTCAAAGTGCCAGGAGTCCCTTCTTTTTATGTTGATGTTTGCTGATAGGTTATTTCTGCCCTGGGGAATGAGAGCAGAGGGTAATAAATTATGGGAATGCTTTATGAATTTCAATTTTCAAGGCTGTTTACTGCTTCCTGACTCAATAAACTTTTGAAACTTGACACCCGTTGCTCAGTTTTAGGAGCAATCTTCTTCCATTGTAGCTAGAAATATGGGGATTTTCTGGCCCCTTCTCATCTGGTCTGTAGGTGCCCTTTTTAAGGTTTCTCCCTTGTCCCAAGGCTGCACTCTTTCAGAGACCTGTCCCGTATTTTTCCCTTTGAACTGACAAGTAGCAGCTTCATTCCACTTTCTGTTCATGTTTTCTAAGATGAGAAGGGCAAGTGAGACTCACTCAGCTTCAGAATATGAATGCAACATGGGTGTTGTGTACCTTAAGGGCCAGGAAAATATATTCTGGGATCCACATTAAAATTGTCTATAATCCCACATATCAGTAAAGAACACATAATTCTGTTAAGCTTTTGATGTGGCACAAATCTAAACTCATCTTTCCAAAGCTGTGCCATTTGGGAATTGCAGAAGTCAAATCCAGTGCACCAGGCAGAAATTTAAAGAAAACTGGTCTAGATTACTGAAGATTTCCAATTCATTATTTTATCCCTCTAATTGTAGAGAAACAGATCATTCCTTTTAGTATTGTTATACCAAGGGGTGAAAAGTTGAGCAATAGAGTTCAGTTTTCTGCACTACCATTCTTGTATCACAAGCTTTAGATTAGTTCAAAAATATCCAAGGAATCAAAATGTGCAGGATGGTAGGTACAGTGTTACAATATAACTGGATATAAAATGAGTGAGGTTTGGATCACAATGCTGCACTCGCCACCATCTTGTAAACTTTGGTTCTCTCATAGAAGCTGCTGTATTAGAGTTAGGGTTACTGTTCTGACCCAGACAGAACAAATTCCTTTAGTCCAATCTAGGGCAGACAAACAACTCAATAGAAATGATTGCAAAACAGATAAATATGTTTATTCAGAGAAAATACTTGCTTTTACGTTGTTGCTTCTGGATAACACAATAGGTAAATTGATAATTTTCCCTTCTTCCTCTGCATAAGCATCACATGTTAGCATAGGACCTCCAAGCCATGTGGCTGGGAGGCATGAGGCTGGATGAACAAAGGCATTCCACACTGGGCACGTAGCCAGTATGTCCTGAGAGGAACTCAGAAACTCCTCCCACTGACCCATTAACATGAGATGACTAACTAAACTGCATTTCCCATCATCCATCTCTTAAGGAAACAACACTAAACTCAATAAATGCCAGATATTTTAAAATACTGATACATGCTCTCTAGTTAGGGTTACATAGAGCTATACGATTCAGAACAGTTACTAAGAATATCCCTTAGCCACATATTAAGAGGTGTTAGGAAAAAATGTGCTCCTACTTCCGTCACACACAAAAAGCACGTACAGTTCTAACTATTTTCAATATTAGCAGTCAAATCTTCATAAAGTCATCTTGACAAACTGATCTCTCTTCTTTATAAAATGACCTGAGACTTTCATCTAAACATCAATAACTTTATAACAAAATTATATAAACTTTGAAATATTGGCGAATATTTGTAGCTCAGATGGAGGATGAGTTCTCAGAGCTCAGGTGGAGGATGAGTTCTCAGAGCTTAGGGAATGTAAGTGTTGATGTTCTGCTTATAAGTGCTTTGTGTGGTCAGTAGGTCTTGTGATAGGGAGGTCATGTCAGGTCATGTCAGATCAGGGTCTTGTGATGGGTCTTGTGAAAGGAAGATCATGTCAGGTGAGAGACATTGGACGGTAAAGTGCTGGTTGAATGAGTTGGTTGAGGGTCAGTGCTGTTGCTGGTTGGCTGTGCAGTTGATTTGAATTCTGAGGGGTTTGTAGACTGGTTGTAGGTCGATGTGTCTTGTGGAGTGACATAAGGGCCAGGATATGTCCAGGAAACATTCCAGCACCACAGCACTAAGAAAAGCAGAAGAGAAACGGCTGTTTGATGTCTTTCTCCATAACAGCTATCTGAAAAACTTAGTATTCTGAAACACAGCACCCAAACCACAATGCACCACACAGCTAATCACCATGCAAAAACTAACCTTACCATACACAAAAGGAGTGTCAGAAATGACAGCCAGATTTCTCCAATCTTTAGGAATAGCAATAGCCCACAAATCCACAGCCACACTCCGCCAAGAATTATCCCAAACCAAAGACAACATACAGAAAGATGAAAGAAACAATGTAATTTACAAATCAACTGTAACAATTGCAAAAATTCTACATGGGACAAATATCAGTTGGAAACTAGAATCCATGAACACCAGCTGGCAATCAAACAACACAATCCCAAATCCCTAATCTTTACTCACACTGACACTGAACAGCACCAACAAGAATCATTGGCCACGTTACCACCTGCCATGCTAACGAGTTTATGGAAACCTGGCACTCCACAAGCAATTCCATCAACAGATACAGTACATTGACCTACAATCAGCGTACGAGCCCCTCAGAATTCAAATCAACCACACAGCGAACTAGGAATGGCACCAACCCTCAACCAACCCACGCAACCTCCCCCAACTAGCATTTTACCTCCCAATGACCCTCACCTGGCATGACCTCCCCAATACAAGGCCCATCACAACAGGTTATGCTTGCAGGTTATGCTCAGTCTGAAATGGCCACTGGGTTTGATTCTCTAAAGAGAAAAATACCACTTTAACAGAAGATATCTTTCTGGATCCTTTTTTTTTTATCATATAAAGAATTTTCTCCTGTTCATTATTCACAATTCACTATGTTTCCCCTTCTGTGAATCATAAGTGATATGCAACTATCGCAATATATAGCATGCATACATAATATGCAATAAATTTTTCAATTTCCTGAGGTGATGAATAGATTCTCAGCTAGTTTTAATGGCACTGTTGACTACCTAAACCCAGACTTCATAACCTGAGGTAACTTGAGGCTTTTGAAGTACATGTAGCTCTTGAATCTCATTTTTTTCAAATTCCATTAGCCATATCTGGCTAGTTTCAATGCATATCTCAGACAAAAGCCTAGGAAAAATATATCCAAGTTGGACCTATTTTACTATTTTCTCAACCATCTTTTTCAGGACAGAAACATTTAAGACAAAGCTATAATAGTATGAATATTCTTGGTCAAGGCAGGCTAATGGCCTTATTGTTGCTTTTTTTGGACAAGGAGAAAACGACCTTCCAAGGAGGAGGCATTGATTCCCTTAACCATATCCTATTCTGAGAAATTTAATCAGAAGGGGCAAAGCATGAGTAAGCAGGTGGCAGTGTTCATTTCCTCACAAGTTACCCACATCCTCAATTTCTATATTCCCTTTTACAAGGAAAAACATAATGAACAATGTAATGCTTGTTTATTATTTTAATTATTAAACTGAGAATGTTGCTGTTCTTATAACAAAGTAGAAGTTTTATTACAGAGAATCCAGAAATATTGCAGTACTGGGCTGAGAGCAAATGGGATTATTAGTACAATGGCAATGTCTGAGCAAATGCTCTTTAAAAGGACTTCCACAGTTATGACATACTGTCATCTTGAAAGATTTGTTGGGAATAAATTTATGAGCATTGTCTCCCTGACTCTCAGTTTTTATGTGCATCTAATGTTATATCTGTTGAAAGGTTTAAACATGATTCAAATAAATGATTTTTGTCAGATAGAATGGGAGTTATACAAAATAAGAGCAGGGGAAGGTAATTATGATGCATTAAAGAAGAGACTATATGGGAAATGATAGCCTCCAAATGCAGAATTACTACCCCAGTAGGTTAATACCAAAAGTATCTGGAACTTTTTATCCTGCTCTTTCTGCTTTGATTATTTTTTATTAAATCAATTTGAAATTTGCAGTGTTAGATGCAAAAGATTTATAACTTTCAGGATGACAGTTCTCTCTGAATAAGGTGGAGGCAGAGAGCACTGTTACATGGGGTAAATAAATTGAACACTTCATCCTATTGAACATTGTCCAGCTGAAAGCATATCAGAGGGTTTCTTCCTCTTCTCTTACTTACTGATGACCTTTGATAGTCTAGAAGTGGGAACTGACATCTCTCTTCTACTTTCTTTTAGAAACAAGTTACTTGTTAAATGTCCCATCATATTATCAAATAATAAAAAGCAGATGATTTAAACAAACAATTTGTACTATAAATAGTTTATACTCTAAACTATTGTGTTTCATTCTTTCTTGTTCATGTGAAAAGAGTGTAAACATATTGCCAAAATAGTCCCATCATTAGGGAGAGGAGATGATTGCTTAGCTGGTATACTATAGCTGCATCTGCATGACATCTTGAATACAAACTAGTGAATTGTATTTTATTTTAATATGTTAGGTAAGTCTATGAGATTAATTTACTGTTGTGTCATGATTCCCTAAAAATTGGATTAATTGAATAATTCATACGTTCCACATAGTTGGCAAAATCATAGAAACAACCTGCCATTGATTTAAGGAAGGTATCTTTAATGCTGGTCGGCGGTAAAAACAGACTTTTGAAAATGGTAAGAACAGAATTGTAGCCTTAGTGCTTCATAGTGCATTTTTCCCATGCCCCTCACATTTGAACTGAATTGCCCTCCCTGAGATAAACCTTTAAACACCCCATGCCTCATTCTCACAACCTCTTACAGTAACCATGGTTCAGTCAATTGAACCATGTATCATGTGAAGTTAAGAATATCATGTGAAGGCGGCCTATAGGTGATATAGAGGCCTGCCCTCTTCCTCTCCACAAACTAGGTCATTGCCCTCAGAATTAGCACAAGATGCCATCCCCATCATTGTTGAAATAAGATTCAACTCCACCTAGTTACTTCTGTAGGTGGAAATAAAGATGGTTGTATCATGACTTCATCTTAGGAAGAAAAATATCTTCAATAAATCAGCAAAGCTCATAGCTGCCTATTTCAGGCTCAAAAGGTCCTCAAAGTCATTTGAAACTGTCTACTGCTTTCTAACCATTTATAATTTTAATTCTTGGATAAATGATTGAGAATTATAATTCTGTTTGCCCAAGCTATCTCTGAGGAAAGCTGTGCAGATGTAATTTTACTTCTTAATTAATGAGATGGTGATTGACTTGGAGAAAGAGTGGAAAAGCAATCAGGGATATGTAAATTGCTTAATCTAGTGTCATTTATGGCTGTTTATAGTTAGGGACAAAATGTGGGATTCAGAAGCAATTTACGTATGGCTACCGATTTAGTCTTATTTATTTAACTTTTTTTTCTGAGCGATTAAGATAGTATCAATTTGGAACTGCCTATACATTTATCCACAAAGCAACAACTGTGTGAAATAAACTGAGCTCAGAGAGAGAATTGACCCAGGTCATCTAGTGAACTTTGTATCCTGGTAGATAATTGAATGTGGATCTCCCTAATCCAGTGTTTCTCAACCTTGACAATTTAATGGGCTGTGGAATTCTGGGAGTTGAAGTCCACATGCCTTAAAATTGTCAAGGTTGAGAAACACTGCAGGGCCTAATCCAAGGACTCTTCAAAATCCCTTCTAGAGGACAACAAATTAAGTAAACTGCTGTTCAGTCTCTTTCTTCCTCCTGATCCCCCTTTTGCTTGCTAGATAGATGAAAAGGTCTGCATAGCTGAAGAGATCTGCATAGTTTTTAGAAAGCTGCCTCCTATCAAGACTGACCATTAATCAATTTAGCCCAGGAGCCTCTACCAGGATTGCAAGTAGACGGTTTGTCCCAGCTTTCCTAGACATGTTGGTAACTAAATCTCTGATCTTTATATTTACTGGGCCTTTCTGGCAATTCTAAAAGTTGATGGAATATATGGTAAGTACACCTTAGTAGCTGCATTGCTGCACTATAGCCTGGATGAAAATGTCCACTCCCTGAAGTGTCACTCTTCAATCCTTGGGCAGTTCTACGGAAAGGCAGCTGATCAGGACTGGGGGGGGGGGTTGTTTGACATAAGGCAAGCCTGTTATTGCTTTCCAAGGTCTCCTGGTGTGCCTGGCAGTCTGCACAAAGCAAAGAATGCAAAAGTCATTAAAAATCAACAGTAACCAGGTACTGATGAGATAGCAGTAAGTAACCGAAAGACTGCAAGGCGTTCAAACCGGTCAGTCCTAGAAGAGATCAACCCCGACTGCTCTTTAGAAGGCCAGATCCTGAAGTTAAAACTCAAGTACTTTGGCCACCTAATGAGAAGGAAGGACTCATTGGAGAAGAGCCTAATGCTGGGAAAGATTGAGGGCAATAGAAGAAGGGGACGACAGAAAATGAGGTGGCTGGATGGAGTCACTGAAGCAGTAGGCGTGAGCTTAAATGGACTCCAGAAGATGGTAGTGGACAGGAAGACCTGGAGGAACGTTGTCCATGGGGTCGCGATGGGTCGGACACGACTTCGCAATTAACAACAACAACAACAACAACTGAAAGAAAAACAGTAGGACTAGGATCAGCCTGGTGACTATTTTCATGCCCAGTCAAAACTTCTTTGTTTCCCTAGCCATATTTTTAAAGAGGCAAAAACATTTAGGGTTGAACTGTGAGGTTCACAGAGGTGGTTTGCAGTTGATTTTTTTTCTCAGTGCTTTTTTATTTCTGGGTCTTGCTTAGAACTATCTGTCTGTGATGGAGAAAACAGATGTAAAAAACTAACTGGAGACTGCAGCCCTTTCCTCCGTCTCTTTCAGATGTGACTAGGGTCACCTCTAGCTCCTCTCTTTGCATAATCCTATCAAATGACCCTGGTTGCCTACAGATAAACCCCCTGCAATTCCAATTTAAACTAAAGAATAGAAACTTCATTTGCATGTTCCCAATGCAATTCCTAATAATGGAATTGCAACATAATAAGGTGAGAAACCACAAGATTCCATTCTTAACTGAGAACATCTCACCTGATTACCTTAACATTCCATCTCCTTAGCAATGGATTTCCCCAGCTGGTTGTCCCTCGTGAAATGGCAGTTTTGACTAGCAAAATAATCTCATGTACATGAGCAAGGACTTGTCTAGCTTTTTCCAACATTTCTAATAAATCAGGTCCCTAGAATTTCTCCCCCTGCAGCTCTCAACTTCTACAAAAATATTTGTTTTCCCATTGTTCTGGATTCCTCATTCTTGTAAAATTGGAACCTAATTATTGTTGAATAAATGGTTGGTTTTTTCCTCTGGTATTATGCTCAGTTCTTCTGAATTTTCCATACAAGACTCAAAAGTCTCCCACTGAAGTACTAACTAGAACTAATTAAGCTTGTTTTTTAAGCCTAGAAAGATAGTCAAGAGCCACGTGACCCTGGCTTTAAACTGGCTAGTTTTACCTGTTTTTTATTGCCTTTTCATTAAAAAAAGATACAACTATCTTTTTTTTTACTGAATTCTGTGTAAAATAACAACTTTGGGTTATGTTATTATTCAACCTAGTGAAATATTTTTTGTAATAACTATAATAAATAGAGAACAGGAGAGGGCTCTTTATATTTTTAATTTCTCCTAGCAAGGATAGGCCAAGAATTCTGGGAGTTGAAGTCCACATGCCTTTAAATTGTCAAGGTTGAGAAACACTGCCTGGAGACACCTGGAGAGTCAGAAGCACCAAACCAGTTTGCAACTGAGCAATGGGAGGAGATGGTTCTAAGGAGGAAAAGTGTGAAACTTTTTTCCCTCTTTCATACATTTTTTTAAGGAAAGCTGCTTTTCTGCTGCTTTTTTTTTGGGCAGCAAGGAAAGAATAGTTTCTTTGGTGTGCATTATTATCCCTCAAATGGAATTCTCTTACCTACTGGGCAGTGATGTGAACAGAAATTTCTATGAACTGTGGAAGTGGATTCAGTTATAAATGAAGATGTTCCTCTTGTTGAATATGTTCCTCTTCCTCTTCAACTGTGTTGAAGATTCTGAGAAGCTAGGCAAGCTGTTAATTCCAGTCCCTGCTTGTCTTTTCCCTAATAGTTTTAAAAGCCTTTCCATACAAGGATTTTGGGCCAGTTCAAAAACAACGTGGTTTGTTAGAGAAGGGAACTAATATGTGGTATGTTCAAAACTAATTCTTTTAACTACTTGGATACTTAAATCTTTGAGATCCTTTTCCCATTTGAAAGAATTCTTATCTCACACATCTCCTGACTTCTGAGTTGCAACTGCTTCAAAGAAAAGATAGCTTAACCTCTTTTAATCTCTCCCCCCCCCCCATAGGAACTGTTGGGATTTTGAATTTGCATACCAGACAAATGCATGCAACCTGAAGCCAGGACTTAGGGTGGGATGCAGAATTTTTATTGGGAACATATTTTTATAATTGTGGGACCTGTGGCAATCTGAGCTAGGATAATGACTTTTGCTGCTTGTTCCTGCTATTGTGAGATGTATAGGACTGAATTCAATCAAAGGTCTTCAGCTGTTTTTGAGGGTGTTTTTTTTTTTCTCTTGTCTTCAGATCAGTCTTGTTGGAGTTATTGGATTATCTGGCCTGCTAGGCTGAGTCATCAGCTGCAGTAGGCCAAGGTATAAGGAAGTCGGAAGTAAAAAAGGTTGGGAGTAAACCAAGAAGTGCCGTGCGGTGCAAAGGAAGGTGCGGTGCAAAGGAAGGTGTTTGGTGTTTTGTTGGTGCCGGGTGTAAAAGCTGTATAGGAGCGTGAGCAAAACAAAGCTATAGCACATGTAATATGCTAATATGCTGTGTTATAACAAATGTGGTTGGTGTAAGGTGGTCACCAGGTGCATATAAACCCGCCTTCTGGTAACACAATAAAAGGGATGCTTCGGCTTTGTTCGAGGCTCCCATCCCGAGGAAACCACGTGTTCGTGTCTGTTCTTCTACACTCATGGGAGACCCGCTGGGCGCGTGAAAACCCACAAGTCTTAATTCCCGATGACTGCCTAGGCAGCTCCTTGTAGTTTGTTGACAAGATTTTTTTGGTTTGTTATAGCCTTCTTCCTAGGGTTGAGGGAATAACTGACCTAAGGTCACCCAACTAGCTTTTATGCCTAAGGTAGGAATAGAACTCCTAGTTTCTAGGCTAGTGTCTTAATCATTATGTCAAGCTAACTTTTTGAGGCTTCAGTGAATGGAATCTATGGGGGTATGGAAATACCTTAAATATTTTTTTTCTCTTATTTTTGGAATCCATTTTAATCAATGGGTAAAAGAATGAGAGTGTATGGAGAAATCCAAAATACTACAAATAATTATGGAAGTTATACTTATTAATTAGTTTTATTGGGTCGAACATAAAGTATTTATGCACCTGAGCATTTCCAGTACTGAATTATCTTTTAGATGGGGTTCCCTTTATGAGTGGGGTCAGAACACCTCCCCTTAATAAGACTCTGTTCTCTCTTTCATATCAATCTCTACACTTCAGTTACAGTAAACAGGAGGATTCTGAGAGAGGGAATGAGGTGTATTAGATCCTCTCCCATCACCTTCTTACTTCAACTCATATTCCCACCTGGCCACCAGTCTTTCCTCTGGAAACTGCTAAATAATTAATTGGTTCAGATGCAGGAAAGCCCCTGGCAGTAAACTGGTTTCCTTGAATTGCTGAAAAGAAATTACGGGTTTATGATTCCCCCCTCTTGCTTCCAATATTACCGCACTGGAATTAATACATTCTAGATATCTACAAATTAAAATGGTACTAATACTGTCCTTCCTGCAGTGGAATGAGTCTTGAACATATAAAAGCAAATGTGATATAATTCTAGAAAAGCCTCTTGGAAATTATAAGAATGAATCCCTTGAAATAGTTTCTAGATAGCAGTCTTGATGCAATTATCTAGATCAGTGTTGTTATGAGAACCTACATCTGTTGTTTCAGATGGATGTCTACCTAGGAGGGTACTCATAAGCAGTGCTTTTTTTGTAAAAAAAAAAAAAAAAAAAAGGTGCCGGAACTCATACATGTCATATAACCTGCCTTGCCTACCCTACAAGGTTCCATCCAAAAACGGTGCCGGAACTCCATTCTAGGTATTCTATGACAAAAAAAGTTTCAGCTGTTGCAAAATGAATTTCATACTGAAAAAAATATCAAAATAAAAACCAGTATAGTGTGACGCTGTTTATAAACTTGATTCAGCAATCTCTAATCATAAATGGTAAGTGACATCAAGAGATTAAGATCTGATTTGGATTAGAACAGTGGTTCTCAACCTGTGGGTCGGGACCCCATTTGGGGTCGAACGACCATTTCACGGGGGTCGCCAAACAAAGCTGTCCGCCATTTTTTCCCCCTTTTCTTTGGCCACGCCCCTGGCACCCGGTGATGTATAAGTGGTTGGGGGTCACCACAACATGGGGAACTGTATTATGGGGTCACGGCATTAGAAAGGTTGAGAACCACTGGATTAGAAGGAACCTACACAATAGCAACTGTCCTGGGGGCAACTCTTGCTCTCTATAAAGTCACTTGAAAAAGAGAAAAAGAGATCCTTTAACTGAGCTTAAATTCTAATCCCCTGGGGGGATGGGGGGGGGTTTGGCAGCATTACCTAATTTGCCATTGCCTTCTCCCAGAATATTAAGTACTTAAAACTATTTTGTAAATTATAACTATTTTTTATTTCTTGGGACCTTGGTACATTATTGATAAACCTCACCTACTTTATATATTGAGTTCCAAGGTCTACAGACACAGGTTTATAAACACATTGATGTTGAAAAAGGACTGCGCTCTCATACCATCTCTGCCATCATTCATACAGTTTTACTTTATACAGTTAGTATCAATATGCTTCTATTTGCTTTTTTCTAGGAATCATTCAGGATTTTTCTTTCAGGATGAACTTAATTAACTTCTTCTTGGGATCCTATTTTACCACCCGTTATGAGAAATCAGCAAAGGCATAGAAATAACATGTCCCTAACCAGGGCTTTTTTTCTCATAGAATGCCCAGAACGGAGTTCTGGCACCTTTTTTGGATGGAACCTTGTAGGGTAGGCAAGGCGGGTTGTATGACGTGTGTGAGTTCCGGCACCTTTTTTTTTTTTTTTTTTTTTAGAAAAAAGCACTTTCCCTAACTAATATTCATCTTGGTATTACTCAGTGTATTTGTACTACAGATCCATTTTTTTTCTTAAGTGTAATAAGTGAGTGGTTGGACAGCAAAGAAGAAGAGATCATTGCATCACAGAATGATACATAAATGAAGTTATAACATGGACCTTGATTTCTTTTCTGTATGTAAGAATGGAATGTATCTCTAGCATCCTGAAAACTTATGTGGTGTACCAATCAGTGCAGCATTTCCCTTGCATTGCTTTAGATTAGAACACAGAAAAAGAACTCTTTTCTCCAAAAAACAAACAAAAACAAGTTAGCTCCTGGGCTAGAAGTTTCCTTTACAGCAAGGGTGTAAAACTCGCCACATCACATGACGTGTTGCGATGTATCACGACTTTTTCCCCATTGCTGGAGCTGCGGTGGGCACGGTTTAGGCATGACGCATCCGGCCTGTGGGTTGGCAGTTTAACACTCCTGCTTTACAGGTTTTACTTAGATTTTTCTTATAATTACTTCAGGGTGTTTAAGCAATCACTTAATTTAATTTTTACCCCTCACCAGACATTCACTCTATTCCAGCAGTTCTCAACCTGTGGGTCGCGACCCTTTTGGGGGTCGAACGACCCTTTCACAGGGGTCGCCTAAGACCATCGGAAAACACATATTTCCGATGGTCTTAGGAACCGAGACACCGCTCCTCTATCTGTCTCCGCACGGCTTCGAGATGGGGGCCATTGCAGTGCCGGATTCATTTCTGTGGAGCATCTCCTAAGGGAGGCTGTTCTGCTTCGCAGCCCTTTCTGCGGAGGAGGCTGAACTAAGCTCTGCCGGTGCTGTCACCCTCTTCTCTCTCTCTCTCCCCCTCTCCCTCTGCCTAGGCGCTTCTCCAAACAGGCTGGGCGGAGCCGGCGGAGTGGCCTTCCTGCCCCCCTCCCCAGCCAGCTGGAGCTGGGCAGGCCAGCGACCTTCGGAAGTGAGGCGAGGACAGGCGAGGCATGCTGAGCCCCAGGCGTGGCGGGTGAGTGGGCGGCGTCGGTGCGTGCTTAGAGAGCCCTTAGGGTTGGGGGTCATCACAACATGAGGAACTGTATTAAAGGATCGCGGCATTAGGAAGGTTGAGAACCACTGATTTAGGAAGTGTGTTTCAATGTGTTTTTTCTAGCAAGGCTTACTCCTAAATTAATATATGCCTAAGATTTCAACCTAAATTGCTTTCACATTCTCGGAGAAACTGGAAACTATTACACACAGAGAAACAGTGAGAAAATTCAACATCTCTGTTTTTTTGATAGTCTAGTCCTGGAATGGAATGTGAGAATGAGGAGGGGCTTGTGGTGCTCTCTGAGTTTGATTGTTTTCTTGCATATGTTTCATTAGCCAAACTAGGCAGCGTTATCAGAGAGTGGGGTATGTTCTCAATTTATATTCTAGTGGCTTATACTGTTTGGCAGTTCTTTGATTGGGGTATTGCTCACTTCTTGACTGTTGATCTGATAGTAATCTTGGTGTTAATTGCTGGTGGGGAGATGTTTTGATTTTTTTGTTTTCTTTTTGGCTTGTTGATTGTCTCTTTTACACAGTATGTAGATGATGTTTGTATCTATGGATCTATTCTCTGTGATAATGACCTTGGGTGTGTGTGTGTGTGTGTGTGTGTGTGTGTGTGTGTGTGTGTGTGTGTGCTGCCCAGGAAATGATCAGATAAAAGGGGGAGGAGCCTGTAACTGAATAATGGGCAGAGAAAGAAACTTAGAAAGGATCTGCTCTAACTAATCAGGCAGTATAAATGTGTACTTTCAAACTTGCAAGATTCTGTTAATGTAGCCTTATAATAAAATAGAAATAGTTCATCTTGTTACGTTTCTTGCTGCTCTATCTGGGATGCTGACAAGCCCCCAGGTTTCACAGTAAAAATCTTCATAATTAATGTAATGAACTATTTTCAGAGCTTTTAGCAATCAGAGGCTCAGTCATTGTGTCTCCAAAGAGAGGCCAGACACTGTAGAATTCTGTAAGATCAGTAGGATAGGGATGGAGAACCCATCCACCTCCTTTTTCCAATTAGGAGAGCAAGGATGAGAATCAAAGCTCGTTACAGAATATTTACTTTGCTGCAGGATGCCCTGTTTGATTTGCTTCTCCCACTGAAAAGAATCAGTTCACAAGTATTGTGGGAAAGGCCGTTCTATGTCAGACAGCCTGGAGAACAGTTGTACAGTAGTTTGTGGACATTGCAATTGTCAGTTGGGTTCCCGTATCAGGCTGCTGTCAATAGAAATATGTGGAAATAATGTTTTTATAGAAAGGTTTCTTTTAAAATCAAGAATACATCTACATCCTGGCAGGGAATTACTGGGCGGTTTTTAAATTTCTTTGGAGTGAAGAGAAAGCCTTTCTGCTCTGGCTAAATTCCAACAAACATTTCTCCATCCTTCAATGAACGAAGGAGTGGTTGAGGGAAAACTATGATTATTGCCTATATTATTATTTAAGTGTTAGTGTCTGGCAGAAAAAGGGGGGATAGTCAATAGTCATGACATCTTACTGTAGCCAGGCTGTTATGAATTTGTTTGCTAGGAAATAAGCTGCACAGACCGCAACTGCGCAAATACACATAAGGATTTTAGCCTCAAAATGAACTTTGTCTCTCAGTGTTCTGAGATCCATTGTACCTGCAGATGCTTTGTATTCCTGCAGCAGTTGTGTTGAGCTTTTTAAATTATAACAAAAGACATAGGTGGTCACTGGAGCCTTTTAAAACACATTTATTAACAGATGCAGAAAAAATAAAAATAAAACCATATTCCTCACCACCCCCAAATCTAACCACCTTTCACACAGAGTAAATCCATCTCTTGCCTGCCTGTCCCACCTCCCGGTGCCTCCATAGAAGTTACAGGGAAGGTCACCTGCTCAAGGCTCATGGGATAGTACAGTCAGTGGGGTCCAAAGAGACGGTGACATCCGCGTTGCACTGAATGGTGCTGGGCACACCAGGCAGTAGCTGGCAGCTTTGCAGTTCTGGAGCCACTTCCTTCACACATACTGCCTGCAGAAAAGACAGAAAAGAAAGACAGGTGCAACACAGCAGGCAAGGACCTGAGCCTCATGTACGTACTTGGAAGTATGCCCTATTGACCTCTTGTGTAATAGGGTTCTTGGAGAGAAGCAGTTTGTGAAGATGGGGTTGCTGGTCTCCCTGGGCTTTTAGCAATTCTACTGATACTCCAAGAGCCACTTTAACGAAATGTAACCCACACTGAACTGCACTGAATTTATTTCTGAAGAAATACATCTTGCACGGTGGTGCAATATGAATAATAGTACATATGCTTGATACAACTACATTTTTTTCTTGCTCATAATTTCCATTGCTACCAATTTTCTATCCGTAAGGTGATTTTTCCAAAAGGCAACTGGACTTTGTTTTTCCTTGAAGACATTTCTCATCCAAGAACTTTTTTCAGCTCTGACAGAAGCAGCTTCTAGGACGAGAAGCAAAACGTCTTCAAGGATAAAAGGAAGTCCAGTTGCCTTTTGGAAAAGTACCTTTGGAACAACCATGACCTGAATGACTGAGAATCTCCATAGATGGATTTCCTATGTTGTTTTCACTTTTGGTTGGTTCTCCAAGGAATTAGGAATAGAGCAGCTATGGTACGTATTACAATAAAATAAAATGCAATACAGTACAAGGCTAACATAAACCAATGAACATAAAGTAGATGCATCAAGTTTGTTTGTTACAACAAATGCAATATTCAATGCACTAAATGCATCAGAATATTCACTGCGCATATAAATGGGTGGAATTCCAACAAAAAAATACCTTACATAAATTGTCTTCCTCATTCCAAGCAACTTTCACAAAAAGAGAGGAAAAATTCTTTGGCGATTTAATTGCCTTGGCCTGAAAAGCTACTTGGCAAAGGAAGAAAGCTAGAGTCAGACTTAAAAAACAGAAGATTTGACTTACCAGAGGGGACATTATGTGAATAAATATTTATTTGAATATGATTAAAAGAATGGATAATCCTTAGATATAATTAGACTTTTATAATAAGAAAGACATGCTTTATAATTAGAATAGCACTTTTTCTTATGCGAAATATGAAAATACGAGGATGGCTTGTATAAATGAAATTCTTAGCTACATAAATGTAACTAATCTTGAGAAAACTAACTGACAAAGATATTCTGAATATTGATGGGAAATTAAACTTAAATAAGAACATGAAAAACAGGATATTGATTTAATAAGGAGATTTTAATTGCAAATACATTTGAAATACAAGTTGGTTAGAAAAGAATGTATAAACTGATATTGTTACTTGTATAACACTAGAAAATATGATGATGACGTTTATATTCAATTTTGTATGTATTAATAGTAGCAAGAATTGTATTTGCATAGTGTTGGGAAAATGAAAACAATTTGGAAAGAAAGGATCAGGGGAAAAACACTGGATTGTGCAGTACTGAACAGATTTATATCGAAGAAGTTAATGTTAAATATGTGAACCCAGACGTTGTTTACTAAGCACTAAAGATTGTAATTGTTAAAAATCAATAAAAAATTTTTTTAAAAAAGAAGATTCACTGCGCGAGACAAAATCCAACTCAATAGCGCACTCTTCACCGACGGGCGCTCCTAAGCCTCCTCCCTCCTCTTCCCCTCCGAGTTTACTCTTCGTCCCCTTCCCGGAGCCCTGCTACTTCTTACCATGTTGCGCAGCCCGCCGAGGTTCTGCCGCGAGTCGGACATCGCCAGAGAGGATGCGGCGGGGCCGTCCTCGGCACTACTGTCCGCGACGCTGTTGTCATCGGAGCGGCGCATGTAAGGCGAGCGGCGGATGCCAGAGAGAAGCCCCGACGCTCTGCCCACCGAGTAGTAGCTGGGGCCGGCCGCCTGCTTGTACCACGCCTCGGCGGGCGGGCTGAGCAGCAGGGCCAGGGTGAGGCTGAGCAGCGCCAGGGTGGGTGGTCCGCCCATGCTGCGAGAGGCTGACGATGACTGGGTTGGTGGTCGCCATCGGCGCCTCCTTTTATAGCAGCGGGGAGGCAGGACAGGAACGGGGAGCAGCGAGGCGGCTCTGAGACCCCGGAGCGAGCGGCGGAGGCTAAAGCCGCGCCGAGCACGTGACCCGGCGGGACTCTTCGGGAGGAGGAAGCGCCCTGCTCCGCCCGGCGGGAGGCTCCCAAGCGTGACTTGCTTTAACCAACCCTCTGCCCGCGTCCGCTCCGCCGGCTTCTCCCACGAGTTGAAGCTCCACAAGTCCGTCTCCCGTTTCTCCTTTGGCCGGAAGAAACAGACTCGAACGACGACGCGCTGGGGTCGCTCCCCCGTCGAGAGAGGACGAGACCCAGAATTAAGATTCCTTGGTGGCGGGGGGGGGGGGAGAGAAGGGCGAGCGAGCTCCCTCGACGACTAAAGTTGCAGCAAACACCCGTGGCTAACCGAACCCCGTGAGTCACGGAAGCCCGTTTCCTTTTCTGCCCTTGTAGGTACACCGAAACATCACATAACAAGAAGACTTGTAGCTGGATAGTTTCTGGCTCAATGGATCGTGGGAACGTGGTCAATATTCCTGCCACATCCTTCCCTAATACTGCATTGCCACGAAATCTGACTTTGGCACATTAATCTAAAGATAAGCTCAGTGGTCTGGGTTTTTCTGGCTTTATTTCTCAAATCTCCATGTGTAAACAATTTAAAATCTGTTTCTACAAGAGGTTCTGATAGTTAACAAGGGGTTAACTGGGTCGCTGTCAAGCCCTTTCCAGCGTTGTATTTATTTGCAATGCAAATATCCATATTTTTTGCTGTCTGTTGTAAAGGTAGTACTCAACCACCACAATTGAGCCCAAAATTTATATCGCTAAATGAGACATTTGTTGAGTGAGTTTTGCCCCATTTTACGACTTTCTTGCCACAGTTGTTCAGTGAGTCATTGCAGTTGTTAAGTTAGTAACATGGTTGTTAAATGAATCTGGATTCCCCATTGACTTTGCTTGTCAGGTCACAAAAGCTGTTTACTTGACCCCCCCCCAGCACTGCAACCATGATAAATATGAACCAGTTGCAAAGTGTCTAAATTTTGATCACATGACCATGGAGATGCTGCAAGGATTGTAAAAGGGAGAAAAACAGTCATAAGTCACTTTTTTCAGTGTCATTGTAACTTTGAATGGTCACTAATGAGCTATTGTAAGTCAAGGAATACCTGAAACTGTATGTAATCCTTGATTCTGGGATGGGAAATTGTCTCGTGCTAAAACAGGATGGTGAGAATGATTAATTTTAACAGAATACTTGTTCTTTCAAGTAGACTGTTCATGGCTATAGTAAAATGCTGATCAATTACCAAGGAGAATATAAATCAGGAGCTCTGGTAGCATCTTCTCCAGCTAATAAATTTTATTAAAAGTCACGATCTTTCATGAATTGCAGCTCACTTCATCATTTCAGTCCATGAAAAGCATTTTTGCCTTAAAAGAATATCTTAAAAAGAATTGCTAGTTGGAAAACCAGATTCCTGAGTTTTTACTATCATACATGGCTCTTCTACAAATAAGATACAGTGTTTGTTGCTGCCCTCTTATGGTATCTGGCTCATCTAAAAAAATACTAATCCAGTTTACTTTTATTGCGATAACCCATGTATCAATGATATGGTGAATACGGTATGCCTATCGTTCTATTATTGTATAACAAAATGTATACAGCCCTAACAGCAGTCCAAAATAATAGACAGTAAAAAGAGTATTTTAAGAAGTTACATTGTTTCATTCTCCAAAGAAGATAAAAATCACTCTGCCAGTTTTCAGCTATTTCAAATTCCAGAAATTTCAAAAGCCACACATACACAAATAGCCACTACAATTTGTGACTTAGCTGCTAAGATCCTGCAAAACTCCAGATTCTGTCATCATAATTTAGTAACAAAACCCTCAATTTAGAAACATGAGGTTTTTTTGTCAATACTTAGCCATCAAAAGATGTAGCGTAATGGTGTTAAGCCTCAGTGAAACTTCACATCTACTGTTGCTTTATCTCAACACTCAAATTGATTCCTACAAAAGGAAACATGACCTCAGTTGCCCTTCCTCCAAATTGTAGTCCCTGATAAGAAAAAAAATATTTTCCTTAAACTTAGTGTTGTGTGAATACTAGTCAATTAAAGTTTATTTAACATTAATCAAAACATGGCTTGACAGAAATATATGAAGCCAGGCAGTAACTATTGACTATTGAAAGCAGAAAAGCAGCTAAACTAAAATTAGGTATTACAGCTAAACATAAAATAAAGCAAATACAAGAATACAATTTTCATTTTAATTAAAATTTGCTCAGGGGAACAAACTTTGGGGAACATTTGAGGAAGAGCATATTTTTAACTATAGTTAATTGTAGTGATCTGTTGTGTCTAGCAAGACCCTGGTGTCATGTTTTGTGGCAAAAAAGCACAATTCTCCATGCTTGAGAAGATTCCAGAGATCATCCAAAGTGGTAGGTAATTCTTTTAAATAGAGATTTTTTCCTTGATGGCTATTTAGTTAGCATCAACTTTCATTTGAATAGCATAAAGAGCTTCAATTGCACACTGAAGGCAGGGGTGGCATAACCAGCAAGTTGCACTGTCAGGATGAAACATCGGAAACAGCTAATTTGTACCTGCATAGCTACGAAACTAAGCTAGTGTGGGAATAATAATCATTTGACTGAAAGAAGATCATGAATATTGCTTCCTTTCCCATAAGTTTTATTCCATCATCTCTCTGTTTAACCGTCAAAAGCATTGACAACAGATATCTGTATTGGCTAGAACCAAGAATTCCAATCTGGATTGAAACACGCCAGGAGCATTGTTAAGGAATGAATCGAAGAATTCATTGGAATTCATCCTGTACAAATTATCTCACTGATTACTTGGGAATAAACAAGATCCGATAGTCAACTTAGGCATGAAAGTCAGATGAGCGACCTTGGACAAAATCATTCTCTCAGTCCAACTCATCTCATAGGGTTGTTGTTCTGGGGAAAATAGGAGGAAAGTATGTGTGTTTGCCATCTTAACTTATTTATAAAATAATAAAGATGGGGTAATTATTTAGTGTATGGCATGTCATACATAGACTAGCTATGTAAATTAACATTTCAACCAGATTAATACAACCCAATGAAATATAAATGTAAAAAAAAAATCTATGTTCAAATATCAATGTCTAGACCAAACATGTCAAACTCACTATGTCACGTAATGTATCAGAACTTTCCCCCCATTTCTGGAAATGGGTAGGGCGCGATTTCCTCGTGACACGTCCAGCCCATGGGCTGGCAGTTTGACACCCCTGGTCTAGATCATTTAACCATTGAAGCGTAGCATTGTTTATATTTAAAAAAAAGATAATGGACCAGTATATGCCCTCACATTGCAGCTGGTCATGATGTGATCTAGTTTGACATGGGATCCTGCAGTCACATTTGAGGGGAGGATACTATGCCCCATTTATACAGAATCCTGGCAGATGCTGTGTGAGTTGCAAATCCTATTCAGGATTGTCCATTGCTGACATGATAGTTCAAAGCCTGGAACTTTTATGAGGGTCATTTATATGTCTTCCTATAACTGGGCGTTTAGTGATTCATTTGGCTTTCCATTGGGAATTGATGTTAAAATTGTTGGGCAGATGTTGTGCAAGTGCCAGTGGGGGGTTCCTTGATTTGAGTCTTCCTGCTGATAAATGAGGAAGGTCAGCATTGGTAGGTCTGAGTTGTTGGTAATTTTTCTGTATTCTCACTAGTGCATCTTGCCTTCGTAAGGTTGGCAGTGCTATATAGCTCAAAGCAGGAAGTCAGCAAATTGGAGTGGTTTTAATATATCCTCATGGTGTTATTGAGTCTGGCGGAATAAAAAATTAATAAACAATTATGATTCCGTGGGCCAAATGTGCAGCAAAGTGCTGGCACAAGCCTGAGCTATGGACTCATCAACTTTTAGATGTAAATCAAAAATCTGTATTAGTAGAATTCTGTACGGGTGTCAAACTCACCGTGTCACATGACGTGTTGCAACGTATCGTGACTTTTTTCACATTATTGGAGCTGGGGTGGACATGGCCCCTGCATGATGCAACTGGCCTGCGGGCTGGCAGTTTGACACTCCTGAACTACTGTTTTCTCTGTTTTGAACTTCATATTATGAAGTTAAAATTGAGGCCTAAAACTACAAAGAGTCAAGAAATTAATAATTTTTTTGTATATTAAAACATGGCATCAGTAATACATATCACAAGAAAAGTGAGATTTGGGTGTTTTATGTTGAAGTTGAAAGTACACATTTTACAACAATATTTAAAACAATAGTCTTAATAAAAATACAGCTGAGATACTTCTCTTACACAAATCAATCCTATTTCATTTCAATCAACTACTAACATTGAAACTGGAGGTTTAGTTGCTTGTAATCTTCATACCGACATAGTCATCACTTTCTTCATATTTTATAGCCTTTGAGAGCTGAGCTGGTGTGGTACCATACATTGGGACATCTGTATATAGGATGATGGCATTGAGAAAATATTGTAATATACAATAACAGTTTTCTTTGATTCTAGATTGGTATTAGCAATTCTGGCAACTCAGAATGTATGTACAATATTCAGGGGACACAAAGGGATGAATTTCAACAAGCTTTGTGAATTCATGAGATCCAAAGGAAGCTGGGCAAGAAGAGAGGGAGAAATCTTGTCAGAGTCACTCTTTGAACTTCCATTCCTGTCGGCACATTGGACAATGCTGTTGAACTTGTTGAGAATTAAGCCACTTCAGTATGCAGTGCATGTGGAAGCAGTGTGAACACTGTCCCCACACAAGAGGACAATCATCTCCAGGTACCTTACCTGTAAAACAAAAATGTTAATAGGGCAAAATCAAAGGAATACTCAGCTCAAGAAGACAAAAAAAAATTAAGATTAATACTTACAGTCAGGGCAGCATCCATTAAAAGCCATTCGACAAATGCCGCAGTTCTCATCATTAGCAACCCAGAGCCAGGAAGCAACTCCATGCCAGCTCTTGATTTTCACCTTCATTGTATCCAGATTACTAAGGTCAGAATAGTATCTGAAGGGGAGGAAAAAAAAAGAGGCTAATTGCAATTTCTTTTGTTGCTTTTTATATAGTTTAAATATGAAAAATTGTGTTATTTAAAATAGCATATTTTCCATACAGCTTCATAGCTTTTAACAGTTCTGTGCCATCATTGTTGCTAACAATTAAAACTTCGTACTCCTTGGTTGTTTTGTTTCTCAACCTTGACAATTTTAAGGCCTGTGGACTTCAACTTCCAGAATGTGAACTTCAACTCCCAATGCTGGCTGTGGAATTCTGGGAGTTGAAGTCCACATGCCTTAAAATTGTCAAGGTTGAGAAACGCTGTAAGAAACTTTATTACTCAACTAGGGAACATTTTCAGTGCTAAAAGGGATGGGGGGTTTGCATTCTCTGCACAGCAGTTTGCCCTATCAGTGGGAGTGTTATCTTCTTGCTAGTTATAGCTTGATTGTTGGTCTGCTATTAATCCTGGTGTTAATCTCTGCTTATCTGGATGTTGATTGCTAGTGAGAAGGTGTTTTGGTCTTTTTATTTCCTTTGTTAATTGTCTCTTTTGAATTGTAAATAAAGGTTCATGTAAATCAGCGGTTCTCAACGGCCCCGCGGCGCGCCCCCCATGCGCGGCGCGCATGCGCGACGCTGCCCCGAGGGGGAAAAATGGCAGATCGCGTTGTTTGGCGACCCCCGTAAAATGGTCGTTCGACCCCAAATGGGGCCGCGACCCATAGGTTGAGAACTGCTGATGTAAATGATAAATGTATGATAAATGTCATCTATTGCATTTACCAATTAAAGGATGGCATAAAGAAGATACAGGAGAAAAAATATCTTAAACGGTTGCTGAATAAGATGCAACTGAAGCTTGATTCCCAACATGCCTTCTATGAATATTTTTGGGGAAGAATTAAAATAGGAAATCTATCTTGCAAAATGTTTTAAAGTTCACCTCTCTTTTGCTTGCAACTGGATGTTTAATTAAAAAAATAGCATAGGTGAATAAAAATAAATAAAGTTGCTTTAGGTATTAGATTCTTTAAAATTATATTAAACATTTTAGAAAAGACTATAAACCATGAAACATGAATGCATATAAGAATAAAAGCATAAAATATAACAGTAGAACAAAAATAATCATAGAATCTAAAATGTAATGGAGGTTAGTTTTTCACTATATAATTATAAAGTTATGACACATCATTTACTAAAGGAGATACAAAAGCCCTAATTAATCAAACTAAAAGTACAAAGTACAAGTAACACAGTGTAAGCCACTAACTAAAATTATAAGCTATAACAGATTAGGTCACACTAGTAATTTCTTATAAAATTGAAATATAATTGTATAAACACTAAAAAAGAAACTTAGGATGTGGTACAAATCTACAGAGTAAATGATATTTTAGGAAAAGTTACATTTAGACGAGAAAGGACCAAACACCCTTTCTTATACAATTAGCATATACAAAATTAGTTCTGCATACTTGGAAGAAATGTATGGTTTAGTAAAATTTAATAAAAATGTGTCTCATTGTAATATATACTATTTTCCAAAACTACTGAGCTTTACTGAATTGCCATTACATATGACAAAAAATTATCCACCTTGTTCATTGTACTTCCAATAGTTTCTAGAAAATCAGTTACTAATTGTAGCAATTAGGACATGCTACAATGGAGTAATACAAGCAATGATAAAACATCTTGTAACAATTTTCACTTGAGAACAATATTTGGAGTAAATGTATTCTTCTGCTATTGAAATCCCCATTTTTGCATCTCTATTATAGTATTCAAATTTGGCACCCGTTCAATCATGCAATTTTGATCTATTCCAAGTCCTATTTCCAATTAGTTCTAAGTTGCAATTTTTAAAAGTATTAATTAAAATCTATCTTGCCTTTTCGCCAAAATTAATATAATGGAAAAACATCTTCTACAATTTATACCGGTAAATCTCAATTGCTGTAATTTTACTGTATGCAAACACAGCCAAATTTTAAAATAATCACATCATAAACGCTATAAAAAATTGTTTGACTCTCTAATACTAATCCGTGGCAGGTTTCTCGTTAATTACTAGCTTTGCCATTACATTTTTCTTTACGTGTTCTAGTATTGCAAACTTATAACCAACATTGTTTAATTAAGCCCCACCTTCGGGGAAAGGGGCAGAATTCTGTTTTGCCTTTGCTTTCTATTATTTAAAAACATTCCGCGCAATTCCAAAATTGGATTAATACTTCCGAAGCATTGCCTTGCTATTACTATCCTATTGTTTTGATTGTTTATAACACTTTAGTACGGCACTAGGAAAAACAGGCGTGTTGAGAGAAAAGGCTCGGAAAGTGAAAACACGTCACACTAGCTGACTTCGCACGACACACTCATTCCGGGGTTTACCTAAATAAGTTGTAAGTTCGCAAACATAACACGCTAACACATGACTAGGGTGATAGTACTTCAGAGGCCCCTGCGAATGCCGTCTGCGTTTCTTTCTCTTCCAAAGTCTAAAAGAGAAAGCTCCACCCACCACACCTCCCACCAACAGCCGCCGCTGCCCCTCCCTTTTTATTGTCTTCCCCCCTCCCCCCGCACCAACCTTCGCGCCCAAACTCAACTCTTCCCAGCCACCACATCGAAGGTCCCCGCCCTCTCTCAGGCCCCCATTCCTATAAAAACCTCGCCGAGGGAAGGCAGCCTTTTATTTCTTTCACGAAACCAAGCTTGTACGCTTACGCTCTTTTCACCCCTCCATTTCTTAATCCAGCCTTATCCGTTTCCGGTCCCCGGTATAGCGCGGCCGGAAGTGTAGGCCCAGGAGCCGGAGGGAGCCGCCATCATGGGCGACAAAATGGATATGTCTTTGGACGACATTATCAAGCTGAACAGGAGTCAGCGAGGCGGAGGTGGCCGAGCCGGCGGTGGTCGGGGCCGGGGAAGAGGAGCTACAGGTCGAGGCGGCGGAGCTGGGCGAGGCGGAGCTGGGCGCGCAGGCGGAGGCGGCCCCGTCCGGAACAGAGCCGCTCTGTCCCGGGGAGGCGGCAGGAACAGGCCGGCGCCCTATAGCCGGGTAAGACCTCTCTTAGGAGGTTCTTCCATCTAGTAGTGGGTATGGTCGAGACGGAGTAGCGGCATTTTAAATTTATCGGGGAAGCAGCGTAGGGCGAAATTCTCCGGCGTCTTTAGGGAGAGACGCTCTCTGTTGGGATTTGCGGTCTGGTTCTGTATCCTGGTGTACTCGGGTTTCGTTTAGAGTTAGACCATACATTTGGGAAACAAAAGGAAATTAAAATGTTGAGCCGAATAGAGAAGATGGGGTTATACTGATCGGAACTCTTTCTCTTCACAGCCAAAACAACTCCCGGAAAAGTGGCAACATGATTTGTTCGAGAGTTGCTTTGGCCCTGGTGCTGGCGTGGAAACGGGTGGAAAGCTCCTTGTCTCTAATCTGGATTTTGGTGTTTCAGATGCAGACATACAGGTATGTTTGTTCTTAATAAAGGATCCTGGATAATGCGTAAATGGAATAAACTATGGCATTTATCATAATTTTCATTTATTTTCTGACAATACTACACTAATATTGAAGATTAAAACATTTTAATCTTGGTAAAATCTTTCTGAAATTAATTTATGACAGAGAATTGATTCTCGCATTAGCCAGTAGCATATATTAGCCATAATATTCAACAATGATATGCTATATTTTGAAAGTAATGGCATATACTGTTTTGTTATAAAATATTTGAGCAATTCTGCTTTATTGCAAACCAACTTTCAGGTTCATTTGAACAGTCTGGTCATACAAATGTTTCTTCTGTTAAAGGAACTTTTATTCTGGGTGGCCATTTATATTGTTGAACAAATCTTTGGGCTTGTTCTTGAAACTGCAAAAAATAAAAAATAGTTTATCTAATTCAAATGTAGCTTCAGTTCTTTATTGAAAAACTATTGATGAAATGTTACTGCTATCCTAGGACAAAGAGAATGCTAGGAGACTGATATAATGTAGTGATTAGAATGTTTCTCAACCATGACAATTTTGAGGATGCTGGCTGAGGAATTCTGGGAGTTGAAGTCCATACATCTCAGAGTTAGCAAGGTTGAGAAACACTATTAGAATATTGGCTGGGGAAGGTTCAGATTCAAATCCACATTAGACTGTTAGTTTCACAAGGGGACTTTGATCAGCTGTTATAGTTCGGTCCATTCTCATAGAACTGAAAAGTACAAAACAGATTTTGTATATAAGCTGTCTTGATCTCCTTTGGAGGAACATTGATATAAATGGGAAAAATCAGTAAACATTTTGACGTGAATATTATGTGCAGTTTTTTTAATATTCTAAAAATACCAGCCTCACTGGTTATAAATATACTGATTTATTGGAGGACTTTAGCATTTATATTATAATTTTCTCAGCCAGTACATATTTTGTACCGGTTTTAATTGCTTTAGAATTGTTGCTGCCCAGAGCTACTTGATTGAGGTGGGTGGGTATAGAAAATAAGATTGATTGGGAGATTATAAAGTATAAATCTTTAAATATCAGTTGAAGCAGGAAAAAGACAGCCTTAACATGAGGACTGTTTTATAGACATAAGAGCAAAATTACATGCATATGGATATACTGTCCTCTGTTATACATTTCTAGGCTTTCTGAATAAACTTAAAGACCCTCTTACCATTCTCATACATTAACCTTATTTTTCCATTTTTTTCAGGAGCTTTTTGCAGAATTTGGGACACTGAAGAAGGCAGCAGTACACTATGATCGTTCTGGACGTAGTCTAGGTACTGCAGATGTCCATTTTGAGAGGAAAGCTGATGCTCTGAAGGCTATGAAACAATACAATTGCGTTCCCTTGGATGGTATGTATGCACTTGCTAATCATATTGGGGGTTACACAAGGATGAGAGGTGATCTGACATAGTTTTGGTAATTAACCAGCTACTTGTATATAAGCATTCTCCTTAGGTGACAAGGACCTACATTTAGGGCAAGTATATGGAATACAATGTAATGGAGTAGTGGATTGGTAGAGGAGTGTTCAGTACTCCATTCTTCCTCTATGTGCCCAGAATAGAAATCAATGTTAGAAGAGGGAGATCCATCTTTTCTGAATGGGTCTTTTCCTGACCATTTTCTATTGGCATTTTTGACTGCTAGATTTGTTTTTAAGTTGTTATGATAATGTCATGGACATTAATTCTTTTTATTCTTAGGACGTCCCATGAACATTCAGCTGGTTACATCACAGATAGATACACAGAGGAGACCAATACAGAGGTAAAAAACTTACCTTAATGTTAATTTCTTTGATTATGCTGTTTTCAAGATTTTGTGGTAGTATCAGTATATTATTACTACAGATAGTAGTGGAATCTGCTGTATTCATACAGAAAACCTGAAGTTGAATTTTTAACTTAAAAATGTGGTGTAATCATACTTAAGCAGAGCTTGCTCAACACATTGGGGTGGCTAACATGTTATATGTAGACCAGTCATTTGTATGTAAGGGGAAAAATAAGTGGAAAACATCTTACAGTGTGGTTATTCCTCACTTAATAGACTATTCAACTCATTTTGTGCTGATATATAATATATATTTGCATCTTATATTTGATTTGCTTTCCTTTAAATTAGTTGTCTAACTTTAGAAAAAATGGAAAAATAAATTTACAAAAAATAAACAGACTGAATTTCTTGGTAATTGATTAGTCATGATTCCAGAAAAAAAATTAAAATGGGGATAGTGGCACTTTTATCATTTTCCAAATAATAGTTACAATGCAATTCCTCAAATAGCCAAAATTGGTATTTAATCTTATATACTTCATATTGCAACCCTGCTGTCCAGCAAAAAGATTTTCTATTTCACAGTTTAGATTCCCTCATACTGTTAATTGATTATTATCATAAACCAAAGTAGGCCTACTGCTTATTACGTACTCTGGTACCTAAAATAGAGGCTAGGGAAATTCTGTATTTTTCTAAAGTAATTGTACTCAAAGGGCCTCCAGTTTATAAGAGATATCAGATACAACAATTCACTTTTGTGGTTTGTTGATCATGTTCTGTCATAATGCTCACTTTTACATTAGCCTCTAAACTGATATACTTTGCATTTTTGCTTGTGTATGTCTGAGCACCTCTAATTTAGTATCTTTTGTGATATTAGTGTAAATAGAGGAGGTATGACAAGAAACCGTGGTGGCTCAGGTGGCTTTGGCGGTGGCAACAGACGAGGCAGTCGTGGCAATAGAGGCAGAGGCAGAGGGGCTGCTAGGAGTTCCAAACAGCAGCTCTCTGCAGAAGAATTGGATGCACAGTTGGATGCTTATAATGCTAGGGTAAGTAATGTATTAAAGAAGATGGAGGCAGAATGTTGCCCCGATGATTGAATTGGCATGTACTTGTACAACTCCCATAACTTTGCAGTAATGTCTTAGTTGAATAACTGATTGGCGTGTATATTTTCAGTTGCTTGTATATTCCTCCTAGGTATGAAAACCACACTAATATGAAGGCAGTCCTGACAACACTAGTTAATTATGATTCTAGTATGATTATCTTATCGTATTTATGCTCATTAAAGTTAACATGGTAGAACATGTTTTAAACCACAAAAGAAATCAAGTTCTATAATATAACAGCAATTCTAAACTCTACATTTTTCATGAATGTATCCAGACATAATTTGCTTTTTTTATTGCTATTCATGCTTGGGTCAGATTGGGTAAACTGCTGTATTTTATAATAAACATTATTTGGAACTAGAATTTTATTTGTGTGTGCACACATGTATACATGCATGAATGCATAATCCATAATGGTTATCTCTAAGGCCATGGTACTAGTGAAACATAGAATTAAAATTACGGTCTATTACATATAAGCATCTTTAATAAGTTATCTCCACTGAATGATGATCCCTGACAATTAGCATGTATTAAACCAGAAGGCCTGTATTTAAATTGAGATAGGTTCAGATATGTATGTATACATATATAAGAAAAGAACTCTCCATCTTTTTTAAAGACTCATGAAAATCTAGAATTGGGGGATTGTGCTCTTCCAAGTATTTTAAAGCTGAATTGCAAATCTCGTGAAAAAAAATCCTTTTCTGGGTGTGACTCTACCTTGAAATGATTCATGGCAAAATATGTAATACCAGAGCTATGTTTGCCACTGGAGAATCACTATGCCTAGCCTGTTGCTTTCTTAAGTTTTTACTTAATTGTTTACAGCCAAATAATTGTCTTTTCCTTTCTTTCCAGATGGACACCAGTTAAATCTGATGATGCGTCACATGCATGGAAAGGACTGCAGACATCTCATTCCATGCTCCCTAGTGGGAGGGAAAGGGTGTATAGCGGCGGCTACTAATATCAAGAATGGAATTTGTTTTACTTTTATGTTTCGAAATAGGTTTTAAACTCATGTAAAGGTTTCTTTCTTTTTTTTAAATTCTGAAACAGATCTGTTTTGTACTGAGTTATTTTTGGGAAAAATTTTACTGGTTGCCTGTTGGGCCAAAGTGGCTTTTTCACTTTGGCAGTAATAAAATAGAAATGTGTCTAGAGCTGTAAATGTCTGCTTCATATTGCAGCCTTGGGGCTGCAAAAGCAAAGATGAACAGGGGAAGCAGACGGCCTGCTAGCCCCCAGCTAAATAGTTGGTGCTGATTGCCCTTCCCATGAGGAGGGATTCTGTTCTCTCAGGTCTCCCTCCTCCACTCTGCTCCAGAAGAGGTTTGTAAACTCTGCATCCCACCATCTTCTGTGTGCTGACTCTTCTCCTTCGGTTTGTGCGAAAGCCACCAATGTGACTACTGTTGCAGGGAGGTGATGTTTCCTGGTGAAGCTGACTTTGGAGGTCATGGGGAGGGAGTAAATTTCTTGTTAAAGTTGTTTTGTATTTAACACTTGATTCCAAAGTTCAGTGCTGGGCCCACCTCAGTATTTTTACTGTAAAATAGTTGCTGTGAAAATTCAGTGACACCAACATGCCAAGTAAAGATTTAGTCTTTCAACTTGTAATTCCCTATTGAATTCTTATTTTAAGTAAATCTAAAGACATTTGTAATGGTCTATGCTGTAACGTATTATGTAATGGATTAAGACTATTTCTAGATCTTAACTGGTGTGGGATGGAGTGAATATCAGACTAATGTGAAACTTTCATCTGGTGGGTGAGATACCTAAGGGGTAATTCTAGTAATTGTACCCAAGACACCTCTCTTTTGTAGCACCCTCAACATGTTCTAAGTTCAGACTAAAAAGCATGAATGCCTGTCTAGTTATTGGTACGTTGCCCCTTCAACATCAGAATATCCTAATGCTGAAACTAGAATGCATCAATAATTTGAAAAAGTGGATATAGGAGGATACCAAAGTTATGCAGGAGTAACAGCTGATGGAAGATTCTTGATATTACTTAGATATTTAAAAAAAAATAGTGTTACATAGCAATGAAACAAATATATGTAGGTGCTAGATGTTGGGAAAATAGTAATATGTGACACTTTTTCTGTAATTTACACAAGTGTAACAGTAAATATTTTGGGAAAAAATGTTCAGATGTAAATTCCTTACATTCAATCTAATTACGGCATATACTGATAAAAAGCTTAACCATTCGCATGAAAGATGACTTGGTATGGACAAGGAAATGACAAAATGCATTAATATAAAGTGGAAACACTACTGCCATTTGCCCTTAACTTCATCTTAGCATCCATATAATGTGAAGTACATTCAGTTTTATATAGGGAGACAGCATAGTTTTCATAATTGTGCAGATACATTAGTAGGAAATACTGGTCTAAACAAGAGCTCTTCTAATGTATATCAAAGCTATAAAAATAGTATACAGACTTAAAACTTGGTAATTTATTATGGCATAATATAGGAAGAAACATCCTGCAGTGTTATTGAACTACAGTTCTTATTAGCTAATGAAGAGAATTATAGTTAAGCAACATCTAGAAATCCATAAATTACTTTTGTAAAGAAACTTAATATGAAAGTCTGTTCTTGTTTTGAAATACTATTGGGATTTTTATGTTAGCCATTGTATTTAATTTTATTGGTAAATCTGGGTATTTTCCTAGGGCAGTGAAAAAGATACTTATTTGAAATTGGACATCATTATTTGGAAAAACTATGAAAAAGCAGCCCTAAATGAACAGATTATAGAATACGTAACATATAGAAATTGTGGAATGGTTAATGAGGAATATTGTGAAAAGTATAAAATCAATCGGAATGCAAATTTAGTATTGTATGCTAGAATTTTTGCCATTTCTTTACCAAATGACGTTTGGCCAGCTTTTGCTCATAATAAATTAAGGCAATCTCAGTTGCTATGTAGGAATTACAGTATAATACGAGATGGTTAGATAGTATCATCGACGCAATGAACATGAATTTGGACAAACTCCAGGAAACGGTGAAGGACGGGAGCCTGGCGAGCTATTTGTCCATGGAGTCGTAGAGTCGGAAATGATTTGGAAACTGAACAACACAAATGCTATAACTATCAAGATGGTTGGGAAGGTTTCAGGGTGATCTGCCGGTCTTAGTTTAGTTGCTATTATTAAAACTGGTCTTGTGCAATGGTGTTTCGTAAAATTATAGCAAGGCAATGAGCTAAAGCAAAACCGACCCAGCCGGCCATATAAGACGTCACTGTCTATACAGGTTTACACAGTAATTCTTTGCGGCCCTCCCTCTTCTATAATGCCTAATAAAATTCGTAAGATTATAGCCTCAATGAATATTGGAGAACAAGTCGCTCTCCAGTTATATTGGAATTAGCAGGACTGTTGTAGTCTACTTAAAATTAGGAAGCAAAGCTGGAAGGGAATGGACTGCAGCTTCGGGTTAAATAATCAGTGTACACACACACAGAGGGACAGTAAAGGGTATTGTATTCAATCTAACGTGCCGAAGCAAGACTCGTTGAATTGGGCAGCTATCAAGAGCATTAGTTTTGAAGTTTTTGGAAGACTCGTTGGGCAAAGCTTTCCCACTAATGCGAAACGTCCGGCATCAAAGTTGCGGTCAACTTATAGAAGGCGTGCCGCGACCTCGAGCTTTATTTGGGGACCTCCTGCTCTCTTCCCACACAACAGGAGCGCCTGATCCCTCTGCTCATTAGGAACCGAAAGTCCGCCAATACCACCCCAAGATGGCTACCGGGCGAGGCGACAGCGATTCTTCCTCGTCCCCCACCCCACCCCGCCTTTCTCTACCCAAAAGAAAGCGTCACAAGGAGGCTCTAACCGTAGCATACATTCTCTATGGTCTCTCCTCACGTATTTGGTTCCCTTTCCCCGCCTTTGCTTAGGGAGCCAATGGGGGCCCATTTAAGGGAAGTGATGTCTCGGGAGGAAGTCGCAGAAGAGCAGTGGAAAGAAAGCCCACTGCTTTCTCATGAAAGGAAGTGACGTTTGGTCAGTAACACGGAAGTGCGGGGGTGCGCGCGCGGGGTAGATCTGGGCGGTGGCGGGCGGCGTTCGTCACCGTCGGCGGCAGAGCACCAGGAGCGCGCAGGGAACGCACGTGCTGGGTAGGCTGCATTTGCTTCGGTGGAGGGTTGGGCCGAGCCGGTGCCTGTGTCCGGCGGGGGTTCCCCACCCCCTCCCCCAGTGGTGTCCCATCGGCCTTCCGGGTTGGCGCCTCCGCGGTTGCCTCCTCCTGCAAGAGATTCGCGTGCTAACCGTAGGCTTCGCTGTAGACGGTCCCTGTCTTCAAACGCCCTTGTCTGGTAGCTCTCGGTAGCCGTCCGAAAGATCCCTTGCTTTCACTTTGTAGAGCGCCGTGAATAGCTGAGTTTCTGCTCCGCCCGATGTGGACTTTAGATCTGTAACTTTTTTGGAGCATTTTTTTTTTCCTAATTCATTCTCACTGCTGGGGTCACTCATAGCTTTTCTCCTAGCATTTCATGTGTTAGTTAAATGCTCAGTGTAGGTCACTATCAACGCTGAGGGAATATTCTACCCATTTTTTTATCTCTTCTTAAAGATTCTTTTCTCTGAAATCTGTTGGATAATCTCTATGGCTTTATTTGTTCAAATGCTCACCCATGATTAATTGTGATTCAGTTTTCTGGGTTTACACAAAACTGTCACATAAGTAGATGAATTAGAATTTCATAGCCTGCTGGCCTTAAATATAGTCACTTAACTTGTAGTTCAGGTTATCGTGGACACTATTTTTTTTAATCTTACTGGTAACCATAGGATACATAACTCACTATAAACGTAGTTAGAGTTTCATTATCTGAATTGTTTAGCAACTATAATTGGAGCAACTTGGTTGTTAAGTGAAACAATAGCTAAGTGAAACTGTAACTGTGATTATCTTATTTCAGTTTTCCTTTGCTTTAAAGACCTGTGAAGGTCCTAAATAAAAAAGTAACTTTGTGACCAATCCTTGCATCATTGTCACTAAATAAGGACTACCTGTACCATTGTACCACTGAACCTATACTGCACAGTGATCCTGCACTGTATTTTCCATCCCATCTAATAATCACTGGAAATGATGGGATTCTATTTACATATGTCTATTCACATATGCTGGGTTAATAAAGCCTAATAATGTAGGTTTTGTCCTACATTAATAGGACAAAAATGTTAATTTGACTATATTTAGGATGTGTGTGCGTTTATATAACTTCTATGTTGCTACCTGCTACAATTATAAACTTTTCAAAGTAGATAACACATTTAGCTGTGAAAGATTCAATATATATTGCTAGTTATAACCTTCTGGATTTATCTTTCACATTTGCTTTATTTTTGAACAGCTTCTGTAAAGCCTTGAGTAACTATTTAGTATTATTTTGTTATGAAGAAATTGATGATTTTTGAATGATGTTTTCATAGTGCCTCTTGAAAGAAAATTGTCTGAAAATAAGATAGGCTACATGGATTAAGCTTAGTTTGAACAAGCACATAATATCTAAATATCAGGTTAAGGAAAGGGAACTTTGGCATGAACAAGATATATCATCATTGCCCATATATTTTCATGTTTCTAGGGTTAAAATAAATACATTTCAGAATGATTGCCAATCAGACAAATAAATACCCCCTTTAAAAAAGAAGTATATGTGATGATTCATAATATTACAGAAACACTGGATATGTTACTACTTTTACTTGTTCTGTTTGTCATATGAAATAAACTTCTATTACCAGAAGTGGGAAAAATTAGAACTGGGTAATTATTAAATGGTTTTATTATGAAGGATAATATTTTCCAGCTCTTTGGAGAGAGAATAAAAGGCTTGTGGAAACCCAATGACCAATAAATTTTAACTATTAGTTTTATCTGGGCCCAGAACAATAATAGTTGTATTGCTGCCTGTTCAGTAACTATGTGGATCATTTACTGAGCTTTTTATCTAGCATAATGAATAGATTTAGGTAAATTTGGCAAACGTGGAATCCTACAGACATCTATTATCATATTGGCATACTATACTTCAGTGGTGGCAAACCTAAAGCACGCGTGCCAGAGGCGGCACTCAGAGCACTCTCTGTGGGCACACACGCTGTTGCCCCAGCCCTGCATCCCCCCACGGCCCCCTCCTCACCAGGAGACCCCCCTGAACGAGAGTCGCCCCTGGGTGTGGTCCAAGGACATGGCAGCCGGGCAGCAGGAGCAATACTCTGCCCTCATGCCCCATCACGTGCAGATGATGCTGCAGGGCGTGGGCGGAGGATGTGACCGCCATGGTGCTGCAGGGCTGCCTGGGCAATCTGCGGTGGGCCATGGAGGCGGTGGGTGGCCCTGTGGACAGACAGGGCAGAACGGGGGAGGGTGGAGTAGGGGGGCAGGGGGGCGGGGCGGTTTTTGGTCACTCGGTCTCTAAAAGATTCACCATCACTGCTATAGTTTATAAATTAAGGAGGAAGCTTTTCAGAAAACTGGCTGTAATACTAGAATTCACTGTTACACAGGTTAAGACTGGAATATTATGCAAAACAAGTGAACTAATAGTATGCTGTCCATCTATTATTCACGAAGTTTATCAAGCAATGTTTATTTAAAATTCACTAAAAAGAACAACAATAAATAATAGCTATTTTTGGTTTTACCATTATGATAACTAAATAAATTAAAAGCAATTATTGTCATATATTTCAGGGTTTTGTGTTGTTTTTGTCATGAGAAAAATGACGTCTTTTGGCATCAGATTTAATGGCGCAAATAAAAATCAAATCACTTTAAGGAACATGTGGTCTGTTCTGATTTCTGTGTAGAGCAAAGATGGCAATTGGGTACTTTCACACATTGCCTACAGTAATGGTGATAATTAGTTATAAGATTTACCAGTAGCAGAGATGATGAATGTGGGTGAGATTTTGTCTTGACAAGCTGCTTGTACACATTACTAGCACATACACATTACTTTGACAACTTTTTAGGTTTGAAAATAAAACAAAACCCTTCCCTGTATAGGTCTGAATACAAAGCATCTGAAGGAGTGTTTTGTCTCATCATTGTGTGGCAGTAATGAGGATAAAAACGTATGTGGATACATTGTGGACGTAATGAGGATAAAAATGTTCTTCTAGGCACACAGCAACCATATCCATACCTTCTCTGTTGATTTGGGTACTCTTTGGGCAAGGCTGTTCATGCTGTGCTTGAACAGTCTTGATATTGGTGAAACAGTCTTGATATTGGTGAAACACTGCAGAGATAAATGTGATGGGGCAAAAGCTTGGTTCTTGACTTAGCCATTCTTCCTTGAAAAAGAATGAAAATGTTGAAAAACTTCCTGATTAGAAAAAAATGCTAATGAAGAGATGGTGTTACTATTTTGTCAGGTTGTGGAAATACATTAGTGGCTGTTGAGTGTGATGTCAAGTGCAGTGCTTTCAGCCTAGCATAGTTTAGTACAGGGGTCTTCAAACTCGGCCCTTTTATGACTCATGGACTTCAACTCCCAGAATTCCTCAGCCAGCATGCTTGGCTGAGGAATTCTGGGAGTTGAAGTCCATGAGTCATAAAAGGGCCGAGTTTGAAGACGTCTGGTTTAGTAGATTGCAGATAATAGTGATTTAGATACTTTGAGAGAAAAGGATTGCATTGGTCCAATATAATAGATGGAATTGGCATTGACAACAACCACTGTGCCAAAAAGTCATTTAGTCTACCGAATTGCTGATTGTGATTTTCTTAATGTGTTGTGCCACCCTTCTGTAAAGATTCTTGTTTTCTTCCAGCATTCAAAACTGCAAGCACACAACTCTTACTACTATTATTAATTTTATTTATATTGTATTCTTTTTGTTGTTTGTATCATTACTTGATTTTGTATTTGTTTAGCCCAGTATTTTCTGTCTGAGAACTTTCTGATACTTGCAGTTAGCAGTATAGTATTTCTAATAAAAGAGAAGATTCCTGAAATGACTTGTTTTTACTCTTGTCAATATTTGCTGCGATGTGTCCATTGGATAATAGAACTAGTTTGAGGTTACCAGTTTGGGTAATGAAACATCTGCAAGAAAACAACCAAGCTGAGCACCAAGGATCCCCCTCATATTTCCAATTCATGGACTGAAGCCCAAGTGAATTAATGGTTGAACGTTGAGAACAATTTGTGTAAAAAGCTTTCTAGTTTCTCTGCTGCAGATTTTCCTGGTAGCAAAGCCCTCAGTTTTACATCACTGAATGTTTCCCTCTCAGGGTTATAATCAGATTAAGTTGATTTCTGTTTTTGAGAGTTTGCTTCCATTTAGCTTCTCCTTTATTTTAGAAGTCTCCAAAGAGTTGAGGCATGTTGCAAGAACTGAAATGAGTAGAAAATCTGTTTAAAGTAACAAACTTGATTAGGACAGGGGTGTCAAACTCTCAACGTCACATGACATGTCGCGACGTATCTTGACTTTTTTTGCCAGTTGCTGGCAATGGGGTGGGCATGGTTTCACTATGATGCATCTGGCCTGCAGGCTGGCAGTTTGACACCCCTGGATCAGGGCAAGCTACAAATAGAGTGCTCAGGTTTTCTCTATTGCCACAGTCTTCAAGGAGTGGGTCCTGTGTGTTAACTGAGGACAAGAGTTAAAAGGACTGTATTTTACACTATCGTTTTCCTCTATAAAAATATTTCCAATTAACAGGAGAATCATTTATTGCTGCCCAAAATATAAAGAGATGCTCATTTAAAATGGAGAAAGTTGGTCTACAGGCCAACTTTCTTGTGTTTTTGCACTTCCTAATCTACATTTGGAGCCATCTTAAAACTTTAAATTCAGCTTCAGCTGTGAGATTCCATCCTCTTCTTTGGGGGTTATATCTTTAATAGCTATATTAATGTTAAAACAGCTCTTCCTTTTTGGTTTTAAGGGTACACATTTCAAACTGGCTCGTCTAGCTATATTTAGGATAAAATATATTCCTAAAAAACGTGTTAGCCTTTATTGGTACTGTATATTCCGGCGTATAAGACAATTTTTGAGAGCGTCGAAACAGCCTCCGAACTCGGGGGTCGTCTTATATGCCAAGTCGTCTTATACGCCGGAAATAAGGTAATTTCTGGCATATAAGACAACTTTCTAGGCAGGCGACTCGGTGTTGATCGTCTTATATGCCAGAAATAACGTAGTTTCCGGCGTATAAGACGACTTTCTAGGCATGCGACTTGGCGTCGATTGTCTTATACGCCGGAAATAACGGTAGTTTCTGGCGTATAAGACGCCTTTCTAGGGATGCGACTTGGCGTCGATCGTCTTGCAACCCGGCGTCGAACTAGAGGGTCGTCTTATATTCCGGGTCGCCATATATGCCGGAATATACGGTACTTGAAGCATTTTTACTACCCCTAGAACAGGGGTAGGCAATCTTGGTTCTTTTATGACTGGTGGACTTCAACTCCCAGAATTCCTGAGCCAGCCATGCTGGCTCAGGAATTCTGGGAGTTGAAGTCCACCAGTCATAAAAGAGCCAAGGTTGCCTACCCCTGTTCTAGAAGCTATCACAGTCATCCTTTTCTGACTCTTCGTCATCTTCCAGTCCCTTCTCATATTCTAATACTTACCAATCAAGCCAAAAAAGAAACATAGTATTAGACAACTAGGCTGTGCTTTGGACTGGAGGATCTGAAACTACTGTATAGGCATTTAGCAATTGCATTGTTTTAACAAGGATTGCAAATTCAAGTTAACTGTGAAAGCTTTTCTCTTTAAAAATATCTTGGTTTTTAATAAACACTAGTTTGGGGAAGATTCGTTGTGCAACATAATACCCCTTCTGCATTTGGCTTATTTAAGATGATGCCCTCTTAAATAAGCCAATCGAGCTAAATAAATATCTCAGTTGGCATATTTAAGAGGATATCTTGGTACACCTGTTGTGTTAATGCCAGCTAGATTTATTTTTTTTCCCTTCCCTCAATTTTAAATTAGTTTTTTTAAACCTGGTTACTTGGCAGTAATTTCTTGGAAATTCAGAGATTTGCAAATTGTATTGTATAATTTGTTGGCTTAATAAAAGTATAGCAATATATTTATATAAAAATGTCATTCTTTTTTCCAGTTTCATTTTAGTTCAAGTTCTCATATGCAGAAATCAGATGTATGAAGAATACTGTCATATATTGTTGTGATTTATACTTGCCATAGATACATATCTGCAAACTGGATATGCTCCATATGGGTTCTACTGCATGTGTCTCTCATGATACTTTAGTCTTTTTCAGTGCTGCAGTATAGCAATTTCCTTTACTGAATATCCAAACTACTGGGTTTTCCAATCTGAGACTTTTTTCTGTGTAAACACTCTAGTTTGTTTGATTTTAGGGCTTTTTAAAATCCTTGAACAATGGGATATAACTTCTTATTCAGTTCTTTTCTCTTGCCATAATATCTGCTTTGTACTCAATCAGAATCGAGCTGGAAGGGACCTTGGAGGTCTTCTAGTCCAGCCCCCTGCTCAAGCAGGAGACCCTATATCATTTCAGACAAATGGCTGTCCAGTCTCTTCTTAAAAACCTTGAGCGATGAAGCATCCACAAGGTCTGAAGGCAAGCTGTTGCACTGATTAATTGTCCTCACTGTTAGGAAGTTTCTCCTTAATTACAGGTTGCTTCTCTCCTTGATTAGTTTCCATCCATTGTTCCTTGTCTTGCCTTCTGGTGCTTTGGAAAATAAATTGACCCCCTCTTCCTTGTGGCAGCCTCTCAAATACTGGAATACTGCTATCATGTCTCCCCTAGTCCTTCTTTTCTCTAGATCAGGGGTCCCCAACCCCCAATCCGTGGACCAGTACCGGGCTACGGCATGCCAACAACCGGGCTGCACAAATAAGCAAAGCCCCATCCATGGGATGCAGGGAGGCACACAAAACCACGCCCCTCCAGTCCGCAGAAAAACTCCTCTCTACGTAATCAGTCCCTGATGCCCAAAAGGTTGGGGACATCTGCTCTAGACCAGACATGTCAAACTCATGACGTCACACAACGTATCGGGATGGTTTTGCCATTGCCGGCAATGGGGTGGGCGCGGCTTCCGAATGACGTGTCCAGCCCGTGGGCCGGCAGTTTGCTCTAGACTCCGTTCCTAAATCCTACAACCGTTCTTCATATGTTTTAGTCTCCAGGCCTTTAATCTTCTTTGCACTTTTTCCAAAGTCTCTACAACTTTTTTGTAATGTGATGACTAAAAATGGATCACTATTTTGCTACTTTAAAGATATTGGGACTTCAATTTTGCAAAAGTTGGCAGCTTTATTCTCTATTTACTTTCACTAATTTTAAAAGAGATGAAAAGTTGAAGTAATTGTGGAGTGTTTTCCTAGCTGTTTCTTAGCACCTCTCTCCTTGTGAGTTTTCTGGGCAGGGCACCTGAGAATGTAATTTAAATGAATCTGCTATACCTGGCTACACCTGGAAATTACAGATAAAAGGCTTTTGTTCCTTGTAAGCATTTTTATTCCACTGAACCTAGTAAACTGTTAGGAGGAGGAAGGGAGGAGGAGGAGGAGGAAGTTCAGATGTTCTGGCAAACTATTTCTAGCCCAGCCTTCCTCTGTTAATGTGGGCATGGTATCTATGATCTGATGATCCAAGAGGCGGTATTTGACCCCTGGAGTCACAATGCCTTGCTTTATCGATTGTGCACAGATCCCTGGGCTTCTTTGCTTATTCCTGACACTATTAAGGCAATATTGGTTCCTGCAAACATCCACATGTTTCTAGAAGAAAAGCAGCTGTAAATCCCTCTAGGATAGTTTTTTTCTCCTGTGTTGAGGAGTCAGGTTCTCCCTGGGAAGTTTGGCCATCAAAACAGCTTGTTGCATTTCAGGAGTCTTTAGAGGATTAGCTTTTGGGCCTAAGGCAGGGGTAGGCAACCTTGGCTCTTTTATGACTGGTGGACTTCAACTCCCAGAATTCCTGAGCCAGTATAGCTGGCTCAGGAATTCTGAGAGTTGAAGTCCACAAGTCATAAAAGAGACAAGGTTGCCTACCCCTGGCCTAAGGAATGTCAGAAGAAAACATTCTGATTTTGTGACAGTGCTGCTAGGAAGCCATTGCATATTTATAAATAGCTCCTCTTACAGTTCACTTACTATTTTGATCCTTACTGCATGCAGCTCATGTGCTTTAACAGTTGTTGCTTCTGTTGTTAGGGACATACTAAGCTCCTAGGACAGTGGTTCTCAACCTTTCTAATGCCACGACCCCATAATACAGTTCCCCATGTTGTGGTGACCCCCCAACCACTTATACATCACCGGGTGCCAGGGGCGTGGCCAAAGAAAAGGGGGAAAAAATGGTGGACAGTCTTGTTTGGCGACCCCCGTGAAATGGTCGTTCGACCCCAAATGGGGTCCCGACCCACAGGTTGAGAACCACTGTCCTAGGATGTCTTAAAAGTTGTAAGATTTTCATCCTGAAGTGATTTTTTTTAAGCATAATTCGCATATGGATCCCAGAATGGGGCTCAGAGATAGGTGATTACTGTATATATATTTCATACGTAAATATACGAAATTTTCACAAAGCTGTGGATCTGCAAAAATCCTTGATAGCTTTTAGAAGGGTTGATGGAGAAAGAGCATTGGTGAATTTTGCAGCACCAGCTTGAGTATCAAAGTATGGTATATTTGGAGTAAGAACTACATTATCTTTTGGCCAGCTTAGGCTTCCTTTCCCCTTGAATGAGTTGAAAATGGAACAGGAACAGAAACCTTTCAGCTAGCTTAGACAGGAAAGCAGCTGAGTTGTACCACTTGTAGTAAGTCTCCAGTGTAATGTTAAAGGCATGTGGACCCACCCTTGGGATAGGAGCCAACTTCCTGACTTGAAGGGAGGGTGTGCTACTGGCAGTGATGTAAGGCTCAGCTACATCATTTTATACTCATAGTCTTGATAGCCGGCTGCTCTGCTTACGAATGCTATTGTCTTTCTGGAGCTTTTCTTCAAGGCTCCCTGCACACTGGTAAAGACTTGATAAAGATTGAGCGGCTGAGGATTTTGAGTTAGCCTTTCGGATAGCAGAGGTGCTTCCTTGATACTGTGTCAAACTTTCTGTCTCCAAAACCATAGTTTCTATAGTTCTTCATGTAGTCTTTCCTGTTGCTGTTCCAAAGACAGTTTGTCGGAAGATGCTGCACATAGCGCAGTCGTTACAGGATACGGTGCTCTAAGATAAATGGTGTTTCCATGGCTTGGATACAAAAAGCATTCTAGAATATACTACTATCTGGTTTTCCTTGGAATGGACATATACTTTGGCTGAAATGATTAATCTAAAGAAATGCATCTTTGGTGTGGTTTTAAATCTACCAGCTTCCTTTCCCCACAGGAAAGAAGCTGTTCCTTTCCATTGTCTGAGAAAACCCCTTCTTCTTTTGTTTATTTTCCTCATTCTCTATCCTCCTCCTGTAAATAAAAGATGAGAGAGGGCCTAACATATCCCAGCATTTTTGCTTAACATTAAATTGTAGTAGAAAACTTTTAAAGATTCTTTCTTTCTTGTGTATATTACGCATGCCTGATGCTCATATGGAGTGACCAGCATATGGTTTGCACATAACTAATCCTATCAGAGAACACCAACAAGAATCAGTGGCTGAAATAACCTTGAAAGATGCTTGCATTTGTGAAAAACTGGGATCTAGGTGCCCTCTTGAAAAAGCCAGGTGCAAAAGATGCGGAGAAGGTTGCCAAATTGTAGGTAGGCATATGTGTGGGGTACTGCTGTTAGATTGAAGGCCCCATTTTGGCTAGATAATTGGATTCTGTGTCATTTGCCTGCCTCTCCCACTTTCAGGAAGCTCAACTGCTCTTCGGTGGAAACTACAGATTTGTTCCATGTGGCTAATTGCACTTTCCCGTTTATCGATGGTGCAGTGCTTCATATATTTCTTCTTTTCACTAAAAAAAATAATAAATGGTTCCTGCTGTGTTCAGGCGTGGCATTTGCTATTTCTGTTCTAAAGAAGTATTTAAAATATATTTAAAACAAACAAACAAGCAGTTCAATTTCCTGACTGAATCCTTAATGCAGTGCATTACTATCTCGAACTCTACCTGAAGGTAAATTGTTACATTTGCCACATTTGAGAACTATTGAATTGTATATCCAAGTATAATACGTGCAGTTGCTGCCTCTTCCTATGAGCTTCCTGTGTTAAGCCAATTCGGGTGAAACATTGATTTGTGACTAGTCTGGCATAGATGTTCCCAGGACATCTGAGCATTACATATAGAAGAACATCTATGGACTGTGGCTGTAATACAGTACCTGTTTTGAAGTCCTAGATTCAGTATCCTTTGGCCATGTTCCCATAGTTCTCATACTTCTCAACATGACCATTTTTGGCTGAGAATTGTAGTATGTTGAAAACTAAATGCATCGGTAAACAGTTTGTGGTTTACTGTCCCTGTTCCTATGAATACAGGAATGGAGCCCTTCCGATGCCTGCAAAAAAACTGTTTTACTGGTTTTTTAAAATGTAAGTTGGCATACTGCTTTACTTACAAAAATGCTGCTGTATCCTGCATAGGCCGCCTAAGCTCTCTTGAAAGATAAAAAAAAAAAGTGGATACTGTTACTACAATTTTGTGCTATGTTGGAAGTATGTCTACCTGCTTGGGGAAGAATAGGATTGAAATAAGTAGAGATGATAAAGAACATTTTGGGGAAGATGATAATGAAATGTACCTTCCCTAGTTTTGGTATTTGGTATTTAGGAACTTCCATATATGCTCTGGCAGCCATATTGTGAACAGACAAGTTCCTCATGACAGCCATTTTGTGGAATCACACATAACTAGCTCTCAAAATTTTACCTTTGCTCCTAAGAGTAGGGAAGTTGCTTCTCCCTCGTTTAAAAGAATTGTTTTAGCATCTCTTCATTACTTTCTCTTTGTCACATTCTGAGGCAAAGCATCTGGCATTATTTCAACTTATGGGTCCACCCTACCTCACCTTGTTCTCTTTACTGTGCAATGCAAATAAGTGTGTACTTTAGGAGCAGCAGGTTCACATCTAGGCAGTTCAGTGCATCACAAATATAAATTACTCTGCTGGGTTCCAGTATCTGCTAAGTGTCAGATGACATACCGTATATTCCGGCGTATAAGGCGACTGGGCGTATAAGACGACCCCCAACTTTTGAGAAGATTTTCAGGGTTTAGAAAGTCATCTTATACGCCAGAAAATACAGTACAATATTGAATTTTTGTTTATAGATGAGCACAATAGGAGCTCCTTTTCTGCTAGAAAGCTTTGTCCTCTAGTGCTTATTTCTGTAAAAAAATAGGGCTGGCCACTAGGGGGCAGATTGGTTTTAAATTCAGAGAACAGCTACCCGTATATTCCTGCGTATAAGACGACCCCTGACTTTTGAGAAGATTTTCAGAGTCGTCTTATACACTGGAAAATACGGTAACTTCTTTTTCTGATCTTTGCATGTTTGTCAGATGGAGTCTGAGAAAGATGCAAAAGGAAGTAGTTTAAGCTTTGTAGTGAAAGTAGTGAAAGTTTGCAGCTTTATGTAGTTAACAGGAGACTGGAGAATGTGTGAAATAACTTCCTCAGATTATAAGCACTATCTATGGTTACTTTTGCCACCTGCTTTGTTGCTTTTTATTAATTGTTTAGAAAGTTCTTGGAAATTTATTTACTGTTCCTTCCCCCAAATGAAAGAGCTATTTAAGCTGGTCTTGGCATTCAGCAATTGACTTCATTGGCCATCCTCCCCCTCCCCCCCGCCAAAAAAGGCAGCTGCTGACTCTGCAGTTTTGTGGGGTGATCAACTTATATGGGGTACTACTTGCCAGCAATAAACTAATGTTTATTGGAGGCTAGAAGACAGCAGTGGACATTGTGTCATGATTCCGACAGATGAAACTCTTCAAAAGAACTTCGAGGCATTGTTTACCTTAAAGCAGTGGTGGCGAACCTATGGCACAGGTGTCAGAGGCAGCACTCGGAGTCCTCTCTGTGGGCACACATGCCATTGTCCCAGACTTGCCTCCCCCCATGACACCCTCCTCACCAGCAGCCCTCCTGGAGAAGGGTCACCTTCGAGCATGGCCCACGCGGAGCAGTGCAGTCAAGGATATGGCAGCACTCGGTCTCTAAAAGGTTCGCCATCATTGCCTTAAAGAATCTTTTATTCGAGAAACAAAGTATTGGTGCTACATAGTCAAAACCAAAAACTAAATTCCCCTCCCCTGGATACAAAGTAACAAAGCACAATTCCCTCTTCCAATTAACAGTATAAATCACATTCCCCAATTAGCTTGAAGTGTGGGCTTCCTCCCCAGCTCTCCAGCTCCCACGGTTGAGTTATTATTGTTATGACTAGCTGGACTCTCATCCACATACCCCCTCCCAGCATCAATTAGCTCTAAAAGCAATAGAGAAAAATGGCTGCATTTCCATCTATTGTCCAAGCAAGAATATCAGATGTTAGCAGCGTTGACACATTGCTTAATTGGGCTTCCCTTGAAGGGCAGAATCTATGAAAATCTTACTGATGGAGGACACAGTGCAAATGCTATTGCTCTCTCTCTCTTGAAGGCAGTGCTTTGAGTAGGAATTTACTGTTTTCTGCTTCTCAAAGAGGAATCCAAACCTTGATTATTTAAGCTAGTGATGGCGAACCTTTTAGAGACCGAGTGCCCAAAAACTGGCCCTGCTCCTGCCCACCCCCTACCTTGCCCCCGCTCCACTCCCTGCCCTGCCCCCACTCCGCCCCACCCTGCCTTCCCGCAGGGCCACTCACCGCCTCCAGGGCCTGCTGCAGCGCAATGGCAGCCACACCCTCTGCCCGCGTCCTGCAGCATCAACTGTGTGTGTTGGGGCGTGAGGGCAGAGTCTTGTCTACGCTGCCTGACTGCCATGTCCTTGGCTGCGCTGCTCCATGTGGCCACGCTCAGGGGCGACCCTTCTCCAGGAGGGCTGCTGGTGAGGAGCGGGTCGCGAGTGGAGGCAAGGCTGGGGCAACGGCAGGTGTGCCCACAGAGAGAGCTCCAAGTGCCGCCTCTGGCACCCGTGCCATAGGTTCGCCACCACTGATTTAAGCCAAACAGCATGGCCAGTTTTTTAAACTTTTAAGCCAATATTTTTCCAGATGAGAAACAGACAAAACTGTTGCAGTCCCCAAGGTACTAATGTCCTTGTGTATGTCTCTCAGACATAGGGCATCGTTGCAGAGATGGCTGAGCAAGAGCCTACCCATGAGCAGCTGGCCCAGATTGCAGCTGAAAATGAGGAGGATGAGCACTCCATCAACTACAAGCCCCCGGCCCAAAAGAGCATCCAGGAAATCCAGGAACTGGACAAAGATGATGAAAGTCTACGCAAGTATAAGGAAGCCCTATTGGGAAATGTTGCCATTACTGCTGGTGAGTTCCTGAAAGACACACTATTTCATTGAGGAGTGTGTGTGAGCATTAAAAGGGACAACTTTGGACACCTGTCTTAACCTCAGAAACCAGAATGTTCCATCATCTAGATGGGGATATGGAATCCAGCTGGCCTATGCCAAATATTGGATACTTTTATGTTCCTGGCTATCCTTGGGTTCATATACTACTCTTAGCTGCAATATGGTGTGTAACTCATCAAATTATGTAAACCTAGCATATAATTTATATGCTGTGGTGAACTCACAATTTGAGGTTGTAGAATAAACCACAATTGAGGAAATTTTAGCTTGCCATAGTGGTTTCAAACTTGTGGGCTGCACGAAGCCCTCATTTTATATGATCTTGCAACAATTCTTAGAAGAAAGAGTTAACCCTGTGGGTCAAGTCTTTTCTGCTGGCTGAGAGAGCCCTGTCAATTTCAGAAAGTGTAGCAAGTGGAGATCATTTATGACTCCAGGAAGGTTTCAGAGTGCCTGGCTAAGATCAGCAATCTGCTTTCCTACTGTGAGCTTGTCACTCTGCTGCAGTATGAAACCAGTGAGGCATTTTCTGTTGCTCTGCTCTTTCTGCAAGCTGGCACCCTTGTTTTCCCATCATTCTTATCTATATCTCTTCCATATGCTTTGCCAGATGACTGGAAAAGTTCTGAAAAGCTGGCATTCACTAGTTACATTGCAAATCCTAAGACCAGCAATGTCAGCCTAAAAAAAAAAAAATAACTAATAAGCTTTCAAACAACTGGAGAGTATCTGATTGGGGGAGATTTGTGTAAGCATTTGTAGTTGCAGTGCTGAGGACTAGAAAGCTCTTAAAAGAAGACCAGAGTTTCTAGGCATACACTTCTGTTACACTGCAGGAATGGCAGACAAGTTTTGATGTTTTATCTGAGATATATTTTCTTTTCTATTGCAGACCCTTCTAGTCCAAATGTGGTGGTAACAAAACTGACTTTGATTTGTCCAAGTGCTCCTGGCCCCTTGGAGTTGGATCTGACAGGTAAGTGGGTTGGATTAAAAAAATGGACAAACACTTGGGGCATCTTAAAGACAAATACGTTTATTATACACAGGTTTCTGGATAATTTTAGTAGATGCATAAAACAGACTTTAGTCCATTAAGTCTGACGTATCAATTAATGGGTAAATCATGAGGATGCCCCCAAGACGCTTAATCTGTTGCAGCAAAAAAAGAAAAAAAAACCAATAATGATGGCTATTCTTCTAGAAATCACATTTTATCTATTCTGTAAAGCTTAAGCTAAGGCCTTAGCTTAGTCTCGCCAGATGGACCTTCCGTAGCAGAGGGCACCTGTATTATTTTCTGCCTCCCTGCTTTAATTGGGAAAAATCAGTCCTTCGGATAACCTGGTTTCAAGCCATGAAGGGCTTTGAAGGTGAGAACCAGCATCTTGGATTGGACCGGGAAGCAAATCGGCAGCCAATGCAGTTCCTACGGGAACAGAGGGACTACCAGGATGCTGTCTAACTTTCCAATGCCAGCTTTGCGGGAACAAAAAGTGCTGTTGCAAATAAGCATAATAGAGGCAAATATTTTGCTTTGTCGCAATGTAAGCTTTCTATTTAGTTTCCCGTCTGGTTCATAGTGGTGCCCATGAACAGTGTGTTCCTGACTTAAAGGTTCACTTCCATGGCGATTACGACCAGGCTTTAAAGCACATCTTGAACATGGAAGTGACAGCACAGGTTGCTTGGCAGATTTGGATCTTCTGGGAGAAATAATTCCTATTTTCTCCTTTCAGGTGATTTGGAGGGTTTCAAGAAGCAGGCATTTGTTCTGAAGGAAGGTGTAGAGTACCGGATAAAAATCTCTTTTCAGGTAAGATCTCCTTTTGAATTATTGTAGTGCCTGTCAGAATGGTCAGTCTGTGAATAATTCAGCATATAATTTTGAGGGAAGGCATTTGGCTAAAAAGTGTGTATTGATTTTATATATTCTTGCTCATTATAGGTAAAGAAAGAGATTGTTTCAGGGCTCAAGTACATTCAACACACATCCAGGAAAGGCGTAAAAAGTAAGTGTCCATTCTACTGTTTATGCTGTACTTGGAGAAAAGTAGCTTTGTGTTTTCCCAAAAATAGTGTCTAGCCTAGGTTGACAGGAGCTGCAAAGTAGAGTTGAAACTTGGTACTTGCCTAATGGAGAGGAAATTAATTCATATTTGAATGGCAGCCAAAAACAGGTGGAATAGAAAAAGATCACATAGCCCTCAACTACTTTGGGGCGGCTTTTGGTTTTTCTTCAATTGATCCTTCAATTAAAGATGCATTGACACCTTTTCTTCAATGTGAAGATCCACTGATATTGCCATTCTCTCTCAGCTGAATCTGTTTCACCCAATTAGAACAAGATAATGGAATTGTTACTGTAAAAAGAAGGAAAGCACTTTCTGTTGATTGACAAAAATAAGGGTACCTTAAATCCACCTGGTAGTCCGTCTGGATATGGCTACGCTTTCTGAGGCATGTTACTATATTGGAACCCTGAAGACACAGTTTGGGATCAAAAATACTTGTTTGAAGTAGTGTTTAAAGTTGTAAAGAATCCACAATAGCAGAGCAAGATGTCAGTGTATGTAGATTTAAGGATAAGAATCAGATTTCAGAAGAAGCGTGAATGATGGATGGGCCATATCCAAAAATGGGTATTAGATTTCAGAATAAAGCTGGATTTGAAAGAAATCAGGACATTTGAGCACATACAAAATAAAGCTCAATTCTGATGCTGTTCTCATTATAGGCAGCACGGATTCATTTCTAAGACAGCTGTCAGTGCATTTTGACCTCCTATCTACAGCTCACACTGCACAACTTCCAATGACTCGTGCCTTACAGCTGTTTCTCTCTTTCCAGTTGACAAGACTGACTATATGGTTGGAAGCTATGGGCCACGGGCTGAGGAATATGAATTTCTAACCCCCCTGGAAGAAGCCCCTAAGGGCATGCTGGCCCGGGGCACTTACAACATCCGATCTAAATTTACAGATGATGATAAGACGGACCACCTTTCCTGGGAGTGGAACCTGACCATCAAGAAGGAATGGAAAGATTAGCCCTTTCAATGCCAAGTCCCAAGAATTGTTCAGACAGTGGCTACAGTAGAAACCCCTCCCTGTACCAAAGTGCTGGCATTGGACAACCTTCCCTTCCCATTTTTAGCTCACCAGGAAGACCTTTTGGCTCAATGCCTTGTATGTATTTCCTCCCAAGAATCAATAACAATGACCAAACCTGCCTTGTGCCTCCCAAGTGGAGAGGCAGAAGTGCTTCTTATCCCTCTCTGGCCTTGAGTAAAAGGTCTGCTGCTGTCCCATTTCAATACATTTCAGGCAGGTGGTAAAGGGGAAGCAAGCAACATTTCTGTCTGTAGGGGAAAGGATTGGGAGACACACACCCCTTGCCGTCTCTGAGCAAGGGGCGAGGTGCCGAGAAGTCATCATTCCATCCAGGTTGGAAACAGTTGGGGTGGCAGGCACTTGCCAGGCTTAGTCATGTTCACGGCCTACATTTTCTCTTTGGGGGGATGTGGGTTGCCTTTCCATTTGTGATACATTTCCTGTAACCATGATGCCTTAATGTTTGTAACATAACATGCATCCTCCTGGGACTTCTTAGCCTTTTTTGTATGTTTCCTGGTCCCATTCATGTATTCCCCTCCTTCAAGTTTGCATCTTTTAGGCAGATAAACCTCCTCCTGGACCGAGGACTTGCAAGAGCTTAAAGATGGCTCAGAATAATATCCTTCTAGGCTCCCTGTGCCCAGAGAAGCCCATGCATCTGATGTAGGGAGAGGTGACCTATTGGTAGGGATAGACGTTACTAGTACCATTGCCATTTCTCTGTTCTGTCACTTCAAATGGGTGCAGAGCACTAAAGTCCCAGCGTAGTTTCCGGTTTTTAAGGCATTTTCCTAGCTGAGCTGCTCCTCACCTGATCTGAACAAAGAGCTTGTTATGGACAAATATTCAAGAGCAGAGAATGCCTTGTGTGTCTGGTCTGCCTTTGAAATCATGTGCCTGGCCTGTCAGTATTTATTATTGCCTTGATTAGATTATTTTTCTTCACGGTGCCCAAACAGTCCAGCTGTCCCCAGCAAAATCCCATTAATCTGACAGTCAGAAGTAGAAAGTCTGCAGAGCATCTCCTCTGCTTGTCAGGTGGGCATGTTCCAGCTCGACCACCTTGTTGCTCAGCTGGCTATTGTGAGTCCCAAAATTATCCTAGAAGTGGGACCAAGTCTCTGTGTCTGTGTGTGGTTCCTTCCTTGCTCTCTCTGCCCCAATTCCTTCCCCGAAGCCTTCCTTAGAGAAGATTTTTGTTAAATTGATTTATCTACATATCTTATATCTGGATTAACGGATTTGAAATCATTGGCTTCCCCTTTTCTGACTGTAAAATAAAATCATGAAACTGATGGGTGTTTTGCTGTGTCCTTTTTCGATTCCTTGCAATCCTGCTATGAAATAGAGGGCTTGTGAATTTATTTTAAAACATTTAGAGAATAAATGATTACATAGAAGAAAGAAGAAAATGAGAAAAGACAGTGGATGGGAAGTAAAAAATCAGCAGTTAAACTATTTTTACAATTGATTTAAAACTTATTATTTCATTAATTGAATATATAAAACTAAGCTTACATCATCTTGAGAAACAATTGCAAATCACTACAAACCCTAACATTTGTACAGACATCACCATTATTTGTTGTTATATAAAATACGTATTTTATTTACAAAAGAAATAATACAAATTAATACTAAAAACAATCAGTAAAAATATATATTACCGTATATGCCGGCATATTAGGCGACCCGGCGTATAAGACGACCCCCGTCTTTATAGCCGGGCCGCATTCCTAGAATGTCGTCTTATACGCCGGAAACTACCAGTATTTCCGGCGTATAAGACGACTCGGCGTATAAGACGACCCCCGTCTTTGGCGCCGATTTCAGCGCTCGCGGAAGTCGTCTTATACGCCGGCATTTACGGTAAGTTCTAGTTTCCCTCTCATTGTACCAAGATGGTGATGATACTGGTTTATAAACATTAAAATTGCTTCTGGTTGCTAGCTTTACATTAAGATAAAAACTAATCTTAAGTATTTGAGTGTGCCTTGTGTGAATAAAATATATAGGGAACCCATTCTTGCTTATATTTAATCAAATTTCCATTCTGTATGTATACTGTGAATTTGCCACTGCCACATGTTCCCCTGGTTTGGTTTTCCAATCTGATGTTGTTGGCGAAGGGAACTGGGTTTCATGGAGGAAGAAAGGTCTGTTAGCTACTTGGAGTGGGAAAGATGCCTCCAGATTTTTGGACTCCCAACTCCATAATGAGCAATATGCCATTGGGTGGCCGGGATTGATGGAAGCTGTAGTTTAGTACAGCACCTATGGAGACACTTATGGGTGGGCCAGTCTGATGTAGCAAGCTTCCAAAGGATTCCTGGGAGGTAGAATTTTTCCATTCAGAAAAAAATGATCCTTACAGTTACTGTTTGGAAGCAACATGTTAAGTTCTTGATGACAGGGTGGGAGGTGCAGCAATCTTATCGTGTGCGAACACACCACATTGTCTCTGAATTTCCTAAATGACTAATAGAAGAGAACACCTGTAGCCGTGGAGAAGCAAACAACCAAGCTCAAAGAGCGCCGACTTTGCAGTTCCTAAATGACTATAAATAATAGCACTATTCTCATTTTGCACAATTTGCTTATCTTGATTCTGGGCCTATGGCATTAAAAGGCATTTGGCTTGAGCAGCTATTTGCCAGTGCCTCCTCTTTGGATGTGTAAAATAGCATCTGATTATCACCTTTAGTGTTAATGCCCAAGGATGGTGGTGTCATCTAGGAGTACTAGCATATTAAAGAAATAGCCTAGGAGAGGATCGTTCTTTTCATGGGTCATCATTTTTGAGACAGAATCCTTGGCTAGATGCTGAATTGGTCCATAAAAGTTTTGTAATGAAGCCTTGTTAATGATTTATTTTTTGGAGGCAGTTATGCAAAGCTGTCTTCAGTTTGCAAGCCCACAGTGCAAAGTCTATTCCTGTTCTAACATATAGTAGCATAGGAAAAACCATGTGCATTATTTTACTTAGTGAAGCATCCAGGTGGCAAGAGTAAGTGTAGGAAGTTGCCCAACTGCAAGTTTGGGTTCTAGTCTAGAGCAGTGGTTCTCAACCTGTGGGTCGGGACCCCATTTGGGGTCAAATGACCATTTCACGGGGGTCGCCAAACAATGCAATCCACCATTTCCCCCCCCCCTTTTCCTTAGTTGTGCTACTCCCTTTTATTCTATTGGCTTTTGAAAGCCAATAGAATAGACTCTCTTGAATAGAGTCTAATTCTATTGGCTTTCAAAAGCCAATAGGAATTGTCCAGGCTGTCTCTGCCCTGCTGAGCCCGCCAAAAGTCCCATTCTGCAAAAGGTGCTGCACCAGTTGAGTAGTCCTCGACTTACGACCGGTTGGGGGTCGCAGCATTAAAAAGGTTGAGAACCACTGGTCTAGAGCTTTATAAGATTTAGAACTCAAAAAGTAGTGGTAGTATTAAGCTGAAGCAAGAAAATTTGGAACAAAGGATTTGTAGAAAAAGGTGAAGAGTAGAACAATAGGAGAAAGAGACATATTTTTGTTTAAAGGGGAAAGAAAAGTGCAAAAAAAAAAAAATATGGAGTGTCATGGGAGAGATTCCAGATTTTTTTAGTTGATACCTTTGTGAACATTAAGGCTGTTTGATTAAAAAAATAATGGAACACAAATTATGGAATTGTGCCCTTAAAAGGCATAAAATAGGTGTTAAAAGAGAATTATTAAAGAAACTTTTCAAATAATATGCCTTAGGCATAGGTGATATCAGAGCTGCAAAATCCATTGTCCTTGAATGTATATATTTTTTCAGTAATCCCCATTTCACAGAAGAGAAATCAATTGGACTAACCACACTTGGCCAAAATGTTGTCCTCCATATTCTATAAAAATAAGTGTCACACTCCAGAAGGGAAATAGCAGCAGTTGCACAGACTGCCAATGAAAAAAATCCATGCATGAGGACCAGATGATCAGCGATTTTGGATACGCGCTGAATTCCAGTTTATTCAAAGGAGGTAAATATCTAAATTAGCTAGTCTAGCTGTACGGATTTAATTTAGAATTCTGTGTGTTTACTATTTTGCTTTCCATTGTTTTTCATTTCTCAATAAATTTGCTCATCTGCAGATTGGGCTTCATTGATTTCATATCGGAATATCACATTAAAACCTGTACAGAAGCTATACACAGCTAAGTAGCCATTCCTTGTATTTTGGGACTGGCATAAAATTGGTTAAGTTCCATATCTCTGGGCTTTGGGCAGGAAGAGCCAAAACCCCTTCCTTATACTATAGTTGTGTAGAGCTGGGTCAGACAGAGGATCAAAGGGCCAAGACATCTCCACTGAAAGACTAAAGGGGGTCTGGAGACCCAGCCTGCTTGCTGACAGCTACGGAAAGGATATTTCATTGGGGAATCCTTGGAGGAATTTTAAATTGCACTCAAACACAGCTGTTTGTAAGGAGGGGCTATAGGCAGCAGTCACATGTTAAAACCGGTCACTGTTATATTTTAGTATTTGCAAAAAGAAACAACTTGTGAATATATCTTTTTGACTTCTTCTATAAAGGCTTCTCTGGGACAAGATTGAGTCTCTTGTATTCAAGATGACCAGCAGAGGCTGCTGAAGAGCTGTGTTGGAAGTGATGCCAGAACACATTGCCTTTTGCCAAAGAACAGGTCAGCCTAGGAACAATTATGTTTGTTCTTAGCAAATATTTTAAAAAGGCGGGCTGGAGGAATAATAGGTGGAGTTTTATTCTGCCTCCATTTTTATTTATTTGTTTGTTTATTCTTTTTCTTTCGCTGACAACAAATGTTTTCCCACAAGTGGGGTCCTTGGTGCCCTTTCAGCTGAGTTGTTTGCTTGCAAACTTTTTACTACCAAACTAGGTAACATCATCAGTGCTAGAAGAGAGTGTGGTTTGCTCTTGTTTTTGTATACCAGTGGTTTTCCCTGTCAGTGTGGGTATGAGGGTTCTTGGTGGTTCCTTGAGGGGGCTCTTGTTTATTGTTAGCTTGTCCGTCTGAGTTGCTAGTTTCTTAATTGGGATGTTTGCTTCTTGATTGTTGTTCTAGTGCAGAAGTGGGGAACCTTGGCTCTTTTATGACTTGTGGACTTCAACTCACAGAATTCCTCAGCTACCATGGCTGGCTCAGGGATTCTGGGAGTTGAAGTCCACAAGTCATAAAAGAGACAAGGTTCCCCACCCCTGGTCTAGTGTTTATCTTGGCATTAATCCTGCTCATTTGGGTGTTGATTACTAGTGAAGTGGTGTTTAAGTCTTTTCATTTCCTTTTAGGCTTTGTGAATGGTATGCAGATGTTGTTTATCTGTATATGCCTATAGCTAGCTGATTTGTTTGAGTGTCAGGCTTCCAGGAATTCTCTATATTTTTGGACTTGGCTTGGTCTAGGATGCTCATAGATTCCCAGTTGAAACTATGGTTAAGTCTGATGTGCTCTGCTAGTCTCTGAACACGAACGAGCAGTCAGAAGACATGATGAAAATGCCTTCATTTCACAATACAAGGACAGACTAACAGACTTACCCTGGTATATAACATAAGAGAAAATCCTACTCCCTTTTAGCATTGATGTTGCTAATTTGGTATTGAAATGTCTGCAGGAAAACAAACATTCTCTTCTATAATTCTTCTCATATATCACATAGTTCCCTCCCTTTGTTCATTTACAAACATGCTGCTTTCAGTGACATTGAAAACCATTAAATTGCAGCAACGTTTTATACATTGTGCAGGAAAAATCCATTATCCAAAGGTGATCCAATCTTTACAGGAAAGGCAACTTCCCAAGCGGTGGGGAAGGAAGTGGAGAACAGCAGCTCTTCAGCCATTTGGTGGGCCTGGCAAAACCGGCACCAAGAAAGCCACTTCCCCTGTTTTTCCCCTTCTTTTTCTGCCATTGGGGGAATGGCAGGAGAAAAGGGATGGAGAGAAGCTGGGGAAGGATCCTGTGCTATTATCTCTGGGATCCCACTCCAGGAGAAAAGTGACAGAAGACTGCTCTCCCTGTTTTCTATGGAAGGACGTGGAACCTGGATATCCTGGATCTTCTCTTTCTCTCCCCAATTCTTCTGTCACCTGTGAGTTGACGAGAGTGAAGAGATGGCACTGGGAGAGCTTAAACAGCTTGAAAATCAGTAGGCATACCTGTAGCCAAGACGCATGGAGCCAGTTCTGATGTGCTTCAGGCAGACTGGATGGGAAAAGAAATGGGAAAAGACCACTTTCAAACTAGAACAGAAAAAAAAAAACATGACTTCATTATGGGGCAAGGACGAGCCGAACACAGCATTGTCTGTTTCGGTTGCAAGAATCCCTTTACTGAAGCATCACCAGCTTGAGGTTAGTAGTTGTGAGGAGGAACGCTTTGATCTGTATTTGAGCAGTCTCAGACTCATGCTGAGTCTTCATGTAGGTGCTATCTACCCTCCTGATTGTGAAACACATCCTGTGGGCAAATCATCCATTACTGCCTTAACATGTGGACTACCAGAGAAAGGCTGCAAAAACATGAGCTAGATGACAGGGAAAGAGACCCAGACCTAGCTAGCATTTTGAAGGTCACATTAAGAGCTAAGTCACACAGTCTGTGTTTGTGTAAAACTCTGAACTGGAAAATTAGATTTTCGTTTAGTGCTGTGTGAGCCAAGCAACTGTAATCAATTTATAATTAAGGGGATTGCGGGAAGCCAGAAAACTGATGATAAATTGAGTTAAGGAGGATGCCTCTGTGTGTGATTAGAACAGGCACAGAATGGCTAAAGAGAATGCTCACACTACCAACTTACTTGTGAAGCCATCTAATTGCTCAGTGATAGCCAAATCTGGCCCTAGGGTCGGCCTCGGTTTATCTTCACAATAAGCAACCGAGTCGGAAGATCATTTAAAAGCAGTGTATTAGGGTACCCTGATAAAATGGGATCTCCCAATGAAAAAAAGAACCCCGAGACACATCTGACATTCCTTTTTATAGTTAACACAACAAAGAAAACGCAAGAGGAAAATTAAATGGACAGGATAAAAGTAGCCTCCCCCTTGCATAGGAAATCAGTCACATGTAGTCAAACATGTTATATGTTTGCATCCCATAATATCCCACATTCATTAAAATGAGGTCTGACGTCAAAAGGGGCGTAAATTGTAAGGAAAAGGGTTGTTTTAGAGTGCACAAAAGAGATAAACCAGACCCAAATTCGTACAAACTAACTTTTTCTTATCTGGAGATAAAACTCCAGCCAGTTTATCTTGTCAACTAAGGGATGTTAAAAGCTATTTAACAGTCTGTAATGAGCCTGAATATCATTTTAAAAGAGAGAAAATAAGTCAAATTAAAATACAAAATACCTATGTTAATTAAAACAAATTACAAAATCCATGTCATCTGCCCCTCATCAGTCAGGATCAAATGTGAGTGGCTGCCCTTTGGGTTTCCCAAGTACTAAGGCTCAGTGTTCAGGCATGCCCTGTATACCTGTATACCACAGGGATTTGCACTATCTGCTACATTCCTGTCTTCCTGTATGACATGTCCTCTCTGGAATGGACTTTCACCTCTAAACTTATTGGATAATCAATGGAGCGAAAACAAGCTCAATATCAGCTGGCTAAATACTGGTGACTTGTTGCTCCCTGTGTGGGACTTTCTTATTCCAGGCTCTCTTTGGTATACTGTGTGAATTCCATCTTTAGGTAAGGGGAAGTTTTTTTAAACAATAGTTCCACACCTCAAGCAGAGTTTGTCATGTAGTTACAGTCTCTAACAATAGGCAATTTCGAGAAGCTGCAGCCCCAGAGAGAATATATCAGAGATTTGTCTATCTCTTTCCTTTTCTCTTTTTTTTTTCATCTCATACAGCCACCTATTTAATCTTAGATGAATCACAGCAAAACCCATAAAGCTATTGAATACCCTTACAAAGGAACATCACTCTTCCCAACATAGCTCCATAATATACCATCAACTCTGTATTCACTGATTCGTCTCCATCCTAGCCCAGTGCTTGGAGGGAGACTCAGCCTTCCAGAAAACCAAGTAGGAGCCTTCAAGATCTCAGGTGGAAAGTTGTTCCAAAGGGCCAGGAGAGTTTCAAACAATCCTACTGGATGACAACATTTAAGAGAGGACATGTCAGACAGGAAGACAGGAATGTAGCAGTTCGGTGGGACAGGGAGAGGTGGTCCTTCAGATATCTTCAGGGAGAGGTGGCCCTGCAGATAACCTGGGCCTAGGCTATCAATAGCTTTAAAAGTGAAAACCAACATCTTAAATTACATCAGAAAGGGAATGGGAGCTAGTGCAACTTACCCAACAGTGGTGTAACATGAGCAAACTCCTGGGAGCCCGGAAGTGCACATGTTGCTACATTGTGGATCAGTTATAGCTTCCAAGTGGTCTTCAAAGCTCCATGAATCTGTCTGATCGAGAATGAAATAGTTTAAAAACTGACTTCTGTAGTAACTTTTATACACCTGTAATTACTGTTGTATCTTAGCTTTTTATTTTTTCTTTTGATGTTAAAAGGCAGATACAGCATCTTGGAAATGAGGCATTTCCAACTCTCATTTATTAGCAAATTCATTATAAAATAGACTATCAGGTTTGAATCATTTTCTTTCCAGGTTTCTTGTCACCTAGACCGACTTGCATTTTATGAAACAAGCCACCAATGGACTTACCTCCCATCTCTTGATTATTTATGTTGAATATTCCTTCTATCCCCTTGTTTCTCACAGATAGTTTCTTGAGAGCTATGCACTGTAGCCTATGCAGAAGTTTGATGGGATTGACTGGGGTTGAGGATAGATCATGTTCAGAAAGCAAAGAAAAAAGTGCATTGAATTAAAACAACTTCTTTTGCAGATGAGAACTCAAAGACCATGAGAAATTATGACTTTTTTGAGTGAAACCTAAAAGTAAGATGTGTGTGTACATGCGTGTGTGTTTGCACGTGCTTTTGAGTCAGTGCTAACTCCTGGCAACTACCTGGATAAGTTCCTGCAATTTTCTTAGTAAGATTTTCAAAAGTGATTCATCATTGCCTGCTTCCTAGGGTTAAGAAACAACAATTTGCCAATGGTCACCCGGTGGGCTTTGTGTCTAAGGCAGGACTAGAACTCATGGTTTCCCAGTTTCTACCACCACATGAAAATGACTCTAAAAAAGATATAAGATACACCAAATTATCAATAGTCAGGTCAAAAGCATAATCCTTTCCAATTTCACAATGCTACAACTTGGATACATTGATAACATTTGTCCATTTCTCTCTGAATGTTTAATTCTGGTGCTAAAGGGTAAGAATTTAGTATTGTAGAAGTGGGAAGCTTTTTTTTTCAGATTCCCATCTTCTAAATTTACTCAAGAGATTTGGAGAATCATCAGGAGTATTATGTGAGGTAAAACACAAACAAGGTCTAATTGCCTTCATTCCTTGGCTCACAGCCATAGTCTAAAACAGCAGTTCTCAACCTGTGGGTCGCGACTCCATTTGGGGTCGAACGACCATTTCACAGGGGTCGCCAAACAATGCAGTCGGCCATTTTTCCCCCTTTTCCTTAGCTGTGCTACTCTCTTTTATTTTATTGGCCTTTGAAAGCCAATAGAATAGACTCTCTTGAATAGGGTCTAATTCTATTGGCTTTCAAAAGCCAATAGGAATTGTCCAGGCTGTCTCTGCCCTGCTGAGCCCACCAAAAGTCCCATTCTGCAAACGGTGCTGCAAGTTGTCTGCAGCGAAGGCGAGCTATCTGGAAGTTTCCACCCCTCCCTGCTGATCAACTACTAAAAATGTAAGTAAAAGAGGGCCAGGGGTGGGAGGTGGGAGGCCGGTGGGCGCAGGGAGAGTTACTGGCGCGCGTGGGGCCCAGCGGGTGTCTTACCTCCCTTGGGCTGGGCCAGCTGGTGGCCCAGCTGGTGGTCGGCCTGCTCCGTCTCTGCCGCTTGCCAGCTACGCCTCGGCCGGCGCAGGGGGCGGCACCACGCATGCACGGCTCTCCTGGGCAGGGAAAGTCCTTGACTTACGACCAGTTGGATAGTCCTCAACTTACGACTGGTTGGGTAGTCCTCGACTTACGACCGGTTGGGGGTCGCGGCATTAAAAAGGTTGAGAACCACTGGTCTAAAAGGGTTAAGAAAAGTCACAGTATGCCAGCTGCTCCTCCTTGTTGCTAATCTGTAGAGTAATTGTGTATATAAGATGCCCTCAGGACTTGTCTGCCTAATCTTAATGCTCCACCCCAAATTAGAGCAAACACCAACAGTGCAAATAAAGTTCTGCAGAATAATAAGTAGTTTTATGTCTCCGGTTGGACATAGAGTCACCTGTGTGGACAGTTTCTCTCATTTTCAAACTGTAAGCACAATCTCTAAGGAAACACTTGGTAGAAATACATATATGCAATATAACTTTTTTAGTCTTCGACTTGTTGAACAAGTAATAGGTTGCTTCACTCAGTGCTGCAGGAGTCCACCTGTCTACCTACTATAGATTGCATTCCTACTGTAATTTATGAACTTTCTAACACATTTTCCTGCATTAGTACAATTTCTGTTCTCATGTGATGGAACGAAGTGAGGAGATAGATCCCCAGGAGAGAGAGGGTGCATTCCAGAGGAATAAGAGGCAACTTAGCCCAGATATTATGTGTGAGAAAAAGAGGAGGAAGACAGCCCCTCCCTAACAGTTCGCAGAGTATATTGTAAATATTGTAGATCAGAGGTCCCCAACCCCCGGTCCGTGGCATTCCAGAAACTAGGCTGCGCAAACAAGCGAAGCCCCATCCATGGGATGCAGGTAGCACACGAAACCATGCCCCCTCCGGTCTGCGGAAAAACCTCTCCCCACAGAACTGGTCCCTGGTGCCTAAAAGGTTGAGGGCCTCTTTTGTAGATGCTGATAGTAGAGTGCTCAGTCTGGCAAGATTTTGTCTAAAGGCATGAAACAATAAAAAACTCAGCTTGGAAAAATCACCACATGTCATTCTTGGTTTTGGGCCTGACATCTCACTATAAAAGATAAAGAGTTTAATAAGAGCGGATCTGTGCTAGATTATGCATCATGTAATTGTTTTTCTTCCTAGTAAGTTTCCAAAAATGCAGGATCCGCTTTTGGTTTTGGATCAATCAAGTGTTGATCTGTTGGTTGTGACAAGAACAGACCAACCAATTTGTTATTCAAGCCTGACATTGTGGGCTGAGAGAGAGAGACTGACCCAAAGTCACCCTGCTGACTTTCATACTTAAAATGGGATTAGAACTCACAACCTCCTGGTTTCTAACATGGTGCCTTAATCACTATACCAAATGGACTTTCTAGGAATGTTAATAATGTTAGCCAAACTGGTTTTCTATAGAATGTTAGTAACAAATTACCTTCTTGAAGTCATAGTATGGGGGAGGACAAATTGATCTTATTGCTATTTCTGAAACTTGGTGGGATGGAACTCATCATTGGAATATAGTACTTGAAAGATATAATCAAGACTGGATTACTGTAACGCGCTCTACATAGGGCTACCCTTGAAGAGCGTTCGGAGGCTGCAGTTGGTTCAGAATGCAGCCACGAGGGCGATTGTGGGCGCGCCAAGGTACGCCCACGTGTCACCTATCCTCCGCGAGCTGCACTGGCTTCCGGTGGGTCTCCGGACGCAATTCAAGGTGTTGGTTATCACCTTTAAAGCCCTTCATGGCATAGGGCCAGGTTACTTACAGGACCGCATTCTGCCGCAAAGCTCCCAGAGACCGGTGAGGTCCCATAGATTGGGCCTCCTTCAGGTCCCGTCGGCCAGACAATGTCGGCTGGCGGGCCCTCGGGGAAGGGCCTTTTCTGTGGTGGCTCCGACCTGGTGGAATCAACTTCCCCCCGAGGTTCGAACTACTCCCACCCTGCCGGCCTTTAAGAAGGCGGTTAAAACCCTCCTGTTCCGGTAGGCCTGGGGCTGATGTCCCCGGGGGGCCGGGATATGATCGGACTCGCAGTATGACTGCTTTATTTTATTGTTTTATCATTGTTTTAACTTTGTACGCCGCCCTGAGTCCTTTGGGATTGGGCGGCATATAAACACTGAAAATAAAATAAATAAATAATTTGTTTAAAAGAAACAGACTCAACAAAATGGAAGAGGGGAATCACATTATACACTGAAAATGACTGCGCTTCAATAGACATTCATGACCCCATGGGTAAAAACTCTGCTGAAAGCATCTGGCTGAATATTAAGTGAAAAAGAAACAGTAATGACACTATTATGGGTCTGTACTAAATATTGCCGAACCTTTCATTGGATATAGAAATAGCAGAAATCTTCACAAATCAGAAACAGAGCAGGGGGGGGGAATGCCCCTGTGATAATAAGGGATTTCAGCTGTCCTGACATCATTTGGGAATCAAACCCTTGGGCAAGTGTGAAAGATCCAACTCTTGGCATGCCTTGCAGAAACCTTAAATCGTCCAAAATGTGAAGGAGGAAATGGGGAAGCAGTTAAACCGGAGTTACTGACAAGGAAGAAATGGAAGTGACCATTCAAGAATTCACCAGATTGCAGGTTGAGAGAACTGAAGGAAGTCAAGATTAGTTTTCTCAATATATATATATATATATATATATATATATGTTTTCTGAGGTTTTCGCGGGTGTTTGTATGTAGGTCTTTGGTTGTTCGGTTGTTCATGCTCCTCGAAGCACGAAGCTAAAAACACCAGCCTGAAGATGACGAATGGGACTTCATCAAAACGTCGCCAAGACACTTCCAATTTTATGCGGGAGAAAACCCGAACAACCAAAGACCTACATACATATATACATACATACATACACATACATACATACATACATACACACTGGTATATATACATATCAACAAGAATAAAATACCAAACAGAAAAACATACATCCAACACTAACAACAAAAAGGGAAAAATTGTATAGAAAAAAGAAGAAGAAAACCCTAAATATTAAATAAATTCAACATTAAACATATGGAATCCACCCTAGCTGGATGTTGAGAAAGAAAAGAAAAAAAACCAAGAAAACCGATAAATTTCCTCCCCTTTATATAACAGGTCTACAAATTATAAGCTTTCCCTTCCTGATTTAACAAAAATACTATATTAAATAAACAAATGTTCCAAGTAAGGGGATTTCTATCCGATAATCAAATCAACCCATCATCTGATCCTAGTATATACATTAAAAAAAAAACAGGCAACAGATTATCCCAAACATTACACTAATCTTCAAATCCCTCTGTTGTTGTACTTAACACATAGAAAGGTCTCTTCCAACTCCGCAATTCCTCCCACCCCTCTTATGAATGCTTTGCATGAGTTGTGCATTTCATGGAAGTACCATAGTGCCATTTCAGAATGTCCAGCAGCATTTACTATTTCGACAAGTCATGCCAGAGAAAAAGAAGTGGCTGATCCAATAGAGCACATTTTGAGTCTGAATTTTAGGTGCATCGGAAAGGCTATCGATGCAATTGTGCATACCTTGGAGTGACCACACTTTGAAGAAATCCAGGAAGCGGACATATGAAATACAGCAATGGTAACTGCGGTAACATTTGTTTTAACCCTGGAATGCAAACCATTAAAAACCATTTTACTAGGAAAGGTAAACTCCCCCTTCTACCCCCCCCCCCAAAAAAAAACACCTCTGGAAAAATAAGGATAGTGGTTGTAGAATATATTGAATTTTGCCATGGAGGAGTAATTTGAAGTTACACTAAACAACTTTAGTTATAAATTATCTCAAATGCCACTTTGTAGTATCTTTAGTGCTGATCATCTGACCAAGATTATAGCTACTGGAATCTTCAGTAATGGGGATCAGCAGGGATGATACTAATCCCTAGAGACAAAATTCTCTTTCACTTTAGATGGCAACAAAATCCTGCAAATTGGCTAATACAACGTGTTATTCTGTGAGCCAACTGTTTCTTTTCATTATTGCTTGTCCCATCTGTTTTTCTCTTCTCTTCTGACTTGTACTATGTGCAATTTTAAATTATTGGACAGTAATAACGCAACTATTATGAAAGATACAATAAATCCAGTGGCTGTAAAAAGGAGTCAAGCATGAATCCCAATGAACACTTCTGTTGCAACTCTATTACTATGACTAGCCTGATACCTGTACATAGAGAAGAGGAAATATTTGTACTTGGGATAATGGGGTGGTGATAATACTGTACAAATAGTCCTTGACTTATAACAGTTTATTTAGTGACCATTTGAAATTACAACGACACTGAAAAAAGGGACTTATGATAATTTTTCGCATTTATGACCACTGCAGCATCCCCATTGTCACATGATCAAAATTCAGACATTTGGCAACTGGTTCACATTAATGACAGTCACAGTATCCTGGGGTCATGTGATCCCCTTTTGTAATCTTTTGACAAGCAAAGTTAATGGGAAGCCAGATTCACTTAACAACTGTGTTAATAACTTAACAACTGCAGTGATTCACTCAAAAATTGTAGGAAGAAAGGTCATAAAATGGAACAAACCTCACTTAATAAATGTCTCACTTAACAACAGAAATTTTGGGCTCAATTGTAGTCGTAAATCGAGGATCATCTGTACCATGTACTGTACCGATACAATGATGAATAAATTTTGCAGGTCAAAGAACTCTTCCTAGTGTGAGCTTGTTTTGGCTTAAGGCCTGCATTGGGTTGTTCTGATTTTATCCTCTAAAACCAGATGAAACTATTTTTTTTATCATATTTCATTTAAACTTTTTTTATTATTTATTTTTGAAAGGATGGATGACGTGTAGATCCCAGAGTTCAAAAATAAGTAGGGCTGGTAGTATAGAAAATATTAAACTAACTGCTCCATGCAGATGCCTCAGATTTGATTCAGCTGCCAAACCTACAATTTCTTTATGCTTCTCTGCAATTTTCAAGTTGATACAATATCCGTTCTAATCCAGAGATGGCAGAGGAGGTTTACCAAAGCAGTAATGCTGGTTATGCTTCATGAGTTGTTTTTTTTTTTTTAGTTAAAGTACAAAGTTGCATCAAGTTGCATCAAGCTGCTGTGCACAATTGAGAGTAAGTCTCATTAAACTGAACAGTGTATGTGTACATACTTTGAAGTATGTACAAACAAGGAATGAGCCATTACACCTCAGAAAAACAAAGTGCAACCTGTGTTTGCCTGACAGACTGAACAACAAAGTACAGTTCTACAAAGTATCACAAAGTACCGTTCTGCAGAGCTTTAGTAAGACCACACCTGGAATACTGCATCCAGTTTTCATCACCCCATGATAAAAAAAGATGTTGAGACTTTGGAAAGAGTGCAGAGAAGAGCAACAAAAATGATTAGGGGCCTAGAAACTAAAACATATGAGAAGTAGTTGCAAAAATTGGGTACGGCTAGTCTAGTGAAAAGAATGGCTAGGAGTGACACGATAGTGTTCTAATATTTGAGGGGCTGCCAGAAAGAAGAGGGGATTAACCTATTTTCCAAAGCATCAGAAGACAAGAAACAATGGATGGAAACTAATTAAGGAAAGAAGCAACCTAGGAGTAAAGAGAAATGTCCTGACAGTGAGAACAATCAAGCAGTGGAATAACTTGCCTTCAGAAGTTCTGGGTGCTTGATCACTGAAGGCTTTTAAGCAGAGACTGGACAGCCAGTTGTCAAAAATGGTATAGGGTTTTCTTGCTTTAGCAGGGGGTTAGACTGGAAGACCTCCAAGGTCCCTTCCAACTCTGTTACTTTGTTATTCAACCACTTTGAAGGTTGTCCTTGATTTATGACCACAATTGGGACCAGAATTTCTGTTGCTAAGTAAGACAGTTGTTGAGTCATGCCTGATTTTATGACCTTTTTTGCCACGATTGTTAAGCAAATCTTTGCAGTTGTTAAGTGAATCATGTGGTCATTTACATCAGAAAAGGAAACAGATTATGTATGAAACATCTTTCAACAAAATGGATACCCATGCAACTTTATCAAAAAGTACCTGACCACTGTAGCACAACCAACACAAGCTGTGAAAAGGGTAACACTGCCATACTTTAAAAAAATGCCTCAGAAATCACTAACAGATTATTACAACCACATGGCATCACTATAGCACAAAAATCAACCAAAGCCCTCCACAATATCCTAAGACAATGATGGCGACCCTATGGCACGCATGCCAGAGGTGGCACTCAGAGCCCTCTCTGTGGGCACGCGTGCCATGCCCCAGAGATGGCAACCGTCCCTCTTCAACCAGCTGCCCGCTATGTTGCCAAGGTCCCATGTGGCCGGATGCATCCCAGTACCCATGCGCTCGCTGGCTTTTGTGTGCGGGGGGGGGCAATGGTATCAGGTAGTAGCCACCCCAGCCCCTGCCTCGTCTTGCCCTGCGATAATGGCACCCCTGCCCTGCCTCGCCTTGCCTCAACTCACCCCGCGGGATGAGCCTCCTGCCCACTGCCTTACCTGCCAGAGATCCCCTGGATCTCCCACAACCCTGCCCGGCCCCCACAGGCATCCCTCCCCATGAGCAACATCAAGGTGATCACACCCACCCAGTCTGCCATGACTACCACAATCACGCCCACACAGTGGGTCACACCCACCTGGCACCCAGAGATAAATAAGTGGGTTTTGGCAATTTTGGAAAAATGAGAATTTACCATCTGACCAGACTATTATTACCAAAATTTTAGAGTGTGCAGAAATGGATAGACTAACATTAGAAATGAAAGAAAAAGAGATTCAATTTATTTTAGAACTTGGGAAATTTTTTATCAATGGTTAGAGACACGTTAGAACTTGAAAGATTCAATATTTTAGAATAGATGACTGATTTTTAATTGAGTTCTAACTAACATTTTGATGATATGATTACTTTTCCTGATTTACTGACTTTCATTTGTTACTTTTGATTGTTAGGATTTTTTTGAGATTTTATCAGTAGTGTTTACTTAATAGATCAACGTATTTGTTTACTAATTTTTTTGATATGTTACAGTCTAAGCTTTGCTATAAATGGTTGAATATCATATTCACTCTTTATTACGATCCGGACGGTAGCTTGTTTGTTGAAATATGTGATTGTATCTATCCTTATTTTACCCTAATTCCTTATTTCCTTCCCCTCCCCCTTTCCTTCCACCCCTCCCTTTACCATACCTGTATTCCTATTTTTCCTCATCTATATAAACTTAATAAACTTTTCTTTAAAAAAAAAATAAGTGGGTTTTGGGTTGCAATTTGGGCACTTGGTCTCTAAAAGTTTTGCCATCACTAACCTAAGAAAATCAAAATACGCCAGAAGGAAAAAAAAAAAAAAACAGGAGTTATCTACAACATAAGGACTAATAGTCTCTTGTAAAATGAACAGGCAGAAGACTAGCAGAGCACACCCATGAACACTAGCTAGCCATCAGAAGACAGGATGAAAATTCCCTAATTTCACAATACATGAACAGACTTAACCAGTGTTTCACCTAGGAAACTGACCATCCTATATTACGGCATCCAAAAATGCTAGAGAATTTCTGGAAACTCAAGACAAATCAGCTGACAACAGGCACATAGAGAGATAAATAACATTTGTATACCATTTAAAAGAGACAATCAAAAAGCCAAAAAGGAAACAAAAAGACTAAAACACCTCCTCACCAGCAATCAACAGTCAGATTAGCAGAGATTAATACCAAGATTAACACTAGACCAATGACCAAGAAGTAAACATTACTCCACTCAAGGAGCTAACAACTTAGACCAGTAGTCTTCAAACCTGGCCCTTTTATGACTTGTGGACTTCAACTCCCAGAATTCCTCAGCTAGGCATGCGGGCTGAGGAATTCTGGGAGTTGAAGTCCACAAGTCATAAAAGGGCCACGTTTGAAGACCCCTGATTTAGACAAACAAGCTAACAGTAAACAGCCCAACCAAAGAACTTCCAAGACCACTCCCACCAACACTGACAGGGCAGGCCACTAGGATATGAAATGAGAGCAAACCGCACTCTCTACTACTGTGGCACTGATATTGTTTATCTAACGATATTTTGGCTAAAGCAGTGTTTCCCAAACTTGACAATTTTAAGGCATGTGGACTTCAACTCCCAGAATTCCACAGCCAGCATTGCTGGCTGTGGAATTCTGGGAGTTGAAGTCCACATGCCTTAAAATTGTCAAGTTTGGGAAACACTGGGCTAAAGAAACGCCTGCAAGAAAACCATGGAGCTCAGACAACACCAAGGACTCCACAGTTCAACTCTTGAGCTACAAATATTTTTTTTCTATTGGTACACGTGTTTTTCCTGGCAGGAGGAAAACTAGAACTGATGGGAAAAACTTCACCTGTTAGTTTTGGCATATTAAGCCTAGGGAACGTAGATAAATTTCTAGGTCAGGAAATGGCTGATTTCACACAGCATTACTTTAATGCGTTTGGCTAATTTGTGACTTAGTATACTTTGGACCACCATTCAATACCGGTATTACTATGGCATTGAATAAGGGGGATTTATCAACAGTCCTCGTGGTTGCAGCCATTGCAGTGTCCCTGTGATTGCAATTTGGGTGCTTAGCAACCAGCTTGCACTTACAACGGCTGCAGCGTCCCACAGTCACGTGATTACTATTTGTAACCTTTCCTGCCGACTTTCAGCGAAGTCAGTGGGGAAGTCAGGAGGGAGGACCACTCTGATAAGTTGCTCCTGCTTCTGTCACTTTTTCTCCTGAGGAACCACCCAGGCAAGCAACTCCCAGCCCCTCACAATGCACCACCCTCCTTTCCAATGCTTGCCACATCCATGCTGCACATCCTCCAGTCTTGCTGCATCTGTGCTGTGCTGCAGCATCTCCTTTCCCTGTCTATATATTATATGAATATACTCCATAGGATTCACACATGGCCTGGCCTGCTTCTGAGTCCCCTAAGGAATGGCTTGAAATGACCAGAACTTGCAATTTCCTTTCAGATTCTCCACTGATTTTGCTTGTGAGTCAGCAGGAACTTGCAAGCCCCAGTCACGTGAGGTTTTCACCTAATGACCACAATCCTCACTTAATGAAGGCAATGGAGACTGCCAGGATTGCCATTGCTAAGCAATGCAGTCATATGACTGCACTTTATGACTGCATTACTATGCGATGGAAATTCTGATCCCTATTGTCAACATTAAGCAAAAATTATATGTATGATGTATTGTTTGAGAATCAGTTTGATGTATTGTTAAAGTCAGTTTGGTCTAGTGCTTAAGGTACCAGGCTATAAAGCAGGAGCCTGAGTTCAAGTCTCCCCTTAGCCATAAAAGCCAGCTGGCTGACCTTTTGCCAGTCATTCTCTCTCAGCCCAACCCATAAGGCTATTGTTGAGGGGAAAATGGGAGGAGGAATTTATGATGGATATGTTCACAGCCTTGAATTAATTGTAAAAATAATAAAGGTGGGATGCAAATAAAAATACATTTCTTTTCTTAACTGAGGTAATTGAAAATGTTAAACAATGGTTTGGCTAATCATAGATAATATATCATGAGCATAGTCTCTCTGTTCTCTACCTTAAGATTCACATCTAAGGTTGTTATCTCTTAACTAAAAAAATCTAGATAACTAGATGTCAGCAAAGAGATACAGAAAACACTTCCCTCTTTTCTGTTAACTTCTTGTGGTCACCCAGATGCAAACACCCCACTTTTGCAGCCCAGATGTAAGAGGCCTACACAATATATTCATTCAAGTCTGGCATGAACCATAGAGCCTCTACTTGCCTTACCAACTGTATGGTACTGAGTGAGAAAATTGAGGAAAACCTCCATTTGCTGGGGCACAGATATATCTGACAGTATTTAAACAGCTTTGTGATGACCAGCTGGTTTCCACTTCTTCTTTGTGTATGATTACTGCCTTAAAATGAAGCTGAAAGCAGAACACAATCTGCAATGGAAATGTGTGAAAAAAACCTAGGTTGTTGGGAAATAAACTTAAAGGGAAAAGTACAACATTTTTTTTGCAAATAGCAAAGTGCAGTGAGGAAGGAGCTACCCAAGCAAAGTTTACTATTTTGTCTGTTTAAGATGTCTCTTCAGCTAGGCTGAAGAACTAATCTGATCTATTCTAGGCTTCCTTTTATGGGATCGGCTTGATCCCCAGGAGCAATTAAGCCAGGAAATCCAATTTTCCTCCTTCATTTGTGTCATAACCCAGACCTAAGAAAAGGGAAGGATATTTTAACCAATTGCAGGGAGCCAACTCAGACTTTTCTGATGCGTGTTTTTTTCTCCTCGACTCTAAGCTGTAACCTAACAAGTTTGAGCACGTCTACCTAAAAAGGAGGAAGTAGCAGTTTTAGGAACAACTGGTTTAGATTTTCACAACCAGGAAAAAAGTGCTGGGAATGGTAGCACTCTTGGAAGAACATGTTTGTTTTGCAAATGCTTGCTTATTAGTAGATATTTGTCTACCCCAAGGAAGAATTCTGATTAATTTCTTGAAGCTGAATAATTTTCCTAACATTGGGGGAACTTATTAAAGTACAATACAGTAAAATAACCTGCACATTTATCTTTTCATGAGCAGCAGTCTAAACTAGCCCCAAATGAACCAAACTCCTTATCAAACATGAGATCTTGAAGCACAGGACAATTGGGTTAGAGCACCAGCAGCTGCTTAGTGGGTCACAGCTTGTTCCTCTCTCTCTTCTAAATGGCAGCTGTGATGATATTCTTAATTAGGCTGCACTGACATTTTGAGGCTCAGACACCACTTTTCTTGTTAATTAGTAACTTCTAAGCCAGGGCTTGCCCTAACTTCAGTATAAAGCAAAATCAGAAGAATAGTTGCTAAAGCACTGTTCATTAGGTGATCTGTTGTGGCAGAGATGAGAAGGACTTTGAGCTGAATTCCTTTATCTACAGAAAGGGCACCTGGTAACTTTACTGTTTGTGATGATGTGTTCTATAGTACCAAGTCGAACAGGTTTTCCTTCTACTGCCATTGCTCCATACATAAGGAATGGACTAGAATAAAATAGAATAGCTCCGTTCCAGAAACTGCACTTATATTAGAGCATTGGAGGAATTTAATATCATGCAATTTAAAGCGAGCCCATTTAATTCTAATTCACTTGCTAGCAAAAGTTGCTATACAATTCATCACCGAGCCTTTACCTTTCACTCAGTTTAGCTTATGGGAACAGGATTTATCTATACACTTATAGGACCATATGACTAGACAAAAGATTTGTATTTTGTCAGTATGTTTGGAACAGCAGCTCATAAATTCTCATACAATTTATGATACATAAAGACAGCAGTCATAACTATTAGAATTTTTAATGAATTTTGCAATCAGCTAATGCAAAAATCCAACTCCATTCTACTGTAGTATGCATTCTGTCTTCATCTTAAGGTTCTGAGAAAAAGCATTGTTTTCACTTAATATCTAAAACTAGCCAATGTTGAGTCCAATAAACATCAGAAGAAAGATATTCTATTGCTAGTTATTACTACCATGAAGGCCCATTAGAAGATCCAGAATAGCCGTTTTGTTTGCTATTATTTCTTGTCTATAAAATGCTTCTTGTGTTGAGAGCCATAAAGTCTTTACATACTACTCAGATATGTATCTATTCCAGTGGTTCTCAAACTTTTTAATGCCGTGACCCCCAACCGGTCATAAGTCGAGGACTATTCAACCGGTAGTAAGTTGAGGACTACTCAACTGGTGCAGCACCGTTTGCAGAATGGGACTTTTGGTGGGCTCAGCAGGGCAGAGACAGCCTGGACAATTCCTATTGGCTTTTGAAAGCCAATAGAATTAGACTCTATTCAAGAGAGTCTATTCTATTGGTTTTCAAAAGCCAATAGGATAAAAGGGAGTAGCACAGCTAAGGAAAAGGGGGAAAAAATGGCGGACTGCGTTGTTTGGCAACCCCCGTGAAATGGTCGTTCAACCCCAAATGGGATCCCGACCCGCAGGTTGAGAACCACTGGTCTATTCCATGTTCCCAATATAGCACAGCTAACATAATTTTTAAAATCCAAATTAACTTTGATTTTATCTTGCCAAAATATCTATGCCATTCAAATCTGAAATCATTTCCTTCTAATTCCAAAGACCTTCTATTTCTCAGCAGCACCCATTCTTTCATCCAAATGAAACAGCAAGCTTCAAAATACAAACTGAAATTTGTAGAGATGAGAGTGGACTTTAGGAGGAGCCCTTTTATTCTGCCACCTCTTACTATATTAGGCGGCACAGTAACAACAGAAGAGTCCTTCAGATTTTTGGGTTCTATAATCTCCAGGACTTGAAATTGAAACTTAATATTAGAACCATAATTAAAAAGGCACAACAAAGAATGTTCTTCCTGCGTCAACTCAGGAAGTTGAGACTGCCCCAGGAGCTGCTGATAGTTCTGCAGATGAATTATTGAGTCTGTAATTTGTACTTCTATAATTGTCTGGTTTGGTGCAGCAATCAAATAGGACAGGTACAGAGTCCAACGGATATTTAGGACTGTAGAAAAAACAATTGCAACCAGCCTGTCTTCCACTGAGAACTTGTATATTGCACAGTTCAGAAGGAGGGCTGACAAGATAGACCTCTCATATCGTGGACATAAACTGTTTCAGCTCCTTTCCTTGGGATGGTGCTACTAGGGCAGGCATTGCATGCCAAAATAACTAGACACAGGGATAATTTTTTTCTCTCATGCCATCAATTGGCTAAGCACCTATTCTCATATTATCCTTCTTGGGATGATGATGACGACAATTGTCATTTAATTCTTTGCATATACACTGAAAGCTTCTGCATTGGAGACAAATTCCTTGTGTGTCTAATCACACTTGGCCAAAAAAAGTATTCTAATCCTGATTCTATTTTAAATTAGGTAAACCCAATCATTCTCTTTCCTTTGATCTTGTAACACCTTATATTTAACGTGTGTGTTTGTGTGTGTGTATTCACTATTTAAATGGTGTGTCTGAAACAAAAACATCATTTTAGGTCAGACATTATTTTTTATTACAGAAATTCCCCCCAGCAATGAGTTGTAGTTTCTCCCATCTTATCTTTTTTATTGAACAGCAATTTTCAAACCTGACAAAGTGATGTTTCAGCTACAACATTCTGTTTCAATAATCTTAATTAATTTATTTTTATTATTACTATAAAATATTTTAAAAGAACATTTCTACTCTTAAAAAGCATAGATATGCCATTAGCAGTACAAAATGTAATATTTGGAATTATTATATATTTTATGATAGATTAAGACTGCTGATGTTTTAGCAAAAAAATAAAAATATGTTAAGTTAGGAATTAATTGCCCAGATAACATTATTTCCAAAAAAGCTATAAAATCAGTGATGTGGCTGTCCCTTGATAGTTTGGAAAACTTAGTATAACTTAGTATTTTCAATAAACAAAACTTAAAAGAATCCTCATTATAATTACCCAATAGTGATAAATAATTGGAACAGAAATAAAGGAAGTCACTATAATTGTTGTCACCAAGGGTGAGGATTTATTGGGGTTTGTATTTGGGTTTTACTTCTGTGAATGATATATACTGTATATATTGTATATACAGTACAAATAGTCCTCAAGTTATGACCACAATTGAGCCCAAAATTTATGTTGCTCAGTGAAACATTTGTTAAGTGTATTTGTCCCATTTTATGATTTTTCTTGTCATAGTTGTTAAGTGAATCATTGCATTTATTAAGTTAAAAACATGGTTGTTAAGTGAATCTGGCCTTCTCATAGACCCAGGGACACTGCAACTGTCATAAATAGGAACCACTTGCCATGCATCTGAATTTTGATCATGTGACTATGGGGATGCTGCAACAGTTGTTATATGTGAAAAATAATCATGTCACTTTTTTCAGTGCCACTGTAACTTTGAACAGTCATTAAATGAACCATTGTAAGTAGAGGACTACTTATATATACTGTTAGTTCTGCCATTGTTGCATATTTTACAAGTTTAATTTCTCAAATAGTCGGAATTGAATCCTTCTTCCAATGTTGAACAAAATTTATTCTCACTTCTGTAAACTTATATTTTATTAAATTATATTTTTTTCTGAGATGGTATCTAATAGGAAAAGTTATGGTTTCATTTCAAATTTAAATTCCAAGATTTTCTGCATTACACTACGTAAGTCTTTCCAGTACTTTTTGAGGTTGTTTTTTTTTTACATTGGCCACCACATGTGGTTAAACGTTCTTTCTGTTACACAATCTAACATTGATTAGTGTAAGATTCTGTTAATATGGTTTAAACCTTATGTTGAAAGCTTTCTATGGAAGTGTTTGTTTAAAACTCAATAATCATTTAAAGACAATACCCACATTAGCACTATATTCAATAAGCCAGATGGCTTAACCAACATATACCCCAAGTTGACTCATCATAACCTGGGGATTCATGTTAGAAAAATCCAGGAATGTTAATCTGAAATTTAGGAAAGCTAAAGTCTATGCAAACTGTGCTGTTCCAGCTACTACATTTTTTCCCTTATTCTTCATCGATACATGGAAGAATATTATACAGACCCAAAGAACATAGGGAAAGACTGCTTTCTCTCCCCCCCCTTTTGCAGGGCCTTTGATCCTAAACGGGCCAGTTTTAATTTATTATTACAATCATAACTGTTGATATTAGGCTACTGAAGCACCAGCCAAAATAGCTCTGCTGTTTGCTGGTACTGACACTGACTTCAATTCCCTGAGTTGAGTGGCATCAAACTAAATGGTTAAGTACATCTTATCCATAGGTGCCATCACACTAATTGATTATTTATGCAACTCCGTCCATCAGCATATGTTTCTTTCATGTTTTTTAAGCAAACGAAAAAAAAATAAAAAACCAAAAACTGTAGCATACTAAAATACATTATTCAATTGAACGGAACACATTTCCCAAGTTCACGAGGCCATCACATTTTCCACTTTCACTCTGTAGCTTTGCATGCTCTACTTTTATTAGTTCAGTGTTAGACTCAGACAATTTTGATTTAGAATGGTTTTAATCACTTCTGCTTTAATAAAAGGCTAGCGATATGGGAAAAGACAAATTCTTACACTTTCATTTTTTTATTAATGTAATTTCATTAATTAGTGGACTGGTGGTGAGGGAAATTCTACCATGGCTTGTGGAATATTGCTTGCTTACAACAGCCTGGTTGCGAGGTGAGTTTACACCTGAATCTTATAAATTAAAAAGCAACACTTAAGACAGTTATCCTTGAACTCCTTTTAAAAATACAGCACTACAGTTTCTCAATTATTAGTTAAAACTAGAAACATTTTTTCAATAGAATATGAACTATTCACATTGCTTCAAAAGATACCTCTTTGCAAATTATGTCTACTGATAGCTTTTTCCTGTTACAAACTTTGGTTTGTTGACATAACAGCATGAATAAGTTATAAAAAGATTCATTTATACCTATATGTTACTAAAACATACTCTTTTTTCAGTATAGGATCTCCTAATTGACTAAAAAAATCCCAGACTTAATTGGACTATCCATTTTCTTATATTTTTAGTTACAAAGAAAAGTTACAGGTCCATTCACTTATGATTAAACTTTATAGTACTGGAGTCAGTCACTTTGGGTGTAGATTAACATCAGTATTACCTCAACATTAAAAGAATTTTTACTGTCAAATTAATTATTCCAGCCACAAATTATACATTTAAACAAGCCAGAAAAAATCATGATTCAAGTAATTGAATACAGTCAAGCTTCCTACTGTAGTTATTACTACTGCACACATTTCTGTACAAATAATAGTACAAATCAGGTTACTATAACATATTAATTTATAATTTAATATAAAAGTTAATAATACTAAAAAAGCTCTTTCATATGTAATATGTTACAAATGATAAAAATTAGCTTAGCTGGCCAAATTTAAAAGCATTTGTGTCCTTATATATTGCACAAATGTTTCATATCTGTGGTTGTTGCAATCTTCAGAATTGTCAGTTGACCGTTGTAGTTAAACTATTTGCGTAAAAAAATGTTTTATTAACGGTGATTGCAATACTACATACATAGCTGCTCATTTCTCATGAGCCAATAAGTATTGAATTATCTTATATAATTGTGTCGGGTATATACAATTTTACAGGAACAGAATTTGAAAAAAACATTTATAGTTATCCTGAACAGAATATTCTCCTGAAACAAAAAGCTAAACTACACCTAGGTTTGGTACAGTAATTTAGTGCCTGAATTCACAAAACTCTTTTGATTTTTTAAATTAGTACAATGAATGAACCAATTCACATGACTTAACATTCACAAACTATGATTATTTTTTTTACATTTAAGTACTAACAAATAATTATGTTTAGAATACAATATGCAATGTTAGCCAATATGTGCACAATGTGACAAAATCAGCTATCAAGTTTTATGAATGCATACTGCATCATTGGGGGTACATTTGTATATGCAATAAAAAAACAGTATCATGGGGCTTTAGATTGGGAAGAAAATTCTTGAAGAAGGCAATGCCAAATCACTTCTATTTGTTGCCCCCAAAGTATTATTTCTGCAATTTAAAGGGTCACTTCATTTTACTAAGGCAGGAACTAAACAGCATTCTAGATAGTTTTTGCATTTATATGAGGGCCTATTTCTTATATTGGGGGTGGCCTGGTGGCTCAGGGGTTAAGACTCTAGGCTTATCGGCTGGAAAAGCTGGCAGCCCAGGTATGAGACCAGAGCATCATGCAATGGGGTGAGTTCCTGTCCTCGCCCCAGCTCCTGACAATTTATCAGTTCAAAAGCATGCAAAGATACATAGATACCACTATGTAGATACATAGGTACCACTTTGGTGAGAAAGTAACAGCATTCTGTGACATCAAGCTAGTCACACCACCAATGGCCTTGAAACAGAGATGAGCACTGCTCCCTATAGTCATCAACGACTAATGAAGTAAAATCCACAGACTCCTTTACCTTTTTCTTTTATTATTCATATTTGTTAACATATGCACAGATGTAGCGCACCCCCCTCTCACATATTCATTTTTATTTTTATGCAAGATAGAAAAGGATTGTACTGATATGAAAAGTGCTCAAATTAATTAAGCCAAATAATACTGTTTCTTCTTACTTTTATTAGTTGTGTAATCATTTGGTTCTGTGCAGTTTTGTTCTGTGTGTTTTAAAAAAGATAAACGCATGAATAAACGGTTTGGAGAATATTAATTCTTTTTAAGTCACCCAGTAATGGTTAACATTCTAATGTTTTTCTTTTCCTGGAAGGCAAGACTTTTGAAGACTTTACCTCAGAAGCAGAGAAAGACCACTTCAGCCTACATTCCTTGTCCCAGGCAACTGCATTACTAAATATCCTCGACCCCCCCACCAGTAATTTTGCAATCAGCCCAGTTCCCACTCATACATTATCTCACCCATTCTTTATAGGCAATTTAACGTACTACACAGATTCATCCACACATTTCATATTTCCCACCACTCAAGTCAATTATTTTCCTCTTTTCTCCCCCACCAACGATATCTCAAACAGAAAACGCCTACATGTGTTTGATTTCTTCTGATCCGGAAATACTTGTTGCTTATTATTCCGGTTATCTTATAAAACGCGGCCCAGTCAGAATCAAACACGAACGAGTCCTGTCCAATACGCATGCGCATTACAAAACGGGCAGGCTTCCTAAATGCCACGTTCCAAAGGCGAGAGGTGAAATGTAATGGAGGAAGAGGTAAACTCTGTTTAAGCTTTCACCAGACAACCAATCAAAGGCGGTTTAACAACTGAACGAGAACGGCGCTGTTATCCAATCGCAGCCAACAGACTAGTCTGACAAACCAATCCTAGTTGACGGAACGCAGAAAACTCTCCGGGTTGTTCGGAGGTGGACGGAAAGATGACGTTAGGTTTCTCAGCGACCAATCAACAAATGAGGGCGGCCCCGGGCTTGGCGCCAATTCAATGAGAAGTGACTTGGATGAGGCCGGAAGTGGCCAATAGGCAGTAGCCTCGGCGGGCCAAGGGCGGGATTATAAATGGGAGGCGGGGTTCGACTGTTCTTTTTAGCGTTGCTTTTTTGTTGATCGGTCTCTTTGCCTGGAGATCCCGTCGCCGCTGTCCCCGCCTTCGCTGCTGTCATGAAGGTCCTCCGTGTTTTCGCTCCGGTGCTGTGTTTGCTATGGCTGGGTCAGGTCTGCCTGGCCGTCGACATCGAGGAAGAGGAGGGCGTGCTGGTGCTGAAGTCGGCTAACTTCGACCAGGCGCTGGAGCAATACCCGAATATCCTGGTGGAGTTCTGTGAGTGGAGAAAGGGCGTGGGTGGCGAGACGCGCGGGGGGGGGTCCCTCGGCAAGCCTTCCGCGGCTTTGAGGGGAAGGCCCCTGCGGCTTTAGGCGACCCTGCCTATCCTGGACGCGGCCCCCGAAGGCTTTCCGCGGGTCTTCGTTTCCGACATGGAGCGACTCTCGGCCACCATCAGCTGCAACGGGATTTGCGCTGATTCTGGCTTGTCACTGCCCAGGCGCCGGCGGAGTGTTTAGCCTGCAAGTATCCCGGCAACTTTGGCTGTGGGTGACCAACAAAAGCTGTGCAGGAAAGCAAGCATAAAATGATAAACGTTGCTTTCCAGACCCGAGAAGTAGCAAGTAGCAAGGCCTGTGCGAAATATGAGGAAATTGCATCGCATCGCGAAAGAGGGGTGTGCCGCTTAAGTTAAGGCGTTGGATAAAGTGTCAGGCGTGCCGGGGTAGCTGTGTGTTCCCCGCAGATCATCTATGCTATTCACGGGTAGACATTAAAAAAAAAAAAAATAGTAAAGCGAAATATTGTACAACGGGGGAGTACCTTTTATCAAGAGACTTGTAAATTCTGGCTTAAAGTAATCTAGAAAGGTACCAAAATTTTTCTAAAATACTGCCTTAGTTGTAAGAAAACTGCCCCCCCCTTTTTTTTTGGCTGCTCTAAGCACAGGTCTTAATTTTGTGAGACGTGACTCTCCACATGTGGAAGGCATGAGAGGGATGGCGTAATTCCTAATATACTCCTGCTAATTTCCTTAATAGAATAGTTGCACTTTCTGTTGCTCAGCTTTGAAAGGAAAGTTAAAGCAGTCTACTTTCCCCCCCTCAGCATTAACTTTTAAATACACAATGTTAAAAGCCTAGTTTATCAAATATTTGTCACAGTCAAGGATTTCTGGAGTAATTTTGGCACAAAATGCTTTGCACTAATGCAGGAATTGCTTATAAGGTGAGAGCTATACCAAGCATTTTTTTTTATTAAGGGTCTATTGTCGCATTCTAAAGCTGAATGATGTACCTCAAACATTTTTAGGCACTTTTTTTAAGTGAAATTTTCCTGTAGGAAAATAATGCACTTTTACTGTGAAAATTCATGGTGCTAGATAAGTTTATAGGCAGTATTATAAATTAAAGGTGAAACGTTTTGAATAAAATTTCTGACATAATTCTAGCTATTGGAGGATAATTCTTGAGAAATATTTTGCAATGCTAGTGGCATTTTTACGAATAGAAGGTATCCGTAGAAAATACACAATTCATTTGATGCTGTGTTTTCTAGATATTCAATTTTCTTTTCCACAGATGCACCATGGTGTGGTCACTGTAAAGCTCTGGCACCTGAATATGTGAAAGCAGCAGCAAAATTGTTATCTGAAAACTCAGAAATCAGATTGGCTAAGGTAGATGCTACAGAAGAATCAGAACTCGCCCAACAATTTGGTGTTCGAGGTTATCCTACTATCAAATTCTTCAAGAATGGAGACAAATCTTCTCCCAAAGAATACACAGGTGAGAGCACTGTGAAACTGTTAGAGAATTGTAATTTTCTTTAGAAAACTAACACTGGACAATAGAACCAAAGATTAACTGGGTTTTATACAGGACAACAACTAATAAGCATTTGTTACATCAGAAAGGCTGTGGAGTGATTTAGATTTGAAGAGAAAGGGTGCATCTTTTTCCAGGATCTTTAGCTCACTCCTGGGAAAAGAAACATCAAGTATAAAGAGTTGTAGATATTCTGTTTATTCCAAAGAACATGTTTATTATTGAATCTGGAGGATTACAGTGCTATAGTTTGAAACTGTGGTAAAATACTGGCTTTTAGTTTTATTTATTCATATCACACTTTGATTAGAATGCCCCATCAAAAACATGCTACTGGTAGCTTTTATGCCCTTTGTCCTTTCTTGTTAAGCTGTCAAATATTTTGTCAATTAGTCATTTTTACTATAATGAGTATCTCTATAATTAGTATATCTTGTAGATTGCTGCAGGGTACTTATGCAGCTGTATTGGGCCTCTTGTTATACTTTTGCTGTGTTAATAAGCTGGCTTGCTATTGACAACATAACTGAAAGTTTTGCTTCAAAAATGTTTTATATTTTTGGGCTTTGTGTAATTAAAGCATAGTCCTTTATAATTACACTTAAGAAAATTAATAAGTCTCCCTGTTGAATGTGATGGTGACATACCTGTAAGATATTATCTGTTACACTTAAGTATAGTGCAGTGTGATCTGCTGTTGAATTTAATAGGCCTCTGAAACGAATACAGATTTTGAATTTTGGGTCTCATAGACAGCAAATACTGTATTCATTTAACTAGAGTTATATGCTGTTCCAATTGTCAACCAACCCCGACTGTCTTGAATAAGATTAAATCATTTGAAACAGCAAGCCATATTGTTTAAAACATCAGCACAGAAATGTTTAAAATTCAGGTCACCTGTACTCGATTTATAACCACAATTGAGCCCAAATTTTCTGTTAAGCAAGACTTTTGTTAGCTGAATTTTGCCCCATTTTATGACCTACCTTGCCACCATTGTTAAGCGAATCACTGAAATTAAATTAGTAAGTTGGTGGTTTACTGAATCTGGCTTCCCCATTGACTTTGCTTGTCAGAAGGTAGCAAAAGATGATCACATGATTCTGGGACACTGCAACCGTCATAACTATGAATCAGTTGCAAAGCACCTGAATTTTGATCATGTGACCATGGGGATGCTAACAACGGTTGAAAATATGAAAAATGGTCATAAGTTGCTTTTTTAAGCGCTGTTGTAACTTTGAATAGTCACTAACCAAACAGTTGAGGACTAACTGTAAAAGTTTTTCTATGTTGACCTTTTCACAGGTGTTGCAAGCCTGGTAAATAAATTAATCTTAACTTTGTATTTCTTTCATATATCTTGTGGAATACAGATAGTTGTGAATCATTACTGTGGGTGTGATACAAGCACACATTGCAACTGTAAAGGGAGGAGGAGGCTGTAGGGAGTTTGATCACCATTTTTCTGAGCTGTTCTGAGAGTACTAGACAAAAGAAATGTCATAACTTTAACAGTATGAACAATAATTTGAGCTTGCCTTGCCCTTGGGCTTTGAGCTTGCTTTTTCAGTTTGGAACTGGAATGGTGTAAATGAGCTTATGAAATGCAGAAAGACTGGATATAATTGCTATTCCTTCTGTGAAGTTAAGAACAAGGCACCTCTTTCTTACTGTTTGAAAATGCTCCCAGTTATGAAAGCTGTCATATTTTTGGCTATCAAGGTCTGAATTGAAAGTATAGCACAAACAAACAATCGGGGAAAACTTTATTTCCTGCTACTGTAGTATACAGTTAGCACATCACTGTGAGTCATTTACAAACCGCAGTTACACAAGACACTAAGACAAAACCAATCATATTGTTTGACATATAATTTATGATTTAGTTGTAAACTCATGTGTACCTGCACCTGATTTTGACTGCAAGGTTGCACTAACTGAAATAAGAGTGTTGGCCTTACGCATTTTATATCCATACATTGGTGGGAAAATCCTTAAAATCTCAGAATCCTGACATTTGAAAAGGAGCACTTTAGTCACCATGTCCTCAATGCAGGAATACGAGTATTCCCACTAGAGGGCTGTCCAGTCTTTGCTTAAACATATCTAGTGCTGGAGAACCCACTTTCCAGGTGACCTGTTTGCCTATTACCCTTAATGATTGTATGTTTTTCCTAGCACTGCACTGGAATCTTCCTTCCTGTGTTTAAGTCTCCTAAGCTCTGCAGTGATAGAGAACATGTTTTAGTTTTCTTCTGTGTTGCATTCTCCGTGTAGATTTTTGTTTCTGATGTAGAGTACAGATACAACCTCTGTCCTCTATGTAAAATCTCCTGTGCTTTTGGGAGAAGTAGAGTAGTTGATGCTTGTAAACATGGTTAAGAAAGATTGTTAAAGGGAAATAGATAGAAAATGGTGTAGAAGATAAGAACGTAGTTGTTCCACCCAATTTTGGCTTTAGGTCAGACTGTACATAGAATGGATCAAGAATGAAGCACTTTGGTGGCCAGAAGTCACCCAGAGGACGGGAGTGAAGGTTGAGCTGACAAACCTATCGTGATTGAAGGAGTATTTGCAGCTCAGGGTTGAACTGTGGGGTCCTGGATGCTCTCAAACTCCGAGAGCATTAAGCACCCCAGGGACTAGCTGGATGTAGGGGCTTTTGTTTTGCTTTGTTTTCTCCAAAAAATGGACAGAAATTCTGATCCAGACTTGGCATATGGATTTCACTATATTCCAGCACTTTAAAAATGATATTTGTTTTTATATCACATCTTTATTCTTTGTACAAGTAAGTCAAAGTAGCTAACGTATCTAACACATCTTTTTCTTCCTATTTCGTCCTAAACTTGAACAGATGTTCCTTGCTAGTTTTCAAAGATTTGGTCATATCAATGAGGAAGAGTACTCCCAGTCTCAAGTAGAATGCCCATAGCAAACAAGACAAGGTAGCATCAAATGATAGTACCTACTAGACCAGTGGTTCTCAACCTGTGGGTCGGGACCCCATTTGGGGTCGAATGACCATTTCACGGGGGTCGCCAAACCACGCTGTCCGCCATTTTTTTCCCTTTTCCCTAGCTGTCCTACTCCCTCTTATTGGTGGCCACACCCACTTGGGGGTCACCACAACATGGGGAACTGTATTATGGGGTCACGGCATTAGAAAGGTTGAGAACAACTGTACTAGACAGACAACCCCGTGCTTCAGTAGCTGGACAGTGTCCAGCCTTCCAGCTTTTTTAATGATAAAGTTACTACTGTGCTGTTCTTATTGAGTTGAGAAAGTAGATGAAGTATTTTCTCAGTAGTACCTACTAATTCTTTCCTTTCTTTAAAAAAGTGGCACTTTAAATAATAAGGATTCTGTGACAGCTATAGTAATCAGCTACATTACAGTATCCTAGTATAGAAACTTCAATTGTTTCTGTTTTAGAGTGTTTAGGATTTGGTTTAAGATAAGTGAAGATTGCACATGTAGAAATCAGCTTGTTAGCCTTGGGCGTGAAGCTTTATTCTCTATATAGTCTTAAAAGAAGTACGATGCCTGATAAGTTAAGTTTTTCCTCTAATCTAGCTGGCAGAGAAGCAGATGACATTCTAAATTGGTTAAAGAAACGCACAGGACCTGCAGCCACTACCTTGGCAGATGTAGCTGCTGCGGAGGAGCTAGTGGAATCCAATGAAGTTGCTGTGATTGGATTCTTTAAGGTATTTTTTTCATTCATAAATTAGAGTGAAGGATTTTTTTTAAGACAGTGGCAGAATTCCTGGGATGGAGGAGGAGAATGATCTGGTCACCAGTATTAACAGAAATACAAAACTAATCAGTTGCAGAGCTATTAGGCGGTAAACAACTTGGATTTTGGCCTTGCTGTCAAGTCTGCATATGCAGTGGTTGCTTCTGCTTGAGTTTTCTTGTAAGCTTGTTTGCCTTAATAGGGGAAAATGTGGTGCCTAACTACTACTTTTTTGACTACTTCTAATTTTGAGATGATAGGATTTGCAGTATGCACTAAATCAGGGGTAGTCAACCTTGGCTCTTTTATGACTTGTGGACTTCAACTCCCAGAATTCCTGAGCCAGCATGGCTGGCTCAGGAATTCTGGGAGTTGAAGTCCACGAGTCATAAAAGAGCCAAGGTTGACTATCCCTGCACTAAATCATGAAATGACGGGTGGTCATAATGGAAATAATGATGCAGGGTTTTTTATTTGTTTTAAATGTAGGATGTAGAATCTGACGTGGCCAAAGAATTTCTGTTGGCAGCAGAGGCCATTGATGACATTCCTTTTGGGATTACTTCTAAAAGTGATATATTTGCCAAATATCAGCTCAAAAAAGATGGAGTTGCTCTTTTTAAGAAGGTGAGTGGCTATGAGAAAAAAAAAATCCTGATTGGTTGGTATGTTAGTTTGCCTGGTGGCACTCTGAAATTAATGGTTTTTTTTTTCTATTTTAGTATGTTTCATCCAAGGCTTAGGTGTTTCAGGTAGTAGTTACCACAACTCATACTTACAGCTGTCACAATGTCCCATAGTTATATGATCACAATTTATTACCTTTCCTCTCAGCTTTCCAGAATCAAAGTCAATAGGGAAGCTGTAAGGAAGTTGGAAGTTATGGTCACATGATACTATTCACTTGACTGGCATAATCCCCATTTAACAAGGGCAACCAGGCTTATCAGAACTGTTGTAGCTATACAACCTAGTTACAATGTGTTTTTCGATTTTACAACTGTGTCACTTAATGACAGTTTCAATTCTCAATGTTATTAAACAGGAGCAAAATGTATACTAGAGAAATACAGATATATAAACTATGGACAAAAATCCAATGCTTCAGAAATATTTTTTCTTTCAAGTGCCCAAGATTGATGCTTATCAATCGTCACATCTGTGATGCCTGTTTGAAGTTTAACAATACTTTTAAACACTAAGCATAGAATACAGAGAGAGGAGAAGCTATGTTTATGATTGACTTAGATTACTTGGATTATTGTTAATCTAATTAGTTTAATAATTAGTCTACTTAATCTCAAAGCCCAGCATGCTTATTCAATGTCTTGTTCCTCATTTGTGGTTGAGGTTTAAGTGTGCTTCTAAGCATTAAGCATAAAATGCAGATAAAGGGGAAAGTTACGTTTATGGCTGCCTTAGATTAGTTAAATTACTGTTTCTTCTCAGTCTTCGCCTTTACTCTCCAATACAGCAGGGAGACTTCATTTGGCTGTTTGCCTTTCTCCAATGACATAAGGCTAAATAAAAGTTGGTTATGTTAAATATCTAATGTTGAAAATGAAATATTGGAAGTTGTTTTGTGTGCAAGTATTGGGCCGTTTGTTAACATTCATCTTGGCAGCTGAAAGCTATATATGTTTTAAAGAGTTCAATCTAATCATTTTATCGGTCCTTGATTTTTTAACAGGTTTTCAGCCTGTCAGTAGTGAGACAAATACCATTCAGGTACCAATACAACAGTTTCCTACTGCTTTAGATATAAGCAAAAAGTCCTGCTGGTCACAGCACATATTGGACAAATTTTTGCATAATCTGTTTCGCCTGTTGGCTTCATTGATTAATTCACTAAATGTGTATGCCACCAAATTCTTCCATTTTGAGTCCAAGTGGTTTGAAATTAATAAGGCTTCAGCAAAACCTTTGTGAAGAAGCTTGATTATAATGGCTCTAAATATCTTTTTGCCATGTCCCGATGTAATGGTTACAGATTCTTCAGTTACATGGCATTTTTTTCTGTCATGGGTCAATTGCAAAATAATATTTCCCTCTCAGTAGAGAATCAGTAGAACTAGTAGAGACTGGGAACCAAAATGAAATGATTCCCAATTCACATTTTTAAAATCAACGTAATTGTAAAATGCTTCATTCTTCTTCAGCCTGCTCCTCTCCCAGCGTGTTGAAATGCATCTCAAAGGTAGTCAGTGGTTTTATACCCTGGGAGTTTAATACATCCGAACAACACCAAGTTAGGGAAGGCCTCCTTGCTTATTCGTGTTCAAATCTCTTGATTCCTCCTCCCTGGCTTTTAGAGAGTTTATATAATCAAATGGGGGTATACAAACCTTGACTGTAGGGGAAATAAAAGTGGAATCTTCCAGCCTTTGAAGGGAAAACATCCATCCCCTAATAAGGTTGTAATCCTCTGTTTGCTTTCCTTCCCCTCACAAGTACCAGGAAAGATTATGAGAAAAAAGGTCAACAGTGGTTGTTACTCTGCAATAAGAGTCTTCCTGATGCTAGAGCTGTACATCTGTTCCTTTGTAGCTAACAATAGCCCTGCAGGGGTGCATTGTCTCTGAATAAGCTGTTCTCTGTTTAGGGGCTTAATAGTGTGCAATTCTGCCTCTTAATGGCTCTTTTGACTGGAAACATTTGTCCAATTTAAACAAGCCCTATAATTTCACCTTTTCTAAAACAGGAGTATCAAACATCTAAGGTGCTGAGATCTAAAGTATTTTTCAGTTACTTTTTTTAAAAAAATCAGGAAAAATGAGATGGACAGACCATTTTCAGAAATATTACATTGAGAATCTGGCTTCTTAATGTGCCCAAGTTTCCCTTTGGTTGCTGCTGGAATCCACTTAAGTGGTAAGATGAGAACTTGGGTTGAGTTTCTACCCTGGGCATTAAGCATTTTGTGTCTTGCTTGCAATGAGAAATGTGCTACCTTAGATTTGTAAATGAGTTAGGGGATTGGAGCTTTTCAATATCTGTATACTGTTTACAATTTTAAAATAATCCTCTGCCAGCCCAGTGAATTATTGGACACTTTCACGTTTACTGCATATTTTGGCTGAGCAAAGATCAAGGAAGCACACACTAATATATTGCCCTTTTCCCTTCCTCAAGCTTTTGGCAGTTGTATTCTGCCACCTTCCACTGCACATATGTTTGCAATGCCATATAGCTTGGAAACCCCAATGAATGCTGAGGCTCTTTGGGAACGGGAACTATATTCCTGTATCACTATGGCAGATAGGTAGATCTACTCCTGCTTTATTGTTTTACTAAGTTCTTGCATAGCTATATATTTGTCCATTTACTTGGATGTAAACTGAATTCTCTTATATTTTTCCAGTTTGATGAAGGTCGTAACAATTTTGATGGGGAAATAACAAAAGACAACCTACTGAATTTCATCAAATCAAACCAGTTGCCCTTGGTGATTGAATTTACCGAACAGGTAAAGAAATAGATCACACGTTTTACATGTTCTGAATGATCTATAATGTTTATTTGGTCTGCAGCTTGGATCTATGGCAGTGAAGCCAACAGGCTAGAGGGAGGAGGTGGAATGGTCAGGAAAATCAATCTTGGGATTTCACATAATGTAATTTCCTTCAGTAATGCAACTCTTTCTCTCTTCCAGACTGCACCTAAAATTTTTGGCGGAGAGATTAAAACACACATCCTGTTGTTCTTGCCGAAGAGTGTTGAGGAATACCAGGGTAAACTGGATAATTTCAAAACAGCAGCTGAAGACTTCAGAGGAAAGGTAAATAAAAGAAAGTAACTAAATAATTACTTGCCCCTAAGCAAACTTTTGTAGAGTTTATTATACATTCATTTCTCATATGGTTGCACAGCTCCAAGAATTAAAATCATAAGATATCTCTCATAAAGGGGGAAGTAGAACCAAGGGAAAAAAAAACCCCAGGGTTTTCCTCTAAAGTTTAGATTCTCTTATTGGGGGTTTTCCTGAGTCCCCTGACCCTCGAAAAAGCACAGTTACAATTGGCATGTGTGAGCTGTGGCTTCTCATTGTTACTTCTGTTCTTTAGAGGTTTTGATTCTTCTTTATATAAATCTCAGAGAATTTATGATAGCAGCATAAACCCATTGTAATAAAATAAAATGCAATTTGTATCTGGACAAAGCCAACAAAAAATGTGTTTTAAAAGTGTTTAAAATAAGGACTTGCTAGGCTTGACATTATGTAAGGAAATGTTTTCCCTCTATAGATAAAAGTCCAATCTGCTTTGTTATGCATTGTTTATAACATCATCTTAATGGCCATCTGAGAATTCTGGCTTCCACGTGTTGGGTGTAGAGGGTAGGCAGCCTGTTATCACTACTTCACTGTTTTCATAACCAGCCTGGCCATTGGCAATCTGTGTGTAGGACCTCTGCTTCAAAACAGCTAGAGCAGGGCTTTTCAACCAGTGGTATGGGTACCACCTGTGGTACATTGGCACCTGGCAAGTGGTACGGGACCATCCTAGAAAAGTAGCGGGGGAAGGGAATGAGAGTGCCACCGGGCGGGCAGGCAGGTGTCTTGCTCGGCTGTGCCTTGGGGGGCACTTTTTTCAGTGCCATTGTAACTTCAAACACTAAGCGAACTGTCGTAAGTCGAGGACTACCTGTACTTTATCACTTTTTTCCTTTTGGGGGGGTCATCATGTTTTTGACACCTTGCTAGGCGACTGGTGGTACTCGGATATTGCCATATCCTAAAAGTGGTACAATGGGTGAAAAGGTTGAAAAGCCCTGAGCTAGAGGTTACAAGGTTGCTTATTCCAGATTTAAGATTACTAATAATGTTTAGAATTTGTGTATGAAGTGTAAGAGGAGTTAGAAAGATGGGGTAGAGCTCGGAAATCTTAATTCAGGGTATTCTGCTGTCCCAAATGCTTTTGTCTCTAATACATACATTGTCCTGTTTTCTCTTCTCTTCCCCCCCCCAAGATCTTGTTCATTTACATCGACAGCGATCATAGTGACAATCAGAGGATCTTGGAGTTTTTTGGCCTCAAAAAGGAGGAATGCCCCGCCATACGCCTTATCACTCTGGAGGAAGAAATGACCAAGTACAAACCAGAATCCGATGAGCTGACTCCAGAGAATATCAGGGATTTCTGCCACAAGTTCTTGGAGGGGAAAGTTAAGGTAATAGTTTTTTTAAAAAATGGGGTTTTTGGAGCAGGTAGCCATGTGAGGAGGTCCTAGTAGTACAAATGGCATGGAAATTGAGAACTCATATGGCACGAACTCTTAAATTCTCATGGCAGAGTAGTTTGACATTATGCTATGCAAAGCTTTTGCTGGGAAATCCAAAGGACAGAGTCAGTGGAGCGGGTCTCGGAATATACATGGTCCCGCTGTGCTAGTAAAGTGAGCTGCATGAATTTGGGAACTGCTTTAGAATGGGTGGTGCAGATCCAAGCATTAACTTTCTCAACATGACAGAAAGACCGTGGCCTTGGCCTCATGTTGCATGAATCCTTAGAGGATGTCTATTTTAATCTGGAAAGGGAAGGCTGTTACCAAGATCCAGCTACTATTCGATGTTTCTTACACAGCACAAGTTATTCAGGGCTTTCCTCGAATCACCTCCTCTGCTCTGTCTCATTGTCATGTTTTTTTACTTCCATTCTCCCCCCCCCCTTCTCTTCACCAGTTGAGCAGGATTCATAATGATGTAGTGGATCTGATTGCCTGCAAAAAAAAATATTAGGAATTGCTAATGGAGCCAAAAGTTTTAAGAATGTTTTTTAATCAATAAAGCCTAATTTATGATAGGGAAGGACATCTAAATAAAACGTCTTCTGCTTCAGATGTGCTGTTGAGTCTTTTGGCAGTCGATTTCAAAAGATAAGATACAGGGATAATTATTTGGCTAAAAATGTAGCTTTGGAATATAAAGCAAAAATAACAATGTTTTCTATCTATGTTAAGTATAGATAACTGGAGATAAACTAAAGATATATCTAGAATTAAACAGTTATAATGAAGTTTAAGATCAAGCAACACATGGAATAGTAACTTTAAAAACATGCTTAATCTATGTTAAATATAAGGCTTGAAAATTTTGATATGGTCATTTTAAGAGCTTTTCCAACATAGTTGCCTGTAGTCTATCTCTTCCATCAGCTCTAGATAAGTGTGGACAGTGATCAAGAAAAATAGAAACTGAGATCCAAAACAATGAGGAAAGTTGAGTCTCTCTGAAGTATGCTGTAAAGAAACCTTACCTTGAAATCAACTAGACCAGTGGTTCTCAACCTGTGGGTCGGGACCCCATTTGGGGTCGAACGACCATTTCACGGGGGTCGCCAAACAAGGCTGTCCACCATTTTTTCCCCCTTTTCTTTGGCCACGCCCCTGGCACCCAGTGATGTATAAGTGGTTGGGGGTCACCACAACATGGGGAACTGTATTATGGGGTCGTGACATTGGAAAGGTTGAGAACCACTGAACTAGACCATCATAGTCATTTCATTTTTATTTCTGTGTGCTATGCACTTCTTATATTTTATAACTTCAGAGTGTTGATTGGGCAATAACAGTTTAATATACATAGACCTACTCTGTGTAGAATTATCTGCATCCTTCATGCAAGAACTCAGATGTGTTTGGGTCATAGGATGGGGATGTGACCTTGAAGGAGCAAATCTATATTAACCCACCTTTTTATAGTCTGGACTGTCAGTTGCTTTGCCCTTGGGGCGTGGGGATTTTCTATTGACACATTCCATGCAGTTGCTCTCATGTTGCTTTTGTCTATTTCAGCCCCACCTGATGAGCCAAGAGATTTCTGATGACTGGGACAAGCAGCCTGTCAAAGTTCTGGTTGGAAAGAACTTTGAGGAGGTGGCTTTTGATGAAAATAAGAATGTCTTTGTGGAATTCTGTAAGTATCTTACTTTTTTCAATTTTTTATTATTTTATTTTCATTACAATCATAAGAAGAAAAATTCAGATACATAAGAAGTTAAAATACAACACAAATTCCGACATTGCTCACCCATTTCCCCCCAGACCGCATCCCCCTCTCATCTCTTCACTTCCCCCTTCCTTCTACCTCCTCCTCCTCTCCTCCCCTCCCTCTCTCCTCCATCTTTCTACTTTCTGTAAGTATCTTACTGATAGCAGTGTATGTGTACACATACATGTTTATCTTGTTTGAAATTATGATTAATGAAAGTTTCTTAGCAGCCGAATTAAAAAAAAGAGAGGAGTGTTTTGGATGCTGGATAGCTGTTAAAATAATTTATCAACTTTTGGTTTGCAGATGCTCCTTGGTGTGGCCATTGCAAACAGTTAGCTCCCATTTGGGATAAACTTGGAGAAACCTATAAGGACCATGAAAACATCATTATTGCTAAGATGGACTCCACCGTGAATGAAGTTGAGGTTGTGAAGGTTCACAGTTTCCCTACCCTCAAGTATTTCCCTGCTGGCCCTGACAGAACGGTGAGTGCAATTGTACATTGAAACTTGACAGAGGGGGAAATGGTTCCCTCGGCCTGCTTTGGGGTATGCTTGGGTGCATGTGTGGCCTTGATGGGTGAGAAAAATAGTTTAATAGAAGATAGTGCTCTTATTTTCTCCTTGCAGCATTTATGGGAACCTAGTGGCTGGCTCCTCTTCGACTCATATGGGTGGTGAATTTTCTAACCTCCTCCCTTTTATTTTTTGGCTGTTCAGAAGTGAATCCTTCATCCACCAAGACCCTAGATTTGTCTCTGGGTGATAATTCTTATCTCTTGGTTTTCTAGGTTGTAGATTACAATGGAGAGAGGACGTTGGAAGGTTTTAAGAAGTTCCTGGAAAGCGGTGGAAAAGATGGTGGTATAGATGAGAATGTGAGTATCTTAGGATTATGAGAGTCTGCTCTGATATATATATATATGTATGTATGTATGTATGCATGCATGCATGCCTGTCTGTCTGTCTGTCTGTCTGTCTATCTATCTATCTATCTATCTATCTATCTATCTATCTATCTATCTATCTATCTATCTATCTTCTGGACACAAGTCAGATCCCTGAGGAAGTGGCAGTTCTATCATGTAAATCTACTTATGGCTTATTGTGGCAGCAGAGAATGTTAGTTCCATAGCAACCTCTAAACAAAACACAGCTGGTAATATCCAGAATGAGCTGGGATAGCACTAAGGGTGTTCAGAATACCAGCAATTCCATGTAGACTCAGGCCATGTAAAATGCAGGAGCCTATAAAAACATTTCTGTGCTCAGAAAAGTGCTGAAAAAAACATTGTTTGCATTCTCCTCAGCCTTGGCCCAACAAACCCATAGGTGTCGTGAGATGAATCTTCAGTGGGCAGAAAAATGCCTACCAGCAGGTGTGGACATCCTCTTCTTTCAGCCACAGAGTTGTTGTTTTTAGCATGCAAAACTATTCTCTGCTTCATTGACAGAGATGCTATAGCTCTGCTACTATGCTGCTGTACTTTTGAGCTTTATTTAAAGGGTAAATATGAAAGGACAAAATTAGAATTGCTGTGGAATTTCCATTTATATTGGCAAGTGAGAATGTAGCAACTCATTCTTGGCATATCATATCTTACATAGAATTCCTGTACATAGTGGATTCTATGTGGTGATTTCAAGTTGCTTACTAGGGCTGGGGATGTAGGTATCTGTAAGTTATTGTTGATGGCAGACATTGGGGCATATTCTTTACCATTATTATGGAACCTGTCATGATTTGGTTTGTTATCCACTGTTTTGAGCTCTTTACTCCGTTATGTGTTAAAAGACTGGATGTGGAAATACTTAGTTCAGCAGTTTGATTGCTGTATGATTTGGGGGCATTATTCCTGCATAGTACCTAGATAAGATAAAGCAAATTACTTAACTGACCCAATGAATTTCAGAAAATTATAAATTATTATAATTTTATACACTTATTATGTTTCATTTAATCTGATAGATACCAACATTTCTGAAGGCATATAATTTTTAACCTTTGTTTTGTGAGACTTAATTCAAAGTAATTAGAAGTGCTATTTAGTTAAGAAGATCTAAGATGGTGATGATCAGTGGTTTAGAATAGATCAAAAAGTACTGTCTACCAATTTTATTTTTTCTGAATGGCTTGACTAAACAAAGAACAAGGGTAGGATCAAAATTAGAAACAATTCTGTGTGTAAAAAAGACCACAATCTCTGTTCTGTTTTAATACAGACTCAATCTTGTGATTCAGGTATATTCAGAGGAACTCTCCTTTAAACATAAGTGAACATTTTTTTTTCCTGAGTTAACATTTTGTACCATATTCTAGTTGGTGATAGGTACTCCTCATTCGATTCTGCCCCATTTATAGACTTCACTGTTATAATGGAGATGAAGAAATAACTTTATGACCAATTTTTACATTTCAGACCTTCAAGGTTTGTAAAGTAAATGAAAGCTGAAGTAAGATAAGCAGTCATGGTTGCTCTTTGACAAAACCCGTAAGAAATAAACAAGAGAGTTATAATTAATATAGTCCTTTGAACACATCCTATGAATAGGATTGTGTGTGTGTGTGTCTTGCATCTTCAAGTCAGTGTTGATTCCTGATGACTGCCTGGGCAAGTCCTTGTAGTTTTCTTGGATTTGCGATTGCCTCCTTCCTGTGGCTGAGGGAAAAGTGGCTGGCTGGCCCTTCATGCCTGAGGTGGGAATATAACACAGACTTCCTGCTTCTAGCCCTAGTGCCTTAAGCGCCATTCCAGATTGACTCTTTGTCTATTATCTAAAATGTTTAACTATTGATTATTATATAAAAGACTTACTGTTTTTGAATAGCGCAGCATTATTGACTGCAGTAGAGGTGGCCTTGGGCTCCCAAAATGGGAAATTTACTATCAAGCAGCGGGATTGCTTTGGATCAGTGACTGGATAAACTTAGAAAACAAAAGGATCTTAACAATTGAAGGTCATGATCTACAAGCTGGATGGCATGCTTTTTTATGGGGAAAAGACAAGAAAACTCACACATACATCTTCCGACATCAGATAAGGGATGCATTAATTTGGATATGGGAAAAAGTAAAAAAAAATACTATACGAAAATTCCAATTTGGATCTCACCAATGAAGGCGATCATTCACCCAAACACTAGACAAAACAAAGATGATAAGATATAAAGAACTATTAGATAACCAAGGGAAGCTAAGATCAAGAGATGAATTAAAAGAACAGGGAATAACTATTGACTGGTGGCCATATACACAGATAAAATCAAAATATAACAAAGATATGGAAGAGTATGGGATAAGTCAGACATTACAACAATTGGATAAAATATTGACAAATAAGGGAGGAAAATTTTTAACAAAAACTTATAAACTCCTATTAGAAATTGAATTGGAAGAAGAAATAGTAAAGGGCCCAATGATAGCATGGGCCCGAAATATAGGATTAGATGAATGGGAATGAACATGGAACAGAAATTATAAATTAACGTCAACTGCATACAAAGAAAACCAATACAAAATGTTCTACAGATGGCATTTAGCACCGGTGAGATTGGCTAAAATATGTAAAAATATGAATCCAGATTGTTGAAAATGTAAAAACAAAGAAGGAACATTTTATCACATGTGGTGGCAATGCCCCAAAGCAAAGACCTATTGGGAGCAGATAAGGAGATGGTTAACAGGAAATAACAAAACAACAAATTTTAATCTAGTTTTACTTTCTTTACCATAACTGGTGGGTCACATTCTTGAGTTTAGATGCAACAAACTAAACCTTTTTTTTTTTTGCCTGTAATATCAGTTTGGAGATCCCCTTTATTGACAGAACCTCACATAACATCTGAAGGACGACAGTTTGGTTATGTTTGGTATCTGAACTGAGACATCGGGTACTTTAAAATTGGAAATTACATTATGTGTAATAAAATTATTACCCCTTTGTTATTTTTATTCATTAAAAAGATTGTATCTTTACAAAAGATGTGGGAAACCTAACTGTGCCCCACTGCCTTGAAATCCCTTCTATCAGCTGTATGGAAATGCTTGTGGACAATGTGCTTTTGGCATTTGCAACTCATTGGTTTGGTTTTATGTGGCTTCTTGGAATGCATGGGATTTTCCTGGTCTTGCGTGTGTTAGCAGAAGATTTATTGAGTTAGTTACAGCTCAAGCATAAAGGCAGATCCTGAGTTACCATATACTGGTAAAGGCTAAAGCAACTGCTCTCACAACACTCTAGCTCTGCATTGTCTAGAGAATCTAACTAGAGACGCCAAGCCTCTCCAGAAAATTAACTCTGTTCTTTCTTCATTGAAACAGGATCTGGAAGATCTAGAGGACGCAGAAGAGGAACCAGATGTTGAAGAAGAAGAAGAAGAAACAGGAGCTAAAAAAGATGAACTGTAAACAGAAGTCCAATCTGCATATCCCCAGACACTATGCTAGGGCTGCCAGCTCAAGCACGTCAGCAAACAAATGCTAACCAGAAGACAAACTGGTTGGGAATCCAGGGAAATTAACCCATTTCTCTAACCTATCAAACACATCTAGTTTTATTCTATGCTGAAGAAGTATCTGACTTGTTGGCAAGCTGCTGCTGGGTCTTTTTTCTTTTCTTTTCTCTCTTCTTTCAATTGCAAACTGTGATGTACATTTCCTTAGATATTGCGACCTGGGTAGAAGCACATTCAAATAATATGTCCCATTGCCTAACTAACTTGGGAATTTCATGAATAAGGCACCCTTAAACATTAATCACACTGTCTAAATGACATAAGCTGCTCTTGACCCAGCAGGCTCTTGGTTATTGTCCCAGTTTTTTTCCTTATGCTTTATTGTTGTTTTTTCTCTCTCATCCCGGATTATTCCAGTGTGGAAAAAATCACTAGGCTGACCATTGATGCTAGTGGTAAAGGTAATAAGTGGAGTATAGTAGGTCCTCTTAATTCATTGCATAGTCTCATTTTCTCTTTACAATTGTACAATTGAGCTCTCATCCAAAGATCTGGAAGGGTAGGAAACCATTGCTGAGGAATGAGAATCCAATTGCCTCCTTACCTAAAGTGAAATCTATCTTGAGTTGCTATCTCACCTGCAATGAAACAAAAGCCTTGCTGTCTACACATTATTTTGCAAATGGGTTTTCTGGGGACTGTTGGAAAATAACTTCTCTGAATGCAACAAAAAGGACACTTGATAACTAGGAGTTTTGTGGGGATACTTGAGAGCCATGGAAAGTCTGTATTACAAAGAGGATGATGTGTTTCAATGGAATTCGTTTTAAGCATCCATGATGCTCAAGGAATGGAACTCATTGGCCAAATAAAAATTAATTTTAATACTCTTCTGAATCTTGCTGTTTTCTTTAAATTTGGGAGTTAGTTTAAGAAAGACTATAAATGAAGCAGACTGGAAAGGCTGAATTTAGGAATTTTTGCTAGCATTTGTTTGCATCATAATTTCTACCCAGACAGAAACTTTAACCAGTCCTAGATTACAGAAAAGCCATTTGCATAGAGGAAATCTTATGTACAGATATTCAAATTTAAGCAAATATATTCAAATAGTTTTTTTTCTAAATGCTTATTATTTGAACAGCATGGACTCTAGTGATGTATCTGAATCAAACTCTGGTAAAAAGTCAGTGCTTGGAAAACAGGAAATACAAAAAGAGCAATACATTACACAAGTTGGCGTCTTCAACATCAGGAATCCATACTAATTGCTCTAGTCTAGGGCTATCACTCCACCAAATTCTGTTTTGTGATAATGTCTTAGAACAGTAATTGTCCAAATTAAACTAGATGAAGCGTTTCAACTAATGCATAAAAATATAGAATGAAAGGTGCATCAAATCTGACTTTCCATCCAATGTACTGTATATGTACTATAATTCTATAATTAAGCTTAGTCTATCATAGTAATAAAGTAGTATGCTGGGCTTTACTATACTACTGTCCTTGCTGCTTCATTGTTCTTGCATCAAAGAGACCCTACAGTCTTTTTAAGATGAAAGAAAGGATAACTGGGCTGGATCCAACTGAGTCTTACTTTAACTATCAGTTAACAAAATTAAAGTAAAACACACTCTAAAAATACCAACAGACAAATGGGGGAGATTGGTTTATAAGAAGTGTAGGATCTGAGGATTGAGCTTAGTATGTAAGTACTACAAATTTTCTTTGTCATGACCAATATTTTGAATTGCATAGAGGATAGGAATGTTTCTGGTGTATTAGCTCCCTGTGAGTTGAACATTTCTGCTTTAATATTCTGGAAAGGAGTATAAGGGAGAATCTTTGGTTGCTGGAAAGATTATTCTCATTTTTGAGATCTCATCAGATATTGTCCTTCGGCTTTTTTTGCTTATTGCATGGAGCATTGAGAATCTGGGGAAATTTAATTGCATTGGTGGATTATTTCATATAGCTTATCTGATGATGTGATTATGGTAGACCAGGACTAGCAAGACTTGCATTCCTATTTCCCTTTTTCTTTAGCTCACTGTAATTGTGGATAATTTACAATACTTCAAAAGCTGAAAGGAAAGGAAATGGGAGGGATTTACCATCTTCACACCTTAGAAACTATTGGGAAAAATTATAATATACATTTACTCAGGCCCCGGTTGCATGTGTGCCAATAACTGTAATCCCTAGGTCTGAAAGGGACAATAAAATCAACCAGTGAGAAGGCGTAATTTAAAACAAAAAGCTGATGCCTCTGAATGTGATGGCTGGATAAAAAACAGGATGAGCAGCTTTTTCTGAAGTTGGGAATGAATGTTTAGTAGAGTACTTGAAATCAATTCAAGTCAAACTGGGTAGCGCAAAATTATGAGCTGGAAAAAAAATGTAATCAGCAAAATGCCACTGAGATTTTAGATTTATAAAAGCATGTAACTCTTTTTAAAAATATGTGGATCTATTTGGTATTCCTCAGCTATGGTACTTTGCTGTAACTAGTGGCATGCAATAGTGGTTCGAAGGACTCCATCAAACTAGGGCAGGAGTATATAATCTTAAGGATCATTCTGTATCCTCTGGCTTTCATGTTCAAAGCCCTCACTTGAGATATAATGATTTGCTTTTATTTCTTAGATTTGAAACTGGTTGTTAATGGGAGGGGAAAAAAATCCCATGTTCACATTTGAAATGGGATCTTGAAGTGCTTGGCCTGAATCTAGCATATATAGATCTTTCTTGGATAGAATTTTGAACTCCAGTGTATTTGGAAACTTTTTCAATTGGCTGCAGCCTATATTTCTGTCTGTGTTTTTTAAATCAGAATAGATTGTTTAATCTTGTACATTTCAAAATTTGTGATAAGGTATTTCAGATACAATTTTAGCTTTATTCTAAGTATCACTTAAAGGACATCTCTGTGTGTGTCAGAGAGAGAAATCCTTGCCATCCCAAAGTGTAGAGCTATTACGTTTAGGATCACTAAAGTACAAATTGTTTCAAAAGGTCATCAAGGTTTGAATTCCTTCTAATTCAAAGAAACGTCTAGAGAAGTATGTCATGTGTCACTGTTACCTGCTTGATGGATGAGGTCTGGACGGTTGGCTACCTCAATTGAACAATATTTTTGTAAGCAATTATGTCATTCTATCATATGATGAGAGTGAACATGCCTCATTACTTGTAGCCCAGGAAAACAAGCTGCTGCGTGTTGAAGAGCAGGAGAGCTTGCTGACAATTTATTTTCCGTTGTGGCAGAAGAGGAGGATGTCAGGCAATTTCTGAACCAGTTTTTGTTGCCTAGTTTATTTTAAACAGCATTTTACTATCAAAACTATTCACGCCTGTACATATAAACTTCTTAGAATTTCCACAGCAATAACCCTGCATTATGCATATATGCTGTTTTGATACTTACATGCCTCTCCCGGCAACCATGGAACCTTCATAATTTTTTACATGGATCTAAGCTGTAATTTTCTTGCTTATATAAGTATGTAAGGCGGAAAGATTCCTGGTGGTTGCATGGCTGTTTACGTTCACTTTTCCTTCTATGAAGATTATAGGAGAGAGCAGTTTTTTTCCTGTGGGTCTATGATGTTTAGCGGTAAGGGCCAGACAGTACCTAATGTGTAGATCATCTTCTCATACCTACAGCTGGACAACCTGCGACTCTTGTTTGTTTGATAGTATGGGTCCTGAGAAAGGAGTCTTTGAGAAAGAACCTAGGGTGGGGAACGTATGGCCCTCCTAATATTGCTGAACTTTAACTTAGCAACTCTTTTAATTGGATGTGATGGTTGGGGCTGAGGAGAGCTATGCATTAGGAGTAATTGCAGCAGGTGTAAGTCACTTGCTTTTCCTTCAGATGTTTCAGTCTTCCTTTCCCATTGCTTGTATCACACACAGATGAGAGATTGTTTACCTTTTGCTAAAAACCTACAGGTCCATTTCCTGCCTTGTGTGTTGTTGATGCCCAGATTTTTAACTTGAGATAACAAGTGAAATTCCCTAGCCTCCAGATGTTTAAGACTAGAACTCATTTGAATAGTCACTATCAGTCCAAGCATCTTTCTGGAACCAGGATGGGAAGGCAATCTGCGGCCCAGCAGCACTTTCTAATTTTAATAGTCTAGCACTTGATAGTGGTATCAAAAGTTAAAACAGATGCCATATTTCTTCACAGTTGAAAGCTGTGGGAAGTATTAGAGTCTCTTGTTGCTGCACTTGTTTACTCTATAGGGCCAGCTGAGATACCCTGAGAAAAGCTGATGACACAGTTTCCTTTTACAGAGGTTTTTTTCAAGAGAAGAATGAAAGCTAATGTGCATCTCATCAAGTATCTCTGCTGAAGGGGTGCTGAGTTGCAGATGGTATTCAACAGTTAAAAGTAAGAAGATATGTCAGTGGGAATTGTAAGATTATTCTTCATTGATTACTTCTAGATTTAACAGTCTGATATAAAAATGCCAACAAAGACTCCAGGAGCTGAATGTGAGTTTGATGTTTACAGAGATTCAGTTCTATAAAAAGAAGCTGAAATGAATGGCACTGTTACGCAATTTTAAAATTAGATATGCAGATTAGAACTTTCAGTGGAAAATATAACTAAAAACTAGTTTAGTTGCTTTCAAAATCTAATCATATAAAATCAAGAAGTGGTTGTATTATTTCAGTATTCTGAAACCTCTGTTTATTTGGCTAGCTAAACTTGATTTTGAGCCATTCTGAATTTATTTTTAAAAATACAACTTTCTTCTGAATCAAAGTAGTAAAATTAGTAATCCAAAATTTTAACTCCTTGAATACACTAAAAATACCAATGCAAAGAACAAATATACTGTATTTTTTTTATTAAAAAGTTTTATAAATTTTACAAAAAGAGCAAAACAATACAATAACAAAAAACCACATATACAAAGAAAAAAAACTAAACATTACACAACAAAACCCCCCTCCCCCCACCCCCACCCAAACACCCCCCCTTCCCCCCCCCTGAGCTTCCCAGAGCAGGATATAGGCTTAGTTAAAAAACAGTTAAAAAATTATATTTATAGAAAGAAAGAAAGAAAAAGAAAAAAAAATATAACATTAACATATATATGTATATATATAAAAATAAAAATTATGAAAAAGCTATATGATATTTTTTATATCCAATTTAAATTGTATAAATTTTATCCATTTATCCCAAACAGCAAGAAATTTCTCTTGCGTTTGTTCCTTTAAAAAAGCCGAAATCTTTGCCATTTCCGCCAAATAAGACACTTTAAGAAACCATTCCTGCAATGTAGGCAAAGATTCCTTCTTCCAATATTGTCCTACTAACAGCCTCACGGCTGTAATCAAATTTAACATCAATATAACCTCCTTTGTATCACAATCAGTAACTATACCCAACAAAAATAATTGCGGAGTAAATTTTACCCTCCTTCCGAAAATTCTCTGAATATTCCACCATATCTTAATCCAAAATGCTTTTATCTCTCTACACGACCACCAAATATGATAATAGGTAGCATCCATAAAACCACATCTCCAACATTTAGGTTGTAAGTCAGGGTACATAAGAGACATTTTTTGTGGATCAAGGTGCCATCTATAAAACATTTTATAAAAATTCTCCCTTAAGTTCTGTGTTTGTGTAAATTTGACATTTCTCACCCAAATAGTTTCCCAAGTGTCCAATGGAACTGGCTCACCAAAATTCTGCGCCCATCTGATCATACAGTCTTTAATTAGTTCCGTTTCTGAATCCAATTCAACTAAAACCCCATAAATCCTCTTAATGTGGGTTTGTCTTTGATCCTTCACTTGCTTAATAAGATTTTCATCTTCTCTAAGAAGACCCACCTTACAATCCACCTTCCATCTATCTACTAGTTGCCTATATTGGAACCAAGAATAAATAATATTTTCTTGTGCTAACTCTTCCCGTGATTTTAACTGCCAGTTTTGTCCATCCCATCTAAGTAACTGTCTATAAGATACCATATCCATTTTAGCACCTCTTTTTATTCCTTCTATCGCATGCCAAGGTATAGCCCATAATGGTACTTTAAAATCACTTTTATAATATTTTCTCCAGGTCCTAAGTAAAGAAATTCTTAGAATATGAGCTTTAAAGACCCAATCCATTTTTTTATTAAATATTAAATAGGCATGCCACCCAAAAAGTAAATCCCATCCCTCTAAATGTAATATCTCAGAATTTGTCAAATTTACCCAATCACTAATTAGTGTTAGAACCACCGCATCATAGTATAATTTCAAATTTGGTACCTTGAGTCCACCCTTCTCACGGAAGTCTTGCATAATTTTAAACTTAACCCTTGGCTTTTTCCCTGCCCAAATGAATTTATTAAGGCCTTTCTGCCATTCACTTAAATTAATCTCATTCTTCAAAATCGGTAACATTTGAAACAAAAAGAGAAACTTGGGTAGAATATTCATTTTTATCACTGCAATTCTTCCCATGAGGGATAATTGCAACTTCTCCCAATTCTTCAAGTCTTTCTGTACCCTAACCCACAACCTTTCATAATTATTTTTAAATAGTTTTGCATTAGAAACAGATAACATCACCCCCAAATATTTTACCTTATTAACAATTTCAAAACCCGTCAAATTAACCAAAGTCTGCTTCTCCTGACTAGTTATATTTTTAGGTAAAATTTTAGTCTTATTAACATTAATCTTAAAACCCGAAACCACACCATAATAATGAATCAGTTGTAATAACTTTTCTGCAGAGTGAGTAGGTTGCGACAAAGTAACCACCAAGTCATCCGCAAAAGCTCTTAATTTGTATTCTTTTTTATTAACTTCTATTCCTTTAATTTCCTGCGACTCTCGAATTTTGATCAACAATATTTCCAATGTTAAAACAAACAACAACGGTGATAATGGACATCCCTGCCTAGTACCTTTCTCTATTGTAAAAACCTCTGACAAACCTCCATTAACAATAAGTTGTGCCGTTTGTTTTTGATATATTACCGTAAGGGCTTGTACTATCTTTTCACCAAAATTCATCTCTTCCATTACTCTTAACATAAAATGCCAATTCAGTTGATCAAAAGCTTTTTCAGCATCTAAAAATATCAGCCCTGCAGGAACTTGGTTGTTCTTATCTAAATATTCTAATAAATTGATAATTTGTCTAACATTATTTTTCATATACCTTCCAGTTATAAACCCAGATTGATCTTTATGCACAAGATGATGCACAACCCTCATAAGCCTATTTACTAAAATTTTTACAAATATCTTATAATCCACATTTAAAAGAGATATAGGCCTATAATTCTTTGGTAAAGTAAGATCTTGATCCTCCTTTGGAATCAATGATATAAAAGCACTACGCCATGAAGGAGGAATCTCTAGACCCTGTAAAATATCATTAAAAAGATCACCTAATGGCTGAATCATCTCCTCCATTAAAGCTTTATAATAAACAGCTGTTAACCCATCCGTACCCGGTGCTTTCCCTGGTTTCAATTGTTGAATTGCTAACGCAATTTCCTCCTTAGTGATTAAACCATTAATTTCCTGTTTCTGATCCTCTGTCAATTTGGGAAAACTAGCCTCATTTAAGTATTTATTTATATCTAAAATTTGGACATTGGTAGATTTATATAATTTTTGATAATAGTCCAAAAAAGATTTCTTAATCAATTCCTTCTGAGAAACTAATTTACCCTGATAATTTATTTTATCTATTATTCTCTGTCTCTGTTTCTTTCTTAACTGGTAAGCCAACCATCTCCCTGGCTTATTAGCGTTACAAAATGTATTTTGTTTCATAAACAATAGGTTGGTTGCAGCTTGATCCGCTAACAACATATTAAATTGTGTCCTTAATAACTTTACAGATTCTTTAATACTTTCATCAGAAGGATTTAAAATCAAAGACTTTTCTTTTAATTTAATTTCATCTTCCAATTCTTTACGTTTCTGAGTCTGCTTTCGCTTATGACAATTATTCATTTTTATCAAGATGCCACGCATAAATGCTTTGCCTGCATCCCATACCATTGACATTGAAGTCCCCTTATACATATTTAAAGCAAAATAATCCTTTAAACACTCCTTTAACTTTTGAACATTCTTTTCTTGTCTGAATAGATATACTGTATTCTTGAATATGGCTGTTATCAGTGTCTGAAATATCTCCAGAGTTGCAAATACAAGCCCTTGCTTAGAACTCTACTGGATATGTAACAAGATCAATAGAATCTTTGGTGTGGATCGTACATGTTATAGCTCAGGTGGTGCATGAGATTTTAGGTATAGCTGTAGACTAGAAAAATACATCACTAGATGGGGAAGCAACTACCATTAGAATTTCTCTTCACGTCTTTTTGGAAACTCCGGTCAAAGAACCCACTTAGCGGAAGCTTCCGTGAATTCACATGGATTCTCCTATTGCTCACTAAAATTTGAGGACTTTTCTTTTATTCTTGATGCTCTGTTTTGGCAACACAACTTTCCCAAGTCAAATTTTGCAACCAGGCACCCTCTGTGTGGAACAGGCAGCTGGCCATTATTTCCAGTTTCAATTCTTCCTCAAAACGAATACCTTGCAATTCTCAAAACTTGCAGTCATATAGTGGAACTTAGATTCAGTTATTTTTCCAGTTAAGTGGCTATAGTTATCAAAGCGAGTGAATGGAATAAAAATCCTAAAATACCTATGGTCTTTCATATTCTCTCTTCCTGTTGCAGATCCCAGATTCCCCAAAATAGGTATCATTTTTCTTCTTATTTCATACAAGGTGTGTATAAATGCTTAAATTGGATAAAGTTTATTTCCATTCATATAAAGAGATGATTTCTGAATTCACATGGCTGTACAGAATTTATATTTTGCAGCACTTAACAGCTGAAGAAATGATAACAGAAATGAACAAGGATGATTCCTTGGTTTCTTCCCCTTAGCCACTTCTATCCATATCTTTTGCAAATATTTTTGGATCTCCAAATTACAAGCAGCAAATTAAAAGCATGAACTCTAAGAAAATACCTTAAAGATAGCAAAATATTGTTTGCTATTCATATAATAAAATTATTCACTGTAAAAGCTTTTTCCTTCTATAATTGTTTTTTTTTTGTAAAAATTTTTATTTTCAATTTTTCATTACATTCATAAAGAGTACTTCAGATAAAGAATAGAATAAGTTTATACACACAACTTTCGATATTGCTCACCCATTTCCCCCCAAACCGCATCCACCCTCTAACCTCTTCTCTCACTTCCCTCTTTCCCTCTTCTTCCTCACTCTCCCCCTCTCCTCCTTCTCCTCAACCTTCCTACTTACTTCTCCCCTTCCTCCTATCTTCTCACTCCGGATGCAGTCCAGGGGAAATGCCCGAGCAATTCCTCTCTCCAAATTGAAACATCAATATTATATACAATAAAACTATTCCTTCTATAATTGTTGTTTCTGAACCTTTTCCTCTTAAGGATAGCCGTGAACTAGTTTTGGGAAAAGTATAAATGGCTGCCAACAAATTCCAGAAAGTAATGTAGAGTATTGCAAATGGTGGCTTGCAAAATCTGAGGCTGCTGATTGTAGATTGCAGGCCGAGCTGGACCTGCTGACTACCACTCATCGACAGGTGGGCTGTAAGCTGAGATTCTAATTTATGTTCAAAAGCGGGACACTGCGGACAAGGCATCTCAATTACAAGATCTCATGGCAACAAGTATGAGCTGAGTGCCCTCAAAATAGCCATAGGGAGGCTATATAACAAGAAACTCTGCAGGAAATCACCAGTCCTCTACAGATCTTCACCCACGTGTTGTGCTGTCCAAGAAAAACCTTGAAAGGAACAGAAAATCATTTGCTGGGTACCTCTTCACATTTTCATTCAAGATTTTGGGAGGAGATACTTCTTTGGATCTCAGGACGTTATTGCAGTTTGGCACCTCAACATTTGTGGGGTAACTGTGGCCTCTGCTACTTTCTGGTCATTTTCCTTACCTCTTCTGTCTCTTGAGCTTCCTTTGCCCTCTGTGACCATGAAATACTACTACCCACACTCACTTCCTAGGTACAGGCGATATGCAAGGCACCTCAAGACTGTGCGTTTCCCCAATGACGTTGTCTTCCAGGACCACATTCGACAAGGTGACTTGGAGCAAGTGGGACGTTTCATTCGGGCCAGGAAAGTCACCTTGGATACCATCTATCCCTCTGGTATGTGGGAGAGAGTAAGACTGATTGGAGGGTGGCTGAGTAAGAAGCTGTTTGATCCTAGGGAAAAATATGGGTTGCATGTAAGGCTGCATTTTCAGTGGGATTTAAGGAAACAACAGGGAGCTTCCTTCCTGTCTCTCAGTTGCCATATAGCCCACATTATTTTAGTACAATCATTCAAGAAGGGTATAAACCTAACATTCTATAAACACAGTACTCTCATCAACTTATTTCCTTAAAGTACAAAGTATTTTGATTCAGTATAGCAAACAACAACAAAACTAGGATGAGAAATAAAACAGTACCTGCTTCTCAGAAATACCTTGAAGGGTTATGCCCAACTCTAAGGTTAATGTAGTGTGTCTTTGAGGCATTACCTCTGGTTATTATCTCAGGGCATGGAAAGCTGTACAAGAAAAAATTGCAAGAGCAAGAGTGTGAAAAGCATAGAAATGATGACAAATACAAGTTGCAAAATCCCAAATCAAATTACGATAGGATGAACTTAATCTTTCTGAAAGGTATTATTTAGTTTAATCTTCCTAGATAGGCATATTTTAAGTTTTGTTGGGATTGTAACTGCCAGAATTTCCCGGTAAGTTTTAGCCATGCTACGAATACCATGGGCTGCAGCCCTGATTCATGTGGAAGGTGCCAAGTTGGAGAAACTTAGATTATTTTAGCCCAGCATTGTAGGACTATAGGAGTCTCTGGGGATCATTTTGCTGTTAAGGAGACTGGCCTTCATTAATTCTTTTTGTAAATCAAATAGTTCCCAAAGAAGCTTAGAAAACATACCCAGGAGCCTTGACTGAACTTCTATTTCCTTTTTGCCTCAAGTGAAAAATCTTAAAAATATTAACAGATCTATGTGGATGCATGTTAACTGAACAGTTTTAGTTATCTTTCTTTATTTGAAAGACTTTTTTGTGCTAAGATGAAAAATGTGGGAGGATCCCACTCAGTTTATAGAACCCATCTGAAGGGTTCACAGACTAGAGTTTGTTATATCATCTTTTTCAATTAGGAATGGCTGCCATCCATGAAGCTGTGCTTGCTGGAAACCTTGATTGTGTCAAGCTCTTGATAAAATATGGCGCTGACATAAATCAGAAAGATGATGAAGGCTGGACACCTCTGCATGTGGCCTGTAGCGATGGCCATGCTGACATTGCAAGGTCAGAGATGCTAGTCTGTTTACCTCATTCCCTCTTAGCCAGTTGTGCCACTCAATCGGGAATTATATGGCCAAGGAAAATAAGAAGGGGAAAGTGATTCACTACTGAATTACTGGGTAGTGAACTTTAAAGTGACAAGAAATAAGTCTCTCTTGGCTTATTCCAAGAGATGGATGAATCCTCTCTTATCTACAGTGCTCTCATCCTGACACCAGCAGTGCTGAGAGTATTTGTTGGCAGATTAACTAACTGTAGTATTGCTGAAATGCCAAGCAAAAAACATTTAAATGGAATCCTTGTATGTTATTTAAAAGGTGGTTATCTTTGTGGAAACAAAAATATCTTTTGAGACACTTTGTAACATCATAAAGTCCTCTATATCGCCTTAAATATTGGTATATGTCAATCGGACAATGCTCGTGGGGAAACCAATTTATTTGATTTGGGCTGAAATTCTAATTCTTCTGCTACAGCAGAAATAGTTCTAGGTTTTTGTGTACCACTGCATTCTCCAGGTGTGAATAGTATAAAGAGGTGAACCTGCCTTAAGGAAATTTGAGAATAGAGATGATTATAATGCAAATTCTTATTGTAATTATTAAAAGTGACTAAAAGATACTTAAACCATATTATACAATGAACTACTTAAATGGACTATTTTTTAAACAGATGTAGGTTAATCCAGACTGTTTCAACCTCTGCTACATTTCATGATTTTGTCTTTTCTGATCTTCCAGGTACCTCATCTCTCTTGGGGCCCAGTGTGATGCCACCAACAATGAAGGAGAGAAGCCATCTGACCTTATTGACCCAGATTACAAGGATCTTGTGGAGCTCTTCAAAGCAGCCCATGTAAACTAAGACTGTATCTCTTTAACTTTTTTTCCATGTGAAATCCAGTTTTCATGGCAGATAGTATAATCTGTTGTACGAAGCAAAGTTGCCCCAATGAAGTTGGTAAGGGAGTGTTATTATCTCCTACAGGAGGCCAGACTATAGCTGCAATAGGTATATATGAGACTGACTATTTGGGGATTTCTCAGAGACGTGCTTGGGATAGTCCATCCAAAAAGAGATGAAACATTCTTTATTGTGGTTCATTGTCCAATTCAATAGATGATATAAACTGCTTCTGATGGTGTGACTGTGTAGGCAGTTTATATATATGTTTGTGATCTAGATTGGACTGGATACCAAGTTTTGTAAGCATGTATCTTGTTTCTCATTTTGCAATTATTAATTTTGAACATTGACCTCAGCAACATTCATGTCATTTTCCTGAAGAATCCTCACAAAATAACCAGGAAAACATTTACCTTCAACATGACTTATGTACATATGGATTATTCTAAAACATAGTGTATAATGTCCTATTTTTAATGTGTTGGTAATTCTAGATTTGCTTTTATACTGTATTTTTTAAGTGATTCCAAAACAGCTTTTTATTTTTTCAATAAAGGAATTCCCAAATCCTGGGGTATTTTTCTTCCTTCTCTTCTCACATTAAAGATAGCCAAGCTTCTGTTGAATCATTTGGTTTTGGTTATGATACAATAAAACTCTTCTTATAGAAGCAAAATCCATATGGGGAGAAGAGCAAATTCCAGTGTCCAAAGAAACTCGGATTGAAAAGCAAAACAAAAAATGAAAATGGAACTTCATCAAAGCTTGAATTGTATGCATTCTACTATAGTTAAACCTCTGGACCTGGTTGTAATATCTGATAAAGCATTTTTACATTGCATCCAGTTAACTAAAATTCATTGAAATTATGCTACTTGGATAGTTTTATAGCCATCAACAATATGTCACATAAAACCCGATATGCAGTCATGATGTAATGTAACAGCTTAAGAGAAGGTGGACAGTTTACCATTCAAATAGATTTTATATATATATATATATATATATATATTCTTTCCTGCAACCACTGTGTATCAGGAACCTCCACTGTGTATCAGGAACCTGGGTAATTGTTAAAGTTAATGCATTGTGTATGCAGTACTGAATCGTATAAAGTGTAAAGGTCTATGAGCTCAATTCCCAGATGGTTTGAAGCCCATAGAATGATATATAGCTGCCCTTCTCTGAAGAGTCCCAAATAGGATAAAAGTGGTCCTTTTATAGGACTTTCCCGGGTCAATGTGTTACTTTTCGCGCGCCAGTACTTGCGCATGCGCACAAGCACTGGTGACAGCCTGTCTGGTCCTGGGCAGCTTGCACCTGCCCGGGACCGCCTGCAATGCCCCGAGCCTCCTTGCACGGCTCAGGACATAACACCCCTTTCCCCCGGGCTAAAACTACAACCAATGCCATAATAATAAACAACCCATTTTCTTAATGCAGTGCTCTACTCCCCCGTTGTTCCTACTCTTCTACTGACTCTTTTTAGCCAGTAGTGTTATGTAGTCCTCTAAGTACTTAGGAGATTTCCTTGCTCTCTGTGACCTCCTAAGCTCTGGGTGTCTGGCAGGTGCCCCCTGACTGAGGGGTGGCGTGTGCCTGTTTCCCTTATCATGCCTTGGTGCCTCCCAAGGACTGTGCCCCAATGCCTGGCCTGCTTGCTTGCCCACCGGGCTCGTCAGGCCAGGGCTTCTTCCAGTGTATGACCTGGTTGTCCCGCCTAGCTGTAGGCTCTCTGGCCCTTCTAAGTGACTGTCACTGTTGGGCGTTTCTGTAGAACCTCCTAGGCCCGTCCAAGACCTGTCAGGAGGCTGTCTATCCCCTGAATCCCGTTCTGTGTCCGGGCTTGTGTGGGTTTCAGTACTGTCCCAAAACTCAGTTGTCCCCTGAGTGTAGTCAGAGGTGTTGTAGTCGGGATTTGGTTCCTCAGCCACCTCCCTGTGTGTTTGCCCCCTTCTAGGGACAGGGTTGAAGTCAGGCCAACTAGGAGGAGTGTGTGCCAGCTCTCTTGCAGGGAATGGATTGTTGGGATGCTCCCGGGTATTCTCTCTGACTGGAGTACTGAGTGATGCGGGTGAGAAGTGATCATACCCCTGGGGCGACTCCCTGGCTGGAGTAGGCATTGATGCCTGGGTTCTAGTTGGACTCCATGACTTCCTGTTGGGAGCAATTGCGGAATCTCGGGATGGGCTGATTGTGGCTTCCCCATTGATGATGGGCATCATTCCATGCCCCTCCCTTTGCCCAAAGGGCTCCCCCTCCCCCCCTGGAAAAGACCCAGGAGTCTCAGCGGGAAGGTCCCGTCTAGGGCGAAGTTGGTCAATGTGCCGACGCAGGACATGACCGTTGTCCAGGGATACCTCGTAGGATAGAGGACCTGTGACCCTGGATATAGATGCGGGGACCCATGTATGACCAGGCACGTAATTATGAGTCCAAACCGGGGCACCCACAAGTAGTTGCCTAGGTGCCCTGAGGTGTGAGACAGAAGGAGGCAGTCTGTCCGGATGCAACCGGTCAAGCTTGATAGTCAGTTTGCGCCCCCAACGAAGTTCAGCTGGGCTTCTCCCTGTAGAAGTAGACGGTGTGGTGCGATAAGAAAGGAGGAAGTCAGCCAACCTGTGATGCCAGTCCCCGTAGGTGAGCTTCTTCAAGGCATCCTTGGTGATGCGAACCATGCGTTCAGCCATACCGTTGGTGGACGGGTGGAAAGGTGCAGAAGTGGCATGACGAATCATGTTAGCCTGCAAGAAAGCTTGGAATTCGGAGGAAGTGAATTGAGGGCCGTTGTCAGACACAATGACGTCTGGGAGCCCGTGTGCAGCAAAAATCCCCCTCAGTACCTGAATAGTCTTTGCAGTGGTGGTGGAAGAGACAGGTACAACCTCAAGCCATTTTGAATGGCTGTCAACGAGGACCAAGAAGAATTGACCCTGAAAGGGCCCAGCGTAGTCAATGTGCACCCTAGACCATGGAGACTGTGTTTCCTCCCATCTATGCACAGGAGCTTGGGGCATTTCAGGGCGTGAGCGTTGACAAAGGTGGCAAGCATGCACCTTAGCTTCTATGTCTTTGTCTACACCAGGCCACCACAAGTGGCTGCGTGCAAGAGCCTTCATTTGAACAATGCCAGGATGACCCTCGTGGAGGGAATCTAAAACCCTAGTCCTCATTGAGGTGGGGATGACAACTCTGCTTCCCCAAAGCAGACAACCCTGAGAGGTGGACAACTCGTTCCTTTTAGACCAGAAACTCTGAAATTCAGGACTAGGACAGTGCTCAGGCCATCCAGACAAAACCCAAGAAAGGACACGTGAAAGTGTGTAATCTGTGCCTGATTCAGCGGCTACATCCCTGGCATTCAGAGGGGACTCGGGCAAGGCTTGAATGGAGAGAATATTGATGGCTGGCGCGGGGTCAGCCTCTATTACCGGCAGGGGTAATCTACTGAGGCCATCGGCATGGCCCATTTCCTTCCCAGGCTTGTGAAGTAGGGAAAAATCATATGCAGACAAAAAGATAGACCACCTGAGCATCCTGGGGGAGATGATTTGGGGAGTTTGTTTACGTGTGGTAAAAAGTCCCAGCAAAGGCTTATGGTCAGTGAAGACCGTGAAATGCCTACCATATAAAAAATCATGGAATTTTTTAATTCCTGCAACAACAGCTAAGGCCTCCCTGTCTATTTGAGCATAGTTGCGCTCAGCTGAAGACAATGTTCTGGAGTAATATGCAACAGGAACCTGAGTTCCATTAGACCTGAGGTGGCTCAGAACAGCACCTACCCCATAAGGGGAAGCATCACAAGCGATGCACACAGGAAGGGACTCATTAAAGTGAGCAAGTACACTGTTTGAAGTGAGCAAGGCCTTGACCTCATTGAAACTTGCCTCATGTGTCTGTGACCACTGCCACGCTGCCTGTTTATCTAATAGCCTGTGAAGAGGCTCAGCTACACTAGCCTTGTGTGGAAGAAAGGAATTGTAGAAATTCAGAAGGCCCAGAAATGCCTGTAGTTCGGCCTTAGACTTTGGCCTAGGGGCTTGCATAATGGCTTTTAGTTTGGATTCAGCAGGATGAATCCCAGCAGCATCAATTTTGAACCCCAGAAACTCAGTAGAAGGCACCCCAATTTTACACTTGTCCTTCTTGAGTTTGAGTCCCGTTTTCCTGAACCGTAATAGGACAGCCCTTAGCCTTTCAGCTAGAATGTGTGTGGAGTCTCCTGCAATTAAGACATCATCAAAGTAGGGGCAAACCCCTGGTATATCCTGTAGTGTGTTTTCCATTACGCTTTGGAAAATCCCAGGAGTGACATTTACTCCAAATTGAAGTCTCTTTACCTTGAAAGCCCCTCTGTGGGTCACAATAGTCTGAGCTATGGCAGTGTCATCATCAACAGGCAGCTGTTGATATGCTTGAGCTAGGTCAAGCTTTGCAAAAATGCGCCCCCCCTTGAGGGAGGCCAGGATATGACTGACCACAGGAACAGGGTAGGCATGTTGCTGCAATGCCTTATTTAGAGTGCATTTGTAATCAGCACAGATGCGAATGTCCCCATTTGCCTTAAGAGGCGTGACAATGGGGGTCTCCCATGGACTGGAGTCAACTGGTTCTAGAATTCCTTGTTGGATCAGTTTATCCAATTAAGTGTCAATTTTACTCTTTAAAGCAAAAGGGACCCTTCTTGCTTTAATTCTAATGGGAGTGACAGTGGGGTCTAGCTTTAAGGATACAGGAGGTCCTTTGAACGTGCCCAGCTGGGGGCTGAAAACATCTGCAAATTCTTTGCAGACTTCCTGTAGGCCGAGTGTTTGTAAGCTGTTGAGCCCTGTGACATGTATTCCCAAGGCCTCAAACCAATCGAGTCCTATGAGACTCGTTCGTTCACCCCCTACTACTAATATGTCTAGTGGACCTTCAAAATCCTTATACTGTACGTTAAGGGTGGCCTCTCCCTTAACACACACTCTGGAGTTTTGAAAGTCTGTTAACACAATATCAGAAGGCCTCAGCTTGGCCTGAGTTCCACTACCAGAACAAATCTTCCTAAATGTGTGCATAGAAATGATCGAAAGTGCAGACCCCGTGTCCAGTTCCGTAGTTAATGGAACCCCTTGTAGCTTCACCTTAAGTGACAGCTTTTTCTTAATGGGCTTGTGTGTGCCTGTCCTGTAGATGCTTCTTCGCGAAGCGCAATTCTTGCACTTTCAGGCGCAATTCTTCCTGAGGTTGTACCTTCTGGTGGCCCAGGCACACAGCTGCAATGTTTTCCGCACGCCCAGCAGATAGCGGAGCAGAACTTGCAGTCGGCTCTCTTGTGGCGACCTCCACAACCAATGCACTTGGGGAGAGCTGAAGAGCTTCCTCTTGGTTTTCCTTCCTTTGTGGGGTGGAGACGGTCCACTTCCTCGTCCGGATCCTCCTCGGAGTTCCTTTGGACTTCTTCCTGGTGCACGGATGCAGCATCTGGGCTGTTTCTGATCGGCCACATGTTCTTGATGGCGCCGCCCGCTGCTTCTTCTGCGGTGACCTCTCTCAAGGGATCTTGGAAGGACAAGTCCTCCTTGGCGAAAAGTCTCTGTTGCAACTCTCGATGCCTTAGCCCGCATACGAACCGGTCCCTCAATCATTCTTCGAGGTCCTTGAACTCGCAATGTTTGGCGGCTTTCCTCAGTGAGGCGATGTACTCCTTGGCCCATTCTCCGGGTCATTGATTCCTCTGCTCGAAGATGTGGCGCCACGCGATGACGGACATTTTAGGTTGGAAGTGCTCCTTCAGTAACTTCTTTAGATCTGCGTAGCTGACAGACTCTAAAGGAACAGGTGCTGCGAGATTCTCCGCGATTTCGAATGTGTCTTGACCGCAAACGCACAGCAGGGTGGCAGCCTTCAAGCTCTCTTCCCTCACCTGGTTCACTTTGAGGTAGTTTTCCACCCTGGCTGCGTAGGACTCCCACCTCTCTGGATGTGAGACGTCGAATTCCGAAAGCCTTCCAATCTTCGCCATTTCGTATCAGGAAGGGTCTATCAGCCAGCCTACCCCCGAATGCACGCTGGATTGGTGGGTAGCTGCCGAGTCAACGCCGTTCCTGCCGCTCCGGACTCACTCGGGTAAGCTTACACCTTCTTTTCCGATGTAAGGCAATCCCACCTTCGTCGCCAGTGTTGAGTCCATCGCGAAATGGTAAGACACGAGAAGCAGTTGTAGTTCTCAGGAAACCTTTATTCTTCAGTTCAGCTTACATTGGAATATGGCGGCAAATGCCCAAAACTCGCAGCCTCCTTTTATAGGACTTTCCTGGGTCAATGTGTTGCTTTTCGCGCACCAGTACTTGCGCATGCGCACAAGCACTGGCGACAGCCTGTCTGGTCCCGGGCAGCTTGCACCTGCCCGGGACCGCCTGCAATGCCCCGAGCCTGCTTGCACGGCTCAGGACATAACAAGTGTAATTTAGAATGCCCCACTATGTCAAATAGAGAAATTCTTATGGCCTGCCTGGGGTGTTTGTGTGAAAGTTATGTAAAACCCCATATACGGATGCATAACATAAAACTATATTTGTCTGCTCTGAAATCTTAAGGGAAGGTAGACTATATACCATTCTAATATAAAGATTAGTGATGGAGAAAAAATATAGGGCTCAGATGTGGTAATTCAAAATATTCCTACGTTTTTCCTATGATGCATAGTACCCAAGAATATGTTGTTATTGGGCTTCTTAATAGGTTTCAGATGCTGAAATGTTGGTTCTGCAAATACATTTGGTACAGTATGGATTAAGAGGGCATGTTATATATTATAAGGTGACCAACTATCCTCCTTTAGGGAGGACAGTCCTCCTTTTGTGAGTTCTGTCCTCCCTTGAAAAGTGTCCTCCTACATGTCCTCCTTTTCGATATTTGAAGACTAATCTGCAGAGCTTTTTTTTTCTCATAGAACGCTCAGAACGGCGTTCCGGCACTTTTATTTGATGGGTTTTTTTCAACTTTTGCATGAGCTATGCTACTCCTATTGGCTTTTGAAAGCCAATAGGAATTGCTGCTGAGCACGCCAAAACACCCGGCCGGCAAACTTTGCACATGTAAATTGTCTGCAGCGAAGGTGAATTGGCAGGAACTTTGCACCCCTCCCTGCTACCCAACTACACCATCTCCTAGTTAGTCCTGAAGATACCTGGAGGAGACTGGAGCGGTGATGCCACAGTAACTTTCTCTTGATCTTCAGCCCTGCTAGGGCAATAATGGCTGTGGGCACAAGAGGCAGGAGCGGCAGGGCTGCTGCGGGTGGGGGTGTGAGTGGCGGCGGTGGCCGGCTGCCCTCCATGCTGTGGGAGCCGCGGAGCCTGCTCTACATGGAGTTGCGCAGGGTGGGTAGTGGTGCAAGTGGGGTGGCTGCAGGTGGGGTGTGTTGACAGCGGGCTGCCCCCCAGGGCCAGAGCCGGCGCAGCTGGTGCTTTGGGAGCCACGGGCCCTGCTCTAAATGGCGGGGCAGCAGTGCTGGCGGGGCGGCTGCGGGCGGGGGCGTGGCATGTAAGCATAATTACAATATAAAATATTATTGTTACAAATATTTTTATTATGCATTTATCATATTATAGTGTATTCTGTATTATTGTTGCAATGAATAAAATGTTTCCTTTATTTACGATATTTTTTTCTTCAATTTATTTGTGTCCTCCTTTTCATTGTAAAAAAGTTAGTCACCTTATATATTATTCTTTTCCAAATAACTTGTTTTAGCTTTAACTTGGTCCAGAATTAGGCCAGGAAGAAATCAGATATCAGATGAAATTAAACATGACCTATCTTGGAAAACAATGTTTTGTGGCTGGGCCTCCCTCAAAACACACGTATTGAGTGGTAAAAATTACTAACTTATAATTGGGCAGTTTGCCTCATTGTGAAAATCAATTGTGAATCATTTGTGCCACATAGTTCAGCATGTTTTGACAAAACTTAGAGTAGGTAGGCTAAGTACAGTCTCATCACACTATCTAAACACAATGAGTGCAGTTTTTCTATCTTGAGAATGTTTGTTTATTTAGAAGCAATTTTAAACAATGATTTTGATAAATGAAAATGCTTAGTAAGATAGTGAAAGTGCTGAGTAGAATTCTCTAAGAAGGTGAAACTTGTATGTCCTATACTTATATTTGCTGTTTCTAAGAAAAATAGAAAATTAACAAAATAGGCACCCACCCAACCCCTCTTAACTAAGTTGTAATTGACATAAATGTTCAACATTATCACAAGTACTTGCCTAGCCTTGCTTATGTCTATAAGCATTAGGTTATAGTGTGGCATGTTGCTTGAAGTGATCACAACTTTTCTGTGATGAAATCGGAAGAGCTTCCAAATAATTAACTGAATCCTCAATTACAAGTTTCTCATTTTTTTCTGTGAAACCCTTCTAATCAGTCCCAAAATACTATGCAGAATCATGAGTGAGAATTAAACTTATGCACTGCATTCAGTGGGACATTACAGCCTAAAACCCTGGTGGAGGATGTTCCTTTCTATTATATTATGATTGGTCCCACAGTCAGCCAAGTATGTAGATTGGATTTGGCAGTTTATCCACCTAGCAAATCCTTCCCAAGGATCTGGGATAGGCAGATGGTGTTAAGTGTATATTGTGGGATGCAAGTTATTCAAATAAAGCTGTCTTTTGTAGCTAATTGTTTTGTCAATACCAATGATATTCAAGTATGATCGGGTCACAATGTCACAGCTGCCAGTTTTCTAGCTGATATTGGTCTTCATACTCATTGAAGTCTTCCCCAAACCTAGGATGCTGTAATGTATCGATTAGTATATGTGAGGATCCAAACAGTGTGGCCTTTTGCAATTGACAGATGGAAATTTTGTCAATGGGCAGATTTTCTAAGTGTCATCCAAGATTTTTTTTTTGCATGGCACTCCATGTGCCAATATCCACTGGGATCACTATATTTATGCCATAATCTTTCAATTTTGATTTTCAGATCTTGATACTTTGAGATTTTCAATTTGTGAAACCACAACTGGTTCTTTAGCTGTTCTTTAGCTGGTGTTGACCTTCATTCACACTGAGTTATTTCCAAGAACCTAGGATGTCATGACAATTTGGCACATTATATGAGCAGATCCAGTGTGGCCTTTTGTAATTGATAGGTGGAAATTCTACCTATCAATATGTAGATTTTCTAAGTGTTGTCCAAGTCTTTTTTGTATGGTACCCACTGATAATGACTGGGATCAACATGGCCGGTTTATGTTATAATTTTTCAACTTTAGTTTTCAGATTTTGATACTTTGTGATCGCTAGTTTGTGAAATCATAGCTTCTAGTTCTTTAGTTGGTGCTGACCTTCATTCACATTGATTTCTTTCCAAAAGCCTAGAATGTCATAATGTATTGGCATATTATATGTGCAGATGCAAGCAGTGTGGCTTTTTGTAACTGACAGATGGAAAATTTGTCAATATGCAGATTTAAGTGTTGTCCACGGCTTTTTGCTATGGCACCCACCAATAATCAATGGGACTATCATGGCTGGTTTATGGAATAATCTTTCAATTTTTATTTTCAAATTTTGATATTTTGTGACTTCCTCCAATTTTTTGTCTTCTGTTCTACTATTGCCTGGTATTGCCACATCAATTATCCACAATTTCTTTTCAATCAATTAAATCAAATATATCACGATTTTATTAGTTTGTATTTGGAAATCTCAAAATATTTTAATCTGTTCATTTTCAACTGTATTTTCAATTATATGTTCCCACCAATTTTTCATTACTGGCACATAATAATTTTTAGAGATGTTCCAACTGTGTTGTGTCTGTTTTTAATCAGTTTGTGCAATCTTTTTGCATGAGTTGGGGGATGATCAAGAGCATCCTGTCATACAGCATCACAGTCTGGTTTGGAAGCATCACTGTTTCAGACAGGAAGGCGGTGCAGAGAATGGTGAAAATGGCCGAAAAGATCATTGGCTGTTCCCTCCCTCCCATCCAGGACATAGCACAGAAGCGTTGCTTGAGCAGGGTCCATAAGATTATGTGGGACACTACACACATCCTCTTCACGACTTGTTTTCCTTGTTATCTTCTGGTAGGAGGCTTCATGGTATCCATAGCAGAACATCCAGATTCAGCCATAATTTCATTCCCTACAGCATTAACCTTGTGAAGCTTCCTCCTTCCATTATATATTCAATATGGACAGTATTTAATATTTATTTGCTATGTATATGTAGGGGTGTGGGTCTACATATGTCATACATAGTGTTTTAGGTGTGTGTGTTTCACTTTGAGAGCGGGCAACTAAATTTCATTTTTGATGTGTGCCGTTGTGCCCACAGTAAAAAAAATGACAATAAAGGTTATCTTATCTCTTGTTATCTTATTCTTTGCCGTCATCTGCACTTTGAATCATTTGATAATTTTTTAAACTTCTGGCCTTGACTCCATTAGTTCAAATAGTTTAAGTGAGCAGCCAAAATCAAGAATTCACTTCCCCTTTTAATGTTCCATTTGAAAGGTTTTATTTTTATTCACTTTCCTTTTCACCTTTTGTGGAAATTGACCATGTAATGCCAGAATTCTATTTGGGTTTTTAATTACATTTTTTCAATATTCATGTTACGTTTCCTGTATATTTAATACATTGTGATTTTTATCTTTCACCAGCACTTCTTCTTAGCTGTCTTTTACATGATCAACCAATGCATACTACTTTTTCTTCAATTCTGACCAGAAGTAAACCTTTGCTTCCATTTCTGTAGGGCAGGTATAATCTATTAATATCACTACAGGAATGTAATGCATAGTGAATACTCCTAAGTTTTCTTGGTTTTTTTTGGTCTAAACTGTCCAGTTCTGCTTGTGTTCAGTTAATACTCCTGCAGTGTATCATACTGAAGGTATGGCCCAAGTACTGATGACTTTGATGATGTTTCCACTGTTCAAATTTGTTTTTAGCAATTTTCTCACTACTACTACTACTATTATTATATATTTTATATATAAATCAAGGTAGCAAAACATACCTAATACTCCTCCTATTTTCCCCAACAGAACTTTGAATTCGGCAGAAAGAGTTATATACATGTGGACACTCACCTCTCATCCTCTTGATACCAGCACTAAAGTTGATCACCTACCAGAAATCCCGCCGAAGCCAGCATCGAATTATGTTTATATCAAACCTTACCTGCATCCACAAATTCCTCTAGAGACAAGCTAAAAAGATGAGACACCTTAACACAGGGGTCTTCAAACTTGGCCCTTTTATGACTTGTGGACATCAACTCCCAAAATTCCTCAGCCAGGCACGCTAGCTGAGGAATTCTGGGAGTTGAAGTCCACAAGACATAAAAGGGCCAAGTTTGGAGACCCGTGCCTTAACATACGGAAGGCTTCCTTATCCCAAATGGCCCTAGTGAATTGATATGCCTTATAGGCCTAGATCTGTGCAAATAGGAAAGCAGGATGACCAGAAGAACCTCGCTTTGGTCCCAAAACGGACACAAAGTCAAAAGCAAAAAAAAGTACCCCCCCCGCGCTGCCCTGAACTGCCCTCTGACTCTCCGCCTGGTAATATCCGCACCCCCACCCCACCCCCCACGACGCTGCCTCGGTTTGCCTCTGGGCACCCAGAGTGCTACTTAAATCAAAACGTCCCTCTCCCCCCCCCCGACTCCCCATTTCCAGATCCGCTCTCTTTCCCCAGAGCTTGCCTCGGACTCCCGTTTCCATGGCTACCCCTCCCCGCGCCCTGCCCCGCCGCTCCGTTTCCATGGAAATTCTCTCCCGCGGCTACGCGGAGCAGGGGCTCTCCAGACCCACTCGCCCTCAGTGCGCACGCGCAGCCCGGCCTAGGCGCTCTCTTCCGCCCGGGCCTGGCATCAGCGAGTGAAGTCAGGGCCGGGATCTCCCCGGGCCCAGGTGAAGGAGTTGGGAGGGTGGGACAAAAAAAAAAAAAAAGGCAAAGCAAGGGAGGCGCTCTGATCGCCCGGTCCTCGGTGCCGACCCCGCTGCGGTGCTGAACTGACCCCGCACAGGTATTCGCTTCTGGGGCAGTGGGCCTAGCGCCTGGCTAGCTCCGTATCGGACTGGCAAATCGTAGGCGCCGGGGAGAGGAAGAAAGTCAGACTCCAGAGCTTCCTCCCTTCCCTTCTTTTCCCTTCTGGGCAGTGCTGGCATCCCATTTCCAAGGCTAGATTTCTTTTCTGGGGTCCGGTGGGCGAAGCTAAGGAGAGTCGTGCAGAGATAAAAGGGAGCAGCAGCACGCTTTCCTACACGGGAGAGTTCTCGTATTGGGAAGACCCCGAAGAGAGCGGGAGGATTGTTATGGGGGACCTGGGAGTCTTCGGGGCTTTGCACGATCAGGGGCTTGAGGGATGGTGTAATAATAATAATGTGATTAAACAGTGGCTGAAATGGTCCTCTGGGCTTTAAAGCAGTTCATGCAATCCAGTCTGCCTTAGAATGACAAGGCTGAGCACGAATTTTATCCCTGCTCAGTTACTAAAGTAATTTGCTCATGTGTAGCTAATGGGACACCATCCTCAGTCAGCTCAGCCTTTGTTCTAGCCTTTGTCTTTTTTTTACATATATATAGCATCACCAACCTATCCTTCCAATACCTGGGCCAGGGCTGGGCAAGAGGCAGCCATGACAAGGTGAGAAAGACGAAAATTGAATTTGTACTGGTACCAAATACATTAGTAGAATATATTATTACTTCTTTAGGACTTCCAGCTAGCTGTTCTTTCTTGGTGAAGGCAGACAAATTGTTTAGCTAGAGGTGTCCTGTGTAAGTTGTCTGATGGTGATGGATAATTGTTTGAATCTTGGATTGATTATTAACTTAGATTTGGTAATCCTGTATTCCCACAGCATATTGAAAATGAGAAAGTGACATGTAACTGACAGTCAAGAAAATAAATATGTTGCTTACACTGGTATTTTTTTCTTTGAAAAGACCTGAACATACTGAATGATTTTAACTTTTGGAACCTAACGCTTGAATTACGATTCCTATCAATCCAGAGCATTGGCCATATGGATTGATGGGAATTGTAATCAGATTTGAAGAAAAGTGGCTGAAGTTACAATGCTCTGCTTTTTAAATTTTGCCAAAGATCAGAATTTTGTCACCTATCTCCTTCTTTTCTAGCTCCCCTGTTTCCAGAGTAGTTTACAATGGCAAGAGAAACAGCAGTCCTCGCTCCCCAAGCAACAGCAGTGAGATCTTCACTCCTGCACATGAGGAGAATGTGCGCTTCATCTATGAAGGTGCCAAGGGGGAAGCATTTGCTGCATTTCCACTAGATCATGGCATATTATGCTGCCTTCTGTCATGTATATTACATATGTACCACATACCATTTAACAAGTACTGGTGTCATTTCTCCCCCATATCTATGTTTTTTTAAAACATAGGCATGAGTTAGTGGAAAAAATTTACTGAAAATGAGACTCTTTAAAAGTCAGAAACATTTATATGTGAATCTGATATTTGCAATTGACAGACCAGCACTGAAAGTTCTGTATATGAGGTCCTCCTCTAATTGCAAACAGTATGCTTTCTTGGTTTCTTAAATATTTCTTGTAGCGTAAAATCACTGTTAGTGTTTAGGTGGCAGATTCAGTCAAAGATCTTCCTTAGTCTGCATATGAAATATTTTCCTATCTTAATATTCTCCCTTTTCTGCAGCCTGGCAATCTGTGGAGCGGGATCTCCGCAGTCAAATGGTGGGTGGTGAACGGGTTCTTGTAGAGGAATATGTGGAGAAGGTACCAAATCCAAGTTTGAAGGGTGAGTTTTATACTGTCAGATACTTTCTTTTTCAGTTACAAACTTACTGACATCCAGTATAAAATACACATTTCTTTATGTGGGTATGCATTTAAAGATAAATCAGACGTTTCAAAGTGTTCTGTAAGTTCATTGCTTATACTATATAATTTCAGTATTTTGTGATATTAATTGGCTTCTACTTACTGGGTTTAATTTTGTGTGTGCTAGTTGTCTTTCAAATGTACATACAGATAGTTCAGAGTCATGATACTTTGGCATCTATCTTTTTCTGTTTCAACTAGCCCCTTCCATGCATTATATGCTCCATATTCTTTCAACTACAACTCAAAGTTTTTCTAGTAATTAACATTACTAGCATTAGCATTAGTAATGAGGCAAATGGATACATAAAACAACATCTTTTATATAATTGGTCCTAGACTTTGGAATTTCCTTCTGTCTTAACTTTGAACTTTGGCACATTGTTAACGATGATACTTGAAAATTAATTTGTCTCTTGCTGGTCATTGGTCATAGTTTCATATTATATAATCTAATATCTGGTCTCACTATTAGCTGGGTTGGATGTCTTAGTAATAGAATGGTGGAATATAAGTGTTTTTAAAAAATAACTTTTGGAGGAATAGTTTTGTGCAAATATGCTTATGCAAAAATTGGAGATTCTTTAAGATCTTAAAATCAATTTTTTGAATACAAGATGTTGATATTTCTTTTTCTAGCAATAAATAGACTGCTATATGCAAATATGTGAGCCCCTGGACAAAATATACTCTTTACGGAACTTGGAGATTGCCAGTTTACTTTTCCTTTTGACAAGGTCCTGCTGTCTTCCACTAAAAATGTATTCATGTATTGTGGTTTTCAATATTTTTCACCATCAGCAAAATACTGCATGAAGTTTCCAGGGGAATGGAGAGAACTCTATTTAAAAATATACACTATGATAACATAGTGACTCTTGTTAGGTCAAGAAAATTCTACCTAGAAATCAATCTAAACTGTGCAACTAGAAAATCTCTAACATAAGGCAAACAAAGTCATTACTAAAAGCTAACATGGGTTTTCAAAAACAGATCATGCCAGATAAATCTTATTGCATTCTTTGACCAAGTGACAAAATTAGTGGATCAGAGGAATGCTGTGGATATAATTTACTTGGACTTCAGTAAGGCATTTGATAAAGTAGATCACAACCTACTACTTGAAAAGATAGAAAAATATGTATTAGACAGCATCACCAACAGATAGATCCGTAGCTGGCTGACTGGCCGTACTCAGCATGTGGTCCTCAATGGAACCACATCTACATGGAGGGAAGTGTGTAGTGGGGTACCCCGGGGCTCTGTTCTGGGCCCAGTGCTCCAACATCTTCATCAACGATCTGGACGAGGGGATAGATGGGGAATTCACCAAATTTGCAGATGACACCAAGGAATAGCCAACACTCCAGAAGACAGGCTTAAGATACAGAAAGAACTGGACAGACTTGAACACTGGGCACTATCTAACAAAATGAAATTCAATGGTGAAAAAAGCAAGGTTCTACATTTAAGCAAGAAAAATCAAATGTACAGGTATAGTATAGGGGGTACCTTGCTCAATAATAGTAACTGTGAGAGGGATCTTGGAGTCCTAATGGACAATCACTTAAATATGAGCCAGCAGTGTGCTGCAGCTGCCAAAAAAGCCAACTCAGTGCTGGGTTGCATTAACAGAGGGATATAATCAATATCACATGAAGTGTTAATACCACTTTACAATGCCTTGGTAAGGCCACACTTGGAATACTGCAGCCAGTTTTGGTCACCGCAATGTAAAAAAGATGTTGAGACTCTAGAAAGAGCAACAAAGAGAAGAGCAACAAAGATGATTAAGGGACTGGAGGCTAAAACATATAAGGAACGGCTGCTGGAATTGGGTATGTCTAGTTTAATGAAGAGAAGGACGAGGGGAGACATGATAGTAGTGTTCCAATATCTCAGGGGCTGCCACAAAGAAGAGGGAATGAAGCTATTCTCCAAAGTGCCTGAAAGCAGGATAGGAAGCAACGGATGGAAACTAACCAAAGAAAGAAGCAAACCTAGAACTAAGGAGAAACTTCCTGACAGTTAGAACAATTAACCAGTGGAACAACCTGCCTCCAGAAGTGGTGAATGCTCCAACATTGGAAGTTTTTAAGAAGAGAGTGGACAGCCATTTGTCCAAAATGATATAGGGTTTCCTGCCTGAGAAGGGGGTTGGACTAAATGACCTCCAAGGTCCCTTCCAACATTATTATTATTACTATTATTATTATTATTATTATCATTATTAAAGTGAGCAAGATTAAATAGATATTTGAATGCATCTTTCAAATGCATATTTGAATTTATGCAATCATCAAATTCATAGAGGTTAGAATTAATGGCTATTAATCATAAACAAGAACAAATAACTGTATCTGTCTTGGAGTTTTTAGTTTAATCTCCTATACAGAGTAGAAAGTTAGACTTGATGGCCTAACTAGTCTTATCTAATACCCCAATATTATGATTCTAGTCCAACATTTTATTTATAGTAATGATCAAATGAATGCACTTAGGAAGTTCAGAGGAAAAGCATAAAGAATGGCATTTTTCTATATAAACTTTTACTGAACATTATTTTTTCTTGCTTATGATTAATAGCCATTAATTTTAACCTCTATGAATTTGATGATTGCATAAATTCAAATATGCATTTGAAAGACTGCATTTAACCTGGCTTAGTTTTACGTTATAAGATTTTTTAGTTGCACAGTTTAGATTATGATTCCTAGGTGGAAATTTCAATTCTTTAAATATATGGTTGGTTGCATTGTTGTGAAGATAGCTATGGATTCTTACACTGAATAGAACTTACAGTGTAGCATACAAATCTTTTAATTAGATGTCTCAGTTATCTATAGCCCATATTAGAATTTAAAGTATTATTAATTAGGTGATGGTGGGGAATTTAGCAATTTTCTTCTTGCTAAAGTCAGTAGGAATGTTGAAGAAATTAAGTTGGGGAATCTGGAGTTTTGTCCTAATTTTTTTCCCCTTTATTTATTTTTTTGACAGCATTCAAACCTGTTGACTTGAGCGACCTAAAGCGACGGAACACACAGGACTCTAAGAAATCCTAAAGTGACTTGGGCTGGCCCAGCCCCAGTGTTGGCATGTGGCCACTGGTACATGAATTTGATAACTTTGTGTTGGTTTCCTCCTTGGTCTGGATTGTGCCTGGGGCTGGCTCTGAATTTCCTAGGAAGGATTGGCTTTCTGCCTTTTCTTCTCAGCATTCCCTGGCCTGGGCTGTCTTTTCTTCATTCTAGAATTGAGCCCAGAAGTTCCTTTTCCTTAGTAAATGACATTTTAATCTGACGATAGCCGAGTGGCTAGCATGTGTCCTGTCTGTCTACATGTGAAATAAGACAGCAGCATTGGGAACCACCAGACCTAGACTCTCCCTAAAGTCCTCTCAAAACCCAGCTCTTCCTAGGGAAAATCTGAGAGGCTGATGGGAAAGAAGCAGCAGTGGTTGTGTAGTCTATTCTGCCAACACAAACCAGGAGATTTTAGACTGCTAATGCTTGAGCCTTTGTTTGACGAATGAAACAATATTGCTCAGCCCGTTGGTACAGTGATGAAGAAGAACTGAACAACAGACGCTTCAAGCCCAGGATAGTTTCCCAAGTGCAAACGTTTTGAGATGTACCTGGATAAATCTGACTGGTCTCCCTTACCATGTGGTGAAAAGATGCGCCAGATTCTGTGGTTTTTATACCTTGCTGACTAGCATCCCCAGCCGGGGGGGGGGGGAGGTGGCATTTCTGAGCTAGCCCCAGAGCCCAGCCCCCGTGCCCCAGCAGGGCTGGGGACAGCCTTAAGTGTGTGCTGTTCACCAGCAAGTGGCAGAAGTACCCATGCTTGTGTCTAGCCCAGGCATTGGTGTTGGGGATCCTACCTAAAATAGGTAGGAAAGGGCATGGTGGCTGTTTCTTTCCCTTTGTTATGTCCCCCTTTGAATTGTGTCTGTCTTTAAGGGGTGTTGTAAATAAAACTGTTTAGTCATTTTGACACTCTGTTATGTGAGCTTATCTTGCATTCTTAAAGTGGAATTCACTTAGTTGTCTACTTCTGTATTCTTTTTGTGGCCAATAATAAGCCTCTCCTGACCTAGTATTGCCTTTCTTGGAAGAAGGTGAATATCTTTTTTTTTCCTAGTTACTGTAGTGATAATATTTCTATTAGTCTTCCTAATCATTATTTTGTGTTGACCCTAGCTAGTGGCAAACAATGTCACTATTAGCTTGGTCTTCAGCTAACCAGCTCACCCTCACCTTGTTTGTTGCATCTTTGGTTCTGATGTAGCATACCCTGAAAGAATATTAAGCATCTTCTTCAAACTTCTATAGCTTGGATAAAGGAACCTAGCAAATATCTGTTTTGCAGGAAGTTCAGAAGTGTTTCCTGATGCTTCCAAAGTGGAAACAACTTTATTCTGTTCTGTTCTTCATATTTTGTATACCTGAGAATAGTGTTTATATCTTGAAATGAAAAAAGTGAGATTATTGAGAATCAAATGCTTATAGGTGCTAATGTGACGCAAAGGTTCTTACACAGAGAATATATTATTTCAGCAATGGGGTATTTCCTACCCCTTGGAATATGAAAATAATCCTCAATAATAGCAATTGGGACTGGCAGTCCTATCAAACAATGTGATCATAAAGTATGACATCACCAATTTATGACAGCAGTTGTGACAGTTTAGGTTGTCATTAACAAATTCTGCATGGTCATTACAGTAATTGCAAAATCACATGATAGCCATTTGTGACCGCCTGATGGCTTCCCTATTGACTTTGCTTGTCAGAATCTGGCAGTGATGATGACTATGGGATGCTACAATCATCATAATTGTGAGCTGGATGTCAAATGCCGAAACCACCATGACGTGACTAGGGACCTGCAGCAGCTGCAACTACGAGGACCAGTCATCTCAGTGCTGTGGTAACTTTGAAAGGTCGCTGAACAAGTAATCATTAAGCAAGGACTACAGTACCTGTATCATACTGGCTGAGTGTTCAAATTGAGGGATCTTAGCTGGCATTTTAAGAAGGGAGTGAATTGTGTACAAATTCTGTGGCTTAAAATCATACATGCTTTGCAGCAGAATGGTATAAACACATGCATAAGTTTTTGAGAAGACATTTTTTTAAAGCCTTGACAGTTACAAGCCAACATATTGTTGTCCTAAATGGAAGAAAGTTTCATTGTATAATCTCAATCCAGGGGACATTTTTGTTTTATCGATATTAGTAAAGTTTTTCCTTCGTCCCCAAACTGAATCAGATTATTAGAATAAGCTGGAGCTCTCATTTGTTTGCTATAGTGTAGATTTTTTCTGCTCACTCCATTTTCCTGTTGGTATCTTCCTAGGAAGTTTGATATTTTATTTAGTTTACTAAGCCTTTTATGTTTGCTTTACTTGGGCAATAATTGCCTTAGTCAAATAACAACGTAATGGGATGGATAAGAAACCTGAATATGTTTTACCAAGCAATAAATCTTACATATAAAAGCAGCATGAAGAATTCTAGATCAGAATGCCATACAGACGTTTGAAAACATGAATTGAAAACTCAATAGTAAATATGATCTCTATATAGGCCCTTGAAAATCAATTGGTGGTAATGGTTTTGCACTATTGGAGAGAGTATTATGTGGTGATTGCCATGTGCCTTCTTCCATCTCTTTCTTCAGAGATCTTTTAGACAGGATAGTTGTCAATAAAGGCCTTGGTGGAAAAGGGAGCAGCTCAACAGACTTCCGGAATGATCTTTCTATGCTCCCCTCTCCCTTCAAGGAGTCTTTTTCCAGGACATCATGTAATTATTTATCTGAAGTGAAATTTACATCTTACATTGAATCCAAATAGTGAATGTTCCAAGAACATAATACTGCTTGTATTATGTTATATCATACTGCAGCCTCTGATTTGAATAATTTTATGTGTGGAGCAGACTAGAATGGTGCAATTTTTGGGAAGTTTTCTAAAATTTAGGTTAAATCACAGTGGTGAGAAATCTAAAATCACACAAAAAAGGCTTTTGACTTTTCATAAGTGTTAGTTACGTGAATGGGTTCTGAATCTCTCAATCTGATTAGTGAAGTGAAATTTAACCAAGGACTGTTGAATTGTATGGAGATACCTGTACTATTTGCCTTAAAGAAAACCCTTAGCATTCGGAAGAAATTGTACAACAGAGAAAGAAGACTGCCTCAAAGTACTACAAACAACAGATATTTAAAATCATTGGTCCATGAGAGGAATCTGGACTGAAATTTTTCAAAGAGTATGATTACTTAGGAAGTTCTAATGTTTGCTTTCTGGACATTGAGTTCTGTAGTTTTTAACGGCTTGATTTGTCTTTGCATTTATGATTTTTTAAATTTTACATTCCCTTTCCTCCCTGACAAAAATGCTTGGATTCTCACATGGAATGACTTAATTCTGGGTTACAGATTACAGTCTGACTAGAAATGCTGCTGCAGACAATTCAGTGTGCCTTTATTAGGACAACAATTTTTAAGAAGGGTTGTATTTTCAGTGACTCTGAATAGTGTTGGCCCTACTCATTGATTTATTTTCACATAAGCCCGCATATTGGCAATGAACACTTGCTTTCTCCTTCATTTAAGCAGCTTGGATGTTCAGTAACTTTTCTTAGAACCTTAACTCCTGGATGTGAATGAGCCACTGAGTTGCATAATAGTGCCAACACTTTCTCTTTTTTTCTGCTTATACTGTGTTAGAGGAATGAGAGCCCTTAGTCTTTATAAACACTTAGTGTCTGTCTAGATAAGCATCTTTAGCAATATCGTATTGGCTGTTCTGACACAGGCTACAAGTGAAATTGCAACTAATTTTCCACATCTTACTGTTGTAGAACATTTGTTTTATATTCTTTCAGCCATTCATATTAACTGCTATTACATAGCTTTGTGGCTAGTAAAGATACGTACGTTTATCTCCCTGTATTCAATTACATTTCTACTACATTTGGAATTTAAAATACAAAAGATATTTGCAATAGTGGTGGATATCTGTAACTCGGGTGTAGGATGAGGGTGAAGGTTCGTTCTCCGAGCTTGTGGGTTGGTTTCTGAACATTTCGTTACAAGGCTAGGTAACATCTTCAGCAGAGTTTAGGGGATGTCCGTGTCAGTGTTCTGTTTGTAAGGGCTTCAGGTGCGGGTGTGTCAAGGGAGGGTCTTGTGATGGGTCAGGTATGAGTCATCACTGAGAGGCTTGATAAGAAAGATATTGCAAGTTTGCAGATGAGGAAAATGTTACTAGGCAGTATTAAAGTCAGCTGAGTTTTTAAATAATATTTTAATTAGCATTTTGATACTCAAATGTATGGGTTGTCTTTAAGTATAAATAATTAAAGTAGAAGGAGCCATTTTGGTGTAGTGGTTAAGGCATCAGAATAGGACACTGGGAGACTTGAGTTCCAATCTGCCTTAGGGTAGAAACCAACTGGGCTACCTGAAGCCAGTCACTCTCTAGGAGGTAGGAAATGGCAAATCGGTTCCAAAACTTAACCAAGAAAATTGCAGGGACTGCAGGAAAAAAATTGTAGGGAATGAAAAAAAAAACTGCAAGGGAAAAAAAAATCACTGTAGCCCACTCTGTACATTCATGGCCCACATAAATATAGAAATAAAATTAGGGTAGAGCAGATACACAGAGCTATCCCACCTTATTTTGTTACATACACTAAAAAGATAATGCCTCCAATGGCTATTGTGGAAAAGGGGATTGAACAAATTTTCAGAAGCTACGCTATGCATGTTTCCTGTGTTTTAAATACATGTCAAAGTGAGCAAGAATGAAACCTGACAGTGGTTGATCAAAATTTATGTGCATCTTTAAGTTTCAGCAATGGAAATCTTCCAACTCAAGCTGATTACAAGTGATTTTTATTTCAAAGTGTCTCACAAATTTATCTCAGAAAGCCACAAGTGGGCTGCTTCCATTAGAGTTACTAACCATTGGAAGTATTAACTTGATCCCTGTTGGATGTGTCACAGGCATTTTAATAGCACACATGAGACTGATTCTACCACTGGGCCTTAACAAAAACAAGTTCAACTTTCATATGGGACACTAATATACCTACGAGGTCTTCCCTAATAGGTAGTGTTCCAATTTAAGCCAAAGTAAAGTCTTCTTTGTGGAGCATATAACATATAGAAATATAATAGGGAGACCCGGGAGAAAAGGGGAAGTACACCTTGACATTTTTAACTGCTATACTGCAGTTATACTTTTTACAATCTCTTTTGCCTTGCAGCCCCCCAACTAGGGGCATTAAGCAGGCTCAAGTCGCAACTGCGAAACATTTACAAACCCAAATTTCTTTTTCTGACAAAGAGTTAAAGAATTAAATTGGGAGACTAAGATGGCCATTTCGAGCTCTGAAGAGAGCAGAATGAGCTCGAAATGGTCATCTTAGTCTCCCAATTCTTTAACTCTTTGTCAGAAAAAGAAATTTGGATATGTGTCTGTGTGTGTGTGTGTGTATGTATGTGTGTGTGTGTGTATGTATGTATGTATGTGTGTGTATATATATATAAAAAATGTTGGTTCTATGATTTTGCATATCTAGATCCCAAATCATCTGCTTTAGTTCAGCCAAGATTTTATCAAGTCCCAAAGCAGATAGTGCTGAAAAGGTAAGACTCCAATATTCCAAATTACTAGTCTTTGATTGGAGAAGAACCTGCCCTGTAAGGTGAGAAGAATTAAGGTAGTTCCCCAGTAGACTTGCTTCAGCCAATGATGAAGTTTTAATTAGGCCCTTAAGATTTGGAAGAATTTGGCTTGGATTGCTTCCAAACCTGAAGGCCTCTTATTAATACAAAAATGAGTAACATTTGCAGTGGTGGGGTTCAAATATGTGAACAACCGGTTCTCTGTGGATGCCGCTTTTGGAAGTCCATTCAGGTTATGGGCAACAAAAAATTAGCTACCGGTTCTGCTGAACTGGTGTGAACTAGCTGAATCCCACCACTGACTATATGGTGTCAAACCCAGAACTTTGGCTTTAAATAGTTTAAAAACTGATGAGACAATTGTTTCCAAATTGATCTGCAAATTTCAAGGGACAATTTTGAGGTTCTGCTCGAAGGCTTGTTTGAGTAGATCAGCAAGTAAAAGACTGAACATAAAGATGAGATATTTAAAGGAATTTACCTCCTCCATGAGTTTGCTGTTAATTGTCATTTTAACTGGGTTCTAATTGGAGAATAGCAGTACTTTTGTTTTGGAGTAATTTATTTTGAGGTGGTTACCTACAGAACTAAAATGATAAAGAGTTTTAAGTCCTCTTTAAAGGCTTACTTGTGTTACAGATTGGCTGGCTGCATCATCGGCAAAAAGAATGGGATGATGGGCATGGGAGAAAGGATGGAATTTTGACTTAGCAGACATTTCAATAATATTGTTAATGTAAATATTGAATAATAGTGTGGGGAGGATAGTTTTATTTTATGCTGTGGCTACTAAAAGGGAGTTCAGTTAAATCAGGGGTCTTCAAACTTGGCCATTTTATGACTTGTGGACTTCAACTCCCAGAATTCCTCAGCCAGCATACCTGGCTGAGGAATTCTGGGAGTTGAACTCCACAAGTCATAAAAGGGCCAAGTTTGAAGACCCCTGAGTTAAATCATCAAGAAATATTAACCATTCTTTACTTGAGTGGTTGTGCCTTGGTGTAATAGTATTATTAGCCTAAGAAGACAACTATCTGTTGTAATGCCTAATTTCCTCCAGAGTCATTCTCACTGAATAGAATCAAAGGCTGTCAAAAAATGCTTTAAATGGATTTAGTACATTCGCCCCCAGCCATTTTGGGAAGGTGATTGGCAGACCATATTTTTCACTTCTATAGCAAGCTTTTGAGGGCCGAGTTATAATTCCCTTTGAGAGAGAGAATTAATAAACCAAAGACTTAACAGTCTTGCTATCTGTATTTCCACAGAGCATTATGATAAAGTGTTATTTTCTATGTAGAATTGGATTTTGTGTGTTTTCCTCTGATTGCATTCTAGCTATGATATGCTAAGCTTCGTTACTTTTATCTCCAATGTATCAAACAGCTAATTTGGCTCTGCTAAGCAGCCAGCCTCAACTGCATGACCCATGGTGATGCAAGAAAACCAGTCATAAACATTTCATTGGCCTCTGGTGGTGGGTTATTTATTAAGTCTCCCATTCTGTAGAAATAAAAAAAAAACAATCTTAGCAGATAACATTCATCCTGAGATGACAGAGAAATGTTCGTTACCATCATCATCTTTAACAAGCCATAAGCCACATCCAGAGTATAAGTTGCTACCTTATGACATTTTGGGATGATTCCATTTTGGCTTAGTATCCCAAAAAATCAGACACACACCAGTAGGCATGTTGAGCCATGCACATGGTTGACTCTTAGGATCACTAATCAGAGGCTTTTCAACATCAAGTCCAAAATCACATATGCTAGCTCAGGTAAGAAGACTTTTGCATCAGAGGGAGCAATATACCTGCAGAATCCTAAACATATCCCAAATGCAAAGATTTCGAATCAGCACTCTGGTACACTGGAAATCTGAAGAGAAAGATGAAGTTCTTACTGATTATTGCAACCTTCCTCTCTCCACTCTTAAATCTTTGTCAATGTTATATAGAATTTACCAGACAGAATAGTGACTAAAACGCAGCTCCCTTGCCATCTCAATGGTCCCCTCATCCAAATTTAGATCATGGATGAATGAGATCTAATTTTGAACTTCCTGGGGTTTAGCAGCAGCATGACAAGGTCAAATTAATAAAACACACAGAAAAAAATGGGACAGAAAAGGGTAGAAGGTCTAAAGTGTCTGATCTCAGCTGGCACATTAATAGCAAAATGCATATTTTCACAAAGTGTGTACTGATACTTCCCAGCAGGGTTTTTTTTCTCATAGAACGCCCAGAATGGAGTTCCAGCACCTTTTTTGGATGGAACCTTGTAGGGTAGGCAAGGCCGGTTGTATGTCGTGCATGAGTTCCGGCACCTTTTTTTTTTTTTTTTTAGAAAAAAAGTATTGCTTTTCAGAGAAAAAACACCTAAAAAACACACAACTATTGTGCTACTGTGCGTTCCAGATTTCTGGATTGTTCTGATCCCCAAAAGGTAGGTTTTGCACATACTTACATCCTACCATTATCTTGCTGAAGGGCACAGGAAGTACACAAAAAATTGTGCTTAAGGTTAACCAATGAATTGACCATTTTTCAGTTATTTTTTTAAACAGACAGATAGCTCAGTTAGCCTTATGGATGCCTAGAGAGATACTCACAGACAGTAGATTAGTCACCCCACTTACTGCAGAAGGGATGTAGCCCCACCCCCGTCTTGTTTTATATTGTCTCATTGCATGCATGTATAGGATCATGGAGGTCATCCTAATAGCTCTAGCTGTCTTTACAAGGAGAGGTTTCTACATGATGCGATAACACAATCCTGTGAGGAAGCGTAAAACGCCTTCTTGGTATATGGGGCAATGGAGAGAGTGTAGGATTTAAAGGCTACCTCTATTAATACACTCAGATCTGTTTTCCTCCTTTGACCCCGAGGGCTTAATGCCATCTAAAGTAAAACTTGCTAGAGACATTATTCCTCTTTTTGCTTTGCCAAGACTAAACCCACTTACCTCTGAATCTTTAAAAGCCTTCCCAATTTTCCAATACGAACTGCATAGTTTGACTGTTTTCTCCCATGCATTTTAGCAATCTAAAACTTTACAGTGCACTGTTCTTCAATTTTGACAAAAAAATTATTCCTAAGTGAAAAGTTTTTTTTTAAAAAACTACTTATTATGAGATGTTTACCCAGATGACAAATATCTCTGCGTTTTTATTTTGCATACTGCATTGTTGTTGATATATTAATCAGTTGACTTGATATCCTGTCCTGTTACAGGAAATATTTCTTTTTTTTTTTAAAAAAAAAAAAAGGTGCCCTTTTTTCTTTTAAAGGATGTGGGAAATGAAAGTGGAAAAAAATATTTAAAAGAATGAAATTAAGAAAATAAACAAATGCTGCTGAAAAAAGAAGTTATGTAAACAAGGAGTAGATTTGTTTGACATGTTTAGGAATCTAAAAAGTTTTTTTTTTTACTGTCTCTATAATTGTCACCATGACTGAAGCTCTTTTTTTATTTATAACCTGCTTTTCCACCATGAGTCTAGGGCAGAATAGGCAGCACTTCCTTCTCCAATGATTTCTCCAAAAGCTTCCATGACTGGGAGTGAACTAAACCTGGGTCTCCCTGTTCTTAATTCAACATATTTAACCACTATACCAGGGGTAGTCAACCTTGGCTCTTTTATGACTCGTGGACTTCAACTCCCAGAATTCCTGAGCCAGCTGTGCTATACTATATTATATTGGCTCTCTTGATGACAGATTATATTACCAACTCACAATGTAACATTCCTGCCCTCCTAACAAAAACATATACTGTAATATGTTCTTAGAATTGTCCTTTCTACAAAAGAACTTGAAAGTGAACACTATTTTTAAATGGATCCAGGAAATGATAAGCCAAATGGCTGAATGTTTATCTGTTTATCTTCTAGATAAACTGGTGCAACAACACTATATTAAATTGCCAAGCCTTGAGCTTTAAGGACAACTCTGACTGAAAAATTAACATAACTCTCTGCGAGGGGAAAGCTTAACATGCTGGCTATTTAGTGATATGATAATGTCAACAAGCATACTTATAGGGTGATCTAATTACACATGATTAGAACTTTCAACAGCAGAGAGTAGGATACACACAGTGGGTTCCCTTAAGGATTTGTGTTTTGCAACTCTTCATCAATGTTCTGAAGTTAGAAATGAACATTGAGATGGCTACTCTTCATAATGTGGCACCAAACTGTTTTAAGGGTTAAAACAGAAATAACAAAGAACATTTATTGTGGGCTTTCCAAAGGCATCTGATTGAACTCTGTAGGAACAACAATCTGGACTATGTAAATCTGTTTTGGTCTAACAAGCTTATTTTAAATCAACATTCCAAAATAAGATGGGCTGGAGAAAATACATGCCCCTGTTGATAGGATAGGCCCTGTCTGCAGAGTGCCTTTTTCCGGAGCCAATTTTAGTGGAATAGCTGAACCCAAAGGGTGGGATGCTGGAAGGGTGCTGCCTTTTTTTTTTAGATACCCCTTCCTGTCTCTACCTTCTGCTTTGGGCAAATGCTTCAGTAGCTCCTGATGCCACCACTATCTTCCAAAGTGTGCCAATGTATTTGTGTGTCTGTGTCTTTGTGAGAGGGGACTTTTACAACCCTATGCTTTTGGGTTGTGGTGAAAAGATTAAAAATGGAAATAAATAAATACATGAAAATAAATAAAAGGACACCATTTTTGGCCACATAGCATGAAGGCATTGTTGAGAGGAATTCCCCCATTCAGGCTCTTCCAGCCAGGATTCTCACAGGTGGCGCAGAGGAGAACAAATAGGACGTGAAGCCAGCTACTGGAAAGAGAGGTTTAATCACAGAGATTAAAGCTGAGTGATAATTCAGCATGAATCCCCAGCTAGCTAGACAGAATGGTCCTCAAAGGTGAGTTCTTATACCCTTTCATGCTTTCCAAATTGTCATTTCTGATTTGTGAGTTTAAAATTTGTCTTTTCTGATTTGTTGGTCAGTGTTTATTGTTGGGTTAATTTCTTTATCAATTCTGTCTAAAAAAAAGTGTTAATCTTTGCTCCAGGAGGGATCTGGTGTGATTATTTTATTCTTGTGTACCTTTTAGTGTTTCTATTCTAACTTGTCAATCCTGATTGCGGTCAGCTGGTTCTGCATTCCTGTGGTTTAGACTTGATACTTTGTAGCCAGTGTGTGTTAAGTGTTTGTTTATTTAGCCTCAGGCTGCTGCTGAGTCAGACTAGTTTGTATTGGGTTCTTCCTGTATTTGCCAAGGCATTTTCTCTTTGGGTGAGGAAGGGGTGTCCTGCTCTCATCAATGCCCCCATTTTGGGCTATCACTGGTGTTTCAGTGATCAGCCCAACTGGTGGTCAATTTGGCACATCATGAGAGAGATTTTCTTGCTCTATTCTTTGCCTCTGATGGAGTTGTGCAGATCTTTAGGCATCTCAACCCTAAAGGAATTAATTGGCATAGGCAACAAAGGAGGACTGTGATTATAGTAGCGATGAGAATTTTCAAGAAGAGAAGAGCCAAGAAAGGTCCCAGGATGATTGGTTATGTCCAGTATTCTGTGCTAGTTCTTTTAAATGTTTGATATCTTGTTCAATTAGTCCAGATTGGTCGGATAGCAAAGCCCATGGAATTCTTCACAGCCATGATTGTGCCTCAACAGTTAGTAGTCAATAGCTGCTCTATTCTCAAGGGTTGCTTCTCTGACTTGCTTTAATTCCTTTTTTAAGGTACCTAGGGCATGGGAGGTGGTATTTAGGCTTTTAGCTAGGGTACATGCCAGGCTGTTTATGTTCCTTGAATTTCGCGCTGCAAGCCCTGACACTCCCACTAGAGAGACAGCCAATGCAACATAGTCAGCCTTGGTGAGGAGGGGGGGCCTTTGAATCACAGTCAGGAGGCAATGTGTGGAAGCTCCTCTTTTGCCACCTTTGCAAGGAGGCCATTAACTTGGTTAACATGGTTAATTTTGATTCTATGAACCCAGAGGTACATTTCAAATACAAAAATACAATACAAATACTATACAGCAATTTAACAAAGATGAACTTAATTCCCTCCCCCATTTGTTTCAGTTTCAAAAAGTGTCTTTAATGTCCACTCTTCGGTTTCTGGGTTTTTTCTAAGTCTCAGGGGTGGAACCTTTGATGTTGCTTCAGGTATAATGTTGTGGTCTATGACTGCTGGTTTGATGTGGGTACAATGGATCCAGGCATTCCTTTCAGCTACCTTGATTGCTGTCTGGGTGGTTAGCAGAACTTGAAAAGGACCATTCCACTTTGGTTGTAGAGGTGACTTGTGGCTGTATGACTTTATCGAAATCCAGTCTCCTGGTTCAAAAAGATGTAGATTCTCTTCTAATGATAAGGTTTGCATCAGGGCACTTTGCTTCCACAGTTCTTTGAGCCATTGGTGTAGAGCTGTAAGATAGGATGATAAGACTACCTCCCCCTTTTCTAAACAAAGGGACTGGGGGTCTAGGCCTTTAAGTGTGTCAGGTGGACGACCAAAAAATAACTCAAAGGGGGAGATGCCCATGTCTCACCTTGGCCGGGTTCAAAGATGGAACAAGGCTATGGGTAGTACTTGGGGCCAGGGCAGGTGGGTCTCCTGACAGAGTTTACCTAGGAGGGTCTTTAATTCCCTATTCTGTCTCTCTACACCCCCCCACCAAGGAACTGGGGTGTCCCGGTGTGGGTAGGTCTTGTTTAATGCCCAATGCTTGGAGGACATGTGTGATTACCTATGACACAAAGTGTGTGCCTTTGTCCATGTCTAAAATGCTTGGGACTCCAAACCTGGGCACAAGTTCTTTTAATAGGTGTCTTGTTGTCTCTAGAACAGTGGCATGGCGGCATGAGTATGCTTCCACCCAGTGGGTGAGCTGGTCCCTACAGACTAGCACATATTAGTAACCATTGACTCTGGGGAGTTGAATGTAATCCAGTTGGAGTTTTTCAAAGGGGCATTGGACCCATGATGTCCCCCCTGTGTGCATTGCTTTCCTTGAGGAAGCATTGTTTGCTTGGCATATTTGGCATGTCTTGGCTATCCGAGTGGCTTCACTGTAGACCCCTGGGGCATACCACACTCTCCTTATGGCATCTACTATTACTTGTGTCCCACAGTGCCCTTTGGAGTGTAGCTGCTGATAGATTAGTCATAGCAGATGTCTGGGGGCTATGGGCCTCCCGTCTGGGACCCACCAAAATCCTTCTTCATAAACTGCCTCATATTTCTCTTCCCAAGTTTTTATTTCCCCAGGTTCTAACAGATCTTGATATTGTACTGTTGTTCCTAATTGTAATGTAGGGAAGGTAGTGAATGCCTTCAGGGGTTGAGTGGCAGCCCACTTGGCTGTGACATCAGCAAATTGATTTCCTCTTGTGACCCTTGAATCATCCTTCTGGTGTGCTCTACAATGGATGACTGCTAGGGATGAGGGTAATTGGATAGCTTTCAATAGGTCAGTGTGGGCAATTAGTTGGCCATTAGATATTAAGAAACCCCTCTGTTTCCAGAAAGCACCGGTAGCCTTCTGAGATCTATAGGCAGCTGGATCTCTTTCAAACAGATTCCTGACAAACCTAGCAGACAACTTTGTCTCCCAAAAAGTAGAGAAGGGAATTAGGGGATTAGCCATTTTGGATCTAATTCTCACTAACAGAAATGAAATGATAGAAGATGTTGAAGCCACAGGAACCTTGGGAGGTAGTGATCATGCAATATTGGAATTCAACATTATGGAAGCACAAGCAATAGAACATAGTCAAACTAGAGTCTTGGACTTCAAGAGAGCTAATTTCAATAAAAGAGTGCTTGGGAAGGATTCCATGGATGAGAATCCTCCAGGGGAGAACAACTCAAAAAGCTTGGGAAATTCTGAAAAGCGAAATAATAGCCCAGTCTAGCACAATACCAACAAAGAGGAAAAATAACAGCTTCAAAAAAACCCAGCATGGCTGCATAAAGAACTCTCTGATAAATTGAAAGATAAAAAGGACAAGTATAGAAAGTTGAAAGAGGGGCACATAACTAAATCACAATATCAACAAATAGCCCGAGCCTGCAAAGATGAAGTGAGGAAAGCTAAGGCTCATAATGAACTAAGGCTTGCAACCAAAGTCAAAAATAACAAAAAAAGCTTCTTTCAACATGTAAAAAACAAGAAAAAAGTTATGGAAATGATTGGCCCAGTAGTGGGCGAAAGTGGCAAGAAGGTGACAAGCAATAGAGAGAAATCAGAACTATTTAACTCGTTTTTTGCATCTGTCTTTACACAAAGGGAAAAAACAGACCAACCTATCAAAAATAGTGCCATAAAAAACAGTATAGAAACACAAGATAGGCAAGAAAATGGTAAGTGAGCACCTGTCCAGCCTAGACGAGTTCAAATCACCAGGACCAGATGGATTACACCGTAAGGTTCTCAAAGAACTGGCAGATGTGATCTCAGAACCACTGAACTATATTTTTCAAAGATCTTGGAGCACTGGGGAACTGCCAGAGGACTGGAAAAGAGCTGATGTAGTTCCCATCTTCAAAAAAGGAAAAAAAATGGATCCAGGAAATTACAGACCTATCAGCCTGACCTCAATACCTGGGAAGATTCTGGAAAAGATAATCAAACAACAAATCAGCGAACACCTCGAGGTAAACAAGGTCATTACTAAAAGCCAACATGGGTTTGTCAAAAACAGATCATGCCAGACAAACCTTATTGCATTCTTTGACCAAGTGACAAAATTAGTGGATCAGAGGAATGCTGTGGATATAATTTACTTGGACTTCAATAAGGCATTTGATAAAGTAGATCACAACCTACTACTCGAAAAGATAGAAAAAAATGGGTTAGACAGCATCACCACCAGATGGATTCATACCTGGCTGACTGGCTGTACTCAGCGTGTGGTCCTCAATGGAACTGCATCTACATGGAGGGAAGTGTGTAGTGGGGTGCCCCAGGGCTCTGTTGTAGGCCCAGTGCTCTTCAACATCTTCATCAACGATTTGGAGGAGGGGATAGATGGGGAACTCATCAAATTCGCAGATGACACCAAGCTGGCAGAAATAGCCAACACTCCAGAACACAGGCTTAAGATACAGGAGGACCTGAACATTTATTTATTTATTTACAAATATTTATATGCCGCCCAATCCCAAAGGACTCAGGGCGGCGTACAAAATTAAAAACAGTCGTAAAACAATAAAATAATCCAGTCATACCGCGAGTCCGATCATATCCCGGCCCCCCGGGGACACCAGCCCCAGGCCTGCCAGAACAGGAGAGTTTTAACAGCTTTCTTAAAGGCTGGCAGGGTGGGAGTAATTCGCACCTCGGGGGGAAGTTGATTCCACCAGGTCGGAGCCACCACAGAAAAGGCCCTTCCCCGGGGGCCCGCCAGCCGACATTGTCTGGCCGATGGGACCCGAAGTAGGCCCAATCTATGGGACCTCGCCGGTCTCTGGGAGCTGTGCGGCAGAATGCGGTCCTGTAGGTAACCTGGCCCTATGCCATGAAGGGCTTTAAAGGTGATAACCAACACCTTGAATTGCATCTGGAGACCCACAGGAAGCCAGTGCAGCTCGCGGAGGATAGGTGACACGTGGGCGTACCTTGGCGCGCCCACAATCGCTCTCGCGGCTGCGTTCTGAACCAACTGCAGCCTCCGAACGCCCTTCAAGGGTAGCCCCATGTAGAGCGCGTTACAGTAATCCAGTCTTGAGGTGACAAGGGCATGAGTGACTGTGAGTAAAGCCTCCCGGTCCAAATAAGGCCGCAACTGGTGCACTAGGCGAACCTGTGCAAAGGTCCCCCTGGCCACAGCCGATAGATGTTGTTCCAAATTTAGCTGTGAGTCCAGGAGGACACCCAAGTTGCGTGCCTGCACTGAGGGAGGTAAATTTGCCCCCCCCCAGGACTAAAGATGGACCGTCCAGTTGGCCTTTGGGAGGCAAGACCCAGAGCCACTCGGTCTTGTCAGGGTTGAGTCTAAGCCTGTTCACCCCCATCCAGACCCTCACATCTTCCAGGCACCGGCACATCACGTCGACTGCTTCACTGAAAGGACACGGGGTGGAGATATACAATTGGGTATCATCCGCGTACTGATGATACCTCACCCCGTGTCGCCGAATGATCTCACCCAGCGGTTTCATGTAGATGTTAAAAAGGAGGGGGGACAGGACCGAGCCCTGAGGCACCCCATAATCGAGGCGCCTAGGGGTCGATCTCTGTCCGCCCACCAACACCGACTGCGACCTGTCAGAGAGGTAGGAGGAGAACCACCGCAATACGGTGCCGCCCACCCCCACCTCTCCAAGACGACGCAGAAGGATACCATGGTCGATGGTATCGAAAGCCGCTGAGAGGTCAAGAAGCACCAGGATAGAGGAATAACCCCTATCCCGGGCTCGCCAGAGGTCATCGGTCAGTGCGACCAAAGCAGTCTCAGTGCTGTAGCCGGGCCTGAAACCAGATTGAAAAGGGTCCAGATAATTGAACAGACTTGAACACTGGGCATTATCTAACAAAATGAAGTTCAATGATGAAAAAAGTAAGGTTCTACCTTTAGGCAAAAAAAACCCAAATGTACAGATATAGTATAGGGGGTACCTTGCTCAATAGTAGTAACTGTGAGAGGGATCTCGGAGTCCTAGTGGACAATCCCTTAACTATGAGCCAGCAGTGTGCTGCAGCTGCCAAAAAAGCCAACTCTGTGCTGGGTTGCATTAACAGAGGGATATAATCAATATCACGTGAAGTGTTAATACCACTTTATAATGCCTTGGTAAGGCCATACTTGAAATACTGCATCCAGTTTTGGTCACCGCGATGTAAAAAAGATGTTGAGACTCTAGAAAGAGTACAGAGAAGAGCAACAAAGATGATTAGGGGACTGGAGGCTAAAACATATGAGGAACGGTTGCTGGAATTGGGTATGTCTAGTTTAACGAAGAGAAGGACAAGGGGGGACATGATAGCAGTATTCCAATATCTCAGGGGCTGCCACAAAGAAGAGGGAATTAAGCTATTTTCCAAAGCACCTGAAGGCAGGACAAGAAGCAACGGGTGGAAACTAATCAAGGAGAGAAGCAACCTAGAACTAAGGAGAAACTTCCTGACAGTTAGAACAATTAACCAGCGGAACAACCTGCCTCCAGAAGCGATGAACGCTCCAACACTGGAAGTTTTTAAGAAAAGACTGGACAGCCATTTGTCTGAAATGGTGTAGGGTTTCCTGCCTGAGCAGGGGGTTGGACTTGATGACCTCCAAGGTCCCTTCCAACTTTATTATTATTATTGTTATTGTTATTATTTGAACATACCATGGTAAAATGTGCATGTTTGAATGGGATGTCTAAGTGGAGCCCTTCTGTAGTGCATTTAATGATTGCCCCCACTTTACAAAGCCTGTCCACGAGGGACAGGGGAGATTGGGGACAAATGGTGAATGGGTGTTTTAGGGGAAAAGGGCCAATTTCCACTTTTAGGTTGTTTGTGAATTCGACCGGGATAATTTTCCCTCCCACCCCCACTATGTTATCCTTGGCCCCAGGCACTATTGAATCTTTAAAGGGTGCCTTAGTGATAAGAGAGGAGGTGGTTCCAGTGTCAGTGAGACATTCATATGCCTTTCCCCCTATAGTTACTGTCAAAAGGGGCTCTCCATAGGGCCATCCTTTAGGGAATAGCCAGCCCGTAAAATGTGGCCTTGAGTTCATCATAATCACTTTCTAGTCAGGATGTCCTGTTGCTCCCATTGGGGTTGGTGTCAATCCCTATCTCCGTTCTGATGGCGTGTGGTTTCCTTAGGGAAGGGGGGTTTTGGTTGGTTATGACGATTCCGGTTTTCCCTGTTTTGACCTCCCCAGCAATTTTTGCTAAAATGTCCCTCCCTCCCACAACAGAGGCAATGCCTACAGAATGTTTCCCTTTTAAATTCACACTGCCAGCATTTTGTCCTTCCCTGGGGGGGGGGGTTTCCGTGTTGCCTTTGTCTGCTATCCTTGTTTAACATTGCAAAGGCTTGTAAGACTTCCCTTCTTTCTGCTCTACTCCTCTTTTCCTTCTCCCTCTCTCTTTCTGCTTCCTTCCTTTCTTTTTCTTCTTCTGCTAATTTTTCCCTCTGGTCAAATACAAAGTTTGCGATTCTGCGCAACTCTGAGATGTCTGATGTCAACCAGTTAGAGACTATCTTATGAAAGTGCCCCCGGATACCACTTGCCGATTGATTAACAAAGGCAGCAGCAAGAATTTTCTGGTCCTTTTGGCAGCCTAGATCTAAATGAGCAAATGTGACTCCGGCTTCTAAGAGACAGACCCAGAAAGCATCTGGGGTTTTCTTGTCCCTCTGTGTTGTTTTTTGGAATTCAGACCAGTTCAGGGGCCTTTTCCCTATCTCCTGGAGGGCTTCCATTAAATTATTTTTAGCCCTCGTATATTTGTCCCAGTGTTTTTGATTGTTGTAGTCCCAGTCTGGGCGGTTAAGGGGCCAGGCAACTGTAGCAGGGGCTACTTGCCCAGGGGTAATTATTATAGTTCGCCTGGCTATCTCTTTAGTTTTTTCAAAAAGCTTCATTAGCTCGTCTTTCATTAAAAACACATGTAATAGCTGGGTCATGTTTGCCCAAGACAGATTGTGGGTTTCCACAATTGATTTTATAGTTGTTATGACTGATTGAGGGTGTTCTTGGAACATAGGAGTGTCCTTTTTCTAAACAACCAAGTCAGATGGGGAGAAGGGGGTGTGGGTTAAAATATGATCAGCCTGGCCCTCAATCACCCAGGTACAGGCCTGTTCAGTGGGGGGGGCATGATTTTTGGTTCGGGGTCGTCTAAGGGAGGCTAAGGTTTGAACTCAATTTGAGCCTGGCTTTTTAATCTGGGTAGTTCAGCCCAGCAATACCAGTAGGGTAGCTGGGCTGGTTCTATTCTGGATCTAAGTGCTTTCAATGTTTTGAATTCTGGCCAAATCTGTTTTCCGCACTCATCTTTAAGCAAAGCCTATTTTTTTTACATAATTCCTTTAACTGTTTCTTTTTCCTACTTGCCTGGATGGGTAGCTAATTCCCATCCCAAGCTTCAAGAAAGCTTTTCACTGGAGAGCCTATCTCGACCCTTGAACTAGAACTTCCCATGATTCCCTTATTCCTGATACAGGGGTTCACTTTGGTTCTATCGGGTCTGGCGCACTGAAGCCTCCTAGTGAGACCTCCGCCTATCACCACAGTTTTGGGTCAAAATGGGACCCACGGAGGACTCTGGATCCCTCACAGAGTATGTGACGCTCCTTTAGGGATCTACCACCATGATTTCAGACCAAAATGTGGTCTGTTGAGGATTCTTCTGCTCCCTGCAGAAGGTACAGGATGCTTTCTTACCGGCTTTACCTTCACTTTTCACCACCACTGTTTGTGGACTTCAAATGTCTGGGAGGACCTCTGCTTGTTTCCAGAAGTAAGGGATGCTCCTAGCCTGGGGCTTAATTTCCTAACTTGAGGCTTTTGCTTATAAATTACTGGCGGAAGGGGTCCTGGTCTACCAATGTAAAAAAAAATTCTGAAAGGGGTTCAGTCTACCAATACAAAATATTTTTGCCCACTCGGCTCTCCCTTTCTCAGAAGGTCTCACACTCTGATGTCCTCCCCTTGCTTTCCTGGGCGCTGCCAGTCATGGTTCCAGGGGAGCTAGCAGCAGGCCAGGATGCAGCTGGAGGGCAAATGGAGGGAGTGAGATTCAGCTGATTTTCAGAGGAGGGTGCCCCACACATACACCCATACACTCTTCCTTTCGTTCTTCGGACCCTTTGAATCTAGGAATTTAAATTTGACAACACTTACCCTCTTTCCAGGTAGCTGTTTGAGCGCAAGACTCAAAAACTCCCTTTAATATCCATTGCTGATCTGGCAGGGTCCGTGGAGACTTCCCCATGGAACAAAGTGTCCGCTGCCGGCTGGGTGATGGCTCTTCCGGGCCCGGTCCGGTGGCTGGGTGAGCTGGAAGTCCCTTTGTGGTCACCAGGTAATTGTTGGGAGGAATTCCCCCGTTCAGGCTCTTCTAGCCGAGATTCTCACAAGCGGGGCAGAGGAGAACAAATAGAAACGTGAAGCCAGCTACTGGAAAGAGAGGTTTAATCACAGAGATTAAAGTTGAGTGACAATTCAGCATGAATCCCCGGCTAGCTAGACAGAATGGTCCTCAAAGGTGAGTTCTTATACCCTTTCATGGTTTCCAAAATTGTCATTTCTGATTTGTGAGTTTAAAATTTGTCTTTTCTGATTTGTTGGTCAGTGTTTATTGTTGGGTTAATTTCTTTATCAATTCTGTCTAAAAAAAAGTGTTAATCTTTGCTCCAGGAGGGATCTGGTGTGATTATTTTATTCTTGTGTACCTTTTAGTGTTTCTATTCTAACTTGTCAATCCTGATTGCGGTCAGCTGGTTCTGCATTCCTGTGGTTTAGACTTGATACTTTGTAGCCAGTGTGTGTTAAGTGTTTGTTTATTTAGCCTCAGGCTGCTGCTGAGTCAGACTAGTTTGTATTGGGTTCTTCCTGTATTTGCCAACGCATTTTCTCTTTGGGTGAGGAAGGGGTGTCCTGCTCTCATCAGCATGCAACTATAGGTTCAGCTCTTCAGCAATGGTTCACAACAGAGCATTTTTTTTTTAAAAAGTGATAAATATAGTCACCTTTTTACCAATAAACATTAAAATAGGAACTATCAATGTTGGCAAATATAAATGGTGTAGCAGTTCAGCAACTTATAAGAAAATTAGAAAAGCAAAAAGGGCACCAACATATGACAAGATGGAGCTGGGTTGCTAGAAAAGGATTATTTCCACCAGAACTTCAGAAGAGATTGACAGAAATGCTGTAACTTCACGCACACAGCCTGAAAGGAAGGATACAAACTGAAAGGATGGATGCAGACAACCATTTCTATACTTGTTACAGAGAAATAAAGACACCTAGCACCCCACCAAAAACAACTTATTGCAAAATTCTCGCAAAATGTAAATTCTAGCAAAATGTTTTTACTGATTGCTACAGAAATAAAGAACTCTTAAAACAGGCTTTCCCTCTGCTATAATTCATCTGCGCTTCTCAGTTTCCTGGCAATTCTAGCTGTTTATCAGAGACTGAAGAGATGGTCCCTCTCAGTGGTTCTCCAGCCTCTGCACAGCATTGTCTGCTTCTTTTCCAATTTCCCCTTTGTTTTACTGTAAAAGCCTCCAAGGTTTTGATATTAATTATTAAATTGTGTGTTTGTGTGTATGTCTGGACTATGTATGCCTCCATGACAGGGAGTATCTTTCCCTGATGTTCAAAAAGATACAGCTTCTGTGTACATTGAGGTATTGGGCCTGTCTATGGGCAAGAAGAGTAAGCTCACAACAGCCATTAAGCAGCATCATGAGAAATATTTTGTGGCCCAAATAATATTAAAACACAGTGTGCTTGCAAGTGGCTTGGAAGCAGAGGTACAATCAGATCTTTGAGAACAATGGAGTAATTTGTGGTTCTCAAAATAGTACAAAGTTGTTCAGTATTTTAAATGGTTTAAGTACTGTGAAGAAACCCATACAGGTAATAAAAATACAACAAGTGGATTGTATTGTAGTTTCTATTTAATTATGTGGAAAATTTACAGAGAAGCAAATACGTACCTGAGTGGTTAGTGGAATATTTATTTGTAATGAATTGTCAGCAAAATCATGTTGCTTTAATTAGGAAGAGTTAAGTGTAGTATCCCACACCCATTCAAGAATACATAGTGGGGAAAAGTCCAGAATTCTCCATGCTAGCTGTCTTTTATCCATCCCTTCTCGTCTCTCTTAAATGCTACTTTGATCTCCAGAATATATTCTATTTGTGATTTAAACACCCTATTCAGGCCTCTCATGTTTTTCATGTAATTCCTGTAGAAAGTTATATACAAATATAAGCAAGGGGAAATCTTATACAATCCTTTCCCAACTTCCTGATATTTATACTACAGTTCCCAGTCAGTGTAACTATTGACCTGCTAGCTGAAGATGATAAGAGTTATCATCCAATACCTCACACTGTGAATATTAAACTGTCCATATATTTTATTTGGGGCTTGCCTGTTTTAGTGGTTGTGTGTAGGTATTTTATATGCTGTTAAATGTATATTCTCTAATCAATTTTCCTATAGAGGTTAGGATTATTTAAAGGCTGACTTTTTTTTTTTTTTTAAATCTGGATCATAATCTATTGACTTGGGTGACTGGCCTCTGCTTTTACTCTGGATGCTTTTCCCAGACTTGTTTATCTTTCTGGGAAGATAACTGTTCTCACGGTCTGTCTGTAAGCTTAATAGGACTCTCAATTAAAATGTCCTCTGGAAATATTTTCTGGTAGATTTTGAGTGAAGGTTGCTAGATGTATAAAAGAGATCCAGCAAGAGTTCTGTATCATATTGTGAGATGTGAATAAAGCGAAGTTGAAAAACAGGAAAGGGAAGAATGCAAGGAAGAATTTTCTTTCATCTATAGATCAGCAGCCAAGATCCTGTAGCAATACTGGATTCATGAAAGATAGGGGGAGACAAAGGCAAAAATGTATATTCCGCTTTAAGGTCTGCTTGAAAAGTAGCAACCAATGTGTTGTGATGCAGCTTAAAATTGTAGATTTGGAAGGCCCTTTCAAAATATTGCATTGGACTGGCCCTGCCTAAGTGTTCTCCTTTCAAAAATGTAAGGCTATCCATTTATTCCTTTTTCATCTTTCATAGAGTTTAGTTTGCTGAAATTAAAATACTGAAAAGGTGGTTCCTATCATTTGACAAGGGTGAGAGAAGAGATAGCATGTTGGATTCAAAATGTGATGCGGGTCCCCCCCCCTCATAGAACTGAATTCTACACCTCAGTTGGCAAAATATTTTGGATAATGAGATGTGTTTGAATATTAGTAGCTCAGGTTGGTAGTTGGGCTGTCGGTTTGATCTCCAAGCTTGGCGATTTGGCTGCAAATGTTTGTCTCCATTCTGGGGGGGGGGGAGGGAGGACATCTTCAGTGCACTTTGCATTGTGCTTGTCGATCAGAGCACTGGCCTTTAACATTTTTTTTTATTGAAAAGTTTTATAAAATTTACAGTATACCCTAAACCCCCCCTCTCCCTCCCCCACTTCCCAGAGCTGAGTACAGGGTTACAAATATAATAATCAAACTCTAACTAACATAAGGTGACCAACTTTTTTATAACAAAAAGGAGGACACGAATAAATTGAAGAAAAAAATATCATAAATAAAAGAAACATTGTATTTATTGCAACAATAATACAGAATACACTATAATATGATAAATGCATAATAAAAACATTTATAACAATAACATTTTATATTGTAATTATGCTTACATGCCTATTAATTATTATTTAAATGAGTACTTCTCCATTGAATGAATATTTTTTGTCAATATATCATCTTCTAACAATATATTGGAAATATCTGAACAAGAAATATCCTTCATATTGAATTTTACGGCAAGTGCTGCAGCTAGAGTATCAACATTCAATCTCGATTTCTCACTTGTCCAAAAATCTACATGGCTAGACTGTGCGGGGGTGGGCGGCGGAGGCAGGTGTTGTGAGCCAGGCGCTCCAGGATGGCCACCTAGGTGCGCAGGGTGAAGTGGTGGCAGCACAGGTCAGCACTGTGTAGACTACCAGCTGGCGCGGCCCATGGAAGGTCAACTGCCTGCCGCACCCCTGCCCTCAGCTGCCCCACCAGCACCGCTGCCTTGCCGTGGAGAGCCAGCCCCGTGGCTCGCAAAGCACCAGCTGAGCCAGCTCCAGCCCTGCAGCCTCCCCTCAGCTGCCCCCCAGCATCACCGCTCACCCTGCGCATCCCCGTAGAGCCGGCCCCGCACCTTGCAAAGGCAAAGCACCAGCCATGCCGGCTCCGGCCCTGCAGCCGCCCCCCCAGCCATCCCCCAGCACCACCGCCCACCCTGCGCATCCCTGTAGAGCTGGCCCCACGGCTTGCAAAAGCAAAGCACCAGCTGAGCCAGCTCCGGCCCTTCAGCCGCCCACCCCCAGCACCACCGCCCACCCTGCGCATCCCCGTAGAGCTGGCCCTGCAGTTTGCAAAGGCAAAGCACCAGATGCGCCACCTCTGGCCCTGCAGCCGCCCCCCAGCTACCCCCCAGCACCACCACCCACCCTGCGTATCCCCGTAGAGCCGGCCCCGCGGCTCGCAAAGCACCAGCCATGCCAGCTCCGGCCCTGCAGCCACCCTCCCAGCCACCCCCCAGCACCACCGCCTACCCTGTGCATCCCTGTGTAGAACCGAACAGGGAAGATCAAGAGAAACTTACCGCTCCAGTCTCCTCCAGCTATCTGCGGAACTAAGTAGGAGATGGTGTAGTTGGGTAGCAATGAGGGGTACAAAGTTCCTGCAACTTGCACGTGCAAAGTTTGCCGCCCAGGTGTTTTGGCACGCTCAGCAGCAATTCCTATTGGCTTTCGAAAGCCAATAGGGGGAGTAGAACAGCTCAGGCAAAAGTTGAAAAAAAACCATCAAAAAAGGTCCCAGAACGCCTTCTGAGTGTTCTATGAGGAAAAAAAAGCCCTGCAGATAAGTCTTCAAATATAGAAAAAGAGGACATTTAGGAGGACATTTTCGAGGGAGGACAGAACTCACAAAAGGAGGACTGTCCTCCCAAAAGGAGGACGGTATATGGAAAAGGAGGACATTTAGGAGGACACTTTTTGAGGGAGAACAGAACTCAAAAAAGGAGGACTGTCCTCCCAAAAGGAGGACGGTTGGTCACCTTAACTAACATTAAATTAAAAGACGCTTGCTCCTGGGGAGGAAAGCTATGGCAAATCTAGACAGCATACTAAAAAGCAGAGACATCACCCTGCCAACAAAAGTGCGTATAGTCCAGGCCATGGCTTTCCCAGTTGCATGTATGGCTGTGAAATTTGGACCATAAGAAAGGCTGAGCGCCAAAGAATTGAGGCCTTTGAACTATGGTGCTGGAGAAGACTCCTGCGAGTCCCTTGGACTGCAAGGCGTTCAAACCGGTCAGTCCTAGAAGAGATCAACCCCGACTGCTCTTTAGAAGGCCAGATCCTGAAGTTGAAACTCAAATACTTTGGCCACCTAATGAGAAGGAAGGACTCACTGGAGAAGGGCCTAATGCTGGGAAAGATTGAGGGCAATAGAAGAAGGGACGACAGAGAATGAGATGGCTGGATGGAGTCACTGAAGCAGTAGGTGTGAACTTAAATGGACTCCAGAAGATGGTAGAGGACAGGAAGACCTGGAGGAACGTTGTCCATGGGATCGCGATGGGTCAGACACGACTTCGCAATTAACAACAACAACAACAACTAACATTAACCAACTATATAAATAACCAAGTCCATAATGTGCTTTAACTCCCCTTTAACATAAGTATAAACAAATTAAAAATAAACATAATAATATAAACAAGTCAATATTATTAAACAATACAATATCCAAATTGTTAAACAATACTAATACTAAAAATAATAATAAAACTAATAAAAATTCAACTATAATAAACTATTAATAGTAATAATACTCTAAAATTTACCAGTACTCATAAACTAAATGGAACTTTTTAGTCCCCGCCTTTAACATTTTTGATGTTAGTGAGATATTCCACTTTCTGCCAGAAGATGGTGATGTTGATACAAACTAAACAATGATAGCTGGCTAAGGTTAATTTTCATTTGGAAATGATTGGATAACTAAATAAGAAGCATTCAAAGAAACACAAATCATGCCAGACCCTGTCAACCTGTTGGCCTGCCTGCTCAGTATGCTGTCTCAGACACTCCTATATGTATGAATGAAAAAGGCAGGTGAGAGTCCAGGGAGTTATTCCCAACTCTTACAAAAGTTAGGGGTTATTTGAGAATGAAGGTACTTCCTTTTGAAGCTAAAGTGGATAGCTTGTGGTGGGGAACTCAGGAGCACGGTTTACTGTAGATCTACATTTAGATTGGTTATTTGCACATCATTAAATTGTGGACAATGCACTGCCTTAACATTCAAAACCAGCACCAAATCAGGCAAAATCTCTTTGGATCTAGTGTGGATGGGTGTTGATGACCTCTGATTTTGACACTCCCCACTTTAGTAATTTTGTGTATCAGTACCTTCAATACTGAGTATTCCTGATCAAGGTTTATTATCATGGGAAGAGAACATTGGTCCAGGACTGCCTCAATTCTTCCTCTTAATTTACTATAGCTTGATGCTTAGCAGTCATGTTCTCTACACATTTTCCGTCTATGGAGAAATCTAATGATACAGCTATTTACAAGTCAAGAAAATGCACAATATGCCATCAGAATTGCACCTAGGATATGTCAGATTTGTTGGCTTTTGATGTCACCTTTCTTTACCAATTATAGGAAATTCTTGTTCTTTATTGTCCCATTATTTCCTCCACTATCAGGTATCGTTGCCAAGATTTATGCCAAGAGATTCTATTATACTCACCTGTGTCTTCCAGTAGCCATGGATTTCCTTCAGTGGACAGCTACTGTTGTTGGCTACTTTTCTGTGGTAATCTTCCATCTCAAAACTGAGGTCAAATGCTTCATCCCAGGTAATTCAGTTTCTGGTTAATTACTCTATTTTCGGTACAGTTATTAGAAGCCTCCCAAATTCTCCAACATTTATTCCTACAAGTCCAAATGTAAAGCTTGCTGTCACTTGGCTACTGATCTTTTATCTTGTTCAGTCCATCTTGTTCCCCACAGGTTTTCTGGCTGCTATTTCTATGCTTTTTAGTTTATTGGATCTTCAGTTTTCTTGCACACAATAATTTGAAAGTTTATAGTAGGTATAAAATGTTGCCAATGCTGCATAGCAGTTTCATAGACTATTTGAGTAGTATTGCCTCAGTTTTTGACTAAAATCTATGAACTGATGACTTCCTGCATCTTTTTACCTCATGAAGACAGCAATGCTGGTGGAAATCACATCAAGACATTCAATTGCCCTTTACAAGTTGACACTTTCTTCCTGGGAGTCTACCGCGCTTGAAAATTGCCTGCAGCATGATATTTACAAAAAGTAAGCTATTTCACAAGTCTGCAGAATTCAAGTCTCTTCCTCAGGTCTCAGCGATGTGCTTCCTTTCTTTCCTCATAACAGGAGGAAAGTGGGAAAAAGCTGTTCCTATAATGGTCCATCTTCCGTGCTTTGAAAGCAAGGCCAACAAGCTTGCTGCTCTCACATGATGAGAGAGGGGACAGAAGTTTCTGCTCCTGCTACGGGAGGAATGAGGAGCAGGGAACACAATCTGTCCCTTCTCTGCTGTCTTCCTCTCCCCTCAGTTCTCTCCCACAGTACAAGATCCCTCACCACCTTCTAGCATGGTGATCTCCGCCTTTAACAACTATTCATAAGAGCCACTTGATGTAAAACTAAGTGAGAATCCCCACTCCTCTCTCAAAATTTCTCTTGGCTGATGAATAGACTCTGCTTTTGCAAGGTATAGTGGAAAATGTTATTAACAGGGTTAGATATAGCAGTTAAAATTTGTAGGAGGATCAGTATATCAGGGGCTTCTTTGCTAAGATGTCTAGGCTTTACGTGCTATATTTAAAAATGTAAGACTAAGCTGGCAGTGATGATCGGGAAATATCTGAAGCTACTTGATAGTACCTGGAATTGGTTATTCTTGGCAATGTGGCTCATTGGTCTGACTCAGTTCTGGTGACACACTTGGCCAAAGTCCACATTAAAAAAAAAAATCTTAAACTCATCTTCATATTAAGTGGTTGTGATTCAGTTTTTTAAAAAGCTGTAATAGATGTCATATCCTTGGATGTATGCCCTACAATGAAGGATCTGGCAATTTCAGTAGGGACAGATAGGATCTACAATGGTTTAAACTGTGTTGCTTGTAACAGAGGCAGATTTAGGTTTAACCTATTTGGGTCAACCCAGGAACTGAATCTTCATTGTGTGAGCAAATGTCATGGTAACCCTTCCTCCTTTTTCCGTTTTGTTCTGTTTTGTGTGTTCCTACACATATTGTAAGGAATCAATTTGTAATGATGAGATCATTACAGAAGCAATTTTTGCCTGCACATTTCTAGGGCCAACAAACAAGCTGTATGACCTAAGGGAGGGGAGAAAAGGCAAAAAGCAAAAATAAAACCAGGTTTGTATTCACTGAAAGGCAAATGCATTGTAATGAAAGTGAATTCCGTAGTGCTAAAACTATTGGATAGCGAGATGGGCAGCATATAAATTAAATTAATTAATAAATACTAAAATAATCTATCTATATTGGAGATATTCTAAAACTTGTTTTCCTTTCTATAGAAGACAATTAACTATCTTTAACAGTTAAAATATGGAGGGAAAACATTAACTCTGTGGGATTAGAAGCAGTTTAGTGTGTTCATCAGCACTTTTAACCAATGGAATGAGCTAAATACGTATCTGCATCACTTTCTTTTTAGACTGCTTTAATGATCTTTAAAAAGAATCAGGACCATATTAACTTATTAAACAGAATTTATCCTGACTCCATCATCAATTACTCAGAGATCAGAGGATGCACATAAAAGGAATGATACTATTAACTGTGAGTCTAACCAGTAATCTGCTTTGAAAAAACTCCTGTGGGTTTTTTTGTGGAGAACTATTGTAGTGTAATAGAGTTACAGTAGATGTGGGAGCAGGCAATCCAGGTCCCCATTTGACCACAGATTCACTGGGTAACTTTGGGCTAGTCACATTGTCTTCACATAGCTTACCTTGCAGAATTATTGCTGCATTAGGGAGACTCCTGTATATGTCACCTTAGGGCAGGGGTCTGCAACCTTGACAACTTTAAGACTTGTGGACTTCAACAAACCCCTGCCTTAAGGGGGGGAAAATCATCTTTGAGTAAAGATCAGTTACCTTTTTCTGTTTTGTTTTTCAGTTTTCCAGTTTTCCAGTCTAGCCTATAATTCTGGTATCCCAAGAAATGTAATTGAAGAAGTAGCCAAGCCTGACAAGTTCCTAAGTACACACAAGGGACTTTTACCACTATGAAATGGTAATGAGAGCCAACTGTTTTTGAGTCAAGAGAACACTGTGCCAGCATGAAATTGGCTGCTTTCATTGCCAGTCCTATTTTGCCTCTATTGTGTCTGTTTCAAGTCCCTGTTGGACAGCATTGATCTCATTATGGGTGTGCAATGTGTGATAGGCAAAGCTCATTTTTGTGCCCATTCTTTTGCTGCCCTTTATCATCAGCTGGTGAGGAAAGCATTCACCAATCATGACTCTACAGCAGGAATGGGATAAATTCTATTCTATTCTATTCTATTCTATTCTATTCTATTCTATTCTATTCTATTCTATTCTATTCTATTCTATTCTATTCTATTCTAGCTTCCCCATTGACTTTGCTTGTCAAAATATCTCTAAAGATGATCACATGACTCCAGGACATTGCAACCATCATAAATATGAGCCAGTTGCCAAGTGTCTGAATTTTGATCACGTGACTGCAAAGTAAGTGTGAAAAACAGTCATAAGTCATTTTTTTCAGTGCTGTTGTAACTTCGAATGGTCACTAAACAAGTGTTTGTAAGTTGAGGACTATGTATAGTTGGGGCCATATGTTTATCTTTCCAGTACTGAAGAATAAATCTTTTCACTATAACACAGCACTGAGAATTTGCTTTCTTTGCCCAGATGTTGACTTCCAAAAACATGATTTACACAAGCCTTTTCTATATAAACACAAGTCCTGTACAACTAAGGTGGAAATATTTGGAAATTGCATATCAAATTGATTAATGGCCAGCAAAATGTTAGAAAGAATACTTGTAGATTTCTTTCTGTGTCATAACATTTAATAATCCCTTAGGTGTTTCCAAAGCTTAAAATGTTGCAGTCCAAACTGGAATATCAATAGATCCTTTAATCATAAATACTGCCATTGAACTATGCTAGGCAAATATTTGTTCTTTAAAATGGAAAGTTATAAAGAGAAGGTTTAATTTTATCTACTAAGTATAAATCCTAGCTTCCATCCAAATGTTCTATAGGATATTTTTTAATTAATTCTTAATTAAAAAAATAATTAAAATTAATTAATTCTGAAATCTAGATTAGTCCATAGTACAGATAGTCCTCAACTTACAATGGTTCATTTAGTGACTGTTCAAAGTCACAACGGCCCTGGAAAAAGAGACTTATGACCATTTTTCACACATACCATGTTTCCTCAAAAATAAGACCTAATCAGAAAATAAGCCCTAGCATGATTTTTCAGGATGCTCATAATATAAGCCCTACCCCCCCAAATAACCCCCAGTTGAGATGGTCAGCCAGACAGACATATTTAGTACTGTATTTTCCCCAGAATAAGACCTAACTGGAAAATAAGCCCTAATGCGTCTTTTGGAGCAAAAATTAATATAAGACCCGACTTCCGGTTTGCCAAGGCAGCCAATATAGATGTCTGGAAGGCAAGCTTTGTCTTCCATGTTCAGTTTCGCTTCGCTGGGGAACCCTGGAAAAGGTCGAAAGTTGCCCTGTAGGGGCGACCAGCAAGGAGGGGATCCCCATTGGATTGCGGGAGGGCAGTAGCTCTTCCGCTTGATCCAGAGCAGCCCTCCAAACTGGTGGATGAAAGACTGACCATAGCAATATGGCTCTTCACTAGGCTGCAGACAGCTGAAGTCACACTTACCATCAAGCAATTTTAAGGCAGCATGGACGAGACTGGGTGAGATCTACCTCTCTTAAATCCTAACTATTTTCTTTACCTGCATAAGCTGCCTTAAGTACTTTCCCCCCTGTGGAGAGGGAAGGGAGATTTTACCCCTCCCTCTAGAAACAGCAGCTGACTATCGGGGGAGTTTAAAACATTGAAAGAACAACTTGATCCTAAATGAAATTTTTTTTAAAAAGTTTGTGAACTAAAAGATCTTCTATGCTTATTGAAGATTGGAGTTTTTACTTATAAGAAAAAAGCAAAACTGAAAAGATTATAAAAACTTTGGATTCAAAAGACTGAAAAAAATTGGGTTTTGACTTACTTGTGCGAATTAAAATAGAATATACCCAAATAGATAAGACGTATACTTTGAAATATTAGACATGGTTATGAGATGAGATAAAGAAAACTTTGGTTATTTATAACTTAGAAATATAAATATTAATAATTAAATTTGAACATTGATTTGCTTATAAAGGTTAAATGTAAAGGTAATTAAGATATATATAAGCTAAAAATCAATCGATGAATGTAATAAATATTTTTTTTACCTAGCAGTAATAATAATAATTATTAGCTTAAATAAGAGAAAAAGACAGGAAGTATTAATGTTGAAATAGGAGGAATTTTGGTTACTAAATTTAAGATATATGGAAATTACCAGAAAATAAGAATATTATATTGTATTACTAATTAGTTGATGTAAGATGGTGAGAACTCAAATAGATAAGACGTGTATTCTGAACATTAGATCTTGTGATGAATTGTGATAAAGGGAATTGGGTTTATTTAAAATTTGGAAATTATAAATATCAAACATGAAATATAAATATTAATGGGAAACCAAAAATTGGGAAAAATTAATCAGGGCATTGTCTAAAAAGATTGAATGTTAAAACAACTAGGATATGGATACAGGCAGCACATGAAACCATGTCCCTTCTGGTCCACGGAAAAATCTTTCTCCACAGAACCGGTCCCTCATGCCCAAAAGGTTGGGGGCCTCTGGGCTATGTCACTTACTCAGATAATTAAACATCTGCAAACAAACCACCAAGGACTCCACATCAATAGAACATATACGTTAGTATGAAAACCAGAATCTGCAACAAACCCAACTTGCCCCCACTTTTACACTAACAGCCTAACTTTAGGCACCAACAACCACACAAACAAGATTAGTGGGCTTCTTTACTTATTCTTTCTCTAAAGGGAGATATGACATCATCTGCCAGCAATATCCCTATGGATTCTGCGAAGAACAATCCAATTTGCACAAAGAAATATAAATTACACAAGCTTAACATCAATATTCAAGGACAAAGTAAGAGCATTTAAATCTCTCAGGACATCCATTGCAGATCTCAGATGGACTATTTTGGAAAAATGAGACATAACTAATATGTTAATTATTCAGTAAGAGATTGCTGAACTCAAATACATCAAAGAATTTTAGAGATCTCAAAGGATCTCAACAAACACAATGGATTTTTAACACATTATCATTGTTAATTGATAAGACACTTGTAATTAGTCTTATGTGTAACCTACAATTGCATAACCAGATTGTGGATTGTCTTTCTTGTCTCTCCCTCTCCATCTCATCCCAATTTAAATCCTGTATCGATTTTGGCATTCCATGCATCTGGTGAACTGAGCTGTAGCTCATTGAGAGCCTTTTAATACAGTAAAAAAAAATTGTTAATCTGAAAAGGTGCTACCAAATTCCTTCTGCAATAGATCAGTAACTTCTTAAGGTAAAATGAAAGCAACACATTATTCAAATTAGACTGACATCTCAAATTAGTTACATGATACATGATACAAATACATTATCTTGTATTTCATTTTGTAACTTTTTTCTTTTTTTAATAGTTCCCAAGATATTTTGCTTTTTTTTAATGACATTTGAGGCAATGTTTTCAGTGAGCTGTATGAGCTGCAAAGGTTATTAGAAGTCTTTCTTATATGGTATTTTTCCATTTGGAATGGGGAAATTCAGCATTCCCTATTTTCAATGTTGCATTTTACTGCATTTTTTTTTAAATCAAGTGGTTTAATCTGAGAGATTTGCCTGTAAGAATCACATAATCCCTTTTGAAGTTTCAATATGTTAGATTAGTCTGTATTTGTCAGTTTTATAGACTATGTTCCATTCCCCACCAACTTTCTAGATCACAGATAGGTAAGACCAGAGCTTTTTTTCTCATAGAACGCACAGAACAGAGTTCCGGCACCTTTTTTGGATGGAACCTTGGAGGGCAGGGATTTTCAACCTTTTCACCCATTGTACCACTTTTAGGATATGGCAACATCCGAGTACCACCAGTTGCCTAGTAAGGTGTCAAAAATTTGATGACCAAAAAAAAAAAAAAAAAGGAAAAAAGTGATAAAGTACACCAGTTCTCTTACAACAGTTCTCTTAGTGACTGTTTGAAGTTACAATGGCACTGAAAAAAGTGCCCCCCAAGGCACAGCCGAGCAAGACACCTGCCTGCCCGCCCAGTGGTGCTCTTCCTCCTGTCCGAGGTGTTCATTGTTGTGAGCATTTCTGTTGAGGATTGGCATTGGGGGTGGGGTGGGGGTGTTTGGTTTTTATTCCCTCTGTCTGCTGGGTGGTTGCAGCAGGTTTTGGTCACTTCACATGACCCTGGGACAATGTGACCGTCATAAGTATGAATCAGTTGCCAAGCATCTGAATGTAAATCACAAGACACTGGAGATGCTGCAACATTCCAGCTGATTGGCACTTCTTCTGGGCTCAGCCCAAGCGCCAGGATCAGCACCAAGCTCCAGCTGGAGCCTGGTGCTGACCCTGGCACTTCCACTGAGCCCTGACAGTCCCAAAGAAGTGCTGATCCTGATGCTTCCGCTGAGCCCTGACAGCCCTGCAGCTCCAGCCATCTCTCGCTCAGGCTTGTGCGGTGCTGCCACCGGTTCAGCTCATTCCCCTCCCCTGCTACCACTTTTCTAGGATGGTCGTGTACCACCTGCCAGGTGCCGAAGTACCACAGGTGGTACCCGTACCACTGGTTGAAAAGCCCTGTTGTAGGGTAGGCAAGGTGGGTTGTATGACGTGTGTGAGTTCCGGCACCTTTTTTTTAAAGAAAAAAAGCACTGGGTAAGACCTTAGAGTCTTAGACATCTTGTTTAAAAACATAAAATTATAGAAGTGTGATGTTGGGAGACATCACAAGCTTCATCTAGATCAGGGCTTTTCAACCGGTGGTATGCATATCACGTTGGCACCTGGCAGATAGTGGTACACTTACGATGGGTTGAAAAGCACTGTAAAAAAAAAGGTGTAAAAAAAGTGTAAAAGTGTAGCGTGGGAATGAGCTGAAGCAGTGGCAATGCAGCACAGGCCTGTGGGAGAGCCGTGGTGGAACTGGAGCCGTGGTGTTGCTGGGGCTCTGCTGAGCACCCAGAGTCCATGCGGGCTCCTGCTGACTGGCGCTTCTGGAAGCTGCACACAGCCTGGGGAAAGGAGTCAGTTGCATCTACACTAAAGACAAAAGGAGGAGGGAGAGGGGATAGACATGCCCGTGGGGTGTTTTGGCTCGGGGCCGCCCTGGAGACAGTGAGGGACCGGCCCACCCCAGGCCATATGCCCCCAATCAAAGGCAAACCCCGAATCCAGCGGGCCAGAAGGCCCAGCGCCCCTCCGATTCCTTCTTGCCTCCTAGGTACAGACACAGTCGCCGCTCCTTGCCATAGCTGGGGTGGGATTTGCAAGTACCTCCATCTTGCAAAGCGGCACTCCCCCGGCACTCCCACCCACTGCCATGCTAGCAGCCCCGACTAAAGGCCGAGCACTCCAGCCTCGCCCAGCCAAAGAAGGGGGCGGCGGCCAAGACTATAGCAGATTTCCAGCTTGTCATTCCAGCTCAGAGGCTGCCCAACTTTACTCTGGAATTTCGGGGTTGGAAAGCAGAGGAGCAGCATTGCGTTTGCAGGCCTGGCGGCACCTGCTGGAAAACCTCCTGCTTCCCCCTCCCCCCCGCAGCTACCTCCTTCAGAGCCTTCCTGATCCCGACAGGCCTGCTGGCGTGGTGGCAAGCAGAAGTGCCAGGTGAGCTGTGCTTTGTAGGACAAAGCTGGTGGATCTATGCCAGCAGGCCCGTCGGAATCAGGACAACTCTGAAGGAGGTAGCTGGGGGGGGGGGAGAAGCAGGAGGGGTGCGGTGGTTGGGCTGCCTTCTGGCCCGCTGGATTTGGGGTTTTCCTTTGATTGGGGGCATATGGCCTGACCCTGGCTGAAATGCACATCTCTCTCTAAGCAGGCCTGAGAGACTGAATGCCTCTGTCTTTGTGGCCATGCAGTTTTGAAATTGATGGGCTGCTGCTGGGGAGGAGAATTGAAACAGGACAAAACAAGCAGAGTCCATCAAGTTTATTGACTGCAAAGTTTTCCTTGGGTGTTCCTATCCCTTCCTGGGTTATTAAAATCACATTGGCAAGGTCTGTACTGAACAGCTGGCTGCAAACTACTTAACTGGATTTTAGCCTAGCCCCTTGTGCAATCCCAGGCCACATTCTGGAGGTAATAAGATGTAGTAACAGGAGAGAGCTGCAAAATTGATTATTTATTCTTGCCTTTAGCAGCAATAGTTATGTTGTTTGACCATTTTGCTAGCAGCCTGCAGGCCGTGAACTTTCCTTTCCCCCTTGGGAAAAGAATTCAGGAGTGCTAGATTTATTTTTCCTGCTAATTACAGTATATCTTGTGGGTTTTTAAGGAGCTTATGAGAAAAAGATGTGTCTGAAAATTAAAGGATGTATGGACTGAGTTGTGAGACAGGGAAGGGAAGTACATGGACTTACGCACTTCCAGTTGCTGACAGATGTGCTATTAATATTCTGACTGGACACCTGCATGCTCTCAGGGTCCAAAGACTATCTTCATTCTTCATAGGGTGGTATTGTGGATTAATTAAATTTTTCTGGGTTTTGATTTTAAGGTGAGTATCCTGAGCTATGGAGGCCTTTGATCTTCTTCTTAAATACATAATAATAAAATAATGAGAACTGAAGGCTGAAAGGGAAGGCAGATTAGAAAGAACGAGACCTTTGACGGTTTTCAATTCCCTTCCCTTAATAAGGTTTGCTCTTCCTTCCTAAAGGTGATTTTCCCAGAAAATATGTGAAGCACTGTAATTAGTGATTTAACTATGTTTTCTTTTTGGCTGTGTTTTAATTTATATACTGTATAATGTATGTTTAATCGAGGAGGGCTTGGAGAGGTAGAAGTGGCCAATATGAAGGCTGCACCTTGTTCTCCAGATCTCTGTCTCCCCTCCAGATCTCTGGAGAGGAGGAGGGGGTGGCAGGGGAGCTGTGTGAGGGAAGGCTGCCCCAACAAGCCAGCTGTCAAGACTGCTAACATCGGATGTTCTTGCTTGCCATATATGAAGAAGCAAACCTGTTTTATTTAGCCCGTATAGCATTTCTAGAGTTAAGGCAGATAGTAGTAGTTTAAGGGATGGGAAAGTATGCAAGTTAACCATAACAATGTCTGGGCACAGTGTGGCCAAGGTCAGCTCAGCTGCAACGGGAGGGGCACCTCACACTTCACATTAATTGGAGAATGTGATTGATGACTGTAAAATGAAGGAGTGAGTTATGCTTTGTTACAGATGCTTGGGGGAGGGAGGATTCAGTTTCTGGCTTAACTTTGTTAGTGCCGAAGCTATGCAGAATAATAAAAGATTCATTTAGAGGAAAAAGCCTCAAAATTCTTTGAAAATCTGCTTTCTTTCGGAACCATGTCACCAGCATCCTTACCACACATAATTGGAAATGGGAAGGGCCAGCCTCCCTTGTGCAGGACCTGGGAGTGCTGCTCCCCTGCCGCCACCTCTTGCTCTCCAGAGATCTGTCAAGATAGACGTTGGAGGAGGAAACTATAGGAAACTATTTTTCAAGGTGTCTTAATAAATCTTAACAAATGAGGTATAGGCATGATGCTAAGAGGTCTCTAATTCTCCTGTATCTCCTTTCAAGATTTCCACAAGCAGACACGTTGCCCAGTTTTCTGGAAAAAAAGAGAAAGCCGGTTCATCTGTAGCAAGCATCGGCCAGAACTCCAGCTCTGATCACAAAGCCTCATCTGCAATGTGGAAAAGAAAACAAAGATAGATGGATGATGATAGATTGGTGATGATAGATATAGATACAGATGTAGATACAGATGTAGATATAGAGATATAGTTATAGTTATAGATACAGATATAGATATGACGTATGTGTTTTTTATGATGCATCCGGTCAGCCCAAATATGGGAAGAAGAAATCACAGCTGCCTAACGTGCAAGTAGCTCAGGTTTGAATCTCAGAAGGGTGTAGTTGGCTGATAAGAGCAAAGGAACTTGAAATAGCTATACCAGCTTCCCTTTAACTCTTTGTTAGCCATTCAAATTTAACACAGATATAGAGATAGAGATGATAGAGATAGATGTAGATAGATATAGATATAGATAGATATAGATATGATAGATTTCTTAACGTTTTGCACAATATCAAGCATGCAGGTTTTTGGCTTGAACTGGTCAGATGACTTCTGGTGCAACTGATGACTTCTCCCCTGTTCCCAGAAAACACCTGTCAAATTCTGAGCCATCAGCTTGAGTACATTACATAATATTCAACTTCATTATTACTTCCTCCCTTCATTATTTTACATTCTGTTTTTTCCTTTGTTTCCCGTCTTTTAAACTGAACTATGCTTGAACTAGTCTCTAACATCTTTTGACAAGGAAGTACAGATATAGATATTATGACAATTGCAGTTTGTATTACAGAATAAAGGATTTTAAAATATGCTTAGATGATGCTTAGTTTTTAAATATTTTATTACTTGTTAAATGATTCATTTGAGCTTGGCACTTTTGATTCCTTTTTACTGACTCATTTCCTACTGCAAAGGGCAGAAAAATATTTGCTACCATTAGTGGCTACTGATATAATAGCATCCCAACGGTTGAAAGTCCTAGAGAAAAAAGCTGAAAGTCAGAAACAGCAGACTTTTAAATGCAGAACTCATTATATATATTATTTTTTCATATACAACTTCAAGATTCACCTATTTAAGACTGTGAAAACCAAACAGTGATGTGTTAGCTAGCATAAGAGGAAGTCTTAACTCACATTTTGCATGAAAAAAGAAAAAGTCCCAAGATTTCTGCAATAAAATGTTCAGACTATCTTAATATACTGTATACCTTACTGCTGAAAACGCCGGTCTGCTGACCAAAAAGACGGTCCCATCCTCATGATCCTGAAGGACCATTGCCATGCTTTCATTGCCATCAAAGAAATGCAGAGATTACTCTATTGAAGTCCTTAGCTATCAAGCTGTAATGTGTACAGGGATATTGCTAGCGTGGTTTGTTCACCTGATATGACCAACGTGTCCCAAAATGATGTTCTCAAATTGTACTGGATTAGGTAACTTGATGACCTCCAAATAATTTGGATTGGATAACAACTACCACAGTCCCAAACAGGATAGTAGTAGTAATAATAATAAAAAAAAAATGGAAGGGACCTTGGAGGTCATCTAGTCCAACCCCCTGCTCAGGCAGGAAACCCTATACCATTTCAGACAAATGGCTGTCCAGTCTCTTCTTAAAAACTTCCAGTGTTGGAGCACCCACAACTTCTGGAGGCAGGTTGTTCCACTGGTTAATTGTTCTGTCAGGAAGTTTCTCCTTAGTTCTAGGTTGCTTCTCTCCTTGATTACTTTCCATCCGTTGCTTCTTGTCCTGCCTTCAGGTGCTTTGGAAAATAGCTCGACTCCTTCTTCTTTGTGGCAGCCTCTTCACAACTCCATGGATCAAAGCATGTCAGACCCCCCCATCCTCCACTGTCTCCCTAAGTCTGCCCAAACTCATACCCGCTGCCTCGATAACACTATCTCATCCTCTGCCATCCCCTTCTCCTTTTGCCTTTAGTCTTTCCCAACATCAGGGAATTTCCAATGAGTCCTCTCTTCTCAATAGGTGGCCAAAGTATTTGATATATCTATACTGGCCATGCTCTTGGTTTATATCAGCCCCCCCTTGTCTATCAGACAGGAAACGTGATTAGATGAACTAGTTCTACTTTATTATAAGGCTACATTAGCAAAATCTTGCAAGTCTGAAAGTACAAACTTCCACCCATAGAAGCAAACATTGCTATTGACATTGTTGAAATTAACTTCTGATTCCATGTTTCGAAAGAATCCTTCAGTATTTCCAACGTAATGATATTTTGTGTCATCCTGTAACTGTTAACCAAACTTCCCTCTAGTGTCCTGTTTTTGCAATTGACTTCCCTACTTGTTCAAAACAAGTAGACATTTCCATGGGAAGAATTGTTGTAATTAATTCCAAAACCTTATATCTAATTTATGGGGACCCTGAATCGGTTTATAACTTTCTAAAATCAAAATTTTCATTAGTTTTGTGCTGCTTATTTCAATCTTTTTAAGTTCTTAAGCTTGTAAGTAAAATTTTATTTCACTGAAGACTGAAAGTAGACTCATCTAGACTTATTGACCAAAGATTTTTAATAGCCATAAAGTAGTAATAAGCAATTTTGGAATGTGATTAGAAAAGGGAGTATGTGAACTCAGTGTCCTTTTAAAAGCTCCACCTGCAGTTTGAGCAAGATAGTTATTCCCTCTTCTCCCAGTGGTCAAAAACAGTTGGAGACTTCTATTTTGTGCTCACCTCATGAGGAGAAACTGTCTGGAGCACTTGTGGGCAATCTCCCATTCCCTTTTTATTTGGAGAGATTCAAAGAGCTGGTCTACTTACTGGCTCTTTATTCTTCACTGCTGTTGTCAGCTGCATTTTTTTTTTTTTTGAAGACCCATCTTCAGTCTGCCATTTCTTCCTCCAGAAGTAAAGTGTGTTGGGTGTTCCAGTAAACATTATAGGTATAACCTAAGGGTAGGAAACTATTCTTCTCAGTGTACATTTTTTGTATCAGAGGGGGGCAATGGGTAGAGATGTTATGCTACCCAAGTTTTGGGGAGGTGTATATGTGCTTTATATATTCGTAAATATATTGGGATTAATCAATAGTTTATACAGCTTTACAAAAAATATTACAAAATGGGCAAGAAGCCACATTTTTATTAGCTGATGCTTTGCTACCAAAATCCTGATATCCGAGGGCTTTACAGGTTGTCCAGCCTTGGATTAGCCAATAGCCAGATGGGTAAGATTCAGGGGAGCTAATGTAAAAAACAGAGTGCCATTGTCTATGACTGATCTCTAGATCCTTAATCTTATGGTAGCCATGCCAGTTTGGCAGCGATCATGCATCCAGGGCTCATATTGTCCCACCTCTTTGCTATGTTGCTTGAACCATTTTAAGGAAATAACATGATATGTAGTTTTAATCAAAATATTACGATTGTGACTCAAACGTTCTTTAAGAAAGGATGGAAGCTGAGGTCACTTTCTATACCCCATAAACTGTCAAGTGCAAAGAATCAGGACATGATAAGCTCCAGTTAAACAAATTTATTACCCATGCCTTTATGTAAGAATCTAGTCAACTAAAGTCAACACTAAATTGGTGCTAGATAAGAGTTAACAGAATTCAAGAAGGGTTGAACTTAAACTGCTTGTGGGAATGTAATGACTCCAGGCTGATTCCTCTGTTGACTTTGTCCTCCAGGTTCAGTCTCTCCTTCTCTTACATCAAGTTTGAATACGCAGTTTTAACTACTTTACCCCATCATCCTGACTCTACTGAGCCGTGGTGGTGAATTGGTTAGAATGCAGTATTGCAGGCTAACTTTGCACATGCACCAGGAGTTCGATCCTGACCAACTCAAGGTTGACTCAGCCTTCCATCCCTCTGAGGTCGGTAAAATGAGGAGCCAGATTGTTGGGGGCAATCGGCTGACATTGTAAACCACCCATAGTGTAAAGCACTATGGGGCAATATACTGTATAAGTCTAAATGTTATTGCTATTGCTATTCTGGCCTTATCGCCAACATTCAAAATCTGCACAAATTAATTGTAAATAAGCATAGGTGAGTAGTCTGTGATCTTGGAGAGGAAGCATTTTTCAGATGCATCATTATGTGGTTGCACACATACACATCCCAGCACATGAATAATAGACTCTGGAGATAATAGAGCGCCCCCTGTGGAGATGAGCTTGTAAGTGACAGTGATGGTATGAGGTGATGTGATCATTTATTTGCCAAATGGGCAATTACTGATCAGCAGGTTTCTGCTCATGTAGGAGTGAACATTTATAACCACAAGTCCCCTGCACTAGCCCCATTTCTCTGCACCAACAGAAGCAATCTTTGGTTACAAGTTACAAAAATGACTGGATTTGTGACAGTGGCATAGCTCATGGAAGGCAGGCAGGCAGATGGATTGGAGAAGACAGGCAAATCTCATGTCTTAAGTTTATATGAACACAGAACATTTTTTTAAGATAATCATATGGAAAAACAAATGATTCCAAGGATCTGTGTTTTTTCTAATCTACCTTCTTCATTAAATTTAATGATTCTTCAATGTCTGTAAGTTGAATAGAGCTGGAACGTTAAACAACAGCTATTATTTTTGATACATACAGATTCTGAGCACCATCATGTTCCTTAAGGCCACTGACATGAGGAATGTTAACTTTCCAAAGACATAGACCCATAACTAGTAAGGAATGAAGGCTGAAACTAGGGGTTATTTTAGTTTGATGGAAGGATTTTTTTGGGGGGGGGGAACAGAGTAAATGGAATAGAGTACCAGTAGTGAGAAGAGCAAAATCTCTTTCAGAGGACAGGTGCAGGTGTGTATTTTGCTACTGAGAAATAAAAAGAGAGAGGTATCTGTGTTAGAAAGACACAAGTCATATGCGTGGCTCATCAACCATATTTACCTTCTCATAAAGTGTCTTTGTGTTCCAGCAATTTGCTTCGATTAGGCTCATTATCTCTGCCCCCAGGCGTCTGGTGAAGGCAGTAGCTCCCTTGGGGAGAGGAATACACAGCAGCTCTGACTGTGCATCTACTTATCAAAGGCTGCGGTGGCCTCTGAGCTCACCTTTCATTGCCCTTGACATTAGAGAGTGTTAGCAGGTAGGGAAACAATAACTTTCTGGTAAACAGCCTTGCTTTGTTTTTTCCTTCCTCCTTATTTTGCATTTAACTTTCCTTTTTAGTCTCTAGACTTGTGGTCTCCATCTCTTATACAGTTGGAAAAAAAAACATTGTTGGAAGAGGCTTTACCGAGCAGAAAGGTCACAGCTGAAAATGTAGCCTCAGAATTGATTTTAGCCATTCACCTTAACAGTAGTTTATTCAAGAAGCAATGCTGAACTCAAAGCAATAGCCTCTGGCTACATATTGAGACAGAAGTTGAAATCAAATGAAATCAAACTAATGACCTGTCGCAGTCCTAAAGGGAAAACTGGAGATGATCTTCAGCTACTTCTTTTTCACTTCTCTTTCCTCAGCCTGCTAATATTTTCTTTGAGGCAATTACCTCCAATCTGGTAACCTCAAAATATTCTGGATTTGCAACTGTCATAGTTTCGGCTGTCACAGGGATTGTGCTTGCTAGAGATAATGAAAATTATAGGTAGCACGTCTGGAATGTTGGGAAAAATTCACTTATGGTGTGGGGACCAAGCAGGTAAAGGATCTGCAAGAAAACTGTGGGGAACTGAGCCAGGCTTGATCATTTCGCACATGGACAAGTGCAATATGAACCAACCAACCTATATGACCATCTGATACTTTAGATTGCAGATCCTACTCTGAGCATTTCTAGCATGATTGGGTCATATTATATAACAGCACAATGGCCTCTACAAAACTGGTGCATTTACTAGATAAGCTTTTAATACTTAAACCAGGAGGTTGTTGTATTCTTAAAACAATCATTGGATAGAATTATAGACTCGGGCAGAAAAATGATTTGACTGTCAAAGTGGCGTAAGGAGATTGGATGCTGTGTAAAGGTCGATCACTGATTTTTTTTCCCCTTTTTCATTAATTTTCTATAGCTTCATGATGATGTTTGCCAATTAATGAGTTAAATTGTGCTTCCATGAAACCACATGCAATGAAAAGGGCTTTCTCTAGGTTCAACCAATTGTTTTTCTTTTGCAGAACCTACATCAAAGAACTGAAACAGTTCTGCAAGCACTCTTGTTATTCTCAGTATAGCTGAGAAACAGAAGCTGAAAGTAATTTTGCTAAAGTCAGACAGTACATGTATGTCCTGGAATGGAACACAGCCCTTTCTTTCCAAGATAATTCCATTTACGTAGATGTGATTCACCTTTTCCTTGTTTCTCCAATGCTTCCCTTGTTTTTCCTAATAATTTTCTTCCACTGCTGTGAGAAGACTTGTAGATAAGAAGAGATACAAAGTCCTATTTGGTTCAATGTTCCTATCAGGTGCAATTGGGGATTCCATAAATAGAACATTAGCACGGTGGCATTTCCCATTCATGTCCTCCAGCAATGAGCATCACACGTCCTACTGCTTCCATTACTGAAAGTCTTGCATAGCTAATAATTGGAAGCCTTCCCCTCTATGAAACTGCTACTTCTGCTAACATGGGTTTAATAATGTCTGTAATGGAGATTGCTGGAACTATTTACTAGCAACAGAGAGAATTGCTTTTCCTAAGAATGACCAGCAAGTCTCTGACAGGAAACTATTTGGTACATCCAGGGCGTGAGAATTTGGGTCAGGTGAATACAGTAAAAAAAACAGGTGGGAGTAATAGGAAGAAAAGTAGGTGATGGAAAGTTTGAGGTATCATTTGAAGTCTTGAATTTAAACAACACAATCAGCCATGGTTAAGTTAGCTATGATTTATGGAATTATACCAATACTATAGATTCACACAACACACTGAACCTTAAACTATCTGAGCTGGTTTCCCCCTATACACAGAGTCATTAAATAGTTTGGTGAGCTGTGGCAATTCAGCTTCAGAAACTGCTGTTTTATTCATTCTGTATTACAGTCAAAGGATTTTAAGGGAACATCATAAGAATAGGCATGCATGGAGTTATTCTGTGGTTGTTCATGCTCAGAAGTAACATTTTCATGCATATATCAATTTTAAGAATAACATATTGAGAGAGAGAGAGAGAGAGAGAGAGAGAGAGAGAGAGAGAGAGAGAGAGAGAGACTGTGGTGAAGTGCTCCATGACTAATGCAGATAATCTCTGTACGTCTTAGAGATGTCTGGATCAGAATGTTTCAATGCTCCTGGAAATGCCAGAGGAATTCTTCCAGGTCTATTCTGGGGAGGACAGAATCTTATGCTTTGAAAGAGACATTGCATAATCATAGAGGGCAATAATTACCTGTCTGTTGCAATGGTTCTAATTTAGTTTTCCTATGAAATTTAATACTTCTGATGAATGTGACTAGTGCAGGACATCTGTTCCTGTCCATGTTAGTAATTGTAGTATAGCCCAGTCCTTAGGTAAGATGAGCTGTGATGTGCATCAGGAGGAACTGTCCAAATTGCCAAGACACGTAACACCGTTTATTGAAGGTTTGATCTCCAGAACATTGGCACTTGCATCACAGACTTCGGCAAAAATCAGTTGACAGAATCATTCAGGACAGAGTCATCCTGGGAACAAATGGAGTAAGTGCTTCCACAGCACAGATGTAACGGCACAGCCATAAAGATGGTCAATAACATCTTCACTCTGGAGTAAGCACTACTATTGCTGCACACTTAAGATCACAGGCAGCATTTTTGGTACTATACGGTCACCTACCACAAAACAATGTGCAAGTTACCTGATAACCCAGGTGGGCAGCTCACAGCAAAATGGCCAAATTTATGATCAGGCAGCTTTGGACTATGGTTGTGGTTAAGTGTAGGATGACAGCGTTTTACTGCCCAGAATCCTCCAACTCTCATTTCTAACCTCCAATTAAGGGAGACATTACAGTATTACTGGCTTCCTGAAATCACCCAGATGTTCAGGAGGACACGTTATGCCCCTAATTTCCAGATGGACACCACCTTTATTGAATACCATACCTTCTTCAAGAAGCATGGCCCTTATTAACTAAGGTACTACCATTCCAGAGGCAAAAAGATTTTCAAGAAGGAATCTGGAAATCTTGTGCTCAAACCCAAATTCTGCAATTACTAAACTTGGAAATAAAATATTTAGCTATATTGAACAATTATATAACTTTGTATGTTTTGCTGATGACTTGGTTTCAAGAGCTTTTTGGCAGAATTTTCCATCAGGATATAGCAGGTTAGGGAATAGGCAATAACTCTGAATATACACTCCCTTATGACTAATTTTTAAAAAATTGCACAGCCCCTTCTGCTCCATTTGTTTATCTTTTAGCAAATACTGCTGATGCATTTTCAGCTTGTTCTTTATAAAAGCCAAGAGCCAGAAAGGTTTCTGAGATTCTCAGTTTGATCAGCACTAATCAATGTACATTCCTAAACTGTAGACTTTCAGACCTCCTAGAAGATTCTCTTTCCATCCAAAAGCTACTTAATGTCATCTCCAACCTTTAGCCTATAATTCTCCCAGACATATAACTGGGCTATCACTGACTTGTTCCTTTTTGCTCACCTACAGTGGAGTTCACCCATGGAATACTATGAATGCAGATGAGAAGGACATGAGTCTCATCAGGATATGCCAACCTATCTCAGAGACAGCACAATCCGACACTGAGGTATCAGTTCAGGCAGCTAGTCAGTTTCCAACCACACACCCCACTCAGTGTCTCTTGGGCTTTCAGCTCTGCCATCCTTGCTCTGCAATATGGCTGTCTTATGAATCAATGGGCCCAATCTGCTGGAGGCAATGGACTGAACTGCTTCAGAAGTTGCTCTCTCCCCTTGTGTCAGGAAATTCATAGCAAGGAGGTACTTCATGCACAGCTAGATTTTCACTGATGCTGCAGTGGGTCCTCTCCAGATATTGAGTGCTAGTATGTACAGTTGCTTGACTGCAGCTCAGACCATTGAGGTAGTTGCCAACCAGTTTGTGCTTCTCACAGGTGGTGCTGCTGCTCCTCCCATTACGTGCATTGGGGGTGTGGCTGTATGTGTGTTTATACTCTTCTTCTATGTCCCGACCAAGTTTCCAGCGTGTCCATTTTTTGGTGAGTTCCGAATGTACCTATAGGGAGGACACATCAGCAAAAAGTTGCCTTTGTTGCCTTTTTGGTACCATTATTTGTAGCATCCTGATTTCCTTGTACAGCCCTGCTCCTCTGTCTGCAGCATATGACAGAGTATGGAAGAGTAAAAGGGGAAAAGGACACTGGATCTTGCAAATGAAAAAAATGACTTCAAATAATTTGATGTGTAAGGCACCTACAACTACAGCTAGCATTTTAAATCCAAAAACTATGTAGATTTACCCAAATCTAGTAATATTCCAGCTATATTTCCACCAAAAACTGTAGGTATGCTTTGACTGCTAAAATACAGTTCTGTGGATTGTGAACTGAAAGTTATAGCTATGGCTGCCCTTTTAATTGCTTCTTGATGAGTAGACCACTGAAACTGAAAAAGGACTTTGTATGTAGCTCCACCACCATTCAAATGATTGCAGCTTGAAATTCTGGACCTCTCATAATTTAACCACAAGGGGCAAAGCCTGTGTCCTATATTTGAAGACTCACCTCTTTGTTCACAAAGCAGTAGAGAATGGCCACCAGCATTCCCTAGGGGATACAGAAGGGTAATTACCAACATTGTAATAATAATTTCCAATAATAAAATTATATGGATGATATGGCACTACTATAGGTTTTGGAAGAGCTTGAGTATTAGTACAATTCATGTGTCTCACCTGAAAAGAGCCAAGAAAGAGGTCAAAGAACAACTTGATGAAGCGCAGTGTGCCCTGGGCATGCTCATCAACGACGAAGGCAAAAACCATCTCATGGATGCCCAGCAAGGGAATCAGAGTCAGGGTTGATTTTGCCAGCCTAAATGAACAGTAGGTGATTAGGCCTCATCACAAGGAAAAACAATTAATCAGATATGTAGGGAAGAGGCCCATCTTCTGGGGTGGGGGACAAGCACTACACTCAGTCTTATTGAAGTGCATCAGGAACTAGGCAGATCCAAAACGGAATTTGAATTTGACGTGATGTGAATTTAGTACAGTTATTGTGATTGTTTCTCATGCATTTAATAGTTTCTTCTTTTTTGTCACATTAAACATTTTTACATGCAACTTTACACTCAGAGTAAACTTTCTATGGGGAGTCACATCAAAAGTTGGCAAGGGCTATAATCTTTAATGTATTGATGACTATTTTAGAAACCTATAGATCATGGTGCTGACCCCAAATCCTACCCAGAAGAGAGGACTGCCCTGACATAGAAAGCCAAGGAGGTCGTAGGGAGGGCGAAAAAGAATGTTCTTTTCCCAAGAAGCGTATGCTGTTTGGGGAAATTGCCAAGAGCCAATACCGAAACTTGTAGTCTGTGTATCGCATCTGGTGGGCACGGAGCTTAGAGACCAAGATCTGAATTATACGAATGAAAATGAAGAAATTAATCTGAAAGAAAGAAAAAGAAGCAACATGACTGAGTGGCAGGAAGGGATAGCATTACATGAGTTGCCCAGAGAACCATGCACAGTAAAGATCTAGAGGATTCTTGAATAGTGTTATCATGAAGAGCCGAGGTGGCGCAGCAGTTAGGGTGCAGTACTGCAGGCCACTTTAGCTGACTGTGTTCAGCAGGTCAGCAGTTCAAATCTCACCGGCTCAAGGTTGACTCAGCCTTCCATCCTTCCGGGGTAGGTAAAATGAGGACCCAGATTGTTGGGGGCAATGTAAATATATATAAATACATTGCTTACTGGTGTACACCGCTTAGAGAGTGCTTGCACTTAAAGCGGTATAGATAAATAAATAAATAAAAATTTTGATTTAATTTCTCACTCTTCCCAAATTTTCAATGACTGTTTTGTAGCTTCTGTCCTGATACTGACCAATTCTGGCCTTAATTAGTGCTATAAGATTTCCTAGAGAAAACATTTCACATGACCACTGGCCATTTATAGGTAGACAGAATGGCAGGCAGAAGTATTTTATTAATGATGTGTTGGGACTTAAGCATTTAAGAAAAGTGCTATAGAAACACTGAATTCTGCGACTCACAGAAAGAAAATGTATGTTCATTACCGGAGAACCTCTAGTATTTTTTCAAAAACACGTTGTGTGCTAGTGTAGCTCTTCATAAGATGATAATAACTCATAATAACTCTTGTTACTTTATCACATCAGACGAGGCAAAATCTCCAGCTGCTACACGTAAATGCTCACTCAAATGTGAATAAGGACTGGTGCTCAGACCACAGTATAGTTCCAGGAGCACGGATTATGTTTTCTAACTGGTTTCAATTAGCATTTTGAAGTGTGCAGAGCTGCTCTCCTCTTAAACTGAAGTATCTTAAAACACTATTTTTTTGCAGGATCAAGTAGTAGGAGTTTAAGCCTATACTGGTTTTTTGGAATATTTGAAATAAATAAATAAAGGGGGGGGGGCGCTTACCAAAATGGCTAAGAATACAGGGAAACGCAGGATCCACCAGAAGCCCATATTATTATTGGTACTCCAACAACTGGAAGAGTGATGAAAAAAGAAAGAAAGAAAGAAAGAAAGAAAAAGAAAGAAAATGAGTACAGATTCTTATTCTTCAGCAAACTTTTCTGTTGCTCATACATTGTACGGTACTTCCTAAAGCACCTGGTAACACTGGGACTACAGAAAAACTGCAGCCAGCTTGTTGCACAGTCTACAAGTGTGGACACTGCATTTCTGTGGCATTTTCGTTGTAACTTACTGAATATTTTCGTAAAGATATTTCACCACCACCCACGGCACAATGAAGAGGATTGGGGCTCCTGGGGGAAGAAAGGGAACAGAATTATGCAAGAAAGGATCATCTTTTCATCTCAGCCAGAAAATCAGTGCAGGAGAAGTCAATGTTCTAGATTCCACCCCAATATAGATATCCTGTAATTTCTAAAATATACAGTAGACACGAGGGAGGCAAGTTATCAAATTTTGGGGTTTTCTCATTCAATTTGTTTGAAGTCTTGCAGATATTTTTCAATGGAATTCGTCCCAGTACAAATAACATCTGGACTGGAATCTTTATAGATAGTGCTCAAGCTCCCTAGCCTTCATGTCCTAAACCTGATCTGACTTAGCCTTCATTCCTGTAATTAACATGTTAAAAGCCAATGCAGAATTTCTGCTTGTGTGATTAGGATCACAACTAGTGTGTCCTATTTCCTAGATTCTATCTATATTGACACCATCCAATCTCTCATGATTTGCTCATTATGTATGCTTTAATTCAGGTGTTGGCAATGTATGGTTCTCCAAGTATCACAGAACTCTAATTCTCATTAGTCATAGTTGACATGATCAATAATGAGCGATGATGGCACTGTAAAAGCACAAGTGGTTTAGGTAAGACTTTGGAGGACAGAAGCAAAAGTTAGAATTTAAGGCAGGATGTCAATGATTCAATATATGTTTTTGTTTTTTAAAAAATTGGGCAATAGCTATTCAATTGCTTTTAAAACATCTCTGCTACACACCTAGATATTTTGGTCTTTTGGAAAGTGACAGCATTTTCCCCATCTGCAGGTAAAATGGCTGAGCTGAACTGAACCTACAAAACACATCCAGCCTTGGATTCAGAGACTCCCCATAAGGAAGACACAGAGATTTTCCACAATGCTTCCTTCCCTCATAAGAAATGCTCTGTAGAGTAACTGGATCCTCCTGAACAGTGTGGGAAATGGTAAGTGGGAGACTGCAATGAAAAGGCAATGTGTGAACTTCTAGAGGTTGCCAACTGCAGCTGCTTTTATCAATAGAAATACTCTCTCCTTGTGTTAGAAAATTTATATATAGTGCCACAGAGCAAACAAAGAGTACAATCACCATGTCCTTTACTGCTCAACTGGAAACATGAAACTCTACTTAGAACAAAAGAGCATAGAATATATACCATATAGATCCATACTTGCAAACATTGCCATCTACTGGTTGAATACTACTATAGTTGTTGCATAGAAATACATTCCAACAATGAATTCCAACACTTTGTTTCTCCAGAGGAAGATACCACTGGATATAAACCTACTTGCCAGTGAAACCAAAGAAGCAGTCTTGGTCAAATCCACACATCCTAGCATTCTCATAACCCTAATTGTTACATTTACCCTATGCCAGAGATAAAGAATGTGATCACATGCTCTAGTTCCACCTTCACTTATATTGTTTCCTGTTCTGATATTACAGCTGATTCCCTTGTGTTCTCCTATGGATGAGGTTATCAGTGCCCTGGTGATTACTGACACTCAACTCCTCGTCTTGTACTCACCCCAGCCGATGCAGAGGTAGAGGGTGAAATAGCTGTGTTCGGAGAAGACAGTCAATACCAGCAAGTTGTACAGATAGATCCCCTCGACAAGCAGCCAGCAGTAGTTGGCCACAATACCATACTGCATGAACACTGTGGCTGCCTGGCACCCTGCTGCTGCCTAGAGAAAGGAAAGGAGTCAGGATAATCCCAAGAACATGTTGCTGTAAATGATAGATTTCTGGGTCGGGGAACGTTTTGTCCAAATCATGTAGTTTTCATGCTGATACCTTATGACAGCGTTTCTCAACCTTGGCAATTTTATAATGTATGGACTTCATACATGCGGGTGAGGAATTTTAAAGTTGCTAAGACTGAGAAACATTGGTTTCTGGTGAAAAACTAGCAGTGGGGCAGCCTGGAGAGTTTTGGAGGAAAAAGAAAAGGATGAAAAACTCTTTTGTCACTTTCACAAGTTACAGAGCTGTACCAGCAGCCTTTCCTTGAATTGTGGATTGCAGTTGTTAGTTGTTAGAAACTGCTTGATGAGAGCAAACAATGCTACTTCCCATATCCAGGATTAGAAAATGTGTAATGTGTGACTTTCCAGATGTTGCCAAAGCAGAATTACTGACTGGAACTGCTGGGAAATGTAGTTCAGAAACTTCTAGAGGATCAGATGTTCCTCACTTAATAAATGTAGGAAATACAAGCAATGAATCATTGAACAGAGATGTTATAGCACAATCATGGCTCACTTTGAATCAAAGTCTAGCTCCAGGATGAGCTTTCACAAATATCCTATCATGAGAAGTTACATATACAGTATGAAGAACAATAGAACATCCTTATGTGAAGGTTATTGACATGTAGAACTATGCGGTAATATAATTGAATGTTGGTTTCAGCTGACCTAAAAATGCTTTTTTCCATAACTCATTTTAAACCATCCCCAAACTTTTCAATGGTTCTTGGTTGTTTAGCCACAGGAACAGAAGAGCTGGGACTGTAGAATAGCAGAATGATGGGCTTAGACTGGAGGTTGAGACCTCTCAGAGAGGCACAAGGATTTTCAAGAGATGTGGAGGGGAGATACAGTGTCACAATTTATTTAAAAACTGAAGGGACAGAAGTAGTGTAAAAACTCAGTCAGGCTTTTATTCCCCATTATGACTATGTGAGCCTGCAGTGGGCCAGCTTAGGACTTGAAACCTGAGAACTTCTAGTGATATGGAGGAACCCACCAAATTTACATATATAAGCACATAATTATTTATGTGTACATAAATTATTTAGACATATTAATTACTAGTCCATCCTAGTTCACGATGGCAAGGGAAAGTTCATTTTTTCACTGGAGGGGACTGCATTACCATAATGTTTAGAAACTCCTGACATGAGGGTTATTGGATCTGTACATATATGGGTGGGCATGGGTGGGTTGGAAGCCTTATAATGTAGCTGGAAATAGGAGAAAATAAAATAAAACAAACGAGGGACTATAACAGAGGGTGCTGTTACCTTGTCACTCTGCCAAAGGCTCACATTGTAGTCATCAACCTTCTCACTGTAGCGAGTATGGAGCAGCGTGTCGATGGTGAGCACTGAGATGCCCTTCAGGATGAAGGAGGCGAAGAGGTTCATGTGGATGTAGTTGCGCATGCAGTGCAGCTTGCTGGGGAGCAGGGAACTTGTCAAAAACACCTGTCTATCTGGAGCATGTCACACAGTATCACTCTGCCTAAATCTTTACCTCATTGGGCCACTGTTCCTCCCTTTCTCTGTCTTTTTTTTTTATTGAAAATTTTTTAAAAGCTTTTACAAAAACAAAAAAACAACAATAATAACAACAGAAATAAACAAAACAATACAACCCTCCCCCAACCCCTCCCAAACCACCCCTCCCTCCCCCCCCCGAGCTTCCCAGAGCAGAGTATAGGCTTAATTGAAAAAATTAAACAAATTATAAGATAATAATAATAAAAAAATAAAAATAAAAATAAAAGGGATATAAACGTTAAAAAGAAAAAATATTTAAAAAAGAAAAGCAAAGAAAGAAAAAACAGAGTTTATGTACAAGTTATAAAAAAGCTAAATGATATTTTTTCATATCCAATTTGAATTGTATAAAATTTATCCATTTTTCCCATACAGCATAAAATTTCTCTCTGTCTTTTGACCCCAGCCCTCACCCCATTCACCAGCTTCTCAGTTCCTGCAATTTCATCACTCTCTACAACTCTCTAAAGCAGGGGTGTCAAACTCGCCACGTCACGTGACATGTTGCAACGTATCACAACTTTTCCCCCATTGCTGGACCTGGGGTGGGTGCAGTTTTGGCATGATGCACCCGGCCGTGGCCCGGCAGTTTGACACTCCTGCTCTAAAGCAATCCCTCACTTTAACAGTTCTGAAGAAAACTCAGTCTCTCCAGACTGGCTAGATGTGTTTACTCCAGTGCATCCTCCCCCGGGTGGTATCCAAAGTGGGATGAGATGGAATAGGGTTAAACGTCCTTTTAATCCAGTCTTTCTCAGCCTTGGCAATTTTAAGATGTCTGGACCTCAGTTCCCAGTTGAAGTCTAGACATCTTAAAGTTGTCAAAGCTGAGAAAGACCGCTCTAATCAGTACCGATGAAGTCAGATAATTTTAGAAGTTGGACATGAAGACAAGGGTTTCCCTGCATAGAGGATAATCTGTATTTCAGAGTAAGATAATCCATACCTGTTTTGCTTGAGGACCCCTTTTGCTTATTATGCTAAGTGGGACCCTGGATGTTGACTATGATGATACTAATAATAAATCTATGACCAGCTCTACTAATTCCCCCCTCTTTCTTTTCTCGTCCCACTTTGAAGGACTCCATCTCATTCCAACCCAACCCATTTTCTTTTTTCTTCCTTTTTTGTCCACTGCTGCAAGGGTCAACCACTCCACCATCTCCAGTCCCAATCCAGTTTCCAAATCACCTGAAGCCTAGCAACACCGCCAAGGCCAGGAGCAAAGCGCAGAGGGACACTGAGTAGCCCACCGTGTACATCACTCTGAAGCTTCCATAGATTCTATCAAACCACTCCTGAAAAGAAAAAGAGGAAAAGAGTTCATCTGATGCACAAAATCAATTCAGATCCTTTATCTATTGGAAGCCAGAAAAAGATGATCTTGTAGAAATTAGCAGAACTTTTAGTTTTCTGTTAACCTGGTCCTCCTTGTTGTCTATCATACATTGATCAGCATTGCGCAGTGACTTCCCTCCAGGACCGGTCACCCACTGTCCATCTGGACCACATTTCTTGAATACATAGCCATGCTTCACTACAGGAATAAATAAGAATATGATCAGAAATATATCTGGCTCCATGGTGGACATCTATCTGTTGTGAGCTTTAATCATCTATTGTTGACTCTAATATCTGTTCTAAATTTAGATTTTAGCACCCTCTGACTTTCATCTCACCCTTCGCCAGAAAATTAGGTGACTATTTTATACATTCTCTTACCATTTCTGATTTTATATTAGTTTTATGTCCCTTTGTTCCTTAATAACCTAAACACAGTGCATGTAAGCTTTTAAATTATATTTTCAAACTGACATTACATATACTAACTTTTATTGAAGTATCTCAAATAATGGGTAACAAAAACTAAATAAACAAAACAGTAAAAATTAGAAAAAGGCTTTCTATAGCTTTAAATAATAATGGCATAGTATATCATTCATTTTTTTCCACTGTGAATTAAACATAGACCATATGTAAGTATATTGACTAATACAGGACCATCCTAAGGCTGAAAGTTTGACATATATCATTGAATTTTTTACTAACTTTCAGGCTTGTATAATAAAAGAATACAGTACATTATATCTTTTTATGGTATTTCCTTGTGTTAGACAGGATAGGATAGTAGTTTGTTTATCCCAATTACCCTGACTGAAGATGGAAGTGAAAGGGTCTCCCCAGTTTTCCAACATTAGAATCACACACACACATTGTCTAGAGTCTAGACAACCAAGGTCCATTTTCCCTGCTAAAGATATGGTCCAATGCCAATCATCTCCCCAGTGTTAATACTGTACCTTGATCATACCAGGGCAGGAACCAGGGGCAGGAAACACTGACAGTGCTGTTGAGTTGTGCATCAGGCCAGCATGAATACTTATCGAAAGTTCGGTTACAAACCAACTCTAGAGAAGAGAGTACAAAGATGGATACAGTACTTATATGTATGGGGATTCTTATTTTTACTATTTTATTCTATTTCCATGATTATATCTCTTGTCTTACATCAACTGGACCTAAAATGTTTTATCCAATAAACTTTATTGGGGACTTCACTTGACTTGACTCAAATAAGCTGTACTGAAATATATCTGTGAGATCCTTTCTCTTGCTTTACTCATGTGTGCATATCTATACAACTGCCTGGTACTTCCTGCCTTGTACTTCATTCATAAACTTCAGCCTTGAAACCATTTGTGTGTGTCTGTATCATGAATGCATCACTCTTCTCAAGGAAAAAAAAGTGACATCTAATAATTTACATTCTACTAGTCCTGTGATGTCTTTCTACATTCGTCCAATGCCACAGTTTCCAAAATTCTTGCATAATAGTCCTCATGATGTTACCAAAAAGAATAGGACTCCAGCTTTCAAAAGCATATGATTCCAGCAGAATAAGCTGGAAGAAAACAAGTAAACATTCTGCCGAACTGTCAATGCTTGTCCCCTGCCTCACTTTCCTTGTTCAGATAAATTGTCAGCTGATACTCAATCTCCAGGAGGACCTTGTCTCACCAGTAGATGGTGGCCAAAGGCTCATATTGCGGTGACATTCTTCACTGTAGGCCTTCCAACTTTCATACACATATTCATATACATATTCCATAACCTGGGCAGAAGCTCCCTGAGGAAAAGAAGAAAAAAAGGTGGATTGGCCTGTCCAGTATTTATGTATTTGATTTGAAACAGCCAGACAAGAAGGAGGACCAAGACTCTTACCTGGAGGCAGAGCACCAGTGCAAGCAGGATTCCAAGAAGGTGTGACTGGGACATCCCTCTGGAGGTCTGCAAAACTGCATAGGGATGCTCCTGGAGCTGTTGGTATCCTACTAGATGTGCTGTTTTATCAGGTGCCCTGCAAAGAATCAGGAAGGGGGAAAGCAAAGTTATTTATGCTTGCATGCTCCTCACTGCTCAACTGTTAGTTCCAAGCTTCAGGAGCAAGTCTCCAAGGTTGATGACGCAGGCGGAGACAGGGTTTGCTGGGCTACATCCAGATAGTCAGTCTAGTGCCAGCAAATCATGGACTGGAAGGGACCTGTCAGGAATAAACATGGCTGCTGAGCCTCCTCCCAAGTCAGGTGTTAAGGACTTAGTAGTGTTTTGACTCTCTCTGGTTGGTTCTGGGGCCTCCCTCACTGGAGCCAGGGGGAGTGGAGGACACCCATCTTAGGGGGCTGCTTCAGATGCCAGCCCTTGTAACTGGAGCCTGTTGGGGGAAGGGGAGTTATTTCTGGGCTGGATTTGGTTCCACTGCTGAGTGCTTAGAGATGTGAGCACAAGCACTGTCTTGCCTCGTTGCCTCAGAACCACAGTATGGTCTCCCCTTGCAGAGACTTACATACCTCACTCACAGACGAGCACACGTTTGCCAGAGAATAATATGCAGGCAAGTAAGAGAGTACATATAAAAAATAAAGCTTGAAGCTTTCTTTACAGAGGATCTAGCGATTGACTAAGCTCAACTGCAACCAGGAAGGCCACCTCATTTTTCTGGAAAGGCACCTTGGCCCACTGTATTGACTGACACACTCCCCTCGCCAGGGACTGGAAGAACTGCAGTGCTCTGGATGGTAAGCTACTTGTGTGGTGTGTGCATGGTAAGTTGAGCGTCTATGGACAGAGGGCGTAGAAAATAAACTACATTAAATATGTTTAAAAAGTAAGTTACGTGAGGGATATACAGAAGTTATGCTGCTTGGGGGAACCAGCAGAGGGTAGTATAGCTACCGGTATGCAATCTTGGTACACTACCGGTAGCAGTAGCAAGATGACATCCAAAGCCAAAAGCCCATGAGCGTGCATGCATGTTAGTAAGGTCAAAAGTAGCAGCATGCATGGGAAAGCAAGGAAGATTATGTTCCTGGGGCTACCAAGGCGGAGGGGCTGAGGTTTGCTGAACCCAGGGGACTGAATGCCTTTCAGTCCTGATCTCGTGGACACAGTTCTTTGCATTCCATCCCACTGACAGGGCTTGCGTTCAAGCCAGCAGCAACTCTCTCCTACTGATTCAGCCAGTATCTCTCCCCCACCCACCCCTTCCTCCCCCCAGTCCCTGTCCAGGAAAATAGGGAGGGATGAGGGTGAATGTGCCAGCACTGCTCTGGCTTGTTAACAGCACCTGGCACAGTCCAGTTAAGACTAAAAAGGCAGCTAATCATTAACGCCCTCCAGGGATCTCTGGCTCTTCAGGGCCTTGTTGTCTCGTAACCCAAGAGCCCCCTTCCCGTGGCTGACAAAATCCCCCATGTGCCCAGAGCCAGACTTCTTGGCTGGAAAGCTGTGCTGAGTTCCCATGGGCAGTTGAGCAATGCCCTGTGTTCATCCAGCATAAACTCCAAGGTACCCATGAACTAATGCCTTCAATCCTTCTCTAATCTGGTTAAAGGGCTTTTGAATGGGACTGCGGTGCTTCGGACAAACAAGCTATTCTTTGCTGAGTACTTTGCAACAACAGGCCAAGCTTTTGGCACCAGATACTGCCAGAGCTCGGCTGGGATTAAGACGGGGCTGCTCCAGTTACCCCTAGAAGCAAAAAGCCCTTGGCTTGGATTGCTAGAGTTTTAACGGTGGCGGGAGGGAGCAACTACCCGCCAGACACCAGAACTTCCCATTCCCCAGGATTCTCTGAGCGATGGAAAAGGACAACCAGAAAGCCAGGAGAAAGCAAAAGATCCTCTTTCGCGAGAAGGCAACTGCAGCTTTCCAAAATTGTCAAGATGTGATTAATCCAGAGCAGACAGTTCAGATTTAGCAAAAGGAGTACCTGCGGCTGATAATTTTTGCTCCTTCCCCTTCATAGCACCTGGAAACAACACACTCATCCGGTAAATTAATTTGCTTAAGGCATTTGTAAACCACCTATTGATCATGATGAATCCACAAAGTGGGTCACAGTAATTGGAACCTATAGTAGTCTAACCAGCACCCACTGATACAGGCAAGAATAGTATACATCCAGAGCAGTTGGTGATCCTTCGGTCGGTATAGAAATAATTGGGCCTTTACTGATGTGATTAAATGGCAATGTATGAGTAGAATTTTTTTCAGCCATAGGAAGTCTAACTCATGGGTCTGGCACTGAGAATTCAGAGCGTGAATACCTGCTCTCCTGCCACAGAAGTGTGGCCGTTCCACAAACCAACTTCCAAAGCACAAAGTCCTTGAGCCTGTAATGCAATACTGTCTATATACCAGGATGCATTTTTCTCACGCGAGCATGAAAGCTACTGATCTGCCTTTGCCCTTAAGCTCAAACCCAAAGTGAGTTAAAACTCAAGGCCCTGCTCTAGGGCCGTTCTATATTTGATTGGAGGATGGCAGAGACTTCTTAGTAGTTGCACCACAGGCTCAGCTTTTCCTCTTTGATGACAAGGATCTTCTACAGGGATTTCTGTGTTTATACCCGCTTTTAATTCTAGTGTGCTCTGGTTTGATATGCAGTTTTCTATGGATAAACTGCCTACTGCTTTCAGGCATCAATCCAAGCACAACATGCCATGTTGCTAGGCTCTGTGCAGCCGTGTTGAACTTCTGGCTCATGATTAGCACTCAACTGTAAGGTCTGGCACCACAGAACATTTTATGGCCTGGCAGGTTATGAACATTTAATTTATTTTCTTTTTGTTGTCATCTTTTAGGCCTCGTACACTTTTTATATCCTTTATGCTCGTATACCTTTTATTAATTATATTTTACCTTCCCATTCCTAATGTTGGTTTATTAGCATAATAAAGTTTGACTTGATTTGATTTTTGTAATTATATTGTTCATTACAATCCACTTCCATAGCTAGTTTCAAAGCAAGACATAATTGTTTAAAATAAAAACAGCTGTGCTGGTTTTTGACTCATGGATTAGGAGAGAGATGATGTGTGAATTAGTTGTCAGTTTTAGTAACTCAGAATAGTTCTTCTATTTAATGTTTACTGAGAACTGTTTGTTGAAAATCAGAGCGCTGCATATATAACATCCTCTAAATTTCTGCAATGTCCAGGATATTAGAGCAGTGTTATCCAAGATGAGGTTTAAATCAAGGGCTTTCCACATGATGCAGAAATATGCATATCAAATGTGGTTGTTTTTCCCAAGGAAAAGCAATTAGAGCCTGGCACTTGGTTACTTTCCTATTGGCTGTTTCTCTACTTTGGAGTGTTCCCTAACTCACAAGTGTCTCCCCTCCATGCCAATTTCATAGGAATAAGGAAATTCCACTTCAATTAGATAACAATGTTAACAACCACACAAATAATGTTGTGCAAGAATAACAGCAAGAATATATTTTTAGGAACGTAACAGAGACATGTAATATATAAATGTTTATAAGTACATGTTATTTAAAGCACAGGTCCCAAACCCCCGGTCCATGGAATGGTACCGGGCCACGGCATGCCAGCAACCGGTCCACACAAACGAGCAAAACCCATCCGCGGGATGCGGGCAACACACAAAACCACGCCCCCTCTGGTCCGCGGAAAAACCTCTCTCCATGGAACTGGTCCCTGGTGCCCAAAAGGTTGGGGACCTCTGATTTAAAGAATATAGTAAGTTGTGTAAACATAAGATTTGTTGCAAATAAGTGAAATGATTATTTTAAAAGCTATGAAAAGTGTTTCTTGGGGATTAAGATAAAGGCTCTTTGGAATATTTTTAAAAGAGGTAAATAGATTCACAAGTGGAAGATAGTCAGATTTTAATGTTTGGTATTATTAGCTAAAAGCGTCGGGAAACCAAACAGATGTGAAGCCTTGCGTTATGCTCCCTTGTTTCAGAACTGCCATTACAATAGCAGAGCAAAGTGTTTAGAGATGCAGTGACATAAATTTGTTGTCTTTTCTAGTTTGGAAGTGGCATGAAGCTCCAATGGGATCCCTGCCTTTCTGCCATATAACGCCACGCTGTTTACTTCTTCTCCCATATCCACAAGTGATTTTGATCAAGCTGTTTCTAATTTTCATATCTTCAAGAAAGAAATTTTCTCAGATGAGCTGCAGGGAAACATGTATGCCTCCGAAGGTGTTTTATAAGTAATTAGCCCTCCTACCTGGGCTACATGATGTGCAGAAGATCTCTGTGTGGTATTTCTGCTAAGACAGAGATAGCAAGCGAAGTCCATATTATTTACTTATTTATGAAATTTATATAGCTGCCCATCTCACCCAAGGCAACTCTGGGTTACATACAACATATTTATTAGTGTTTCATTTGAATTAGGCCAACAATCACAAAGTGATTAGTTTTTTTTAAGCTGGGAGGCATCAGAAAAAGGGATAATTATCATTTTACCAGAAAAGAATGATGTACTACCAGCAGGAAAAAAATAGCATTTCTTGCCCTAAAATAAACCCTGATATTTTGATATACCTGTTACTGAGTTTCTAGATATACTGTCAATGTCTGCTCTAGACGAAGTTGCTCTGCTTGGCTCAGCCCTAAAAGTATAGCCTTGGATTCCCTCATTTGATGCTCTACATCTCAAAGCAATACACTGAAGGCAGAAACAGAGTCTTTCTGATCAGGACTGTGTCCAGCTCTCTTTTCTTATTGTAAAATTCTCCACTAAAACCACAGCAAAAGTGCCCCCCCCTTACCCTAGTTCTATCCCAGGATTTATTTCTTATTTATTTATTCATCAAATTAAATTATTCTTATCCTTGGGAAAATCATATTTCCTCCGAGTAGCGTCTAACTGCTGCCGTCTGAGAGCTAGAAAGCTCATTAATCAGAGAGGCTGGAGAAAACTAGCAGCATCAAGAGCTGTCCATTCTGTCGGGATGAGTTTTCTCCATATTAAAATAAAACAAGAGAAATATGTGTGTCCCGGTGAATCTTTGCTGCCCAGAATGTAATTGGAAAGAGCCTGTGCAGCCTCTGCTCATCTTGGCTCAGGTTCCTTGGACCGTGATCTCCACAGGCAGATTTCTCCCTCTGGCAATCATATCTCCAAAGCCAGAATGATAAGAAAGAGCCACCCTCCTTTACTCCTGGAAACTGCTCCTTTGGTACTACTATCGAACTTTAACACACTGACTTCCTTGTTGTGAAGGAAGCAGCCCCTTTTCAACTTGCAACATCTGGAGATGGTCTCAAACTCCACACCGGGAGAATTTAAGAGCTCTCAGGTTGCTGGAATTTGCAGAAGATATTGGTATATACATGCATTTAGAGGACACACTAGTTTTATTCTTCATCAGCTATTTACTGGAAGAGGTTATTTTTTTTTTTATTGTATTGCTGGCAGAAAAGCACCCTCCCTTTCTCCAAGGAAGCCCAGTCACATGCTCTGCTGGGAGCTGCAGATTCTTCCAGCAATGGAAAACCTCTGCTCTAAATCTGCCCTTCCTAGAAATAATTCAGTTTGTGCTCCTTGATGTCCCTTAACCCAGCTGGGCATGTTATTTTCCTGGCCCAGTCCCTGAACTAAAAGAGCCTCTTTCTGATTCAGCCCAGTTCTGTTGGGCAGGGATTTTCTGGCCAGAAGCCAGTTTCTTTGTACCAGGCACATCCAAGTAGTCTAACCCAGAGATCCCCAACCTTTTGGGCACCAGGGACCGGTTCCATGGAGAAAGGTTTTTCCACGGACCAGAGGGGGCGTGGTTTCGTGTGCTGCCTGCATTCCACGGATGGGGCTTTGCTTGTTTGTGCAGATCGGTTGCTGGCATGCCACAGCCCAGTAGCGGTCCACAGCCCAGGAGCTGGGGACCCCTGTCTAACCCAAGCTGCATTACTGCTCAGGCCCTCCTAATGGTTTTTGGAGTCTGCCATGGGAAGAGGGCAAAGAAGATACACCGCTGACTGTGCTCAGCTCAATCACAATAATTGGAAATGTGTTTTCCCTGCCGGAGTGGCCTCTTTTCTCCATGCCTGGTGAACGTGCTCTAATGACTAATGACCTTGTTGTGCAGGCTAACAACCCTGGCCTCTGGCAAGAAAGTATCAAGGACTTCCTAAAACTGATTCTCTACAACACAGCACCCAAATTTATTGATTCGTGACAAAAGCTCCCAGGGTTAGGAAAGGAAAACTCACGTTATCACAGTTCAATCTATCTTGCAAGATTATAAGACACAATTGTAAGACTACAATTACTTTTTGCCTATCAGTTAAAATTAAAAAAAGAACCCTCAAGGAGAAAAGAAAAACCTGCCTTACTCCATAAACGCTGGAAACTTCCACTGAAAACAGACTCCCAACAAATTGAAGTGCGCTAGATGAGCATTCCAACGTCATCCTTAATAAGCAAAACGTTTAACAGATTAAAGCCACTTAAATTCTTTAGTGCATCATAATGTTTCATTATCTTAATGTATCCACCTATGAAACAATATATAACGTGAAACAGAAAGGCTTCCTTTCCATCTGTTTCAATCTTTTCTATATATTTGTTTCAGCAAATTAGCCAATTATTGGATTTTATTTTTCCCCCCCTTGAATCTTAATGTTTTAAATTAGGCCTTTTCCTTCCATCAACTAATATTCCGTAAACTGCAGGAGTGCGACAAAATCTTGATGTTCCAGAAGAACCTTTAATGGCAGTAATTGAAATATAAAGAGTATAATTTAAATGAAGGCACAATAATAGCTAATAATTCCTAATAGGATTTCTCCTTCCAGATTAGGTTTTATATATAAGTTCGTGATGAAGCTGCTAATATCACAAGTACATTCCTGCCTAAATGAGATATTTGGAGGCAGGAAACTTCATGTAAGATCTCAAGTTATCCAGTGTAACTTTCCAGCAAAGATTGCTAGCGACTAGCAAGTTGGGTTATTGCTCCTCATAGAATTATTCTAGCCATCAAGTACAGTCCCCTGCCCTATGCAGAAATCCAGATTAATGTATTCCTAACAGATGGTTCTCTTCCCTCTGTTTGAACCTATCCAGAGAATTATAGATAGCTCTGCTGCCCTGTTGCAACAAACAACAACAACAAAAAGTCTTATGGGCCCTTGTAGACTGACACATTTAGGGCATAATGTTTAATGGATGAGAGTCCACTGTCTCAGTTTCATTTGATAAAGTGAAAGCCAGTCCATGAAAGTTTCTGTCATGATAAGCTTGGAATCACAGAATTACAGAGTTGGAAGACACCATTTAGCCCATCAAGTCCGATCTCCTACTGAGCACAAGAGTCCTAATTACAATTTCTCGACAGATGGCTATCTATTCTCTGCTTGAATATATCCAGTGAATGAGTGCCACAACCTCTCTGGGTAACCAGTTCCACTGATTAAATATTCTTACGAATTTTATCCCCTTAACACTTAAGACAGAATCTGTCTGCCTGCCTGCCTGGAAGGCAATTGCATTGTTCTGTACCTTAAATAGGTCTCAACTTTTTTTCGTTATGACATCCTTTAAGGTATATGAAGAGTGCTATCACTTAGGTTACCCCTATTTGGGCTGCAAAAATGCAGACAATCAATACATTACCGTAAATGCACTTGTATATTTCTCTTGTTTGTTTGTTTTTTCTATATCCAAGTCCAAAGGTTGTAATTAATGATGGGGAGGGAGGGAGACAGGGAGGGAGGAACGCACCTCAGCAGCCTCAGACAGCCAAGAGGAACGTAGCAGATGCTAGTCCCTATCTTCTCGTTGGTGGTAGCAGTAGCACTTAGACTTACCGTATATACCCCTCCATAGTGCTTTATACAGCACTCTCTGAGCAGTTTACAAATGTCAGCATATTGCTCCCAGAAATCACGAATGAGAGGTCATAAATCATTGTATGCCAAAATTTGTGCTGGGCAAAGACAGAAAGCACTACTTTAAAACTGGAACAGATACTGACAAAAGGACTACCTCCATGGTGGTCTGGGAATAAGCCAATGCTGCATCCTAAGGCATCTTCTAAAAATAGTGGGGTATCTTTGAACTGTGATCATGTGGAAGAGCCTAAAGACACTAATTGGGGATGGGGGAGTTATTACCAAATGAAGGAACCCCCTAAATAAATGGTTATGTAGCTTGAAAGGGATCAGTGCCATTCTGCAGCTTTACTGAAAGGGAAGAAGGGAGAGCAGAATGGTAACTTTTAGGGGAGAAAAATAAAAAGGTTACAGAAATGAAATTTATTTTAGGAGCATCCTCAACTCTTTTCTGCGTATTTGTCAGAACTCTTTGCAAGATTCCGAACTACAAGTGCCCATGTTAGATCCAGAGAATTGCAGAGTTCAAGAAAGAGCACTGCATGCATATCTTTGGGATTACTTCACGTTCCAAATTTAAATGTGTGACTATCCTGCAACACAGTTTCAGTCACCTTTGCTTCTAATGTCTTCACTTTTAGCCTTATTTAATTTGATGAACCATCTGGAAGGCAGCTTGACCTACATGTCTGGTTCCCATCAGACAGAGAGTTCTGGAGTCTATCCATTCAAGAGATCAGAGAGAGACTGGAGGTGTATTGGTTGCAATGTTATTTTTAGGTACAGTGTAAAATGTATCACTATAAAGCTGCCTTTGCAGATAGAAAACACTTTAAATCATACTTCCTCTACTTAATTTGAATATAGATCCACCAATTTTTGACTCACTTTTCCAAGGAAAATCAATCTGTTGGTACTGGCTAAGTGTGTGGGTAACTGAGGAGCCTATTGTTGAAACTCCTAATAGTTAATAAAAACCAATGGTATTTAGTAGTTTTCCAAGAACTATAGACATAAACATGTGCACAGATCATAGCACAAGGTTAAATGAACTTGACAAGGTTTCTGTTTCATAGTTCTAGGAGAATACATATGGCAGTGAATAAAGAATGAAGGAAAGGACATGAATAGCACTGCTCATTACATCAAACATCTGGATAATATATAACAAAAGCAGGCAACCAACAATCAGAAGCTCTAATTTTACTTTTCAAAATATGGAGATGGAGTAGAATCCATAGCTTACAGGGTCTATGATTCCTGAAGCCAGAAGTGAAATTTTTGGACCTTTTTAAAGGGATACTAGGTGATTAATGGACAAAATCAGTGCACTAAATTTGGGTAGTGCATTGCACCTCAATTTTTCCCTTAAATTTTTTTTTAAACTGTTCCTGTTGAAAGTCTTATCTACCAATTTTGGTGTGGTATAGATGGACCTCTTGGGGGCATTAAAAACTGATGCTATCCATGGCCTGTGTTATACAGTTTTCCCATCTGATAGTCAAATATGCAACCAAATAAATCACTACACTTCTGAAATATTGATGTCATGCTGGCCACGGCGCTGGCTCAGTGGCTCTTGAAACAGATGAGCATTGACTAGTGGAATAAAATCTGCAGGGACTCCCTTTTTTACCCTTCTGAAATGTATGGGGCCAGTTTTACAACAGAATAGCAGTGATTGGCAATACTAATAGCCCTTCATTTGAGAGCATCCTTTGTTAATTCCTTTTTTCCCCATAAATTATAAAAACAAAGAATGGAAGTGCTAGGAGAGACCTTCCCGGCAGTTTGCCCTGACCTACTGCCCATGGCAGGAATTCATTATTAGAGAATTCCAAAGAGATGCCATTTGGTGATGATTCTATAAGGAATGTATTATTAGCCCCATTGTACATTTAGCAATGTATCACAAGACAGGACAAAGATTAGAGACCAAAAACATGATCAAGAGAGCTCTGGGTGAAAGCTCATCATCCAGGATGATCATGAAAAAAATTGTTTTTCAATGCTAATAATAAAGCTGAGTTTAGAACCTAACTGTGAAAATGGAACCTTTCTGTTAATCCTAGCCAGGATAAAATTTCTTGGCCTCTTACAATAAAGCCTACTAAATCTGACCTCTGCTGCCATTATCTCACAGGAAGGGGGCAGGTGAATCTAATACTCAAAAGAAAATGATTAAAAGTTGACTTTCAAAAGAAAATGATAGTTGTTGCAAGCATATATATATATATATATATATATAGAAAGTGCTACTTTTTGTGTCAGAAGGAGTTAGAATAAACCCAGCAGGAGATCTTAGGTCTTACATTAGGGAAATAATATGGTTCTGCAGAGGGAATGGGATGTTACTAATATAGAATTATTCCTTGTTACTACCAATACATAGCTACTTATATCAAGCTCTATCTCAGACCCTCCAGGATGTCTCTCGATTCCCATCTTTGCCTGGAACCATTTACAGTTCCAAAAATAAGCCCCCAGAATCAAACTTAATAGGGGCACCAAGCAGGAATCCCTGTACCATTTGCCAGCCGTGGCATTTACACAGAGCTGGTGGCAAGAAAGAAACAAAGGAAAGTTAGGCAGATTCCTCTCTCCTAGAGGAGATTCTGCCTACCAAAGGTATATTTTGGGGTAGCTGAAATAACTACAGTAGCTCCAAGCTGCTGGATTTCTCATTCTTGGCTTAGCAGAACATTTCAAAGCCACACAAATGGAGCATGATGTATCCCAATTTGTACTCCTCAAGAGTATCACCAAATTACCCTGGTCAAAATTTGACATCAGAGCCATTGGTTTTTGATGGCGCTATCAAATTTATTGGGAGGGGGAGCATAATAAGGGCAATATAAGCACGTTAGGCTATTTTTCCATCTTATTTTCTTCTTGAAAAAAAAATAGCCTTATTGCAGCATCTCTATGACCCCTCCTGCAATTCTCAGGACTCCAGAGATTTTGAAGATACTACAGTGCAATCCTGACCCTGAAAATCGCAGTCCAGTCTTGACTTAAAACATTTTGTGCACAAATATATGGTGTTATTATTGCTGCCCATGGAAGTTCCATTTTAGTTAGCTGGCTTAATAGCCAAGGAGAGACCTTTTCTCCATTAATCGCCATATGATGTTTTTCAGAACCATTCTGTAGTACTGCAGAAATAAGGCTAGAGCAAGAAATGGGAATTTGTGGCTATTTTATACATCTTCTTTCACTGCCCCATAACCTTTTGGCGATATAAGAATGGAGTAATGGTATACTGTCATCAGACTCAACTTTTTCTATTCTCACTCTATTGGCTGCTGCCTGCTAGAGGGATCCCACCTGGAATGTGAGTTAGTATCATTATTTAATATACTTTGTATTATTAGATTTTTCTATGGAGAAAAAGAGATTGATACTACAATGGTAAAAATGTAACCTCTGCCACTTCTTTGGACAGAGAATGAATTCTGGGACTCACAACAGAAGAAGAGTTTAGGATCCTGGGGGAAAACAGTTATTTAAAAAAATGATAACAAAGAAGAAATGAAGGAAGTAAAAACTCCAAATTAACTCCATGCTCATTAACAATAGAATATAGAACAGCAATCAGAAATGGTGTGTGAGCAGTACACCCTTACACACAACTTCCCAGAAGTAACTTTTTTACTGAGTTTAAAAGGGTTTATCACTGATTTAATACTTCTCCTGTAATTTTTTTCTGTAATTTCATAATTTGTGCTTTAATAAGTTTTTCCTTTTGTGGCAAAATGTTATGCCATTGCTATTATTTGGGTAGTGGGGTTTCACATCCTATAGGAACTTTCTGTAAATTTGTTATACTGATTGTGAGAAATGCTGCTTTTAAAACAGGGAATGTGGCAGCACTTACTACAGCAAGAGCTGATTTGCAACATGCTAATAAGAACAGCAAAGCGGGCCTATAGTCAGAAAATACAGCATTTATTTTTCAAGATCCTATGGACCCTAGATGCAGGTGGCAAGGTATCTGGGTTATCAATGATTATAAGGCAGCTTCCCTGACATGTAAGAGCGACATGGATTTTTAAAATAAGCTAAACATGTTTTGGGATGATTTAAAGCCTCAAATAAATGTTCCAGCAAGAAAGGCTGTTCCCCTTCCTAATGAACAGGTACTTAAGTTTGATACAACTGTTGTTTGGAAGATCTTGTGGAAAGTCAACACACGAAAGGCTACGGGTCCTGATAATATCCCTGGGCAAGTACTTATGGAGTGTGCTGACCAGCTGGCCTCTGTTCTTACAGACATCTTCAATCTTTCATCGGGCCGTGGTTCCATCATGTTTTAAGACTGGAATCATTGTAGCAGTCCCCCCAAAACCTATAATTACATGCCTTAATGATTACCATCCAGTTTCACTCACTTCCATTATGATGAAGTGTTTTGAGAGATTGGTAAAGGACTATATTATTTCATGCCTTCACCCTACATTGGACTCATTACAGTTTGCTTATCGGAAGAACCGCTCTATAGATGTGCTTCATCTTAGTCTGGTGCACCAGGAGGAGGAGAATACTCACGTGCTAATGCTGTTTGTTGATTTTAGTTTGGCATTCAACATAACCATTCCTCAGCATTTGGTGAACAAACTGGGCCTATTAGGTTTTGATACTTCTTTATGGAACTGGATATTTGACTTCCTTATTGATAGGCTCCAGTTTGTGTGAGTTGGAAGAAAATTTTTCAATTCCATATTTTTGAGTAGAGGTTCCCCACAGGGCTGTGTTTTGTTCAGCTTGATGACCCATGACTGCTGCGCCAAGTCTGCTACAAATCATATTGTGAAGTATGCGGATGACAAGGCAATGGTGGGTCTTATCCGGGATGATAATGAAGATTCTTACATGAAGGGGGTGAAGGCTTTGGTGGATTGGTGAAATAAAAATAACCTGGTTTTGAATGTTAATAAAACAAAGGAGATCATTGTTGATTTTAGAAAGAGCCGGCATAGTCATACTCCACTTTGTATCAAGGCTGCCACTATGGAGGTGGTCAATACCTGGGGGTGCAGATAACTAACAATCGATTTGGTCTCTTTATATGTTATCTTTGGTGAAGCGTGTAAACCAGCGTTTGCATTTCTTCTATCACGTGAGGAGAGCACATCTTTCTCCTTCTATCCTGGCCACTCTTTACAGAGGCACGATTGAGAGTGTTTTAACAAACTGCATCATTGTTTGGTTTGGTGGTAGCGGAGCCTCAAAAGGCCCATACAGAGACTGGTAAGGACAGCTGTGAAGATTATAGGAAGCTCACTTCCCGTTATTCAGGACACTGCTTATAAGCGCTATATGCTTAGAGCTCGAAGCATTGTTAGAGACCCCACACACCCAATTCACGGTCTGCTTCTGTTGCTACCCTCTGGGAGGAGGTTTCGAAGTATTTCTGTCAAAACTACTAGATTCTGTAACAGCTTTGTTCCTTATGCCATCTGTCTTGTAAATTCGCAGGATTTTTTCTGCTGTGTATAGGTATACATTCGAACTATACTGTGATGTTTCTCTGTGTTGTATATGTGTGTATGTATGGTTATATGCATAATGATATTTTTTTGAGAGCTGAATGCCCAAAAATTTAATTTTAATGTATGCTGATTAGTGTACATTTAAAGTGACAATATTCTATTCTATTCTATTCTATTCTATTCTATTCTATTCTATTCTACTCTACTCTACTCTACTCTACTCTACTCTACTCTACTCTACTCTACTCTACTCTACTCTACTCTACTCTACTCTACTCTACTCTACTCTACTCCACTCCACTCCATTCCATTCTTCTATTCATTACAATTATCTTAAATATTAGCAGCTTCTCATTTGGGTTTTTGAAGAACTCCCCAGTAAATGCCATCTGGTTCTGCTGACTTATTTTATCAGTTGAATTAAGCTTCTCATTTTTTGTCAGCTTTGCACGACATAAAGAATTGGGTAGATAAAAAAATAGAATAGAATAGAATAGAATAGAATAGAATAGAATAGAATAGAATAGAATAGATAGATAGATAGATAGATAGATAGATAGATAGCATCAGACAGGCAGGATATAAAGATCAGTATCCTCTTTGCTGGATGCTTTAATTTCAGGGTCAGCTCTCTTTGATGTCTGTAGATTCATATTTATTTTACTAGGAAGTGTGGTTTTGATTTCACAGGGTATCACTCTCCCTTCTTCCAGTAACACAAGTACAGCTTGATCCCATGCATGTTTACTCTGAATGTCAATGTTGCTTACTTAAACATAGGTGCACACAGAACAGCAGATCTAGTCAATTCTTTTGGAACAGACCTTTGCAAAGAGATAACAGAGAAATAGAGATTTTCATCTTATAGCCCTACTCTGAAAGCATATTTATTTACTTGATTTCTATAAATTCCCATCTAAATAAGAAACTCAGGGCAGCATACATCATAAGACATAAAAACAATTAAAACTATTAGAACAGTATAAAATAAATATCCATGGCACAAGTAAAACTGTTACTATGGATGTTAGTCAGGAAATGGGCCTCTTAACACATTTGGGGTCTCAGACCTGGACACACACATAAAAGGCCAACAGGATTGGGATCACCCTGATATCTTTTGCAGCTGGACCACGTGGGGCCTTTCTTGAGTGCTGGAACAAATGACTGAAAGGGCCCTTTTTCATGTGAAAAAGGAAAGAAAGAAAAGAAGCTCCGTAAATATCTGTAACTGCACCCACTAAAAGCGAAGCTCTTCTGCTTAGTCAATGTACAGGTATTCCTTGACCTTCCACCATAATTGAGCCCAACATTTCTGTTGCTAAGTGAGACAGTTGTTAAGTGAATTTTTCCCCAATTTATGACTTTCTTGCCACAGTTGCTAAATGAATCACTGCAGTTGCTGAGTTAGTAATGCAATTAAGTGAATCTGGTTTCCCCATTGATTTTGCTTGCCAGAAGGTCTCAAAAGGTGTGTGTATGACCCTGGGACACTGCAACCGTCATTAGTACGAGTCAGTTTCAAGTGTCTAAATTTTGATTACATGACTGTGGGGATGCTGCAACGGATGCAAGTGTGAAAAACAGTCATAAGACACTTTTTTTCTACGCCGTTGTAACTTTGAATGGTCACTAAATGAACTATTGTAAGTCAAGGACTACCTGTACCGCACCATCCATCATTGCCCATGCTAGATGCAGGCACTTGCAGGCAAGCAAAATCAGAATTGCTTCCAGCTCTGATTCTTCTTTTTCTCACATATATACAAACACACATATATTGACACACAAGCGCCAACATTTCACTAGCACTTAATCTTCAGAGCTCAAGATAAAGATTGTAGGAGTAGGGGGGGGAGGCTCCTCTCTTATTACAATGCTAAGGGATTAGCCCCTAATCCATTAATGGCAGATACTCTGTGGCTAGATTGGCATGGAAGCTACAATCCAACCCAGCGGGGGCTTCCTTGCTTGGCTGGGAGCAAAGGGAAGCCCTGGGGAGGAACTGATGCGATGGAGTGTGTGGGGCTGGCTTTTCCCCAATAGTAGAGATCCAATAACTTTAGCTAACCTCCTTAAGGGGAAGCTCCTTAGTTCCATCATTGGCAGGCATTCAACAGCTGCCCTCTCTGCTCTTCTCATTTGCTTTTCCACCTCAACTCTTGCTCCTTAATTCTGATTCTCCTTCACTAATCTTGCTGGCAGGTTGCTGGATAAAGGCAACAGACTGCAAAAATGACAACAGATCAATTGAGACAGCTCTACAATTCCATGTCCAGATGGTTAGTCTCCTTGACCCAGTCCTTCTCCTATATCTGTGTGTAAAATAGCAACAGAAAATCTGATGATTTTATTTTTCGGCATTACCCAGTTGTCAGGATGCAGGAATGATGAGACCAAAGGAGACAGACACTAGGCAATCTTTTTTGCAATAATGGTTTACCATAATGCTAATGGCATTTCGTAGGTTTCATAGGAGCTCTTTGGGGCTGGCTGAAATTTTCTGATTTTAACAGCTCATTCCAATGGGCTCTGTTATTTGGAAGGTGATGTAGGGGGAGGAGCTTCTTCATAATAACATCAGTCCCTACCTTATCTTGTAATACAATGATGGAAAACTGCCTGACTGTGGAAGATAGGAAAAGCTGGCACGCAACTGGAAGCAGAATAGGATAAAACAAAAAAGACAGTCTGGGCAGATAGCAAATGCAGATGGATAATAGTATCTATTTTGGGATGGAGGAACAAACTTCTCATAGGCCTGCATCTTTTTTAAATGCTAATACAAATGGCTGATGTTGCATTAGAACTACAGTGGATAGGAACACCCCAAAAAAGTGATACTGAGATATTGTGCAGAAGAGATGCTCTTCCAAGATTCTAACTCTTCTGCTCTGCTATTTTACCCCACCTATGCAAACCAAACATATGATGGAGTCTAAGAATAAGAATTAATTGATCCTCTGAGAAAAGGAGCCAGGAAAAATGGAATTATACTAATGGAGTGACGTGAAATTCAGGTGAGCTTGAAATGCACATTAGTCACTTACAAATACATTTTTCCTTTCAAGTTAGATTAACTCACTTCCTTTTTTCTACCATCTCTAACAAGGACGACAGATGTTAGATTAATTGTGGTGGCACTGGAGGAGGAGAAAGAAGTAACTGTGTTTGGAAATTGCCCACATTGATCACTATAATGAACAATCAGAGGGGAAATCCTGTATTCTGTTTACAATCTGGGAGTATTCTCCAATTCAAGCCTCCTCCAGATATATGGGCTTCAACTCCCTGAATTCACAGTACTAGCCATTTTTCTGGAAGAATCCTATGAACTGAAGTCCGTGCATATGGAAGGCATTCAAATGTGGGAAGGTTGCTACAGTATATACAAACAGTAACTTCTCATCTGAATGGTACTTGATACTACCACAGTTTTGGTCTCCAATTCCGGTTCTATTCACCTGTCTTATAGCACAAAGAACATGTCTTCTGATCTTATGTACTGTGGGAATCTTGTCTCTAAACCAATTCAGGAGGGAAAGAAAAGTCTGGTCCACATTTAAGATAAAGATTTGGAAGATAAAGATAAAGATCTCTAAAGTCTTGCCAATTCTGATCAGGTTTTTTAGGACCTTCCAATTCTGTAAGTTTAGGATCAATGACTGATTCTGCTGCTGAAAAACCAGCTGCACCTTTCCAACACAACAGCTTGCTGAGACTGAAGAATACGGGTAGAGCGGCCAGCACAGCTGGTGAAGAGCTGGTTAATGAGGGTTCGCGTGCCAAGGCCTGGCCGGCTATCCCAGCCAGGTATCCTGTAGTGAGCACTGGCTCCAACGTCATGAGTTGCAGAAGGATGCCTGGACGGCGCACATCTTGGCAGTACCCTGAGCTCATGGGTCACATAACTTTTGTCTGAATATTATATTGCACTCCAGTTCCCTTTGCTTTGCTCTTTCTTCTCAAATTCAACAACTCAGTGGCGTGGAAAGAAGGTCCATTGCTATTTTGCCTAGGGAAGACAGTACTACTGGGAAGATCATCACCAGCACTCTTGGGGGTGGGGTAGGGAGGTGACACCATTTGCATGTGGCTATGTTCAGACAAAGACTGCTGCCGAATCTTTTTCTAAACCAAAACAGTAATCTTACAGCCCTCACTGTCATCTTTTAAGATGGGAGGAAACCATCAGAGATGGAAAAGGGAAGTCACAGTTCTATTATTCCAATGTAAAACTAGTCCCCTCGGTTTGACTTTATTGGAGGAAGTGCTGATGATGGCTCCCATCCAACCGGATAGGTCAGAGATTGGTGACACAGCAGGAGTTGTTATTCTGAGGCTGCTTCCCAAGCTGCAAAGTCTCATGGTGAGTAAGGCCTGTTCAAACAGAAGCCTTCGCAATCATCTGTTGACACAACCCAGCCTGGAACTGAGGCACAAAGGGCACTGTGGAGAGGATGAGATGGGATCCAAAGGACCCTGCTTGGGGCCTCAAATCCCTGCAGGTCTTTCCAAGAAACCATGTAGCCCTGTGGCAGTGTCTCAGCAATCAATCCTTGGGCCTTGGACAAAGAAAGGGATAGCAATCAAAAGAAACCAGTCGGCTATCCCCACCAATGAATAAGTATACATCCAGAGCAGGTGTGCCACTAGGCCTATTGCAAGTTAGCTCCAGAGTATATTTGTTAATGTTAGGGCTCAAATCCTAGAGTATGTTGGATTCATTGCGCAAAAGTAGAAAATTTGGGGCTAAACTTTATCTGCCAGCATCTGTAAGAAGCACAGCCGAAAATAAGGATTCAGCCTGAAAGATTCCAGTACAAAATACCCAATCAGGAAGCTCATTTGTGCAAATAATTCTATTTCAACCTACAGTTAATTCTTGTTTAGTGACCAAAATTGGGTACAGCAACTTGGTTGTTAAGTGAAGAGGGTTGCTAAATATAACCGCATCTGCCCCAAAGGTGCTTTTTTAAAAGGCAACTGGACTTTTGTTTTTCCTTGAAGACGGCTTGCTTCTCATTCAAGAAGCTTCTTCAGTTCTGACTGAAGAAGCTTCTTGGATGAGAAGCAAAATGTCTTCCAGGAAAAACAAAGTGCAGTTGGCCTTTTGAAAAAGCACCTTTGGGACAACCATGACGTGGATGGCTGAATATCTCCATAGTCATGTAACCACAGCTATGCTTATGAAAGCTTCAGCTTTCCTTTGATTTACAGATCTGGGAAGGTCATAAATGTGAGGATTGATACAAGGTTATATTTTCATCACCGTTGTAATTGCAAATGGCTGCTAAATAAGGCAATCGCTAGACAAGGATTACTTGCAGTTTGCATCACCGGGGTTATGTATATAAACAAACAGAGATGAATCATATGTTCTGTACTTCTTACTTCTACTTGAAGAAGTAGAAATGTAAAAAATAAATACTTGCCAATATTAATTCATTTGTACCTTCTGTCAAAGGGAAAAAAACTACATACTAGTGAGAGAGTGGGCCATTGAGTGACTTCAAATTTTGTGTGACCCTTGGCCTAAGCAAACAAATGAAACCTCTGATAAAATCAGTCTCCTCTAGTCTGCTACATAAAACAGATTGAATGAGACAGGTAGACAGACAGATAGACAGGAAGCTAAAACTCGGCAGCCATATCTATTTTTTAAGCCCAGTCCACTGTGGCACATAGCCAAGCTTTTCAGAGGCTGCACTGGGACAGAATGTTCATTGGACTTTTTCTCCACCCCCTTGCAACTTTCTTCTTGCTGCATCCCGGGTCAGTGTAATTTGGGGAGAGTGTGATTTTTTTTTTCTTGAAAGCAACAACTCCCTAACCAGATTTTGTGAGAAGCTCCAAATAACACTTAGGATTAATTGTATTGGTTAGTATTACTGCCCTGAATGAAAAGCATTGATCAGGCTGATCATTGCAAGTACTGAACTATATCTTGGATGGGACTCCTCTTTTGTAAGGCAATTTTCTGCAGGTGAATCTCAAAGAAAATTGGACCTCAGCAGTAAAAAGGTTGCTCCCCCAAATATTGGAACATTTTCCAGAAACAATTACTAATTAAATGCCTTTGTCAAATAATGCCCTGTAGGACTAACACTGTTTTAGGTATTTCTCTGAAGGAGAGGGGAGTTGAAGTCATAATTCCCTTCCCAATCACTGCAGAACCCCTTCGCTTCTGTACAGGCATCAGCATTCAAGGAAGATCAGGGACAAGCTTGGATCTGTAAGTATGATAACATTTCCATTCTCATGAAATACTCCCAAATTAAGGGTAATGAATGCCAACTTTGGAACTGATGTATAGATATCTCTTTATTTGCAACCAATGGTATGAAAAGTGCAAAGATAAAATAAACATAAAATTGTGATGGAAGAACACCCCTCCTTCCTCTCTTCCACCATTATCTTTGGATCTCCATATACAAAACAAGTATATGTAGGATTGTTCTCTGTCTGTGGTGCCTGGAGTACTGAACACTCCTTATCTACTTAACTAGAATTGTTATAATCACAGCCAACCCAACCGAAGTTAGGACTTTAGTGCTGTTCTCGGGGGCATAAGGTACTTTGTTTCTCTTCCCAATTTCATAGGGGAAACTAATATTTCTCCTACTCCCACCTAGACTTCATAGCTGGCTGTCCTGAGGTTAGGAAATCCCGACCTTAGTATAGTAGAGGTCCAAAATGCACAAAACAGGCTTTGGTTAGGGACAGAGCCAAAGACCTCTAACCTATCACAATGTGCCAAACCAAATGAAACTTTTTTTGGGAGGGAAAACAACAACAGGAAAGATACAAGAAGGACATCCCCTGGGGTTCCTATTACACTTATTATGTTCTGCAGGTATGCAAGCAAAGGAGTCACTGTGCTTTTTCTAGTGGTAGGACCACAAAATGCTCTGAATGGAATATAGGATTGCTCTGCTCCAATGGTGGGATTTAAATATGTGAACAACCGGTTCTCTGTGTGGATGCCACTTCCAGAAGTCCATTCTGGGCCTGGGCAACAAAAAATTAGCTACCAGTTGTACTGAACTGGTGCGAACTGGCTGAATCCCACCTGGAATCACAGGCAGGGTTTGCTGGAAGCCCCACTGCACAAAGAGTTACTTTCTTCTAAGTAAATATATAAAAGATTGTTTAGTACTTCATTTGAGTTGCAACTTGTTCTGATCAGGCCGTAGATTCTAATGCAATGCTGGGAAGTATGCCTGTTTCTGAGTTGAATGAACCTGTTTCTTCTTTTCAGCATGTAATGGAATAGTGATGCAGACAGATAACTATGCTTTTAATTTAAACCAGTGGTTCTCAACCTGTGGGTTGGGACCCCATTTGGGGTCGAACGACCATTTCACGGGGGTTGCCAAACAACTCAGTCCCCCATTTTTTCCCCCTTTTCCTTAGCTGTGCTACTCCCTTTTATTCTATTGGCTTTTGAAAGCCAATAGAATAGACTCTCTTGAATAGAGTCTAATTCTATTGGCTTTCAAAAGCCAATAGGAATTGTCCAGGCTGTCTCTGCCCTGCTGAGCCCGCCAAAAGTCCCATTCTGCAAACGGTGCTGCACAGTTGAGTAGTCCTTGACTTACGACCGGTTGAGTAGTCCTCGACTTACGACCGGTTGGGGGTCACGGCATTAAAAAGGATGAGAACCACTGATTTAAACTAAGTCAAAGTTTTCCAGCACAAGCTAAGATTGTATTATGGTAGTGTAAGACCAATGATCAAGCATTTTGATGACATGGTAAAATATCAGGAGTACTGTAAAAATATTAGGGGTTTAATAATCTTGATTTGGCCACACAGTGGAGCAGCTGCATAACCATTTAACTATCTCTAAAACTCTGCACACATGCAATAAACTCCCTCTAATAAGCAGGACTACTGTATTGTATCTCATATATACTTCAAGAGATGCGGTTCATTTTTTTTTTCAATGCTGGTTACCTAAAGAAAACTTTATCACTAAGCACATACGGAAAGAACCAGTGAAACCTTTAAGATCTGATTAAATTCAGTATTTAATTTTTTAAAAATAAATGCAATTGATTATAAATTAAATACCAGGAAAGAGTCAGGCAAAGAACAGAAAAGCTAATTCTGCTTCATCCTTAATTCCCAGGGTGCAGCCTCAGGTTCATGCTAATTGGGACATGAGGAAGTATCATATGAACAATGTTCCAATATGAGTTCAGTTACATTAGATGAGAACATGGATGACCTTATGATGCACAACCGTTCTCTATTACAACCAGGATCACTCAGTACGTGCAGAGAACAGATTCTTTGCTATGTTTGCAACAAAACAGTGGTGATCTCTTCCAAGTCATGGAGGTTTTAATGAATTATACTCAAGATAAAGGGAACAAAGATTATGGGAAATTTACAAACCATATTAGACATCTTTCAGTAAAAAGAAGCATGTAAAGTAGAGATAGAACAGTTCAAGTTAGAGAAGAGATATGTCTCTGGAAATGTTTATAATTTCAGTGGCAACGTGCAGCTTAGAATCTGTCTGCAACTGTCTTCTGCAGCCTGTTTTTCTACAGATTTGATACATGCATCTCCCCTTGTCCATTTAAAGCTATGAGGTAGCTTTAAATGGACAAGAGAGCTATAATGCAAAATTGGCTATGGAGAATGGGAGTTGTAATCTAGTGTACTGGCAAGGCAGCAGACTGGAAAGACTGGTCCCTACTGTGGGATATTACTACAGTACAGATATATTCTTTGGGCTATTAGGTCTATTGATGTGGCTGTAAAATTCAAATACTAGAGTATATATATAGAGAGAACTCTAACTTGTTGCATCCCAGACATGGAAGTCCTGATGCTTACTGTTCTCTATGTCAAATATAACAGTTTTCAAATAATTAAAAGTCCTCTAAAAGTGCCATACCTATCAGATTAATAACTAATATACTTTTTCACAAATAATTTGAATATTTATATTTCTGTATAATTAAAACATTAAAACTCTAGACTGTTCGACAAATTTGTTTTACTTCTTCCCTTTTTAAAGATATCGGTATATAACATAAATGCATACACAAAATGTCCAGTCCATACTATATTGGGACAGAGGGGCAAGAACTGGTCGCTGATTTTACAGAAATAGGAAAAAGTCTTTCAAGGCATTTTAAGGTCATGTCAGTGCTCCATTTCGTAGTAAAGAACCAAATAATAGATTAAAAGGAACCTACTGGCTCAAAGGCAGCTTTTCTGAGAATTTGCTAAAAAGAAAAAAAATGTCACAGCTGAAAAGAAGAAAACAAGTCTTGCAAAAAAATATAGGCTTGTAACCTAACTCTCCTCACTATTGTCTGGACTAAAGGTCAGAGGTCAGAACTAATTCTGGGAGCCAAAAGTAAGTTTGCTCTTCATGCACGGCTCAAAAAGTTGATACAATTGCTGTAAGTTTTGACTTTGCCTGACAATGAAGAAATAATACATTTAAATATCCCTATGGTCAGATTTCCACAACCTACAGCCTTGTTCTTACTAAGGATGTCACCAGAGCAGAAGAGCTAACCCATAAGTGCCAGTTACAGCCAAAAACCATCAGCTACTAACTTGGTTAGGATTTTGCTTTCATTCCATTAATTTGCTGCAGAGTGCCATAGATTACTGTGTGTTACTTCTGACACATTAGCAAGTTTTGTATGAAATGGTACATTAATAAGAATAATATTGACAGTAAACCCAGCAAGACAGGGTGAACTCTTAATTTGACTTTGACACTCTCAAACACCAATCATCAGATGGGCTAGGAATTCATTCCCAAGGCAGAATCATTTTTAGCACCTTTAATTTGAATGTGAAGCCAAACCCCCCAAGGATACTATCCTAGGATCCTTCTTAATTTTCCCAGGGGATGTTGTGAGATTACATTATACATATAGACTGAATCACCTGAATGGACAGTAACATTGTCCACTGCACTCCCCTCCCCCCTTTTCCCTATTCCCATCTTTGTGTAAGAGTTCACATGGGACACTCTCTTTGGTAAATATTGTTTGCTCAAGCACTGGGCATGCTCTCCCCGCAGCCACCTTTTCTTCTGCACATGCAGCAGATTGTCATTAGTATTAATTAAGTGGAAGTTCTGCCAAGTGTTAGGTAATTAATGAACTAAGCCAGGCCAGACCATGGACTAGGGACAAAAGGCTGAGGGTAGTCAGTGCTGGAGCACTATTACAGTACAAGTCACAGTAGAGCCTGCAGAACAACATGGGGTGAAAATAAAAAATAGGTGCAGAAACTGCAGCAGCGAAAGCATTGGGTGAAGTGAACTGCAGCTCACCAAAAGTCAGGCTATATCCATCTGTTAGGTTTTAAGAGCTATAAAGTTCTGAGCTGAATTTACAGTGGAGGCTCATTCACTATTTCTCTGTAAATCAAATGTAATCATGTGTGTGTATGTGTGTGTGTGTGTGTGTGTGTGTGTATATATATACATATACACACACACACACACACTAACATACATGCACATGCACTATTGTCTACACCTTAACTTATATATAAAAAAATCCAAACTGTTTCTACTTCATATACTGTTTGACAGTACTTGTTGATACAGCCATATTGTGGTGAATATAGCTGGGGTGTAGGATGAGGGTGAAGGTTCGTTCTCCAAGGTTGTGGGTTAGTTTTTGAACGTTTCCTTACCAGGCTAGGTAACTTCTTCAGCAGAGTTTAGGAGACATCGGTGTTCTGTTTATAAGGGCTTGAAGCAGGTCAGAACACTAAACTCTGCTGAAGATGTTACCTAGCCTGGTAACGAAACGTTCAGAAACCAACCCACAAGGTCGGAGAAGGGACCTTCACCCACAGCCATATAGATTTAAGGAATAAATAAAACCCACCTCATAAGCCGATATCTACCCCCTCCAAATTGTCAACAGCAAAATAGTGACAGGCTCTACCCATAATGCTGTGAGAATTGCCCTGCCCGGTTCCAGGGCCGGGGGGGGGGGGAGCCCGCTCGCTCTTATCAAAAGAGGAGTTATATTTCTGGCAGGGGGTTGATTAAAGTTACTTCTTACTGAGCCCCCGACCCTCACGACGCACTGGAAGAGGCATATACGGCGTTGGATCGGACATTTCCCATCTGCGTTGGCCCCCCGAAGGGGAGGGAGAGCCTTTGAAGCGGGGAATATTTGGGAGCTCTCTTGTTGCTGCCTCGGTTGAAAGTTACAGAAGCTGCTCGCGTTTATTCCTCAACCGTACTTTTCCCTCTGGACCCGGCTGGGCTGTCCCATTATGTTTTGCTCCGCGTGGGTGATCCGAATGAGGCCGGACTCCTTTTGTTCCCCACAACGTCTCGCCAACCGGGAGAGCGCACGGACCAGCCGAGCGAGGGATAGAGGCGGGAAGAGGCTGCCGGCCGCGTGTGTGCACAGCTCCCTCTTAGCCCGGGGCACGAGAGCCAAGTGGACTTCCAAATGCAGCCGCGAGGGCTCCCTTCCACGAGCTGCCTCGACGAGGCCCCCGGAAAACTCACCTCAGGACCTTCGTCCCCACCCCTCCCTCACCCCGGGCGGCTCAGGGACTTTCGAACCGGCCGGGCTCCAATGGGCGACCCCCAGTTCCTGACCCAAGAAGGACGCTGCCGTTTCCCCCATCTCCCAGTGCGAACCTACCGGGCTGGCGTCGGTTCCCGGCGCCTCTGGGGCGCATCGCGAGGCAAAAGGGTCGCGGGGCCGGAAAGCTTCGCTCTGTTACCCGCCGTCGGCTGTCAGGCTCGGTTTCTCTCAAAAACTTTTATCAAAGCCGCGGCTCGCCGCAGCAGCCACTGAGCGGGTCGGGGGAGGGGACGGCTGGCTCCTCGGGGCAGCGGGGCGGGGCAGGCAGCAAGGAGAGCGCCGCTCCTCGGACAGCAGGTGTGGGCAGGGAGCCGGAGAGATTCCGAGCCCTCCTCCGGACGCCCGGCAAACACCCCCGCCGCTCGTCAGCGGCTCCCTCGCCTCTCTGTCTCCTGCTCCACAAGTTATAGCTCACCCGGAGGTCTTTCAACTCCTCCTCCTGCCCTGCGGCCGCCGAAGCCCCCCTCGGCCGTTAAGGAAGAAGCGAGGTTGGAGGCGCCAAGACTACGGAGGGAGCCTCTCACCTGAAGCGCATCATCCGACTGAGGGGCTGTGGCGTGCGTGAAACTCCCGATGAGTAACGGGGGCAAGCCGAGCCTCCCTGCCTTGTTCAGATCTGCCAGGGCAAGAGCCACAAGTCTCCCCCGCGTGGCGTGCCTCAACTTTCTAACCCGTGTGTGAACCCGTTGACACGTGAATGGTCAAAAAGGCCTTGGAGAAAGAAAGAAGGTGTCCCTGGTTCTGGGGACAAGACAATTAGAAGCAATAACTCTCTTTTAATGATACGTAGGAAGTAATGGAGGAATCAATTCCCCTGTCAGATACACAACCTACAGGAAGTCCTAATCATAAATCCAAGCTTAGAAAACAAAAAATGTGGCTTGCATACTTGGAGAAAAAACACTAAACTCTTATTTCCAGCTCTGTTCAGCATCATATCCCAACTTCGTTTTTATGCATAATCAATATTTGAATTCCAATAACTGGATACCATTTGTGTATGATTCAGTATATGAATTTCAGATTTCTCTTTTTTTTAAAAAAAGGCTTCTTATCTGAGGATACTTTGTTTTGCAATGTTTTATTACCCACAAATAATCCCCATACAGGTAGTCTCACTTAGCAACCAGAATTGGAACCAACAGTTTGGTCATTAAGCAAAGTGGTTGCTAAGTGACATTGTGACTGCTTACAGTATTTCAGCTTTCCTTTGCTTTACAGATCTGTGAAGATTGTAACTGCAAAGATTGGTTACAAAGCTACTTTTTCATCATGGTCATAACTGCAAATGGACCCTATATGAAGCAGTTGCTATATGAGGACTATTATATTGTCAGTGACTTTTTATTGATCTCTGTGGTCTTGTACAGAGGTCTCCAAACTTGGTAACTTTAATGGCTGGTTGAAGAATTCTGGGCGTTGAAGTCCACAAGCCTTAAAATTGAAGTCCACAAGTCTTGAAGTTACCAAGTTTGGAGACCCCTGGTGTTGTATATATCATCCATTTATGATTATAATGCAAAGATATATCTCCCTTGAAACTCAATCAATAAAAGCAAGAGAAGTTTGCACAATCCAGTTATTTATAAAGAAACGGGAGCAGGTGAGCCAAAGACTTTACCGGCTAATTAAATTCATGTTTGCCCTGGTTAAAATTTTGGAAAATATAATTAAAGCTAGAATACGTAAATATATAAAAGAAAGAAAAAATCATACAAGGAAGAATCAGCATGCGTACGTAAAAGGGAATTCTGCCTCATCAACTCTTTATTTTAGTTCTACAATTTAAAGTCTTTACTTTAAAAATCTTTAAAAAAAAATTCTCAGGTTGTACTTTGAATTCCCAAAGTCTTTTTACAAAAGGTTTTAGAAACCATTATATGTTACATTAATTAATTAATATTTCTTTCTTTTTTAAAGTAAGATAAATGAGCCTGTTTATTTGGAGGGAAAAGCAAATGGGGAGCCAGATTCAAGTCTACAGTTCCAATCCAGATCACGGCCAAAGGCCAGTTCCTTCTTTTTCCCTCTTTCCCCCCTGCCTTTGACTTCAATTATGCTGTTTGAAGTCATTTTGTGAGGTACCAACATGAGCCACAGTTTTCTGGGTTACATTTCTAAAATACTACGATTTAGCAAACTTTAAAAAGTGTGGAGAGCCAGTTTACTGTAGTGGTTAAGATATCAGGCTAGAAACTAGGAGACAGTGAGTTCTAGTTCCACTTTAGGCATAAAGTTGGCTGGGTGACCTTGGACCAGTCTCTCTTTCTCAGCTCTAGGAAGCAAACAATGACAAATCTTTTCTGAAAAACCTTGCCAAGAAAGGTGCAGGGACATGTCCAGGCAGCCTTTAAAATTGGACACATTGAATGAAAGAGAAAAAAAGTGTGACATGTGAGAGCTAGCATAAAACACAATATTCTTGAATAACAATCAAGAAATTGGAGAACAGGACTTTTACAGGCCAGTACAATCCAAAACAGAGGAATCCATGGCAGTTCTAAACATGCCAGTAGCCATGTGTCAAAGGATGTATTGAGCAGGGAGGTAGCAAATGACAAGACCTCTTATTCTTGGTCCTAAGACATTGAAACAGCTTATACAGTACTCTTTATGAATATTGCCTTAGTTCAGTCATGGTGTACGTGGATTAATTAAGCTTATATCCAGAGAACTGGAAGGTGTTTGTCAGATTTTTAAAGGTAAAAACCAAGGTTGTTTTAAAGTTTGAGATGGCATTATAAATTGGCGTGTTCTGGATAGGATTATTCTATCTATGAAAGACCAGGTACACAAACTGAAAGAGGTATTCTTGGAGAATGGTGAGAAATGTTTTACATCGCCAATCTGTTTAAATAGAAGGAAAGCTCACTAGACCTGTGAGAGGCATTAACCCTCCCAAGTGCCAATATTTCCAAGCAAGGCATTATAATAAAAGGGAAAATGCATGATTTTTTTAAAAATTGAATCAACAATACCATATGCTTTATTATTAGATCCAGAAATTGTTTTCTTTGCTTTATGGAAGAAGGAATCAGAAGAATTAAGATAATTACAGCTTAGTGTATTGCTCTTACCGGCAACATGGAAGTTACTCATTTATTTGTCTATAATCTCTGGGGAGCTTTCCTATTAATAATCTAATGGGGACTATTTAATTATTGAAATGACTATCAGTCTTCTCACTTTAAAACAACTTTGGTTGTTACCTTTAAAAATCTGAGTAATGGTACTGCCTCAGTATACTGCATATATTCTTCCCTCTTTTCTCCTGTCTATTAAATTCTGGTTCCCTTTTGTTTGATGTCTCCATTGTGTTGAATTAAGGATTATAAAATCTTTAGGGCAAGAGCCAATCATTTTGTATTTCCAGACTCCTAAAATGGAAATCAACATTGTACTCTAGGAAAATTGTTCATACAATGAAATGGAAAATATGGTCAGATTAGTAATATCAAAATAGTGCATATTAGGTTATGCGGAAAATGATGTTACTGTCCAGAACTGAACCGATAGCGATTAACAGGAAAGATACTGTATTTTCCGGCGTATAAGATGATTTTCTAAAGCATGCAAATCGTCTCCGAAGTCAGGGGTCGTCTTATACGCCGAGTCGTCTTATACGCCGGAAAATACGGGTATATTGGAGTGTTACCATATCTCAGTGATGGCGAACCTATGACACGCGTGTCAGTGCTGACACGCATGGCCATTTGGGGTGACACGCGCAGGATTTCATGCGATTTTATGTAATTCATCCTCGGCTCCTGCACGCCAAGGATGAAACAATTTTTTTTTTTTTTCGCCATGGAAGAGAAATCCCCACGGATACCTGGCGGGTCACCAGGTTATGTGGGACTCGAACCCACTAAAACTCTCCCATTATGACTACCGCCCCCCTAGAGCAACCGTACCACTACGGCCTTGGATCCAGGAAGGATGAAAGAAATACGCTCTGTGCTGGAGGAACGGGGGGCGGGACGTGTGATCTCCCCCACCCACACTCACTCATTCACTGTGTCCCCGCTGCAAACTTCAGCCTGCGCCGCCACCGACTGACAGGCAAGCACAGGCACAGCCCCATTATCAGCGCAGGGGCTGCTGGTAAGGCGTGCGTGCCGTGCGCACACACTTCATCAGCACGGCTGAGAGTACGTTAGGGAGGACCCCCAGGAGAGGAGCGCAGGAACAGTGCACGCCTTTCTCCAGTCAGGCCGCAATTAGTGAGTGCCACACAGTAAGGGGGACCTGTGAGCGCCATTAGCAGCAACTATTGGGGTGCCATGGACTTGTAATTGCCCACAATAACTGAGATAAGTGAGGGGGAGGCTGTGTTAGGCTAGTTAACCCCTAATTGGCTAACAAGCTATCTATAATTCTATCTGCTGTCACTGGCCCACTGATGGAGCACCCAAAAAATAAAAAACAAAGGTTAAGTAAAGGGAGTGGTAGTAGCAGTGGCCGACTCTTTCAAGAGATATGGAGCGAGATGTATGGTATTATAGAAAAAAATGGCAGATCATTTTGCGTTCTATGTACTGAAACGGTAGTAAGCAGAACGTGGAATATAAATAGACATTTTGAAACTAATCATTCCCAGCTCTTGGAAAAAAGTGAGGATGAAAGGAAGGAATACATTTCCAGGAAGCTACACCTTTATAAGAGCCAATCTAACTCCATCCTTAAATTTATAAAAGGCTGTACAAATTTAACATCTGCAAGTTTGAGCATTGCTCACTCCATAGCTCAGCATGCAAAAGCACTTAATGAGGGAGAATTTATTAAAGAAACTCTCCTAAGATGTGCGCCACTTCTATTTCACGATATGCAGAATAAAGATGCAATTATTAAGAGAATATCTGAGTTACCACTCAGTAGAAATATCATAAAAGACCGAATAATGAGACTGAACACAAACGTACAACATCAATTAAAGAGAGACATAAGGAATTGTAAATATTTTTCCATCTGTCTTGATGAAACTACTGATGTCATGTCACATGCTCAGTTGGCCATTATTGGTCGATATTCTGATAGTCACACAATGAGAGAAGAGTTGATAAAGTTAGTATCAGTTCCAACAAGTACATCAGGAAGCGAAATATGTAAGGTTGTTATGCAAACATTCTGCGACCTAAGCATTGATATCTCTAAAGTTGTGTCAGTGACGACAGATGGTGCCCCAAACATGGTGGGGAAAAAAGTTGGATTTGTGAAATTGTTTACAGAAGCTATTGGACATCCGATTGTGCCTTTTCATTGTATTATCCATCAGGAGGCTTTATGTGCCAAGGCAGGATTCACTGACTTAAATGACTTAATGTCAGTTGTTACAAAAATAGTTAATTTAATAGCTGCTCGCCCCCTTCACAAGCGAAAATTTTCAGCACTTTTACTGGAGGTTGATTCCACCTACAGTGGACTGCTGATGTACAATAATGTAAGATGGCTGAGCCGAGGCAAGGTTCTTGAGCGCTTTGTGGAGTGAGGCAAGGTTCTTGAGCGCTTTGTGGAGTGCTTTGAAGAAATTAAGGTATTTCTTAAAGATAAGGATCTGGGAAACTTTCCTCAGCTCAATGATGATAAGTGGGTCAACACCTTGATGTTTTTTACAGATCTCTCTGTTCATGTTAATGAACTGAACTTAAAGTTACAAGGTTTTGGCAAAAGTATTGATGTTATGTTTGGATACATAAAAGCTTTTGAAAGTAAAGTAAAAATTTTCAAGCAAGATGTAGAAACTAAAACGTATAAGTATTTTCCTCGAGTACAAAAGCATTTTGAGAAGGCCAGTGCAGCTGTACGAAATGAAGTGGAACTCCTGCATATGAAGTGCCAGCATGTTTTAGACTCGTTACTTGACCAGTTTACTGATAGATTTAGTCAATTTAGAAGCCTAGAACAGACCATGAGAATAATTAAGTATCCTGATGTAGTAGTCTACAATAGTTTGGAATTAAATGGTTTCCAATGGACGCAAATAGATGATTTGGAGATGCAGCTTGCAGAATTTCAAGACAGCATCTGGGCTCAGGTGTTTGTCGACTTGGGGTCAAAGCTTGAGAATCTGGAAAGGGGCCGCTTGGAGAATCAAGATGAGTGCCACTACGAACAGGAAATTTGGAGTGCCTGGAACAGACTACCAGACACTTTTAGCACCCTGAAAAATATAGCAACAGCTTTACTCACAATTTTTCCTTCTACGTACTTTTGTGAGACCTTATTCTCAGCATTAAATAATATCAAAACCAACAAAAGAAACAGATTGACAGATGAGGTTAGTAGCGCTTGCTTGGGCCTGAAGTGTACAAAATACCAACCTTCAATTGAAGATTTAGCCAATGAAATTCAGCAACAAAAAAGTCACTAATATGCAGGTTAGTTAAAGAATTCGCCCTCCCCCTCACTTATCTCAGTTCACGGCACCCCAAACAAGTTCAATAATATCAAGGGCAACATACGAAATCGACAGATTGATGAACAAAGAAGTTACTAAGCAGGTATGTTAAATAATTTGTTTTTGGTTTATTAAATACAATTATATATTGCAATTATACATTTTTGTAGTTTAAACTATAAATTGAGCAAAATTGTGTTTTTTTGTCGAAGTGACACACCACGCGAGTTATGCTCGATTTTTTGCCGAATTTTGACACACCACGCCGAAAAGGTTGCCCATCACTGCCATATCTCATTGAACAAATCAGCTCTGAGCAACAGTAATGAAAAGGATAAATTTCATTTATAAACGGTCTTCCAGATAATTTGCCCATGAGTTTTAAACAATGAATTCCAAATAATGTACAGTACTGGTAATATAGTCTGACTCATATTTTCTTAAATACTAGGTGTTATGCAAGAGAGGGAGGGAGGCAAGAAGAGAATTTATGTGGGAGAGGATGATGAACATTGCAACTTAATATAGGAGTCTGTATGAGAAGTAAAATAGGTAATGATAAGGTAGTAGCCCTCAAGTCAAGTTCAATTTCTAGTGACTGTATACTTACATAGCTGACATAGCAACAGTGTGGATGTCGTTTGCCATTACATTCCTCCAGGATGTTTTCTTAACTTCTGCAACCCTGGGATTTTGTACGTTCCAACTAGATGGATCCTGTTTAGCTTTTTGAGATCATTTACCTGCTGTACAGTAAATAGACAGTTCCAGTATGTAATATAATGGTCTTCTCAGATTATGTGATTTCTCACACACTACAGTACGCTAAAAAAATAAATACTAATGAAATATTAACAAAATAATGTAAGAAATCTTCATATTGGATGGCATTGTTGGTCTTTCAGCTTTATATTCAAATTAGTAGGATCATTCCAGGGGTAAGAGATTAAATATTAAAATTTGAGTCTCTTACTCTACTTTTAAAAGTTTTGAGACAGAAAAGTTGAAAGTTGTATGTTTAGTAAGTAACTTTTTAAGGAAGTAATCTTTTAAGGAAGCAGTTTTGTCACGGTCTGATTACTCTTCCATTCCAATTCTTCCAAGAAAGGATTAATTTCTTAAGGTTTCAGATATTGCTGAGATGGACAAAATCTATTATTGTATCATATTCAGGAGAAACACAGATGTGTTTGTTTTGAATTAAAGTTGTGGCATTATATAAATAATTTGTTATGTATACACACAACTTAAAAGGACTTGCTATAAATAAACACTATTTAATAATAAATGTGTGATAGGAGTAGAACTGAATTCTGTGCATTTCTGGAAAAGGCACAGAAAAAGGTATCCAACATTATGAAGAAACTGGAATATATATAAAAGAGGTTGACTTTGAGAGTGTTTACATAAAATTCTCTAAAACTTTAGCTCAGAGCAATCCAGTTAAATTGTCAGGCAGTATTCAGAATAATGAAAACCATTTCACTCAAAAACACCCAGAACAATTATGGAAATGTTGCAAGATTTGTATCTGGTATTATCATCAATGGCTTTAAAAGAAATAGGAACCTTTTAAAAACAACAGATCCCAGAAATCTCCCATATACGGGTAAGGAAAAAGGGAGGTAAATGCAAAAGAAGGGCTATTATCTTCATGTTTTGTTTATAAGCTTCTCAAACCATCTGGTTGGCTGCTATGGAAAACATCTGGTAGGCTGCCCTTAAGCTTGATGTAATAAGACTCATGTTCTAATATTCTAGGTGCACCAATGCCAATGTTGACCGCTGATACGGCATGAAGGACTGTGTTACTACTAGGATATTTAGGCTAGAAGTTAAATCTATGTGATAGATTTTGAGCAAGGTCACAAGACATTCTGCCTTGGTTCCAGATCAGTAATTCTGCAATTACAGTAATTGCTAAACAGCAACCTATTACAGTCACACTTAAATTCCAAGAATGCATAGCTCTCCATTCAGTCTTCTGTTTCTTGCTTTCTTGCCTTCTCTTTACTCTGTACATTGAAGAATATGCTCTTTGAGATGGTTTTTCTTTCCATTCCTATTCAAAATTGCTACTTGCATGCAAATGGCTCTAAGAAACCACTAGCAACTACTGATGGCAACAACAGACCAACAACACTTTGCCCAAGTACTTTATTTATTTATTTGTTTGTTTGTATCCTACTTCTTTATTTTTACAAATAACTCAAGGTAACTAATATACCTAGTATTACTTCTTCCTCCTATTTTCACCATAACAACCACCCTCTGAAGTGTGTTGGGCTGAGAGAGTGACTGGCCTAAGGCCATCCAGCTGGCTTTCATGGCAAAAGCAGGATTTCAACTCACAGTTTCCTGATTTCTAGCTTGGTGCCTTAACCACTGACTAGACCACAGGTTGGCAACCTGTGGCTCCGGAGCTGCATGCGGCTCTTTGAACCTTCCCCTGTGGCTCCCAGCCTCCTCTGCCTTTGCAGAGAGAGACAGAAACAGAGAGAGGCAATTGCGCTTCCCTGCTTCTCTCTCTCTCTCTCTCTCTCTCTCTCTCTCTCTCTCTCTCTCTCTCTCTTGGACTTCAACTCCCAGAATTCCCAAGTCAACATAACTGACTCAGGAATTCTGGGAGTTGAAGTCCATGAGTCATAAAAGAGACGAGGTTGCTTACCCCTGAGCTTGTTGGACAACAGCTTGAAGCTTGCCAGGTGAGCAGCAGATAGGAGGGGGGGAGAAAGAGAGGGAGAGAAAGAGAGAGAGAGAGGAAAGAGAGAGAGAAAGAAAGAGAGTGGGGGAAGAGGAGTGGCAGACCAAGGGCAGATGGAGAGGGAGGGAGAGAGAGAGACCCTTTTGACATCTAAAATGAAGATAACACTGCATATATCCTTTTTTTTACCTATGTGTGTATGTAATTTTATTCTCTTAAAGCATTCTCTTGGTGATCATTGTTTTAATAGTATGGATATTCCCAAGAGTCATATTTTTACTTTTATTTTTAATGTGATATATGCAGTGTTATCTTCATTTTAGATATCAAAAGGGTTTTGCGGCTCCCGGTGTTTTGTTTTTGGTGGGAAATGGGTCCAAGTGGCTCTTTGAGTGTTTTGGGTTGTCTACCCCTGGACTAGACCAAGGCTGGCCCTCAAGGAAGCCAGCTGTTCATTAAATCAGTCCCAAGAATCAGCTTCCAGGTATGCTATAAGCAACTAAAGCGGGATCACCAGCTCTCACCTCTGGGCTGTGGTCCAATGCTGTGGAGATATTTAGAGATATTTCCATATTGAGTAGAAGTTTTTAAATACTCTAGATACATCTAGATGACTTTCCAGCTGTTTGAATATTGTTGCAGGGTGAGCTGCCTTCCTTCAAAGCCTTCTTTATGGCAAACCAAAGAGCCTTAAAAGAAAAAAAAAATGCTTGTAAGAGAGTGAATGGTAATTGAAAGAACTCCGCATAGATATTATCAGTGTTCAATGGTATATAGATAAAATGAGGGAAGATGTACTTGAGTTTGTTATCTTCTATCGGATGACACCTGTCTTCTTTCAAAAGACAAATCATCTGTTGAGAGCCATACATCAGTATAATGTACAGGCCAGACTCAAAGGTGAGAATTCTTTCTGCTCCATCTTTTCCTTTTTCATCTTTACAGTTCAATTAATTGCTCTGTATGTGTGTGTGTGTGTGTGCATGTGTGTTCAAGTCAGTTTTCACTCCTAGAAACTTTCTGGACCTATCCCTGTAATTTTCTTAGCAAGATTTCAGAAGTGGTTTGCCCTTGCCTCCTTCCTGGGGCTGAGAGAGAATAAGTGGTTCAGGGAAACCCAACTGGCTTCATGCCTAAAGTGGGACTAGAACTCACCATCTCCTGGTTTTTAATTTGATGCCTTAACTACTACACCAAACTGGCCCTTAGTTGCTACAGTAGCTAAATTAAATTAGAGGCTAAATCAGGGGTAGTCAACTTTGGCTCTTTTATGACTCGAGGACTTCAACTCCCAGAATTCCTGAGCCAGCACAGCTGGCTCAGGAATTCTGGGAGTTGAAGTCCACGAGTCATAAAAGAGCCAAGGTTGACTACCCCTGGGCTAAATTAATCAGGCTTAGAGCCTTGCCCACTTGTACCAAACCACTAAACAAACATGCCTGATAGCACCTTTTTTTTTTTTTTTTTACTCTGACCGCATTACCTTCACTGCAACTCCAGTCCATGAATTAGCCAGCCTTAATCATCCTTAAATTGAACCAGTCTTATAAGCGGTGTTTCCCATCTTAAACAGACAGCATTCAACAGTAGCTGCAAATGGTAAAACCTGTCATGTTGGATAATATTGGAGTAACAGTCATTATGTTGGATAATAACCAGAGGGCCATTTTTTGCCAGTTTGGGCTGATATGGGCATTATTCCCTAGTTAGTCTCATATCCCATTCTTATGCTATTTTTAATCGCAAAGAGCTGGATGTAGCAGCATTGTACCAATGGCTTATCAAAATTGTGCAAAACAGCTAGGCTGCTTCTCTGGCCAAACTGTACTTTAATTCTGTGGCTGTTACTATTTTAGCCCAAGGGCAAAATAATGAAAGTTAGCTGAAAGGACTTTTTGCTGGCCAGATGCTGCACTTAACATTTTGGGAGCCTGAAGTCCACTGTGGGCAGGGAAGGAGGCATAATGGGAAAAGGCAGGGTTTTTTTCTTAGTTTTGGGAGGAAATATTGGCAGCTTCTTAGTTCTTAAATGCTATTAAGGTCTATAGTAGCATTTCCAGTATGTTTTTAACAACCGCTGCAAAGTGACGAGAAATTGTGCTGCCAGCAGCAATATAGGTAGTCCTTGACTTACAACCACATACGAGCCCAAACTTTCTGCTGCTAAGCAAGGCAGTTGTTAAGTGAGTTGCACTTCATTTTATGATCTTTTTTTCGCCAACAGTTGTTAAGCGAATCCCTGCAATTGTTAAGCAAGACCCTGGAAAGTGTGCAGAGAAGAGCAATACAGATGATAAAAGGTCTGGAGGCTAAATCCTATGATAAATGTTTATCTAGCTATCAAAGAGAAGGATTAAGGGGGGGGGGCATAATAACTGTCTTCCATTACTTGAGCGGCTGTCACAGAGAAGAGGAGTCTGACTTTTTTTTCCAAAGCACCTGAGGGCAAGACAAGAAGTAATGGAATGGAAGCCTGTTAAAGAACGATCCAAGCTAGAAGTAAGGAGAAATTTTCTGACAATAAGAGCAATTAATCAATGGAATAGCCTGTCTCTGAGAGTTGTGGGTGTATCATCACTGGAGGTTTTCAAAAACAGACTGAGCAGCCATTTCACCGGGAGAGTATAAGATCTCCCGCCTTAAGCAGGGAGTTGGACTAGAGCAGTGGTGACGAACCTGTGGCACGGGTGCCAGAGGCGGCACTCTCTGTGGGCACGCGTGCCGTCGCCCCAGTCCTAGGCCTTCAGCTGGGTTTTATAAAACCTTTTTGCTTTAGGCCTCCGCCGCCCTGTGCAAAAAAAAAAAAAGGTTCAATCAGTCAATTTCAACATCTTGCGGGGAAAAAAAAGGTCTTGCAAAGTTAGAATTGATTGATTGAACTTTTTAGTCCCACCCAGTCTGCTGTTACCACCGCAGCCACGCCCACCCAATGAGCCACTCCCACCCAATGGGCCATGCCCAGCCAATGGGCCACACCCACCTGGCACTCGACGATGAATAAGTGGGTTTTGGGTTGCAGTTTGGGCACTAAGTCTCGAAAAGGTTTGCCATCACTGGACTAGAGGACTTCTTCCAGCCCTATGATTCTGTGTTGTGTGCTGACAACACACACTATTCAGGGCCAGGTTTCAGCACTCTTCCTTCCCTACCCTGGAAAAGGAAGCTAGTTAAGACCTTTTTAAAATGCATGTTTTCCAGAGCTGCCCTGTTTTCTATTAGCCTCTGAGAAGATGCATTAACTGTGATGCTACATCAGCTGATCAGCTCTTAGATTTCCATGGCAAATGAGCCCTGAACTGGGATTCATAGCACCTGTCTGGCTGCCCTGCACGACCGAGAGGGGAAGGCCTCAGGGAGAAAGTCTGGCTTCCTGGCCAACAGGTCAGAGGTGCCACACCACGTCCAAAAATCATAATGTTGTCATTGTAGTCATGTTTTAAGTTATTCCGCTGAGCCTTCACACAAATTAAAGCCTGGAAGAGGGAAGATATTTTAAACGTAACATGTTGAAGGCTGGGCTGTGGGCTGTATGTAAGCATCAAATTCTTAATTCCCTGAAAGATTTGTGGGAGCACTTTAGAAAAACAACATGTCTGCCGTTGCTTGTGATCTCCCTCTCGAGAGTACACTGCCATCAAATATTATGTTTCAAAGGCTGTTTTCTGACAGCATTTTATCTTATATAGAGGATACTTAATGTTACCTGTTTGTTTTGGTACTCTGGTGGTAAGAATTGTGATTTGAAAGTGTGGCATAAAACCAGTATAAAAAGGGGGGAAGAATTATACTCATTCAGAGTGTACTAGTTGAGGAAGATCAATCCAAGCCCCTCTTCCCCATTTGCACTACACTAATAATTTGGGATTGCAACTCTGAAAATTCCTAGCCAGCCTGGATGGTAGAACAGAAATGCTAAAAACTGAATCCCAACACATTAGGAGAGCACCAGACTGGGAAATCCTGACCAAGGGGATCTGCAAATAAAATAAATAAGTGTATTGCAACCCAAGATCATAACAATGTGTATCTTAATAAGGTGACCAACCTTTTTACAATGAAAAGGAGGACACAAATAAATTGAAGAAAAAAATATTGTAAATAAAAGAAACATTTTATTCATTGCAACAATAATACAGAATACTCTATAATATGATAAATGCATAATAAAAAACATTTGTAACAATAACATTTTATATTGTAATTATGCTTACATGCCTATTAATTACTATTTAAATGACTACTTTTCCATTGAATGAATATTTTTTGTCAATGTATCATCTAACAATATATTGGAAATATCTGAACAAGAAATATCCTTCATATTGAATTTTACGGCAAGTGCTGCAGCTAGAGTATCAACATTCAATCTCAATTTCTCACTTTTCCAAAAATCATTAGCAATTGAAAAAACCCTTTCAACTGCTGCATTAGTCCCAGGACAGCACAACGTAAATTGAACAAGAATAAATAAATTTTCACATGGAATATATTCATTTTTGAAATGGCTGAATATTTCCTCCCATTTTTTATCAATTTCAGCGTGTTTATTTTCCCATTGTATTAATTTTTCAGAATTTAAAAATACATTCAGTCTTCTAATTTCTTCAAAGAGACAATTGTCGTCTATTTTAATGTCTGGCATTTCTTTAGATAAAAACTCAACACAAGATTCAATATCTGTCCAATATACTTGCGATGAATTCAAAAAACACCATTGAAAACTGTTATTTCCTGTGATGTTTGTTTCAGACCATTCTTCGATATATTGAAAACATGTTTGGTAAAAATTCTGCACTTCTTTGATAAACTTTTCCGTTATGCCCGGATTTGATTCCTCTAAGTCTGACAATTTTCTTTTTATAAGTAAAGGAAGAAAGTTTTCTTCAAATCAAGTTTTATATTGAAGGATAAAGTCATTCAGAATAAGACTAACTTCTGTAGCTGAAATGTGTTCACTTTCAATCTTTTGAATCGTTTTGTGAAAAATAGATGCTTGATTATGTACAAAATACATTAATATCTCAGATATTTCATTATTGAAAAAACAATTCCAGGATTTTAGGACATTTGTCTAAACTTAAAAAATATGAATGGAGAGGCTCAAATAATTGTAGAAACACGCTCTATAGCAGGTGTTAGAGCAAGCCATCTAACTTTTGAATATCCTAAAAGTTTTTTGTATTGAACATTCGCTTCTTCACAAAATTATTTTAAAGTAGCCACACGAATGGCAAAACGACTAAAATACAAATAAATTGGCATGGCACATGATGCCATGTTGATTGCATTTGACAAAATATGTGTATTACAACCTATTCGTAGTATTTTTTTTTTGGAGTAAATCTTGTAATTTTACATACACATTATTCACCCCTTTGCATCTTCGCCCACCAAATCTGAATTTGACAATTGAATACAATTGTAGGAAATTTCTGCACTAGGGATGTATAGATATATATCAGACTTGCTTTCATCAGAGAAACGCATTATGGTAGAAAGGGTGATGATACAGCGAAGATGCTTAGTTTTTTCTAACATGTGCATGATACTAAGCTACTGTAGAAGGGATCTCATGACATTCAATTATCATTTTCAACTGGAAATATTAAAGAATAGCTTTCCATTCAGCCATTCTTATTTCCTCATTTAACATAGATTTTATTTCCTCCAGCTTTTGGGCATTAGAGCAACTTTTCCCGCTTCCGTTGTTTATGAACTGCAATCCTATACTTGCCTAACCAGTTGAGTTCAGTGGAATGTAAAAGTTTAAAGGATTTCATGAGTTTGGATCTTTCGTACACAAGCACACACCGAATCATTATTCTGAGGTATTTTTGTTACTGTCCTGAATGTGCCATTTCACCCAACAAATCCAAATTCCAGTAATTTAGGAATTTTTAAAAAATATTTATTGGAATTACAGTATATTCTGGTAACAATAAATAACCTACTGTACAAGGGGGAAAATTATAAAATTGTATAATATTTTAGCAGGTTTTCTTTGGTGAACCAAAGATCAAGATTTCATAAATTAAAAAATCCAAACTCATGAAATCTTTTAAACTTTTACATTCCGTTGAACTCAACTGGTTAGGCAAGTACAGGATTACAGTTTATAAACAACGGAAGCAGGAAAAGTTGCTCTAATGCCCAAAAGCTGGTTCTGCAGAAATGTATTAAGAAGAGAAAGATATCTGGGAATGCAGCCACAGAAAAGGTGCTGTACCATTTGTAGTCAACCAACTCACCTCCCAAGACATCAGAAAGAAAAATTTCCAAAGCCTACCATAATTTCTGGACAGGGTCATAAGAGACAGACCATTTTTTTCAGTTTTAAGAAGCTTTGTTGTGTTTCTCTTCCACCTTCTCCTTTTCTAGAAACCAATAAGTGACAGATTGTTCTTAAAATCTCCTGAAACTGAGGGAGGAGAGCTTAAGTGCCCAGTGACAATAGCTTACCGAAATGAGTTGTGTTCTGCTTTGAAGAACATGGCTGGCTGCTATCACCCAATTAGCAGTTGCTGGCCAGTGACATCTTGTCCATTTTCTCTCCCCTACTGTGTTGGGGTGCCGGCTTCAAGCCAAAGAAACTCTAAAAGGGCATCACGCTGTCTGGTTTGGTGCACTCACAAAACTTTCCAGCAGGCTGATATCTGCTTTGGGAGCCACATTGGTGAAAAATTCAGCAATAAATCTAAGAAATGTAACAACAAAACAGTAACAACAACATCTGTGTCTTCATTCCTCACTTGGAAAACCTATCCCATTGTTTGAAAAAGAAAATAAAACTTGACACTATATACTTATTTAAATTTAAAAGGGATGCATGAATTCTGGAGTATGTTTCATGCCAGTCCAATAAATATACATCTATATTTATCTATATCTATTTATTATTAATAATATTTTTCCTGGAAACCTTCAGATGATTAGCTTTGCTATAACCCTCTGAGCCAGGCTAGGAAAAGAGATGATGAGCAAGGGGTTCTCATTTCATAGCTCATGAGGGAATTGAGTGACGGAATTCTAATTTGACTATAGAACTCCAATTTGTATCACTATGTATTTGTATCATACTAGGCAGCTGAAATGTTGAAAATGTTACACCTGTCCAATAGAGCCTGGTACTATTTCATTACCATGTGCCTTGCAATACATAACATTTAGGTGTGTGTGTGTGTGTGTGTGTGTGTGTGTGTGTGTGTGTGTGTGAGAGAGAGAGAGAGAGAGAGAGAGAGATTTACACACACAGAAAGTGTACTATTTATATTGAAAAGCACATCATAAATATGCTATATTTTAACAATTCCCTTATATGTTGTACATGAAGGAACATTTGTTATAATGGATCAGGAAAAGACACTGTTCTTTATATGCAATCTGAAAATTTTACAATCAGATTTAACTAAGTACATAAGCTGGCTTGAAAAAGGAATAAGTACCCAAGTTGGAAAAATCTGGGGCAGTTTGCAACAAACTTTGACACCTTCATTTACCTCATTTAGGCACACTGCTACTAACTTGAACCAAAATCAGTTTGAATGCTGGGATGGCAGAACAAGAGCCGCACCAGGGACCTCCCCCCCCCAAGATCTAGTTTTTCAGTCTCAAGATCATTTCCAGACGGTGCCCTCTGAAGAGCAGACAAACCTACCAATTTTGAACAGCACCAGTCTTTACAGTTTTTGCATTCAAAGCTTAATGCAGTCACTTTGTCTCTTTTTATCCCACCCAAAATGTTGAATAATTCAGCTTTCCCACTCCTCCCAGTGATGTCATTATATTACCAATCACGCATACTGTGTATCATCTGCATTTCTTGTAGAATAGAGTAGAGTAGAGTAGAGTAGAGTAGAGTAGAGTAGAGTAGAGTAGAGTAGAGTAGAGTAGAGTAGAGAATTCTTTATTGGCCAAGTGTGATTGGACACACAAGGAATTTATCTCTGACGCGTAAGTTCTCATACAAGCAACAAGTGATAAATCATGATTATAATCATAAAATACATTCATCATAAATCATAAGATATAACACTCAATTGTAGTCATAGGATATTAAATAAGCAATCAACATAAATCATAATAGGATACTAAATAAAACAATATAAATTGTAAGATATAAGCAACAAAGTTATAATCATAAGAAGATAGGAAATAAGTAATAGAAAAGATGAGAACGATAATAGTAATATAGCCCTACTAGGTAGTTTGATAGTGTTGTGGGAATTAGTTATTTAGCAGAGTGATGGCATGGGGGGAAAAACTGTCCTTGTGTCTACGTAGTTGTTTTGGTGTGCAATGCCCTTTATTGTCATCTTGTGATAAGAAGTTGAAACAGTTTATGTCCAGAGTGTGAGGGGTCTGTAGATATTTTCATAGCCCTCTTTCTGGCTCATGTAGTATACAGGTCCTCAATAGAAGGCAGGCTGGTAGCAATTGTTTTTTCTGCAGTTCTAACTATCTGTGGAAGTCTGTGTCTGTCTTGTTTGGTTGCAGTGCCAAACCAGACGGTTATAGAGGTGCAAATGACAGACTCAATAATTTCTTTGTAGAACTGTATTAGCAGCTCCTTGGGCACTCTGAGCTTTCTGAGCTGGTGCAGGAAGAACATTCTTTGTTGTGCTTTTTTGATGACATTTTCGATGTTAGGTGTCCATTTTAAGTCTTGAGATATTATAAAACTTAGAAACTTGAAGGACTCTACTGTTGATACTGTGAGGTCTAGTATTATAAGAGATGGTAGAATAGGAGGGCTTCTCTAAAAATCTACTATCATTTCTACAGTTTTGACTGTGTTCAGATCAAGATTGTTCCGGCCACACCACAAGGCTAGTTGTTCAGCTTCCCGTATGTATGCAGATTCATTGTCGTCTCGAATGAGACCAATCACAATTGTATCATCTGCAAACTTCAGTATTTTACAGAGAGATCCTTTGAGATGCAGTCATTGGTAAAGAGAGAGAAGTGGAGAGAGCACACAGTCGTGGGAGGTGGGGCTGTGCTAATTGTACAGATATCTGATGTGATTTTGCCTAGCTTCACCTGCTGCTTCCCGACTGTTGGAAAGCTTATGATCCACTTAAAAGTGTGATGAGGCATAGCTAGCTGAATCAATTTAGTTAGAATAATATCTGGAATGATGATATTGAATGAAGAACTGAAATCTACAAAAAGGACCCTAGCGTAGTCCTTGGAGATTCAAGTTGTTTTAGGATGTAGTGCAGAGCCATGTTAACAGCATTATCTGCCAATCTATTTACTTGGTAGGTAAATTTGTTGTTGTTGTTAGTTGCGAAGTCATGTCTGACCCATTGCAACCCCATGGACAACGTTCCTCCAGGCCTTCCTGTCCTTTACCATCTTCTGGAGTCCATTTAAGCTCACGCCTACTGCTTCTGTGACTCCATCCAGCCATCTCATTCTCTGTCGTCCCCTTCTTCTATTGCCCTCAATCTTTCCCAGCATTAGGCCCTTCTCCAGTGAGTCCTTCCTTGTCATTAGGTGCTCAAAGTACCTGAGTTTCAACTTCAGGATCTGGCTTTGTAAAGAGCAGTCAGGGTTGATCTCTTCTAGGACTGACCGGTTTGATCATCTTGCAGTCCAGGCGACTCACAGGAGTCTTCTCCAGCACCATAGTTCAAAGGCCTCAATTCTTTTGCGCTCAGCCTTTCTTATGATCCAACTTTCACAGCCATACATTGCAACTGGGAAAACCATGGCCTTGACTATATGTACTTTTGTTGGCAGAGTGATGTCTCTGCTTTTTAGTATGCTGTCTAGATTTGCCATAGCATGGATCCAGGATAGTTTTCAGGTGGGCCAGCACTAACCTTTCAAAAATGCAGCCCCCAAAATGGTGAATAGTTCAGCTTTCCCATTCCTCCCAGTGCTGTCCCTGTATTATCAGCCGAGCTTACTATGTATCATCTGCAATTCTTATGGAGTGTCAACACAAAGCACGATCCGAGTCTGAAATATATTTTAGCTAAGGGAACTTGCATATGACAGTTTCTCCTCAGTAGGAGTTTGAAAATCAAGACTCAAAAAAATTGCCTCATCCTCCCAACTTTTCATAGCTTTGGAAGAAACAAAGATCCTAAGCATCATCCCACTTCTGGTTTCAATATGCATTCTACCACCACCACCACCCCTCCCCATCCACAATAAATCCAGAAATTAAATTAGATGTAGATGTATCTCCTCCGTAAGGCTACTTCCTATAGAGTTACAGTGACCTGGAAGAAATGTTCACAATGGCAATCTGAATGTGACAGAAAATCCCTTTCTCTTTCGGGTCTTTTTACATGGCAGCTTGTGAATTAAATCCACACTGAAATGGCCGCAAAAGCAGAGATATTTTGAGAGGGATTTTGGAATTTGACTTTTTTTGCCACTTGATCCCTTTGAGCTAGATTCAAATTTTTAATCAGCATGTTTGCGCAGGTAGTCCTCAACTTAACAATCACAATTGGGACCAGAGTTTTTACTGCTAAGCAAGGTGGTTGTCGCACCCAATTTTACGATCTTTTTTGTCATGGTTGCCACGTGAATCACTGTAGTTGTTAAATCAAGAGAATCTTGTGATTGGCAAGGCAATTCAGCTTCCCCCATGGACTTTGTCAGAAGCCAGCTGGGAAAGTTGCAAATGACAATCACAAATATGGCTCTGGAAACTGCAGTTATCATAATTACATGCTGGTTGCCAAGTGCCTGAATTTTGATCAAGTGACCATGGGAATGCTGCAACAGTAGTGTGAGGACCAGCCAGAAGCCACTTCAAATCCTAACTCTGAATGGTTGCTAAACAAGTACTTGTAAGTTGAGGACTACCAGGAATCTTGCATTGTGGCTTAGCTATAATGTGTGAACAAGAAAACAAGTCTTTGTTTTCTTTCAGCTTAATTTAAAATGGGATTTCAAGAGTGAACAGAATCTAAAATCCAATTTAAACACTGACAAAGGATCAGATCCATATTAATCCCATAATATTAATAATAGAAAGCCCATTAAGGAATATCTCAAAAGATATTTCAGTGCCAAGTTGAAAGACTTCAAAAGCTGAAGTGATGTTTCATTCATGTTTCAAGTGAATATTTCATTTAGAATATTCAAAAAGCACTAATGGGGCCACTAATGGGGTGGGGGGGGGAGAAGCAGGATCAGCTTTCTCTGGTTCTGTCCCTTGAAGATGCCACATTGCTTGGCCCATCTTAAGAACCAAGAGTTGCTGAGGCAGAAACACTCTATTGTCGTTTCACACATTTTAGATAGAATGGGCTGCCGAGCCAAACAGAGCTCAGCTTTTAGCAACACTGGAGAGAGCTCAATGCAGAATCATAGGTAAGGGCCAGCTGTATACACTTACCCAGCACACCAGTTACATATAGGCTGTGTCTGCATGATGAACTTACCTATGATTTAACTATAGTTTATCTACAGAATAAATTAGGGTTTTACCCATATTAAAACCAGGTTGCTCAGCTCAATTTTCTGAATTCAAAACACACTGACCAGAAACTAATAAGGGCTAGTTTCTCAGAAAATGCTAGATTAAAGCACAATCCATTTTCACTATGCAGCAATGATCCAAATTCTTAGGAAACATAGCTGTACCATGTACACTTGGCAATCTCCAATAGCTACGGTACAATCACTTCATACTTCCCTGTAGAGCTAAATTTCTGTAGCGAACATTGAACTATGTAAGCTTCCCTGTCATGTTGCAACCAGAGTTGGCCTGATCCATGCCACAATACGTATGTGCCAAAAAAAAAAAAAAAGCTTGAAAATTGAAAACAAAACCAGGCACTGCCTGTTTTCTCTCCAGTGCTAACATGGTGGGAGCCATCAATGCTTGAGCTCCATCTGCTGAGTGGCAAGGGTGCCTGCACCATCTCAACAGGTCCAGTGTTAGAGGCATCATCCACCAACTCACTACTGGAGTGCCAAGCTAGTCAGGGTGAGGAAGTCCCCCTTCCCTCTTTTGTGAATACAATATTCATGTGTTCCTTTGCACTCAATGCAACCAAAGTGTTTGCTGACCCCAGAAAGGCTCAGGGGTCTATTTAGTGATGGTTGCAAAGGAAGTATGATTCCTTAGACCAGAGCTTTTCAACCTTTTCACCCATTGTACCACTTTTTAGGATATGGCAACATCCGTGTACCACCAATCACCTAGCAAGGTGTCAAAAACTTGATGACTCCCCCCCCCCGAAAAAGGAAAAAAGTGATAAAGTACAGGTAGTCTTCAACTTACAAGTTAGCTTAGTCACTATTCAAAGTTACAATGGCACTGAAAAAAGTGCCCCCCAAGCCACAGCCGAGCAAGACACCTGCCTGCCCGCCCGGCGGTGCTCTTCTTCGTGTCCGAGGTTTTTATTGTTGTGAGCATTTCTGTTGAGGATTGGCAGCGGGGGTGGGGGTGTTTAGTTTTTATTCTGTCTGCTGGGTGGTTGCAGCAGGTTTTGGTCACTTCACATGACCCTGGGACACTGTGACCGTCATAAATACGAATCAGTTGCCAAGCATCTGAATGTAAATCATAATACCCTGGAGATGTTGCAACATTCCAGCTGATCGGTGCTTCTTCTGGGCTCAGCAGAAGCGCCAGGATCAGCACTGAGCTCCAGCTGGAGCCTGGCGCTGATCCTGGCACTTCCACTGAGCCCTGACAGTCCCGAAGAAGTGCTGATCCTGGCGCTTCCGCTGAGCCCTGACAGCCCTGAAGCTCCAGCCATCTCTCACTCAGGCCTATGTGGTGCGGTGCGGTCACCGGTTCACTCATTCCCCTCCCCCACTACCACTTTTCTAGGATGGTCGTGTACCACCTGCCAGGTGCCAATGTACCACAGGTGGTACCCGTACCACTGGTTGAAAAGCCTTGCCTTAGACCCCTTTCTACTCCTCAGGATGCCTCAATCATTAACAGATCCTACAGCAGTGTTTCTAATCTTGGCAACTTTAAATGTCTGGACTTCAACTCCAGAGTTGGGAGTACAGACACCTCAGGTTTGCCAGGATTGGAAAACATTGTCCCACAGGATATTTCTACCTCTTGACACTGGATCATTGCTTAAAGCAGCCACACTTTGAACAAAATGCTATGCCAAGGATCATTAAACTTCACCAACACAAGCTTTCACTCCCGGTTTAATTGGCAGCTCCTGCCGGACTGATCTGTGAGGCAGGCCACACACGAGAAGGCCCGTAGCATGGCAAAAGCTTCCAGCAATGTAGTGGCTGTAGACTGTACACCATTCAGGCATGGATACTATGACTGAGGAGCACAGCTTGGGAAATAGCAGTACCCACCATCCTATCTTTTTCAGTGGTCATTTTAGGAACTGCTCAGTAATCCTGGCCTCTATCACAGAGCAGAGCTAGCTCAAATTCAAAGCCAAGTTTGTTTATGACTGATGATTCTCTCAGCCTGATGAATTAAATTTTGCCTCACTTAATGTAGGGATTTCATCAACTTCTCCTTTAATCACAGAAAAATTCTGAGAAGGAAAGGTTAGAGTTAAAGAGATAAGCAAGATCTCTTCAATTGTCTCCATAAGACATATGGCTAATGCTACCAGGATCTTATTAAGGTTTTGCTATACCATTCATAATAAGCTCCTGCCTTCTATTTCTTTTTATTTCTCACGTAAAATAATTGCTTTAACTGCTTGGGCAAATCTTTGTGCAGTCTTTCTCAATTATTGGCTGATTGGTCACTTGTCAAAATGGACAGTAGATGAGTCATGTGATTCCACATATCCCAGTCCTTAATTAGTAATACTATTGTCAGACCATCTCCTATAACTACAATGAAATTTCAATAAATTATTGGTGATCCAAATATTAAAAATCATTTAGAAAGACAATTTCTCAAAACATTTCTGCAGTTTTGAAAACTAATTCCTGTGGAGAATTAATCCATGTTGCCAATTCAGTTTCACCACCCACTTCTCTCTGCAACAATTATACAATTATTTCTTGAAGTATTTGCAAGTTCAATTCTGAAATGCAGCATTGCAGCATACAGGATTGTTTGATGATCCAGAAATGAACAACACCTGCTTTGCACAATCATTTTATTTTCGTGATTCCTAAAGTGCTGATCACTGGCTCTGATTTTTGGAATTGACAAGGTAATCTCCCCCAGAATGGCACACTGAACATGGCCAGCAACCCTCTGATAAGCTGGTGGAGGATAAAATCAATAGACATCCCAAAATCGTTTCATTAAACAGGCTCCGAGACAGAAAAACAAAGAATACATCAATGTTACAGTAGAATCTGAATGATGTCACAGTAAAAGCAAGGGAATCTGGGAAGATTCCACAGCCTTTGATGCTCCTTCCAGTGGTACCAAGAAGGCTCAGGATAATAGCTTGACAAACATATATATTGTAGTTACTCTAAAAAATTGATGGTCTTCTGACTTGAACCCATATCCCACAGGGACAATAAAGAGCCCATCTGCTAGGCTACTTTTTTTTTTAATTGTTCCAAGGACCTCACAAGGCCTCTCCAGTTTTACCTCCCATCTTTGAATTTTTGGGCAGTTCCACTGCCCATTCATAGGAGAGGAGAAGATTCACATGCATTTAGGAAACCTGTTCCCTCTTAGGTGGGAGTTTCCAAGGCAGCCTCTCATCAGTATAAGGTCCTTTGGTTTCAGAAGGCTTTGGTTGAACAAGTTTAAGGAGGCAATTGAAGGAGAAGAGTGATATTAGGCTGGCTATAGACTGGGGTGTGTGGAAGGACATCACTTGCCCAATGTCACTTCCAATCCCAGAAAATAAACGCTTGTTCCTTGAACTGCAGCTCTAAGAGTAAATGAAGACTGAGGTAGGAGAAAGGGAGCAGGCAGGACAGAGTGAGAAAAGCATTGTTCTCTCCACATTACTGAATAATAATTGGAGACCCTGCTATGTCAAGGCCTCTGCCTGCCTGATATTGCTATCAGCTATCGTTGGCAGTCACCAGAACCCTAATTGCAACATTTAGAAGTGGGACAAACTTGTGATGAAGGATCTCCTTCCCAATAAGGGCCAACACCCTTCTGCTTGGGGAGAAAGGAATCCCCACACAGATGGGAAGAGGGTATTGCTATACATGAGACTAGAAAGCAATGAAATGGGGGGGGGGCTTCTGAACGAGGCACGTGCTTGTTGACAGCACAAAAGGAAAGCATATTAGTAAGAAATAAATCAGACATGTCTGTCGGAATGCTGGCTATTATGTCCAGGAGACAGAGAGGCTGGAGGTTAATGAGGAATGCTATGGTATAAGCAAGCCTTCAACACTGAAAAGGTCTTGGGTGGTGATGGGCAGAGAAGAGAGGCATTTGGGACTGGTCACTGAAATCCTGGAGGGCTACTCCACTAGTAGGTACCAAACCATATTGAAGAACTGGCCAAGAGCAGATGCCAAACAAGGACTTTCTGTGAGATGTCAGATAGTGCCCTGGCAGTGAAGGGGATACCTGCCCCTCAAGGAGGGAAAGAATATGTCATCCAGCCAGTCTGGGACTCTGTAGTCCTTGTTCCCCATCTTTTTTTTACTCTAACAGGTCTCTTCTCCTTTAGGTCATTACTTTAACGCCAAAATATTTGCGTAGTTGCTCCAGGAAGACAAAGGTGAGCACAGTGTGAGGGACCAAGCGAATGCCGGCAGGAACAAGGCCCTAGAAGAGGAAAAGAGGGAAAATCAGCTTTTGTCCACTGTGGAGTTTCAGCTGCATACGGCAGGTTACACCTTCTCCAATACACATTGACATAAGAAGGCAAGGTAGGACTAGGAATCAAAAGGCATATGACACATGAGGACTCATTGCTAAGACAAACTACATATTGCATATTCTGATCCTTTGTATCTTGTCTATAACTCGTAGCAGCCCTAAATCAATAATAATAATAATAATAATAATAGTAAAGTTGGAAGGGACCTTGGAGGTCATCTAGTCCAACCCCCTGCTCGGGCAGGAAACCCTACACCATTTCGGACAAATGGCTGTCCAGTCTCTTCTTAAAAACTTCCAGTGTTGGAGCATTTACTGCTTCTGGAGGCAAGCTGTTCCACTGATTAAGTGTTCTCACTGTCAGGAAGTTTCTCCTTAGTTCTAGGTTGCTTCTCTCCTTGATTAGTTTCCACCCGTTGCTTCTTGTCCTGCCTTCAGGTGCTTTGGAAAATAGCTTAATTCCCTTTTCTTTATGGCAGCCCCTGAGATATTGGAATACTGCTATCATGTCCCCCCTTGTCCTTCTCTTCGTTAAACTAGACATACCCAATTCTCGCAACCGTTCCTTATATGTTTTAGCCTCCAGTCCCCTAATCATCTTTGTTGCTCTTCTCTGTACTCTTTCTAGAGTCTCAACATCTTTTTTACATCGTGGTGACCAAAACTGGATGCAGTATTCCAAGTGTGGCCTTACCAAGGCATTGAAGATGGTATTAACACTTCGCGTGATCTTGATTCTATCCCTCTGTTAATGCAGCCTAGTACTGTGTTGGCCTTTTTGGCAGCTGCAGCACACTGCTGGCTCATATTTAGGTGATTGTCTACTAGGACTCCGAGGTCCCTCTCACAGTTACTACTATTGAGCATGGTGCCACCTATGCTGTACTTGTGCATTTGGTTTTTCTTGCCTAAATGTAGAACCTTGCTTTTTTCACCATTGAATTTCATTTTGTTAATAAGCGGAGTTGTCACCAATAGCTAAGTGCTGGAGAGAAAAGATGGAGACCACCTTGCATGTCTTGATGAAGGTAAACAATCAGACAGAAACAGTATAGAGGCCAGCGCTTGCTAGGACAGGAATGCACGGTAATATCAGAAATTCTAAGCAAATTCTTATGCTCCTCTTTGATCTATATGCCATGGTTACTCACTGTGGCTCCCATCTCTCCTGTATTACCTTATAAAAAGCCAATGGCCCAAGCTTAGCCGTCTCCACTGCACAGTGCAGGACACCCTGAAACAAAATGGGAATAACTCAATGCATGCTGATTTGACTCCATCTTCAGAACCCACCCAGATTCACACAAGGTTTCATTTCTAGCTATTTAATGAAATCCAAGAACTGAACAATGCTGAAAACCACAGGGCTGTGATGCCAAGGCAGCAATGCCTAGCCGCTGATGTTTAATGTGAGCACCTGTTCTCTTAACAAATCAGAAAGCTGACAGTCACAGCAATCCGATCACTCACCCGATATTCGCCTTGAGAATTCATAAGTCGTGTTTTTAGCACATCCAAGGGCTGACACAGAAATGTAGCACATCCTCCCTGCAATTCAGAAAAAGACAGATGACAAAACAGATTCAGACTGATCTGAGATGTTGCATGGAGGAGAAATGGCTTGTACTCTAGCTGGAACGGAATACAAATTATCTTATACCAAAAGGGTATGCACAATGCACCACATCTCACCAGCCACATTAGAAATGGGAAAAGTCTTTTCACTTAGAAGTAGGCAGGCCATTACAGCCAACCAGCTGCATGAAACTAAAGGACAATCAGTATTTTTCAGTTAGACAGGCTTAAAATGGAAAAGAAGCCTTTTCTGACTTCACCCCCTTCAGATGTGTTCAATTACAACTCACATCATCTCAAACAAGTTAGAGCTTCTGGAGTTATTGCATGATCTATTATAGAAGAATCGGAAACTTTGTTACCCTCTGAAGCAGGGTTTTTCAAGCTTGGCAACTTGAAGATGGGTAGACTTCAACTCCCAGATTTCCCCAGCCAACATGCTGGCTAGGGAATTCTGGGAGTTGAAGTCTACACGTTTTCAAATCGCCAAGTTTGATTGCTCTAGAGCAGGGGTTCTCAACCTTGGCAACTTTAAGACTTGTGGACTTCAACTCAGCAAAGCTGGCTGAGGAATTCTGGGAGTTGAAGTCCACAAGTCTTAAAGTTGCCAAGGTTGAGAACCCCTGCTCTAGAGCCTCCTGATATTCTGATCTCATTGCTGGGAAAGCCACCCTGACAGCTAATGATTTTTGTCTTTGAAGTCATCTGTCAACCCCATTTCTTATATAAAGTATATGAGACCATTTCCTAGAAGTTACACTCCCCTTTCAATGACCTTCCTGTGGCCTTTATCAAATCTTGCCCAAGTCAAGAATGTTCAAAATTGGCATCACTTCTGGCTACATTAGAGCATCTATGGGAGCCCAGCCATGGTAGTTTGTAAATCATGAATTCTGACACAAATAAGCACTTTAGGGTGATGAAGGACCATACTTAAAACACTGTTAATTTTCCCATTTTCTAGCTAAAATGGCAAAAAAAATTCCCTTGTTTTCAGAAATCCTGGTTGGGGGCTCCAAGGCCTGTAAAAATTGGACTTGGATTGGCAATTCCTTGCTTGTGGCTAGAGTGTAATGTAAATACAGTCAATAGTTCAATTAATAAAGCTTGGTTAAACAAAACGTACCTTTGCAAATTATATGGATACCGCAGGTGCATTTTAGCAGCTGATTAAAATAAGGAGAACTTGCATCTATGTAAATCAGAATAGCTTTTGATCCAAAGTAAGCCAAAGTCTCCCATCAAGTCTGCCATTCGGGCCTTGCATATTTTTTTAAAACATCAGATAAGGAAGAAAAAGTAGCAATGCCAAGTGCCTCTGGGTTTTATTTGCCTTGGTGAGCCGCCACCTGTGTGCAGATATGTATCTACCACTTTAACCTTACAAAGTGATTATTCTTAATCAGCAGACATTTCCCCCTTAAAATTAAAATGCAGGAGCAAGGCACACAGAAAAGGCATGGCTATATGGAGCAATCCAGCCTACTCCCAGCATTGGCAGCTCTGGGACACAAGCTGAACATTAACGTAAGTAGCAATAATTCTTATAACGGCACACAAATACACACCCTAATTGACTTTTCACCCACACAAATATATATATATATATATATACATACGGCAATAAAACTGGCCAGGAAATGAGTAAAAATATTGTCAGTGAGTAAACCAGTCCCAAGAACCAACTGCTTTGCCTGGTCATAGCAAGCGAGCTGCAAAGAAACGGAAAACAATAAGGCTGATTGTGAGGGTAATGAGCAGATTTGGAAACTAAGCAGACAGGCTCAAAACTTCAGCTAAACCCCCAGGGATCAGGGAGAACAAGGCCATTCAAGCACCTCAGCTATGAGTTTATGGGTTTTTAGTTTGAAGCCCTCAATGGATCTGTGAAGAGCCTCTCCTTTCCCACTGGGACTACCAAAAAACAGAGGTGCCAGAGATTGCAATTGTTAAACATCTAAAGCCAGCAAAGATGTCAAGGTGTGACTGGAGTGTCACACCTTGACAGAACATTCCTAGAACACGGAATAATAGAGTAGGAAGGGATATCGGAGGTCTTCTAGTCCCACCCCCTGCTCAAGCAGGAGACCCTATACCATTTCAGACAAATGGTTGTCCAGTTTCTTTTTGAAAGCCTCCAGTGATGGAGCACCCACAACTTCTGAAGGCAAGCCATTCCATTGGTTGATTACTCTCACTGTTAGGAAATTTCTCCCTAGTTCTAGGTTGCTTCTTTCCTTGGTTAGTTTCCAAACATTATTTCTTGTCTTGCCTTTTGGTGCTTAGGAAAATAGTTTTCCAAATACGTATATATTTGGAAATACCGTATTTTCCGGCGTATAAGACGACCCCCAACTTCGAAGAAGATTTGCATGGTTAGAAAGTCGTCTTATACGCCGGAGAATAAGTATATATGTAGAAATATATGTAGGACTACTACGTATCTTCCTCAAAGGATAACTTTCCTCCTCCTGTAACCTTCTCTAGCCTCCACTATTTTTTTTTTTTTTTTGCAGTCCCAGAAACACAGACAGAATACAGTCTGTTAACTTTTGTCCCCTTGGATGAGAAGCAGAGAAGCTTAAAATACTTTAAATCTCCTAAGCAGGAAAGCTGAAGTCACATGGCTACACATTTCTGGCCACCATGGAATACCACTGTCTCACCTTTTAAAATCACAAAGATTTAGGAATGATCAGAATTTCTACACAATATAAGAACCTAAGAAAGAGCTTTGCTTGATCAAAAGGGGGTCCAGAATTTCCATAATGGCTGACCAGCTGCAAATTAAAAGCCCACAAGGAGAACACAAATACTGAGTATTTGTTTTATTAATTAATTAAACCAAATTACATAGACACCCATATCACAAACAAGTGACTCTGGGCAGTATACAACAGAGCTAAAAATAATAAATACATTAAAAAGTATAAAAAATAATACTAAGAATAGTAGATGAAGGGTTGTTAAAAAAAAGTGGAGCCATCTCAGTAGTTCTCCCATCTCTTACAGTAGAGGTCCCCAACCTTTGGGGCACCAGGGACCAGATGTGGAGAGAGGTTTTTCCGCAGACCAGAGGGGGCGTGGTTTTGTGTGTTGCCTGCATCTCGCGGATGGGGCTTTGCTTGTTTGTGCAGACCGGTTGCTGGCATGCCGCGGCCCAATACTGGTCCATGAACCAGAGGTGGGGACCCCTGCTTTAGAATACCCAGGGCTGCTGGCATAACCAGGTTTTGAGGGACCTCAAGAAGACTCAATAGTGGTCACCTTAGGGGAGAGAAGATTGCATAGGTGGGCAACGTAGCCGAGAAGGCCCATCATCCAGGGCCCACCAAGGGTACCTCCCTAAACAAAGGAATTATAACATGCCCTCTCTGCTGGATCTGATTAAATGGGCAGATGAAATTGGGAAGAAGTGATTCTCAAATAACCTGGTCCCAATGCCATGAAGGACTTTTAAAGTCCATACCAGCACCTGGGAACACACTGGTAACCAATGCAGCTCATATAAATTTTAGAAATAAATAAATAAATAAATAAATAAATAAAGCAGAGGAGTGATGTGTATTCTACCAGACACACACATAACTGCTCTCATCACTGCATTTTGCACCAGCTGAAGTTTCCAGATACTCTTCAAGAGCAGCCCCATGTAGAGTGTATTGCAGTAGTCTAAGATGTGACCAAGGCACGAGTGACCATGAGTAATGCCCCAATCTAGAACGGGCACAACTGGCACATAAGCTCAGAAGCTTCTACGGATAATGGGCTTTACAGAAATATACTTTTTAAAACATGAGTAACTTCTCTCCTAATGTGTATTCTAGTCACATGTAACCATGCTTAGGCCGGGGGGGGGGGGAGGCAAATGCTGAGGGTGGAGGGCTTTTACTTTTAACCCCAACTACAGCAGTTACATCAAGAAAGCTGATGGGAGAACTTTCATCCTTCCCCTACTGTGATCTTAATGTAGCCAAGATTGTTGCAGGAAAGAGACAAAAGGTTGAATGAGAAGAGGTACATTTACTAAGCTCAGTCTGGAAACGAGCAGTGGAATATTCAACTGAGCTATTCCAAAGGCAACTTCATAGTTTTCTGAATCAATCCCATGTTCAAAGTGCCCCAGACCTAATGCCATATTCAGGGTATCCTGAATCACTCTTAGGAAATTTATTTCTGGAAACCACCAATATTTATCCTACCTTTGTTATTTTTCATAAATAACTCAAACTGGTGAGCATATCTAATATTCCTACCTCCTATTTTCCCCACAACCACCCCTCTTGATTGGGCCGAGAGAGTGGGACTGACTCAAGATCATCCAACTGGCTTTGATGCGTAAGGTGGGACTAGAACTCAGTTTCCTGTTTCTAGCCTGGTGCCTTAACCAGTAGACCAAACTGGATCTTTCCCCTTGGAAGCGCATGCCCTGAAAGAGCGCAGAATATTCTGGAGTTTTCTCAAATATTCTGTTCCAGGTCCCTAAATTTTGCAAACCCTTCATTTTTATGAATGTGCGCACATGTATCTACAGGTAGTCCTCAACTTACAACCACAACTGAGCCCCAAATTTCTGTTGTTAAGCAAGACGGCCGTTAAATGAGTTTGCTCCATTTTATGACCTTTCTTGTCACCCTTTGTTAAGTGAATCGCTGCGGTTCTTAAGTTAGTTACATGGTTGTTAAGCGAATTTGGCTTCCCCACTGACTTTGCTGGTCAGAAGGTCGCGAAAGGGGATCACTTGACCCCGGGACACTGCAATGGTCATAAATATGAACCATATTGCCAAGCATCTGAATTTTGATCAGGTGACCATGGGGATGCTGCAAAGGTCAAAACTGTGAAAAATGGTCATAAGTCAGGTTTTTTTCAGTGCCGCTGTAACTTTGAACGGTCACTAAAACAATTATTGTTAAGTTGAGGATTACCTGTACATTCTTGGCCTAGATCAGAGGTAGGCAACCTTGGCTCTTTTATGACTTGTGGACTTCAACTCCCAGAATTCCTGAGCCAGCATGGCTCAGCTTGGAAACCTCTCCCTTTCCCTCAGCATGGCTGGCTCAGGAATTCTGGGAGTTGAAGTCCATGAGTCATAAAAGAGCCAAGGTTGCCTACTCCTGACCTAGATGGACATTCTTACTTATAGTTAGCAGTGGATCACAGGCAACACTGACTCTGGATTCCTACCTGTCCAACGGTAACCAAGGCTCCTCTGCTCGATGCCATTGTTCCTCCTGAGAACAACTTCTTCACACCCTCTGCAAAGACAAAAGCCTGGAATTTACAGAATAGGGATTTCCGTTAACTGTGTTTTCTGCTTATCCTGAGCAGCTGCAACTCCCCCCCCCCACCACCAAGGCATTCCTCAAGAATAAGACACCTTCTATTACTTCCAGGAAAAGGGAATGGCAGAATGTTTTTGTTTATGAAAACCCTTGGAGAGCAGAATAAACCAGTCAGCAACATTCATTCAAGACTGGATGTAATGGTTATAAAAAGATTAAACAGCTGTGTTTGAAAAGAAAGATGCCTCAATGAATGTAGCCATAAGTGAAAGAGGCAGACGAGTACATCTGCTGACGAAAATCAAGAGTAAATCCAATTAGATGCCTGTGGGAGAAATCTAACCATAGCGAAGACGGTTTGGCTAATAAAAGACCATTTTAAATGCTCTGCCAGGAGTTTAATTTCAAAAATAACCCACATAAATTTCCCGTTCATTGCTCGCCAACTGAGAGCTGATGTCCTTGAGCAAAACAAGCTACTCTCACTTCTGGCTTCAAAGTGAGTTTTGGCTATAAATCAGACAATTCAAATCAATCATCCGGAAGGTGTTTGGAGAAATATTGTTCAGTTCTTCAGAATCACAATCTGGATCTTAAGGAGGGCTTTGATTTTTAACCTTCTGTGCCTGGGCTCATGAGCATACGCAAGGAGAAAGCTAAGGACCTGCTTCAAAAGCCTCTACCTCAAGATACAGGTAGTCCTTGACTTATAACCATTCATTCAGTTACTATCTGAAGTTACAATGGTACTGAAAAAAAATCACTCACACTTATAACTGTTGTAATGTCCCCACAGTCACGTGATCAAAATTCAGGTATTTAGCAACTGGCATATATTTTTTGATGGTTGCACTGTCCCGGGATCATGTGATCATCATTTGTAACCTTCCCAGATGGCTTCCAACAAGCAAAGTCAAGGAGGCTGGAGAGCCAGATTCGCTTAATGACCACATAATTCACTTAACAACCGTGGTGATGCACTCAACAACTATGGCAAAATAGGTCGTAAAATGGGGGCAAAACTCAATTAGCAACTGCCTGGCTTAGCAGCAGAAATTTTAGACTCCATTGTGGTCGTAAGTTGAGGACTACTGTAACTAGAAGCATCCCTGGTCCCTAAGGATCAAACTCCAATTGAAAAGAGAGAAGATATAAGACTACCAGGATGGGGCAACCACAACAACCACATGCTGAGCTGCTGCACCCACCTCCATTGGCTGGATTACTGAAAATTGTAGTCCAGGGGTCTTCAAACTTAGTCTTTTTATGACTTGTGGACTTCAACTCCCAGAATTCCTCAGCCAGCATGCCTGGCTGAGGAATTCTGGGAGTTGAAGTCCACAAGTCATAAAAGGGCCAAGTTTGAAGACCCCTGTTGTAGTCAATGGGCCCACTTACCCATTAGGCACAAGAGGCACAGTGCCTAGGACTCAAGAAAAAAAATTAAATTCTTTTTAATGCAGAGAAAATAAAAGTGAAGTAGAAATGTCATGTCTTGTATTATACAAATACATAAATGCAAATAAAATATACATACGTAAAATATACATACAGTGCAAATTAAAAGCTTAATCGTACATTAAATGCTACCAAGAAAATTTAATCCTCCTATAAATCTGTTACATTAAATCATAAGAACTTATAAAAGTATACCAGAAAATACTGAAAAATCACATGAAACGTGTAGTCCTAGCTTAACGACCCCTTGTTCAGCAACCATTTGAAGCTAGGATGGAGTTGAACAAGGATACTTACAATCATTCCTCATAGTTGTGGCCATCCCAGCATCCCCACAGTCACATGATCATGAGTCAGACACTTGACAACCAGTTTGCAATTACAACAGTCGCAGTGTTCTGTGGTCAGGTGATCACCATTTGTGACCTTCACTGCTGGCTTCCGGTAAGCAAAGTCAGTGGGAAAACTGGCAGGAAGTCTCAGATGGCGATCGTATGGCAACATGCTTAACAATCGTGCAGGATTCGCTTAACAATGGCAAACGGAACTGCTGCAACTGCCGTTGTAACTTGATGTCGTCACATGATGTCATGCTTTATGATGACATCGCTTAGCGACAGAGTTGCCGGTCCCAATTATCAAAATGAGGACTATCTGTATTATTTTTCTAGAGCCGAAGTGGGGAACTATGGCCCCTTTATGATTTTGTGGACTTCAACTCCCAGGATTCCTGAGTCAGCATGGCTGGCTGAGGAATTCTGGGAGTTGAACTCCACAAGTCATAAAAGGTCCATAGGTTCCTCACCCCTGTTCTAAAGGAAGAGGCTCATAAAGACCAAAATGCCTAGGACCCATAAAAGTCATAATGTAGCTCTCCCTGGAGGGCCACTATTGCCCACAAGTTCTACTATAGTATGTTCTGCTCAGTGGATTCTTTTCTTCTTCAAGTAAGCTTAATTCAGCAAGGGTGTCCTAGAGCCACAATATATTTCGGCTGTACATTGACTACATTCTTACCTTCACGAAACACCCGATACAGGCCATCCAGGGCATGGGAATAGCTGGAAAACAGGAAGAGATAATCAACAGCTTTCATCAATATTCATGTAATTCTGACAGGCACTCACTATCCCAGCTGGCTACTATCAGAGACTTTAATCCCACTTTCTGTCTGAGGACTCTGGCAGATGGGACTTAGGCATCTGTGGTGAGATTGCCACCAATTTAAAAGAGATCTTAGACTTGAGAGAATGGATATCTGAAGATCAATGTTGTCCCTCGGTGGTCCTGCATATTCAAGAGTCCTTTTTGAACAGAGATGGGCCTCATAACCTCTCCTTTCCCCAAAGCTCTTCTTTGCCTTCCCATATTTGTTCATTTTCTGCATCTGACTACAGCCCCGATACTTACTTGCGTCGCAGGTGTGCCGGCTGCTTAATGTCATTCTGCATTCTGGAAAAGAACATGACAGCAGTGTTGAGACTCGGAAAGATAAAAACACATCTCTCTTCAAGCACTCCACCAGGTAGTTTTGTTTGCTACCAAAAAACCTTAAGAAGTAGAGACACCAGAATGTCCCAAGAGTACAGATTTCACCAAATTGTAGACTTGCTCTTTACAAAATAAAATCCTTCTCCACCCCCAACTAATTTAGGATCCTCCTAAGGACTAACCCACTGGGGTCTGGGGAGAAGAAGGAAACACTGACCTGACATTCACCATGTCAGCTGGGGTCCCCACGAATCCACCAGTAAAACCTGCAACCAAAGGATAGGAGATGAAAAACGACCACCCAGCCTGATCTGACCTCACCCTTCCTTCTGTACTTGCCAAGCCCCAGCTCACCTCCTACTGCACCCAGCAGCACCTTCTGGTAGAAGGGCATTGGACCCTGGGCACCCTTGCTCAAGCTGTCTCGCACCGTCTCATAGATGGCAAAGCGGGTGAGAGAATACGTCATCTGAAGAAGCAGAAAGAGTCACAAGAGGATGTGGCAACGGCTCATCAGAATCACAAGTCACATATAATCTCTTCCCCCTCCTCCTCTATCTGTGCTGATTCCTCCTAATTGCAGTGCCCAAATTGGGCAGCAATGATGTTTAGCAATCTATGTGTAAATAGAAAAATAAACAAAGTTTATTAAGTGTGACATGCCTGTTCTATTTCTGTGCCCCAACCTCCTGCAAGGTACACCCCGCCAAAAGATGAGAAAATAGTGTCAAAGTTTTGCCTGCTGTTTTTTATTATTATTGCTAAAAAAAAAAGTTGCCCTGGCTAAATTTGTTTGCCCTTGTGCTTGTAAAAAAACATATGGCAAGCATGACTGCAAGTGAACCTCTCTTTTTTCTTCAGATCCTGCTCAATGAGGAAAATTGCAAATACCAGCATTACAGCATTATAACAGGCATAATACAGAACAACCGATTTAGGCTGAAGAATCATCTTCTGCAGGATGTTTACGGAATATGTGAAAGAAGCAACAAAGATCTTAAAGTGCAGAAGGAAAAAAATGTCACTGTCAAGATATTATGAAGTGGAAATAATTAATTGCTGCAGCTCCGAGTTTATTCTCACCTGCAATTCCAATTCCTCTAAACTCTGGAAACACACAGGTTTATTTCAGAAATTTCCATACCTAGAGTTTGCCTGATCTATCAACATGGCTGTGGGTACCAAACACTGTTTTATCTTCCATCATTAGTATTTTACAGGTATTTTGTTACAATTCAACAGTTTCAAAGAGTGCATAAAATTCACAAGTGGTTGGTCGGAACTTGAATGTCATTTGAATGCTCAATGTATATTTTTAGAATGCTGGACAGAAGTGCTGAATTGTCATTGCCAATGGTGAAAGCAAAAAGCTGGCACAGGACACAAGGAGCAGGACGGCAGGTGATGAAGTAAGCCATCTTAGCCGCAGCCAAACACTCACTTGTCGGCAAAGCGAGGCACTGAGCCCATTGTAGAGAGCTAGAAAACCATCGTTGCGAATCACACGTAGAGCCATCCCTGTCATGCGCAGCTTCACTTCCTGCTGAGTCTGCAGATGAACCTAAGTTGAAGTGGTAGATAGGTTAGGTTGACAATTTCTGGATATCATTTGCTGAGGGCATCCCAGGCCAAATGAGGAGACAATGAAACACTCCGGAAGCAAAAAGCCCATAAGATTGCCTCTATCTCTCTATCCCACAAACTCATATTAACATTCGCTTTGAACCTTGTACTCAAAGGATAACCAGGGCTGGATTCCACTCACTCATGCTTAAAGAGGACATTTTGCTCAGGGCCTAAAGAGAAAAGATTCCCAGTAGCTATGTCTGATCTTTCCAGTTTTACATAAGAAGTAATACCTTTGATCTAGATAAAAACACTTGGATTCCTTTCTTTCTTTCAGGTTGGCTGGCTTTCAGTTACCTTTCTCTAAAATAAAATCCTTCTTCTCTAATGGGATTTGTTAACTGCTCAAATGGAAACATCTATCTTGGGTGTCCAATCTTTTGAGTTGTCTAGACAGCACTGAGTGAGGAGGGATTGTCTCGGGCCGCATATAAAATATATAATATAGTTAATGTACATAAATCAAATAATGTTAAAAGTTTACAATCTCGGGGGACCATATTACTAGCTGTCCATGACTGCATGTAGCCCGTGGGTTGGACATGCGTGATCTATCCAGAAGCATCAAGCACCAGTTACAACCACTCCAAATTCACCTTTCTTCTTCTCCTTCTTTTGACAGAGCTCTGTCCTGCATTCCTCACTGCACATGTAATTAGCACCGTTAACTTTGGCTGTTTTAACAGTGAAAAGCTACAGCACATCTTCCAGCCAGGGCAAAGGACCCCAAGGTTTTCACAGGACTCGGCAACATTGAGAGCTTGTTAAGCTATCCAGTTCTGCAGCATGAACTCCAACTTAACTGTTGCTCTATTTTGTGCAGCTATAGAGCAGTTCAGGTTAATAATACAACCATACAAGTTCTAGGTGAAAGGCCCCCAAAGTTAATCAAACAACATAGCAGGGCTGTTTGACTTGCTGATTATTTTTCCTTCTGTAGACAAGGAGGAAAATAGATGATATGTACTGTATGAGATGCCAGGAGGAAACACAAACATTCTCAGTCTAGCAGCACAAATGTTCTTCCATTCCACCCAGTATGAGAGGAGTCCTAACGGCAGAAAGCCTAATGAGTAGCTAGGAAGAGGCACTAGGATGCCATACCCCGAGACTTCTAGCAATGTGGTTCATCAATTGGGGGTGCTATCTAGAACATCCACTTTAACTAATCAATGACTTGAAGAAGCCTGTGATGAGAATACATATTAGATGAAGGTACAGAAGTATCTGCTGTCAGGAGAGGGCAATGAAAAGTTAGTTATGACTAAGATGGGCATTTTACCAAATTTCCAATGATAGTTCAAAGATTATTGTAGCGCATGAAATTGGAATTTGCTCTTCAAGCAGCCAGGCCAGCAGGTCAGGAACAGAGGGATCCATGCAGCAGGAGGAAAAATTCTGCAGGAGTTAGCACCTTTGTGCTGACTTGAAGGGGCCAACAGCCAGGCAATGACAAGCAAGTGGAATTTTCCTCCACATAGACCACATTTAAGTGTGCCAATGTTTAAGAGGAAGGCATGAGTGAGATTATAGAACAGGTTTGACCTGGAAATGCTCCGGAGGCTGAATACGGAAATTGCAAAGCCCTCAAAGCACTTGTTCCAAAGCAAACAGATTGAATAGCTAGACCAATTTATGTCACCTCTAGTCTTTTCTATGGGTTGACCTTGATAAGTGTCCCAAGGATATACAAGAGCTACTACAAGCAGGGTCAATGTTCTGCTATGGATACCACTGTTGTTCTCTCAGTCTTCTGCATCCTGTTGCCCTCCATAGGCTTTGGGGCTACAACTATCTGAATTTCTGGCAAGCATGGCCAAAAAACCCAGCACCAGGCAGCCTTAAGAACAACCATTTTTAGAATGCCATGTAGAATTCCATGGGAAAGAATAGGAGAGCAGAATGTTTTGGACAGGGCTGGAAACTATCATGCTTTGAAATTCACCTCATCTGCTAAAGATAAAATTTTATCATATAAACAGCCTGAAGCACAGCAATTTGTTACTCTTCAGATGGCTTAAACACCAATTCTTAAAAAAACATGATCAGTAAATCTGCAATTCAAACAACCCCCCCCCATGCAAGATACATGTTTCTCAACTATATCCTCTTACAGGTAGTCCTTGACTTACGACCACAATTGAGCCCAAAATTTCTGTTGTTAAGTGAGACATTTGAGTTTTGCCCCAATGCTGTTATAACTTTGAGCAGTCACTGAGCAAACTGTTGTAAATTGAGGACTACCTGTATTTCAGAGGGAAATGCTGCATGTGCAATTCTGGTATATCCACTAAGAACTGAGGCTTCTATTGAAAGACAAGAACACTCTCACTATCAGGCAATAAAGTTTCAAGCTAAAAAAAAATATAGTTCATTTAACGAAATTACAACGCAGTGAAAAAAGGGACTTAAGACCATTTTCACACAACTATTGCAGCATGCCCGTGGTCACATAATCAAAATTCAAACGCTTGGCAATTGACTCATATTTATGACAATTGCAGTGTCTCGGGGTCATGTGATCCCCTTTTGTGACTTTCTGACAAGCAAAGTCATTGGGGAAGCCAGATTCACTTAACAACTGTGTCACTAATTTAACTGTAGTGATTTACTTTAACAACAGTGGCAAGAAAGGTTGTGAAATAGGGCAAAACTCACTTTACAAATGTCTCACTTAGCAACAGAAATTTTGGGCTCAATTGAGATCATAAGTTGAGGACTACCTGTAGTTTACCAGGATCTGTTACTTTGTTAAGAAATATTTTGGTACATTAAATTAGATGAGAAAAATTGAACTATTCTTTCAGAAGTCCTCAGTCAATGACCTAGTCCAGGGGTAGGCAACCTTGGCTCTTTTATGACTTGTGGACTTCAACTCCCAGAATTCCTGAGCCAGCCAAGGTTGCCTATCCCTGACCTAGTCCAACAACTCTCAGGCAATTGAAGCAAGAAAGCATTGCCCAATTTCACCACCTCTAAGGCACTGTGGGAAGTAGAAAAGCTAAAAAAATGTTAAAGAGGCGAGGAACACATTTCTTTGCCTTAGGCTTGACCTCAGCATTGCGACAACTTGAAGGCACTTTCAAGTTCCTCGCTAAGGCTCCTGGGCAAAGCCTTTCTGAAAGAGAGCTTATATAGTCAAGAAGAGGGAGCCCCAGCATCGCACTACAGCCACGGGTGCCAGTCCGCTCTCCTTGTCGTCGTCTGCCTCTCGCACGGGCAATTGCGAATTTCTTCACGTTTCTCAGCAGCAAAAAGATGAATGGAAGGAGGCAGCGCTTCCCAAAGGCGCCAAAATGGCAGCTGGGCAACCATTGCAGCCATGGTAACAAATGGGGATCCGCCTCTGGCCACACAACGCGCACGGCCTCAGGTAGCGGCTCTTACCAGGACCCTGCACTGATCAAGGAAGTAGCTGCTGGGAAGACTTAGTTATTAGCACTACCGCAGCCTGCTGTAAAGAGGCTTTCCCCGGAAATCGGCTGCAAGACAAGCAAGCGCCCTCCTTCCCCGGACGCACCTTGAGTAAATCCAGAGGGTGCGTGCAGCACGCAGCCCCGCAAGAGGCCAGGCCCCCGAAGTACCAACGGGACACGCGTTTCTCCGCCATCCTGCCGGCGATACGTGCGTTCGCTGATCCTTCCCCTCCGCCTTTGGGATCCGGCAGCCCAGCCTCCGCTCCACACCCGACCGAGAACCGAAGCGGCCTTAAACGGGCAATGCTGACAGCGACGGAGGAGGGAATGTTTAAAAGAGCAACCGTGAGGCCAAAGGTGCGCAGCTGCAGGAGGGGCCAGATGTTTCCCGGGCTTATTCTGGTTTCCGCCCGGGCTTCTCTTTCGCGGAAGGAGTCGCACTTCCGGGATTATTGTCATTAAAGTCTAAGAAGGCAACTCCGAAAACGTTTTGACCGAGCCGCGAAACTCATTTTGATCATGCACATTTGTAAGACTGCTGCCTAAAACTATTTTGTGACGTTATTGGATATAGATTAAGCCGGTGACGACTTTTAGTGATTGCATAGATTTCCCCCCCCAAAAAAGAACTAAAGGAAAAGCTCAATCGCACCGGTTCATCCGTGGTTGTAAACCTCCCACTTAGGCGAAATGGGCGGTGTGGAAGTTACATAAATAAACGCTTTTCCTGGGTTGCCACACAGTCTTTCACACAATTCCGCGTGCTGTCATATACCAAGTTCATATAGGGAACACTCTTGAGATCATGGAATAGGCCCATGAAATTACTGCTTTCTGAAATTAACATTTACATAAATTGTGCAGTTTTTATTTCACTTTGTTGGTATTAGGAACCTTTACAGTGCAAGGTAACAGCCTAGGCCTTTGGGACCACAGTGATCAACAAGTGATGCTGGCATTTCAGGCTTCATTTTGCTTCCTCCAATTGATCAGAAAAAAAATCAAGTTATTGCTAATTTGGGGTTAATCAGGATTAACTTTTTTAAAACTATAGCATACATCCTAGGATGCTTGTGTTCTTGCCTTTACTGCATTGGCTAGTAATAAATAGGCATTATTGCTCCTTTCCATCATTTCATTTTTTCCCTTCCTGTTGAAGGTAATTCTTCATTTGTTAGGTGATTTGTAATCCCAAAATATTTATGCCATAATAAATATATTTGTGGCACCGTAAAGCCTGTATGCTATGGAGCTACTGTATCACCTTTGGCGTTAACAATCCGAACACTATATCTTGCAGCAAAGTCATCTTCAAGGCAATCTGTGGTCTAAGGTTCCTAAGATGGTGTTCATTTTAGAATAGAATAGAAGCTGGAAGGGACCTTGCAGGTTTTCTAGTCCAACCCTCTGCTCAAGCAGGAGAACCTGTACCATTTCAGACAAGTGATTCTCTAATCTCTTCTTAAAAACCCCCAGTGATGGGGCACCCATGATTTTTTGAAGGCAAGCTGTTCTACTGGTTAATTGTCCTCAGTGTTAGGAAGTTTCTCCTTAATTCCAGGTTGCTTCTCTCCTTGATCAGTTTCCAACTATTGTTTCTTGTCCTGCCCTCTGGTGCTTTGGAGAATAACGTGACCCTCTCTTCTTTGTGGCAGCCCCTCACAATTGCTCGACTTTTTCCAGTACCAGAGTGTTGGCTCTTTGAGTTAACCAGGGATGCCATTTATAATTTTACTTTCTATGTAAAAAGAATCCCTGGCTCACTCTCTTAAGAGTGGGAAAGGACCTTGGAGGTCTTCTACTCCAACCCTCTTCTCAAGCAGGAGGTCCTGTACTATTTCAGACAAATGGTTGTCCAATTTCTTTTTAAAAACCTCTAGTGCTGGAGCACCCGTAACTTTTGAAGGCAAGCCGTTCCAAATTGCTTTAAGAGCATCCACAACGCATTAAGAAAAATGGATAGTTTTACATATTTTGAGTAATCTTACTATCTTGATCAGACAATAGAAAAAAACAGTATTTAGGATGAACCCCATTCCATCCATACTCTTTTATCATTCCAGTCTTGAAGGATGTATTTGCTGCTTTCCAATGACAGTTGCAGCCCCTAGCTAGCAATATCTGTGACAGAATAATTGGTAAAAGTGTGTCCATTTGCTGAAATTCCTTCTAAGTTTCCATAGTTGCATCTGTGAAAGGGCAATGTTATTTACAGGGCTTCAGCAATCTTGAAAATATTTGAGATGTGGAAGCACAGAAAGTACGTTTGTGTAGGTACATTTTGGAGGCAGTGCAATATTTGGCCCGGTTTATTGCATGAATATAGTAGAACATGCCCAATAAATTATCTGTCAGTAAAACATGTTTCCCAACTCTAAAAACTAGCCACTGCCAATCTATCTTTGAGAAAAGCAGGAAAAAGTGACAGTGAAGGAAGTCTCAAATTCTTCCTGTCTTTAAAGCCTCACGTAGATTAGCACACTTTAAATCTCCTGTATGAATTTTCAGGTGCTGGAGAAAATATAGTTAAATGCTTAAAGCCAGCATTCCAAAACCAGCATTCCATATCAGCCTCAGCAGTGTGCCTTAAAAACTGCCTTTAGGCGATCTCTTGCCTGCTAAGGGTTCACCTTGGCTTGGCTTTAAATGAAAGTGCAACAACATGGACATTGGACTAAAACCACAGCTTGTTCCATTGGGTAAACTATCCAAAGCAAACTAAGAATATTCATTTTGACCAGAACAATGGCTTATATCAAATCTTCAAACAGGAGCCAAGATTGAGCAAACCACCATATTGCAAGACCCAGCAAGTACCAAGGAAAAGATAGTTGTAGGCCAGGGGTGTCAAACTGCTGGCCAACGGAAGCCGCGCCCACCCCATTGCTGGCAATGGCAAAACTGTCCCGATATGTTGTGCGACATCATGTGACATCGTGAGTTTGAGGCTGTGCTGATATAAATCATACCAAAAAGGTCTAAGGGCAGGGGAGAGGAAAAGGGCCACCCACAGAAGAGAACAGTCATCAATCAGGGGAGATGGCTAAAGTTGGGGGGTATAGCCATCTTCCCTAATATTGGATATTCGGGGATCAAAAAGTTACACAAAGGGACTTGCAGAAGGTACTGTCCCTACCTAAGTTTAACCTGCTCAGATTTAGAAACATTTCAGAAAGAAAAAGAGTAATATTTTTTCTAACTCTAGCAAGTCACAACAGGGAAAGCTAACATTTCCAAGCTGCTTTCCTTTTTTATTAAAAGAGAATCAGTTTTGCTTACACCTCCTATTGGAAAGATAATCTTAGATTATGACCCAAAATCTATAAAGATCCCACCCATCTGCTCCCACAAATGATTAAATCTGCAAGTAAGAGACAATGGTCCAAAACCCACACAATCTTGAGAAACCTGCTGGATGGAAAAAACAATAACATGCAAGAAAGGATCATCACACATATTTTACAGGTGTTATCCATCATGTATATTCATTATGAATACAGGTTTTTAACTGCATAGCAGACAGCAAGGTGTGCTGAAGATTTCTTACACACTGAGCCATCACCGTGGGAAACTGCACAGCAGAAAAAAATGGGGCAGAGCAATTTTCCTGGAACCGCATAGTACTCCACCACCAGTCCACAGGGATGACTGACACAGAGGGTCCGTCCCCAGCTCTGCTTTTAAGTCCTTTGGCAGGCAGGCAGATTCTTTAATCCACAACAACTGTGCCTCCAGCTGCCTCCAGAGCTGATTTAATCTTTTCTGCTTCTTCTTTACGAACATTTACTTTGATGTCTTGAGGGAGAGATTCCACCAACTTCTTTGCCTACAAGACAGAAAGGTTCTATTAAGAAAATGAAAAGGAGAACACAACATTCAAGAGAAACTTCAGCTAATAGAGCCTTTGTCTCCATATACTTTCTACTTACTTCCTGAATTTGAGGAGACAATGCAGAGCCCCAACATCTTTCCAAAGAAACATTTCCTAAGTTATGGTTCTAGGGTTTAGTAAACAGAATTCAAAGATTTGAGGAAATCATCTTTGGAGCTTTACCAGTTTCATCTGCATGCAGGAAGGGTGGAGATGCATGCAAGGTCAAAAAGGCAAGAAGGGGAAAGTGAGGTAAGTCCTGTGCCTTTGCATACATTCACACGCAAGGGGTGCAGGTTCACCTTGCTGTGACCTTTCTGCCAACTTGCCTTTTTTTTTTTTTTAGCCCCGCTTTCTCAATAGATACCACTGAGTTGCATGATTCATGACAGACCATGTGACACTCTATCTGAGGATCTTAATTTTACTTTGGCTCATTCCACATTGTCTTTTTTCAGTCTCCATTGAAACAACCTTTCTGCCCCCAACTGGCAACATCAAAAAATTACAATAAGACTTCTATGGAAATCAAGTTTAGAAATGAACTAAGGCAGTTAAGAGAAGTAACATGTTTTAGAATATCTCTCTTATGGAACATATTATACTAACTCTACTTCTTGGAATTAGCTTCTTATTCATTCTCAGGCACAATGTATAAGACGTTGATTTCTATCTATAAAACCCTATATCTTTTGGGACCACAGTATATGGAGGAAAGCATCTACCTGCAAGACCTAGCTAAGAAATTACTGTAATCACTGAAGTTTCCACTAGTTTATGTCATCAAGGGAAGCAGTAGCATAAGGTATGGCATTTTCAGTGTCATACTGTGGAACCTGCTTCCAAAATGTATAACTCACTCCTTCGTTAATGGTTTTTAAGCAAACAATAAGTATATTTCCATCCAATGTTAATTTTGCTGATTACCATTTTGTTTATTTTCCTAACTATTGTGCTATTAGTGTAAACCACTTTAAGGCTCCTTATGCTTCAAAAGGCAGCATAAATAGTTCTATTAAATGAACAGTTACTATACAGGGAACTGTCGCTCCCATGATTCTAAGCATCAGGGTATTCTGCAAGCATTTCAAATAAACAGATATTCCCCCTCAATAGTATAATCTGAACAAATATAGTCTGAACAATTTACCTGGACAAGGTTTATGTTCTCCACATGGTTCTTTAATTCCTTGATAACTTTCACCTTGTCTTCAGCTTTAAACCCAGTCAACCGCACTGTAAAATTGATCTTTTCTACTTTTTCAACAACTTCTTCTTCTTCTTCTGCCTAGTAGATAAAAAGGAAAGAGAAACAATTTGACAATCAATAGGCAGAGAGCCTGCCCAAGGATACAGTAGTAAAGGAAGGATCCAACTATTTAGGCACTTCATTTGGTTTATTTAGATGGGGGAGGGGGCGCAAACCTAACAGTGAACTACACCAGTGTTGTTTGTTTTTATAAACTGACCATGGAACTAAAGGCACAAATAGGAATGGATGGTTACTATGTTCATATTCTACATGAGGACTTCTTTGAATTTTTTAGCTCTCCATTATAGAAAATAGACTAGCTCCAATAATCTCTTCTTAATGATCACAGAATCAAAAGGAGCCATTTTTATTTATGTCTTCCAGGGTAGGGGTCCCCAACCCCCAGGCCGTGGACCAGTCTCGGGCCGTGGCATGCCAGAAACTGGGCCATGCAAACAAGCAAAGCTCCATCCGTGGGATGTAGGCAGCACGCGAAAGCACATCCCCTCCGGTCCATGGAAAAACCTCTCCATGGAACTGGTCCCTGATTCCCAAAAGGTTGGGGGCCACTGTTCTAGGGTATTAACTATCTGCCCTACTTTTGCATTATTTAAAAGTGCATTAAGCATTCTTCTCAGTTCTTCATCCAACATAGCATTATTTCAATTATATGTATGTTATGTGGAAATGACCTCGGGAAACAGGAAAGAGGCATAACTAAGGGGACAGTTGGATAAGAGAGGTGAACCTGCAGAACGGATGTGGGTGTGGCAAATATCTCAGAAGGAATCCTGTCCAGTATTTTGGCCTCTAAAGATGATTAGGCAAAAAAAAAAAAAAAAATCTACCTTCAGATTTGCAAGATTTGTGCGTGTGTATGCATGTTAGGTGCCTTTTGACTCCTGGTGGCTGCCTAGATTAGTCTCTCCATTTTTCTAAGCAAGACTTTTACATGTAGTTTGCCACTGCTTTCTTCCTATGGCTGAGAAAAGTGACTGGTTTAAGGTCACCCAGTTGGGTTCCTGTCTAGGATTAGAACTCAAGTCTCCAGGTTTCTAGCCTGTTACCTTACCCACTATACCTGTTACCTATAGCCTGTTACCTTACCCACTATATCAAACTGGCTCTTTTCTTCTAATGTAATCTTATACTTACATTAGAATTGGTTCATCTGGGCGTGCTTCATGCCTGGACAATCTTGCAAGGCTGACATCAATCTTGCAAGTTTGAAAGTACATGTCTCCAAAGGTCATCTCTATATGCCATTACACTATCAAAGAAGTTATCCAATAAAAATGTAACTTCCCAAATATTGTATTCAGACTAACTGGTCCATAATTTGCTGGATCATTTTTTTCAACATAGAGAAAATATTTGCTTTGTTTTAGTCATTTAGCTTATTCTTCAGATTTTTAAAGCTAGTATAATGTTCAGCTAGCAATACCCTAAGATGGAACTCCTCTGATTGTATAGATTTAAACTCATTCAAAGTTAATATCCAATTTCCTATAATTCAATCCTGTGCCTTCATCCTTTGGTTCCCTAATGTCATACATAACTTTTCACTGATAAGAGAGCCAAGATAAGTGCTGAGTAACCATCATCTTTTCTTAGTTACTTATTAGCGTTTAGCCTTTTTTCACTTAGCAACTAGCACATTTTTTTTAATTTTGAATGTATTGACAACAATAATATTGTTTATTCTTCTGTGACTTATTTTAACGAAATGTTCTCTCAAAGCATATCAAGTACATTCCTCTGAGGTTTTAAGTGGGAATGGATATTTTAAATAAATAATGCAAGTCTTTATTAGTTGTGTTCCTTTTGTCATTCCTCCAGAACTTTGATATTTTACTGATAAACCTAATGAAACATATTTGCCCATCCACATTAAGAAATCAATGTCATTCTGGTTTTTTGTTTGTCTGATCAGTGACTTTACACTCTGCAACCAAGCTGACTAAATTTAATCACAAATGATATCTCACATCTTCCCCAGGCAGCGGGAATGATCACAACAAAAGCTAAAAAATGAATTCTGACTAGTAAGAAGCAAGTTTTTTTCCCAAACAAACTCATTGATTTCTCTTTGGGTCATAGAAAAGAGAGGATAGAACAAGAAAACTCCATCCTTGAAAAGTTTTCTTTTCTTAATCTTAAACATTCCAATCTCCTTTTCTGAGAAGTTGATGTCCTGCATCCTATTTTCTTTGGAAAAAGCTCCTTACTTTAAGGACTCTTTCTTTCTCTTTCTTTCTCATTCCTTTTTTTTTTCTTTTTCTCCTTCCTTCCTTCCTTCCTTCCTTCCTTCCTTCCTTCCTTCCTTCCTTCCTTCCTTCCTTCCTTCCTTCCTTCCTTCCTTCCCTCTTTTCTATGGAGCTGGTTAAAATATTTCCAAAATTGCTAATGAATTATTTCAGGCAAGAGCTAGTATGTGCTCCTTCTTAAGCATGCTACATCTGCTGCAAACTTTGTAGTCCCTAGTTTTATCCAGGTTTAATATTCCTGGGTAGATTAATGTTTGCCAAATTTTTACTGCATCTTCATGTTTTTAAATTTTTATCACTATCCCACCCCAATAAAAGTCCAAATATTTTCAAAATCTGAAAGAAAAAAATAAAAGGAGAAGTAGTGCTGCTTGTGCCTTTTTGTTTGGTAAATGGAGAGAAGATCAAACAGCAAACTTGAGAAGAGTGATATAAGACAGCAGGGAGAATGGAGTAGCCTCTAACAGGCATCTATCCATAATTACTACAGATATCCCACTGAATCTGGCAGATTTTGAGAACTGCTATAAGACTGTTTTGGGAACTCCCTGGACATAAAATTAAGCAACCACTTTTAAAGTTTGAGATGAATTTCTTAAAGATTTAGAAATATTTTCCCTTGATTCACTCAAATCCATACAATCTTTTAGTCAGGAAGCAGATCTTAGAAAAATTGGGGCACTACAAAGATATTTATTCCATATTTAATGATGCAAAGCTTTAATAGCAAATTACATTACACAAGTGAGCAATAGAGACATAGTAATATCTAAAAGGGACAGCTGGAAAAAATGGCTGCTAAATCCATTATAATAAATATGTTATACTGCTTAACTTAGAATCACTCTTAGAACTGAAAAGTATCCAGTAAAACTATAGGTGCATAGAGAAGTAGCTAACTTGAACTCCTGAACATAAATTATAAATCTTTTTGCCCCATTCTATACTGCCAATCTTTTAGGAGTTTATTACAATTTCTTATCATTATGAATACCTACTGTGATGATATTTTCATTATACCATACAGCAGCTCTTTTAAATATCAAATGAAGAACAGCAGTCTATCTGCACCTTTCACCTTCTTGCTTGCAAGTTTCATACCCACCTCTTCAAGAACAATGTGTTTGTTAACCAGGTGCATTCAGACCCTTGTCCAAAAACAATTACCATTTGGTTCAGGTAAATGACAAGATATAAAGCTGGTTGCTTACTGGTGCTGCCGACTGTGTTGCTGGCATCATCCCGGCCATTGGCATAAGTCCAATATCTTGGATCTTGAGAGTTTTCTGGAAACATAGAAAATAAATTTTTATCCATCTTTTACATCACTTGTAATACTGAAGCAGGGATTATAACCCAAAGTACCATGCCCCATCGCTATAAGGAAAAACAAGCTACAAACAGCAGGAAATGTCTGCTATCACTTTTTAATCTTTGATCTATTAATCACCCAGTTTCCAATGTAAAAATGGTACCTTTAGCAACTCATTGAGGTCAGAAATCTCTAGAAGAGTCAGGTTAGCAATGTCCTGAACTAGCTGTTGAATCTTGGGTGAATATTCTTTGGGGGCATCATCCATACTGGGACTTGCCAAGACTTCACTACACTTTGAACATGTAGTCTTTAGCATCCGGATAGCACAAGCTTGTGATCGATGCTGCCTGTAGAAAATCAGAGAACAAAAGTTGCAGTTTCCCAACACACAGGTACATGCAAATGAAAAATATCTGTTGAACAGATGAAGAAAGGAGGGATTACAAGGCAACCAAGATGGCAGGGGGGAGAAGATCAATATGGGTTGGTGAATATGCTATTGAAAAGAAGGGGGGGGGAAATCTCCCCAGGTATTTTATTAGCAAATTTTGACAAATTCCATTTTAGAAATAATCCAGTTTCAGAAATAGTGACTACTTTTAATAGCCTGAAATATTACATGGTAGGAGCTTTATGATTAATTCTCATACCGCAAAAGGTGCAGTTCAAGTAATTTAAAACAGCCAACCAAAAGATAAGCTATAATATACTGTAGCATAGGTCTAATTTTTCAATTTTGCATGATTCGTTTTAATTTTTTACAAAACTTAATCTGCTCTGCTAGCATGTTTCACATGAGAAAGGACAGATTGTTTTTAATAATTAGGGATTAATGTGGGTAAATTTATTTTAAATGTGCATTTTATTCATGATAAGAAATTTCTCAGATAAAATATGCCTGCTTTAATTCAATATTTTTGGCAACAATAGAAACAAGCCCCGCATGATCTATTAGAACTTATTTATGGATATTACCTGGACACACCCATAGTCTAGACTTATTATCTACTAGCCAGAGCCCCAAGTCAGAAAGTTTCTCGTTCAGATCTCACCCCACCTTACAGGAGTCCAACATCAGGTTCTGACCCCTCAGCAAGTTGGGGTAACAGAGCTGACCTTTCAAGGGATGCTTCAGGACTTATCAAGTAAATTCTCCCTCCACATGTCTAGAGTTGTTTAAAGGGAGCCAAAGTAATCTCCGCTGGCCCCCTGCAATTATACGCGCACCGCGAAGCAAGGGCTCCGTCTGCAAAAGCGAATCGGGCGTATGACCTTTATTTGGGCGTTCAGGCCTCTAGTTCGCCCCGACCCGCTTCTCTTTCCATTGGGGCATCGGTCACCTATCACGTACCGCAGTAACAGTCGGAGAGCGGTACCGAGTCCGGCCGCGGGAAACATGGCCATAGCGGCGGCTCCAAAAGGCGGCAGGAAGGAAACACCGACGGTCCCCTCTTTCTGAAGCGTGCACACCGCAAAGGGCGCCGGGGACGCTCTCTCCAATCATCTCTCTGGTTAAACGAAACGTCCAATCTCCAACGAGTTTGACTCTGATGTACAGAGCGTTTGCATCTCGGTGGTAAGCGGATGTGACGATTCAAGCCCATCTAGTGTTAGAAATGAAAACTGTGGGAACAGGAAGCTGTTTTTCACAGCGCCAAACTTTGTTACCCAGCTGCCATTCCAACGCTGGGCGAGCAAAGTGGAACTACGGTAAGGAATATTTGTAACCAAGGAATATTCCGCAACTCGGAGGCTTGAGCGAAAACCACTCCAGGCTGGAGTTTGAGTGCGCAGGCGGCAGATTTATAGTCTCGCAAAGGGTTCACAGGATGGAAAATTATAATTTACGATTTACTGCGTGAGCTTAACAGCTCCGCAAAGGAGGACTAATTTAAATTTTGCCCGAGGCAGTGAAATCAACAGATCAGACACAAGATAGTGAAATAGATGGAAATTTTTATTTCTGTTATGTTTGATTTGTTTAGCAGTAAAACGGTTACAGTATCTTGAGAAAGTGGGGACACAGTTTACCTGCGGTTCGTCTTATAGCACCTTTTTTTCACGTCAATTTCATAGTCTTCTTGGAACAAAGGTTTGTTTCAGGAAACACTGCATTTGAGTTACCGTACTGTACTTATTGGCACATATTAATACAAGTTATGTAGAGGTTTGTGTTTCATACAGAAAATAAAATGCTCTTTGGGTGAAGACCCAGGAAAAATTCTTGGCATGTACACACGGAGCCCCACCTGCCTTCTCCAGACAATAGTATAATAATAATAAAGTTGGAAGGGACCTTGGAGGTCATCTAGTCCAACCCCCTGCTCAGGCAGAAAATCCTATACCATTTCAGACAAATGGCTGTCCAGTCTCTTCTTAAAAACTTCCAGTGTTGGAGCATTCACCACTTCTGGAGATAGGTTGTTCCACTGGTTAATTGTTCTAACTATCAGGAAGTTTCTCCTTAGTTCTAGGTTGCTTCTTTCCTTGATTAGTTTCCATCCGTTGCTTCTTGTCCTGCCTTCAGGCACCTTGGAAAATAGCTTGACTCCCTTTTTTGTGGCGGCCCCTGAGATATTGGAATACTGCTATCATATCCACCCTCATCCTTCTGTTCATTAAACTAGACCGGGGTAGGCAACCTCGGCCCAGAATTCCTAAGTCAGCTATGTTGACTCAGGAATTCTGGGAGTTGAAGTCCATGAGTCATAAAAGAGCTGAGGTTGCCTACCCCTGAACTAGATATACCCAATTCCAGCAGCCTTTCCTTATATGCTTTGGCCTCCAGTCCCCTAATCATCTTTGTTGCTCTTCTCTGTACTCTTTCTAGAGTCTCAACATCTCTTTTACATCGTGGTGTTTTCTAAATTTTATCATCTAATATCAACATGGCACAAAAATAAATGAGAGAATATTAGTTCGGTCTTATAGCATATCCTGTTCTTGGGTATACTTAAAATGTGGAATTTGTAACAGTATGGCAGTAATAGCCACTGTGCACTCATTAAAAAAATAGTTAAAAACAAAAATTACCGGTAAGTAGGATTTTCCATAGCAGATTTTTTTTTTTAAGTTTCACCCTAACAGTTTGTTGCAACAGCATCTAACTAACCCTGACTTTGAAAAAGATTGGACTTGGTTAGTACTTGGATAGATTAAAGCTGTAGGCTACCCTGGAAAGTTGAGAAAGGCAATTGCAAATCAGTTCTGTATTACTGTCAAAAGTCATTAGGATTTGGCTGAAGGAATCTTTTTATTGACTTCCTCATAAAGTAATGATACAATTCAAAATACAAGCCCTGTTACTGAAGTACTATGTACCACTAAATTAAAAACTTTCTAGGTATATTTTAGGAACTATATACTCCCTCCCTCCCCAAATTGTTTGTGGCTTTAGGTTGTCCTAATTTTAGATCATAAGATGCATGAAAACAGACAGGAAGATCATAATGTAGTAGCAAAAGTGAGTGCAGCTAAAACCTTCCATAAATTGGCTGAATAGAAAGGACAAAATATGTGGCTTTTTTTTAACGAGACAACTGTACTGATGGACAGCAATGTTCCTGTTTAATTTAGGCCATATGAGTAGAGCTGAAGATAAAAAAAAGGTAGATAGTAATTTTGAAAGAACTGAACAACACTTGTTCAGCAGCCACAATGATGCTGGTTCCCCATGATTAAGAGAGATGCTAGTTGAATACATAGATTAAATCAGGTCAGGGAGGGGCTAATTTTCTATACATTTTGCCAAGGCCTTTATTGCTATTACTTTATTGATCAATGCAGCTTCTCAACAGAAATATACCAAAGTCTGTAATGTCAGTGGGTAGATGCTGGACTTTCTGGAATATTGCAGAATGGAAAACCAAATATAGGGAATCCAATTTTATTAACTCATCCACAAGCCTGCTTACTATTGTTGAAGACATAATGGAGGCTCCCTTTCCTAGATGGACTACTGCTGATGCAGGCTGAAGTACAAGATGTTCAGAGCATGAAAGTAATGTTTTTCTAACGCAGTGGTTCTCAACCTGTGGGTCGGGACCCCATTTGGGGTCGAACGACCATTTCACGGGGGTCGCCAAACAACGCAGTCCGCCATTTTTTCCCCCTTTTCCTTAGCTGTGCTACTCCCTTTTATTCTATTGGCTTTTGAAAGCCAATAGAATAGACTCTCTTGAATAGAGTCTAATTCTATTGGCTTTCAAAAGCCAATAGGAATTGTCCAGGCTGTCTCTGCCCTGCTGAGCCCACCAAAAGTCCCATTCTGCAAACGGTGCTGCACCAGTTGAGTAGTCCTTGACTTACGACCAGTTGGGGGTCACGGCATTAAAAAGGTTGAGAACCACTGCTCTAACGGGAGATGAGGAGGACCCTCTGAAGGTCAGAAATCTGCTGGCTTCAATTGGCCTGGTGGGCCAGTGGAAGGATTTGTGCAGGGCTCTGCACCTCCCTGGCCCTTATATTCTAGAAACAAAACTTTTGGACATAAAGCTGGATACTTCTAGATTCTTCCGTTGGTAAGTGGGTGAAAATTCCCTGAATCCTAGAACATGTCTCTTGTATTCTTGCTGGAGTACCTCAGTAATCACAATCCAGTGACATATTTCGTAGAATGACATTTATGCAAAGATTAAAATTCCAGCACAGGGATTGTAAAAAAAAAAAAAAAAAAGACAGACTAGGAAAGTTTTAAATACTTATTTTTATTGTCACTGATTCCATTCTGTCTACACCAGCCACTAAGTATGAGACACAAATCTTCAAAGCAGTTAAGGACAGATAGGTTGGATGGGGCGAGGACTTAAAAAACATACTGGATTGGGATAGACTGTGTCCAAGAGAGGGGTTCTCAGAAGACATGGAGAGAAGTGGTGGAGAGATGTCAAACATTAGTGGGGAAAGAAGTTGAGTGTGCTGGGCAAAGTGAAGGTCACTTGCTTGGCTAGATGTGACCACTGAGAGAGAGAGAGAGAATGCGGGCTCAGGGCCATGCCATACACTGGATCTCATAAATTCTGACTCTGGAGCATGCTTAAATGCTATTTCCCCCCACAAGAGAACAGTTTCCTGAATGATCCAGCTACCAGTGATTGCTTGAGAACTAAGCTCTGTTATCCAACTAATAAAAAGCTAGGTGAGTTGGGCTGTGGGCCACTATCTCTCCACAGCTGAGGAGCAGCATATAGGATGTTACAGATTCTTGATCCTGGCAGCATTTTAGACAGGTGGAATGGGAAAATGCAGACAGACAGTGGGAAATTACCCAACACCAAGGACTCAAACTCTCCTCTCACCCCATGGAGGGCACAGCACAAAGGAACAGCAATGGTGTAGCAAGTACAGCAGTGACCAACAAATGACAGCTTTACAATGTTTTAGAAACCCATCCCTCCCTTGCCTTGTAACCCAAGAGATTAGTCAAAGGAAATAAGCTGAGCTTCTCCACCTCCCCCTTGGGCTTGCTGCACCTGGGGAGGAGGCTGCTGTTGCGGAGGCTGCTGTTGTGGAGGCCCTCCGGAAGGTGCCATCTGCAAAGGATAAATGGAAGTGAGCACAGAGTGAGACAGCATTTCTTCCAGTGAAATTCCTATAGGAAAGGAATCTGCTCCGTTAGCTCAAGGGTTGGCAGAGTCATTATCTTAATACTAATAAGGGGAAGGAATTCAACAATTCTGAGATGGCGCAGCAGTTAGAGTGCAGTACTGCAGGCCACTTTAGCTGACTGTGTTCAGCAGGTCAGCGGTTCAAATCTCACTGGCTCAAGGTTGACTCAGCCTTCCATCCTTCCGGGGTAGGTAAAATGAGGACCCAGATTGTTGGGGGCAATGTAAATATATATATATATACATTGCTTATTGGTGTACACCGCTTAGAGAGTGCTTGCACTTAAAGCGGTATATAAGTCTCATAAATAAATAAATAAATAAAAACACATTATCCTTAGTATTTAGTGGGAGTAGGGGAGAGGGAGATTGCCCTGAAAATTTGGTCAAAGACTTACCTGTTGATACATAGGCTGTTGTCCTGACAGGTAAGGCTGCTGGGCTGGCAGGCTACTCAGACCTGATTCCTGGCCAGGGAGAGTTGGCATAAGGTTCTAGCAGAAAAAGAGGGTGTCAAACTTTGCACCAGAATAAGTAGCCCCTTCTTGCAATGCAGCCACTTGGCCCTTACAAATGAATTTTCCTACCTCTATGAACATCACTACATACTCCCTGTTAATCTTCCTGCCGATGGCCTTCCCATTCATGGAGTTCCGCAAAGGAAACAGTACAGTAATTAAAACAACTTTCTCACCTGCATGTTGTAGGGCTGGTATCCCATTGACACTGACTGACTGCCCATGTAACCCATAGTACCCCCAGACTGGGGAGCCGCTTGTGTCATGGCAGGCATTGTCTGCGTTTGGGAAGGGGCGGCTGCATTCTGCAAGGTAAAGAAGATGGTTGGACCAAGATGCTCCCTACGTAGCAACTTTTGAGTAGAAAATTTTGATACCCAGAAATTTCCAAAGGAAGTCTAGATCAGCTTCAACATACAAACAAAATATTCAAGATCAAACATACCTGGTAGCCCTGCGTAGGTGTGGGCTGATAGGAAGAATAGGCAGGATTTGTGGTGGGCACTGCCTGTCCCTGCGGAGCTGGTTGAGCGCTATTATTGCCTGTGGAATACATGTAGGTGCCCACCATGCCAGGATCTGAAACACACATATAAGAGATGAAGGTCACCCTTCTGGGCTGAGTTTCATAGCCTTTCAGCAAAGGATTGAGCTAAATCCACACCCACTCCTTTTCTTCCGACTTCTATTACCTGTTCCTGCCACAGGCATTGCAGTGTAGGGTCCGGTACTGCCCTGGGTGGGCTGGCTCATGTAGACCGTGTGCATGGGTGAGCTCTCCACGGAACCTGCTGGGCTGAAGGTGCCTGGGAAGCTTGTGGGTCCTGATGGCTGATAGATCACTCCGCTGGCAGGAGGCATGGCCTGCAGCTACGCACAGAAAGCAAGATTGGTTCCTGTAAACTTTGCAGGTGGGGAAGGGCAAAAGGCATCCTTGGCTTCTCCAGTCTTCTTCCACTCAAATACCTGTGCATACGGCAAGGAGAAAGCAGGCATCTGTGCCCTCATCTGGATCGTTTGCTTCTGTTGCTCCAACCGTAACTGGCGTTCCTTTTCCTGCTCTTGAAGGCGTTGGATGGCTAACTGCCGTTGCATCTCCAGATATTCCTAAAGGTTGGAACAGCACAGGATGTATTAGGCTCTGTGGTCATTATGCTTTCAGACAGATGAATCTTTGCTCCAAATAAACTTGGGAACATCACGATCCAAGCCTCACCTGCTTCTTCTGCCGCATGATCTCCAGTTTTTGAGCTAACTGGATTTGACGTTGACGTTCTGCCTCTTCTGCAGCTCGGCACAGCTTTTCTCTGTGCTCTTCTCTCAGGGCATTCAGGGCTCCCCGTGCATCCCGGATCTGGGCAAGTTTATCTTGAAGCCCCTCATAATATACTGTGGAAAAGAAGGACAAGGCTGGAGTCACATCATTGCCCCCACTGGAGCCACACTTTTCCAAATCTCTTAAAGAGGAAAGCAGAAGCAGAACCAGCAGAAGAATTGGGAAGCACCAGATTGTTTTAACCCCACACCAATCTAAAAGTAGTAATAGTCACTTAGGTCGCTAAGAATCAGCAGGGGGCGAGGGAACTCTTAAAACCATTTTCAGTCACATCAGGGACTTCTGATAACATACAACGGCGCTCATCCAGCTGGTTGAGTAGTTCCAAGAGCTGGGGGTGCATGCTGTTGATGGACTGGAAGACAGAGAGAACTGCCGAATCATTGGTAATGCTCCGCCCTCGCAGGTGATTGCTCTTCATACGGTTGACAAAGGTGGTGACCGCATTCTGCAGAGCTTTCAGAAACTGCTCGTGGCTCTCATCCGTCTCACCGTTCTGATATTGCTGCTGGGGAGAGATGGGAAACCGCTGACCAGAAGCCCCACGTCCTGCCTTCTCCCACCTTAGAATCCTGGCACTCCTTCTTTAAAAGCGAATTTGGTTCTTCAAGATGACTAACTATACTGCCTGTTTATGTTAGTCCACACACAAACCCCACACGAGAGCAGATGCACCCACTACTCACAACTCCACCCCCCCCAAAAAGCCTAGAACCCAGTCTTAAGCTTTCCTTTAGCACTGCTACTCCCGGCTCATAAACATTCCCTAACCCCTACAATGGTGTGGATGAGTCTGACCGATGCCTAGAGAGCGACACTGTACTCATGCAGAAGGGGTTTGTTCCTACCTCCACCACACTAAGTGGGGCAGGTGGGACTTCAGTAGCTTGGGTTGCTGGCTCCCCCATGGACAGTGGGGCTGAAGGGGTGGGGCTCTTGCGCACTTCCTCTTGCTTCTTTTCCCAATAATTGCGATTCAGGTATCGAGCCAACTGCCAAGAAATATTGAGAAATGAAAGCAACGTATTGTCAGTATATTGTTCAGACCAGCAATTTATTGTCAGTACATCATTCAGACTAGCTCCCCGTTAGCTTAAAAAGGTTGGAGTCTCACCTCAGGATCAATGTCCTCGGCTAGAGGTGCAGAGGAGTTCTGAAAATGACATAGAATTTGTTATTCTTAGTAAGATTAACGTCATGAAAATATCCCACGATCTAATTATCCTTTTTTAAAAAAATCAAACCCTTGAGAATAGACCTGCAAATCAGCTGCTTGAGCAAGGCAGATGAGAGCCAAAAAAAACAACAACAACCCCAAATTCTTATTTTCATCCTCCAAATATCCTTCATTACCCTGATCAAGATAGTACTGAATTGTCATGGTAAATGAGAAATGAAGTGGCTTAACAGTCACAGAATGCTCTGATTGATTCCTGCGATTGACTGATCAGATTGATATAGCTGCCCATCTCACAAACATGACTCTGGCTGGCATATTAATAAACAACCAATTAAAAATATTAAAAATATTTAAGACTGCAAGGGTCCAAAATCTTTCTCTGCTGGCTCTTCTCTGCCAAAGGCTGCACTCTTACCACAGGAGAAGAATAGATTGCACCACCTGGGGGTGCTGAAGAGGTGATTGGTGTGGGTTCAGCCTTGGGGTACGTAGAATATGTGCTTTTCTGTCTCTGCAGAGGAAAAGTAAAGATCACTTCAATTATCCTTTGCTGTCTATCAGCATGACAGATGCAGTAGAGAAAAGAGTAGTGCTGTGTAAGGATTGGGAGGGGAAAGACAGTACCTTCTTCAATCAAACCTGGGATTACACACAAGACTAGGAAGACACCTCATTTTTAAGGAGTTATCAACACGTAAAAACTAAGTGCCCCCGCACACTCCAAATCATGTTTCCCCCATCAAATCTGGATTATTACACAATCTTATGAGGAAGTGTTAAGCATCCTTTTGACAGTCAGTACTACAATATCTTACGTGTGAAGGCTTCTCATTAAAATATAGTACATTTGTGATAACTAGATGTCAGAAAATGAAATATGATATTGTAACCCTCTGAATGTAACACAGATTGAAAAGTCTTGAGGAATTCAATTTTTGGATTATTTATGAACAGATTAGGTGAGAGAGAGACTATCAGGTAATTATCTGGTAATTAAGGGGCTTCTTTTGACTTGGAGACAAGAGTGACATTAGCACAAATTTCTCACAACTGGACAACACGCTGTCGCGGTAAAAAGCAGAAGTCTGATTATCTAAATAAATGCTTCTAATAGCACAAAGCAGCCAAGCATGAGGAATTTACAGGAACATCAGTTACGACAAATGAAAATCAGTTATGACAACTTGTAAGAATCGCGATCAAAACACAAACCATCCTTTCCTTTTCCTCTGCCTCAGACTGGGAAAGTGCAATTGCTAGCTGTAGCTCTTCTTCCTCCTGTAGGGCAGTTTCATCACGCTTTGGGGGCAGCTATGGGCAGAATAAACAGCACTCACTGTACCTAGTATGTGGAACTGACCAATTAAATTACAGATGAATAGAGACCTAAAACAGGCAAGGACTTACCTGGGACTGCTGTGAAAGAGGGCTGGTCAGATATTCTGGAGGAAGTTCTGTGGTAGCAGTTCCTTTTCCTTCTGCCTTTCTGTATAGATAGAAAGGACAAGTTCATGGCTGCTTTTGAACCTACCCTCTTGCTAAGCTGAACGGGGAGACAAAGCAGAGGGGCCCAGCAAAACTATAATCTGCAACGAACCAATTATCATTTTTTCTGGGATTTGCATTCTGTAGGACAAGAGAAGATAGGCTAGACCGTTGATGGCGAATCTTTTAGAGACCGAATGCCCCACCCCTGCCCCGCCCCCATCCCGCCTGCCCGCAAGGCCTCACCGCCTCCAGGGCCTGCCGCAGATCGGCCAGGCAGCTCAGCAGCGCCATGGCGGCCACGCCCTCTGTCCGTGCCCCGCAGCATCAACTGTGCGCGATGGGGCGTGAGGGCAGAGTCTTGTCTACTCTACCTGGTTGCCATGTCCTTGGCTGCTCTGCTCCTTGTGGGCCATGCTCGGGGGCAACTCACCTCCAGGGGGGCTGCTGTTGAGGGGGTTGCGGGGGTGGCAAGGCTGGGGCAATGGCACATGTGCCCACAGAGAGGGCTCTGAGTGCCGCCTCTGGCACGTGTGCCATAGGTTCACCACCACTGGGCTAGACTATTCATTTTTATAAATCCCACATCTAGCATTCACACATACAGAAAGCAGAGTTCCCCAAACAGCCACTGTTTTCAGAATATTTATATAGTAGCCTCTTCTACAGCTAAGCTCTTACTTGTTGAGATGTTCATAGCAAGGCTCACATACTCGTACTTCCTTCTCTATGCCAAACTTGGGGATGGTGGAATATTTGGATGAGCATTTTCCACAGAAGATCTGTCCACAGGCCCGACAATGATGCTGTGAACATACCAGAACCATCAGAATTTTCCAAAATAAACATCTGGTAGGAAAACATAAGCCTTAAAGCCCATGCCTCTTCTCTCCTAATATCTCTAATCGAACTCTGTGTCACATTTAGCACGTGATCCCAGGATCAGAGGATGCCATAACACTCACCTTGCGAGTCACGACCCCAAATTGAACTCGACACCGGTGGCATTCTTCTGCATCCACCCAATCAGGAGCCTAGCCACACAGAAGCACAGCAATTAGGAGTACCAAAAAGGCGACTGTAATACATTGCCATGATCCTAAATGTGCGAAGTTTTCCAAGGGTACCCCTATGCTAGAATGCATTATAAATAAAGGAAATGGGTCCAGTCCATTAATGTGTTAATGGACAGTAAAAGCTCATTGTGAAGTAATTTTTTTTTTAACTACAAGCTGAAAAAAGATTAGCTATTTTTCCAATCTGTCTAAATATAATTGCAATCACAAATCACAGATGTGAAGTAATGAGTGGAGAAGAAAGGAATTAAGAAAATTCCTAATGTACAGATGGCAAAAAAAAATAGGAGGGGCCATGTTTTATCACCTGCCTCAACCAGCTGTTACGGTGGTGATTGATTCATCCCAAATTCTCAGCATTAGAAACAGTATCAAAGCAGAGACAAAACAAATATATACTGAACATTCAAAATGCAATTACTACAGAACAGTCCAAATTATTTCCCCCAATGAGGTAAGCCACTTTCCCAGCTGGGACACTTACCCTTTCTGCAGCGAACATTGCATCACTTTCTTTGAATTCTGGAAAAACATGACCTGTAGGTAGATTAATACTGTCAAGCCATTGCATGCCAAACCTTAGGCTCTGGATATTGAGCTGAGGACTACATGATGGATATGAGCAACTGTCTGCAGGCTTCCCTATGCTCTGCCTCGTGGGCAAAGCCCTGGACCCTTTTTTTTAAAAAAAAAAAAACCAACCAAAGATACGTAGCTATAGGGTACGATTTATTTGCAAGAAATCTTCAGAATCTTTTCAGATAATCAACTGACCACTAAATCCCATGAATGTCATAGTGTGACAACTAACAAGGGCACAGGGATTTGTTTTTGACTCCAGAATTTGAAGGCTGAGATAGGCCCAGAAGTAAAATGGTTGTGATCAGTATTTGAAACACAGTAAGCAGTTGCCACCGGCACTTCACTAGTGTCTGTAAATTCATGAGGTGGTTTTCAGGCCATATAAATTTGATTAAATGAACAAACAAACAAAAAATGGAAAATTCTGATTTCTCTAAATTCCCAGCTGCAAACATACCACCCATATAAATGACCTTAATACTATAATGGAAGGCTACTTGTCTTTCCTCACCTTCTACCTTCATGATCTGGTAGGTATCTTGGACCACCTTGTATTTGGGCTCATTGCGGAAGGCATGGGCCCATGCCTGGATCAGGTACAGGATCTTATTGCGAACATTTGCCTCAACTTGTCTCTGCAGATAATAGGAAGGATCAAGATCAGGCACTGCAGCCAACAGAATTGAGCTCGCAATCTTCCATTGTTTGAGTTATGACACCGATATATGATGCATCATCCCACAGAGCAACAAAAGTTAAATTTAACTTTTTCTCTTGTTTAGTCACTGCTTGTAAACATGTATGATTACGGACCCAAAATAATTTCTTCCTAAAAAAATTATTCTCACTGAAGAAATTTATATCTAATTTTAAGAAGTGTTTTGATGCCCAAATGACTGTTCTTACCTCACAAACATACAATCATTTAAGGCTCTTCCTGCTGCAACAAGCTAAAAAAACGAAGTTAAAGATACAGCAAGGGTCTTGTAGAAAAATACTCTTCCCTGAACACCGTGATTACCTCTGCATTACCGAAAATGCAGATACAAGCACATTCTCCCCTTGCATCATAGTATATTGCTTCCATCAAGAACCATTGATGGAATCAGGCTGAAATACTGTAAGGCAGGAAAGATCATGAGGACAAGATCTAAATTGGATAGGGTTAGGCTTAAGATAGCAACAATAATAATGGACTTTGTGGGAGGAGTCATTTTACTCTATGGTGCAAAAAGAGAGACCAGGATTTGAATCAAATGTTCTATGAAAAAGATGTTCCATAACTCAGCTACAGGAGCATTACTACACCTGTGTATACTATATACATAGTAAAGATATATATATTTTTAAGAATTAGCAAATCAGGATACAAGACCTGGAAAATTATCCAACATTTATTTTTCTCCCCTGATACAGATACAGTTGAAGCACAGAAAATGATGTGTTTCATTTGACACTAGTAGATAAAATTCACACATTATAAAATGTGATGATGATAGGAAGAAAACAATCCAGCAGTGAGTGTATTCAAGCAATGAAAGCATCAATAATACATACATTGATAGAGGTATGCACAACTATTCAGGCTGAAATCTTTGCTATACAAATACATGGAAAGATATGGAAATGATTGTGCTCTAAAACTATTTCAGGCTAATTGAAATGTTAGATGTAATATGTATATATATGTATGTATGTATGTATGTATGTATGTATACACACACACACACACACACACACACACACACATGCATAAACATACTACACTCGAATAAGGTCATTAAAATTTTAAATGCCCCAAGCAGATTTTTTTTAAAATAAAATTTTTAGAGGACTTTGGCATTTGTTCTATGTTGCTTACTTTTAAAAAAAGGTCATAAAAGTAGTATTTTTGTCATGTGATATTAATACAAATCTTCAAGGAAAAAACCACAGCAAAGTCAATCTATTCCATCTCACTCCAGCGTAAGGCTTTTCTCTAGAGAAGCTTACCGTAAAGAAAAATGGCCTAAGTGCTATTACCTTCAACAATTCCTTCAATTCCTCCATGGTCTGTTTGTTAGCCACCTCATCATGGACTGTCTGACCACAATTCTTTACTACAGATTCCAAGACCTGCATAAAAAATACACAAAAGGTAGTTCCCAAATAAAGTTCAGAGACTTCTGGATCTCCTTTATAATGCATACCACCCAAATGAGGAAAACCTTCCTAGTCACCAGGCAGTGTCATTATACTTCTGCTTACCTCTAGTGCATAGAGCGCCACGTGAGGATTCTTATCATTGACTTTTTTCTTAATTGCGCCCACAGCATACTTGGCCCTGGAAAAACATAGGGGAGAAAAAGAACCAGTTCAGTCTAATGAAAGCTGCAAGGAAACTTAAGCCAGCTAACATTTGATGAAGGAGGCTGTGTACATGCCAAGACAAAACAAAAAAAAAAAGTCATATTATGACTAGACTAGCCCCAGACAAAGAAAATATCCCAAATGACCATGTCCTAGAACAGTGGCTCCCAATCTTTTCTATACTCCACACCCCTAGAACACTTCTGATATATTCTCGCACCCCTTACAAAAGATCGAAATAACAGCAACAAATTATGCATATATACTATAATTTTGAAAACCCTTCGCACCCTCTGGAATATCGTCTCACACCCTCAGTTGGGAATACCTGACCTAGAATGATGGACTAAAGGGCCAACCAGAGTGGAGCCAATTATATGCTTAGTCCCAAGTAGCAACCAAGTTCTGTTCTGGGATTTCCTAGGAATAATTAGCCAATTGAATAAAAATAAAAATTGCCAGTGAAATATTTTTAATATAAATCAATTTTACAACTGCATCTTAAATCAGTTATTCCTCCCAAAAAAAAATCCACTGTAAAGCTGTAAAAGATGTAGCAATGACCAAAACAAGGGCAGAGCAAAAAGGAAAAAATAGTGCTGAATGCTTAATTAACAAAGCAGATTACAATATAACCATGCATATAAGGGGGGGGGGGGAATGGATAGCAGAAAATATATTTTCTTTCACAGATAGTATTAGAGTGCAGTTTATTTACTGAATCTAAATGAGAAAACAACCTTATCCACACAAAATTAAGCTATGAAATTTATTGTAGTAAACAGTGATAACCAATGCAAATGATTTTAAAATGGATGAGCAAGATACACATTCAGAGGATAGGGCTATGAATTCATGTTGATGGCACTATTCATAGGCATCTTCAGGAGAGAGAGAGATGGGGATGGGACAAATAACAAAACTTGTGACACAAACCGCATGACTTACATACTTCTATACAACATTGGGGTGAAAGTATAAAAGCCTAGGATTCATGCTATGACGTCACAATACAAATATGTATCACCTTGGGTTGTCTAGGATGTCTAAAATTATAATCTATCTCCAAAATCAAAGGTAGCATATATATCTAAGGAGCAATAACAGAAAAAGGCTACCAACTTCAAATCCTGCTCATGAGCTTCTAGAATGGATCTGATGGGAGAGTGTAACACAGAGTGTGTATTAATCTGATCTATGCCCTGATCCAGAAAGATTATCCTTAGTTTCTATGTACTGGATAATAATTCCATACGTTAGTCAATGACTAATAGATATTAGTCATGTTAATTGGGATTAATGGGAGCTAAAGTCCATGTTATCTGGAGGGTAGCAAGCAATCATCCTTTTTGAGTGATGGCATTGGAATAATCCTGGAATCCACACTACAAAAGTGAGCAGGACTCAGGACAAAATATTAATTATTAATTAAAACTTTGAAACTAATATTAACATTGCTATACCATTGACATGATTGTTCCCTATGTATTTACTTTTTTTCTTTTTGTTATTAAAGATTTTCAATTTATCAACAATCTAGGGCAGTGGTTCTCAACCTGTGGGTCGGGACCCCATTTGGGGTCGAACGACCATTTCACAGGGGTCACCAAACAAGGCTGTCCGCCATTTTTTTCCCCTTTTCTTTGGCCATGCCCTTAGCACCCGGTGATATATAAGTGGTTGGGGGTCACCAAAACATGGGGAACTGTATTATGGGGTCGCGGCATTAGAAAGGTTGAGAACCACTGATCTAGGGGTTGCCAAGGATTTGGTGAGTTATACATAGGCCAGAGATCTCACACTGTGTAGCTCTGTGCTAGCTGATGCTTTATTTGAATGGCCCACGAGTGTTTATAGAACAACAAGGTCTTTAGAGACACAATGTAGCCAATACCTACAATTTTGGGTTTGGAAAATGGATAAACACAGATTCAAATTTCTATGTCAGCAGCACATTTCTTTCCACTCATGCTTTGCCTAAGTTTAATTGTAATGAAAGAATGCTTCTTTCGTCAATAAAGTGCATAAATATAGGGTAATGAAAAGATGGTAGAGTTCAGCACGTACTGGGTATCTCCCTGACGAATCATATCACAGATCTGTAGAATAGATTCCCAGTCTGTCTCCAGCAGAAGCTGACTTGTGGCCTTATCTGCAAGATATTAAAATAACAGTCATTCAGACGCAAATTCAAATTTATATTCACCATCAGAGAATTGATGAACAAAGGGATTTTTCTTCTGACAAGAATTACTAGACATGAATGAGAACCTCAGATCACAAACAATAACAGCTATTACAGTTATTTATTGTATGCTACTGCCAAGCATTTATAAAGAGTTTTTCTCAGCAAAGTTGACCTCTCGGTTGTCGAATCTAAGTCCAGCTATAAACATTTGCTCCTCCAACCATACTATTTATCATTTGTCCAGATATCTTATATTTTCTTTAATTACTTCATCTTTATCTTTCACAATAAATAGACTTCTTTAATCAGGCCACTCCAGAATCTCTATCAACAAGTTTAGATTATAACATCTTCACTTCTTTTGCTTTCCAATTCTTCCTCCAAACTTCCTTCTGTCATAAACTTTGGTACTTTTTCCAATTTATGTAGAATAAATCCTGGTTACATGTACATGTGCTTTTGTGCATATTTAATCTTTCTGCATATCACTCTCTCACCTTTAGTTTCTCCTTCCCTGTCATGTTATAAACTTCTTGAAGGAACTTAAGTATATTTTAGAATGGTATACTTTGGTATATTCTAATACTCCAAATTCAAATAGAGCCTTATATTTAAAGGGAAATGAATAGCTGATCATTGTCTTTTTCCCATCAGTACAAAAACACCAGTTAATTTGTTGACTGTTGAAAGGGGTTGATGTAGATTTTCTTTCCATTGATATTTGTCCTAATGCAATATGTTTTCCTTGATTCAGTCAGTACTTACTCTGTTATTTCCTGGTACAACCAGTCACCTTGTAGAACCTGATTTTAGGTCAGTGATGAGATCAGCAGCCTTGTACAATTACAAATACAGGAACTGGTGGTTTGTTTTTTTTTTCAAATTACACATTTGTATCATTCCATACGTTCAAAATATATCAAGCTGGTCAAAAGACCCCTGCCCTAGCTACACAAAGGAAAACTGAGGGAATAATAGTGAAATTCTGCAAACCCATCACATGACGCTAGGCAATATCACATTATTAATCACTCCAGTTGATCTCTTTGTCTCTAAAGTACAACCTAGCGATTTGTGGAGCGACGACAACCATCCTACGAATAAATACAGGAAAATCAATATGGGTGTATGGGGGGGGGGAAGGGCACAAAAGGAAAACGCTTCAGAGGCTTGACTGGTTTTCAGATGCAACGGAAGATCCCCCAAAAAGGAAGACGCAATTTACAGAAGCTGAAGGGAGGTCGAAGGAAAGCAAGCCATTAAAATGAAGGCCGAAGCTCTGAGGCAGGATTAGGCCACGGTTCCCTTCCCCCCTCAGTACCTAAAAGGCGCTCGAAGGTGCCACCGCCTCGCCCCATTGTGCTCCCCCGCTGAAGATCAGGCTGGACAGACCCACCGCCTCTCTTCCCCTCCAACGTCTCCGCAATTTAGGCCCCGCTTCCGCCTTCCAGTCAGCGGAGAGGGCGGGCTTTCCGGCGGCAAGCCTTAGCGATTGGGTGAAGAGTGAACGAAGTAAACTGTCGCTCCGAACCAATGAATGCTGCGAAGAACGTTGGCGACCGTAGAGTCTGCCTTGGTTGCTATGGGAATGGCGGGAAGCTGTTCTTCTCTCTACCTGCTTCTCGGGGCTACCGGGGTGGGAAAGTCGCTGCTGGTGAAGCGGCTGCAGAATATCCTTTACGGGGTCCCGACGACGAAGGGGAAAGCGGGGCTCGTGGGTCAAAGGCAGACGAAGTTGAGCAGGGCCTGGCGAAGAAGGGAAAAGGAAAGGAGCGAGGAGATGCTTTGACCAAGGAGGTGGGTGCGCCATGCCTCTTTGCCAGGCCAGAGAGGCACAGGCTCCAGGTGGCCTCTGGAGATTTCAGAAAGTGATTACTAAATTGTGGTTTTAAATGGGACATTAAATGTACGACAGGGCAAAAGGCGTCTTGGTTATATTTAATTTTAATGAAGTTTAAATGCAAAAGGAAGACTTGGAAGATGGGTTTCTGTCTGCTGCTGCCAATACTTTTTCAAGTGCAGCATACATACAATATTAAATCGTTAAATGCACACCCAGAAAAAAAAATTACATGGATTTGGCCTCCCTTGTAAGAATCTTGGGGCTAACAGTGGTGTGTGCAGTTAGGTGTCAAGAGAGAGGGATGAAATTTGCTTGATGTTTGGAATGTAGTTTTTTTTTTTTTTTTTTTGCTGTGTTGGGCAAGGATGAAGATAGGATCTTGTTCTTCAGCAGCCTTTCCTACTATATCCTGCTGTCTTCCAGATAATCATCTTTGAGAAATAATTCCATAATTCCCAGATAAGCACAGGTGATGGAAGACATCTGAGAGTATTGGTTTGAAAAAGGCTATTCTGGAAAAATTCAATCCCACCTGTATCTTACTGTATTGAATGTTATTCTTTCCTACCATCTTCCTTAACGTCTTTTTGATACAGCTGAGCTCCAAAGATGGGGCCAAGGACCTTGGAGAACCACCAGCTACTTTGCCAACGGTATGGTTTTTATTATCTTTGGCTCACTAGTTTTGGTCCACTGAAAATAATTCTTTAAATAGATCAAGATTGATTGGTTTGTAGAACTGAGCCCACATAAATAGTTGGAGCTGGTAGGTACAGTATATGAAGCAGTAGAAAACGGGATTAGGACACTCGAGTACATCCATACATTCTTATGTACACAACCTTAAACAGCCTTTTCTGTTCTCCCTCCCCTTTTCTCAGTATTATTGGGCAAGAGCGAGGTATATATTGGCTTCTGTATTAGGCTCTTTTCCTTAAGCTTGTCTGATGGCTGAAAAGTTGGCCATCAGAGTATTTTTAATCAGATTGCACAAACTGCTGAGGGAATGGCCATAGAGTACTATTTAGGTGTTGAATACAGTGGATTAATAGTAGAAACAATGTAGGATACCACATACTGTATGCTTAGATTTGTTTGTATTTTTCAGTAAACAATAGAGAAAGCTCTTTTTCTATGCCTTTAGGTCAGCCTTCTTTCCTCGCAATTGCCTAAACTAGTCCCTGGTTTTTTAGCAAGATTTTCAGAAGTGGTTTGCCCTTGCCTTCTTCTAAGGTTTAAGAGAATGACTGGCCAAAGGCACGAAGTTGGCTTCATGTCTAAGGCAAGACTAGATTTCATGATTCTAGCCTGGTGCCTTTACATTTACATTAAACAAATAATGAAAACAGCACACTTTGTCATGTTTTTATAGAACATTGAATCAATATTTAATATCTGTATTGGGGAAAATATTTGAAGCCTAGAATAATCAACCCAAGGAAGTTGAATTAGATGTTTCAATTAATTTGATGACAATCTAGGTGTGAGTTTGAGGGACTCTTCTCAATTAAGTACTTTTGGAGCCTTCCCTCCATGACATGGGCTTGTAGAAGTGAACTATGAGGTCGAAAGATTTTTGTGGATTTCAGAAAAAAACAGGTTGTTAAACATTGTATTGGAAAAGGTTTCAAAACAATTTCAACACTCGCCCATTAGTTCATTAGGCAAATAGTGTACAAATGAAGAAAGTGGAACATGACTGTTATTCTTCCCAGCGATGGTTGGTAAAAATCATTCTGGAGGAAGGCTTACAATACACCAGAAGGGTAAAAAGAATCCCAGGGTAATGGCGAAGAATTTGCAAATCAGTGTTGCATTATCTGTTGTCAGTGCTCATGAGATCATTATACAGAAAATACTGAACAAGAGTGATGTGCACAGGAGGTTACTTTTGGTAGACTGTTGCCTCTTTCAGGTTTGTCAAACACCATTTGGATGATTTGGCAGACTGTCGGGAAAATGTTCCATAGACAGCTGAGACAAAGGTAGAACTTTTGGGTGTTAATGAGAAATGTTATGTTTTGAAAAAACATACTGCATTCTAGCAGAAGAGTGCATAAAGAATAGGACTGCTTTCACCTTACAATAATTGAAAAAGCCAAATTTTGGGCTATATCAGCAAATTCATCAGGAAAATGGCACGGTATCTATCCACGAGCTGATGCTTAAATGAATATGGATCATGCAACAAAACAATAGTCCTAAAATACATATAAATCTACTAGAATGGCTGAAGCAGAGGACACTGAGTTTTGGAACAGCCACATTAAAGCTGTGACAACTCAATTGAAATATTGTGGCATCACCTGAAGTTTGTGTAAGACAGCCCAATCATATTATTAGTTATAGTTCTGTGAAGAGAGATAACTCAATTATAGCCAATGAGTAGGATTGATTAACAGGCGCAGAAAATATTTGTTGGAAGTTATCACTTCTAAAAGAAGTAACAACAATTACTTCGAGAATACTTCTTTATAAATTTTCCAATAAAGATATGGATGTTGGTTTAGTGTATTCACTAGACATTACACACTATACCATTTTATGTGTTGTTTTATTATCAGAATATCTTAATCTACCAATAGGACTGCATTGTGCATCATGGTACTGCAGGATTACAGATAGAGCTAAAAATAACTTTTGTTGCTGCTCTAACTGTAATTTTATATCATCATGCTCACGCTTTCAGACTTTTCATTCAAAGCAGGTTTTCCTCATGTAATTAAAGCCACTAGGTGGCCCTCAGGATTAATTCTTCTGGGTCAAACTTTGCTACCCTTTCTATTTGTTATGATTTTCCTTCCATTATGTTTTGTAATGTGTGTTAATATGGTGGTTGTTATTATGTATTCACCCATTAGTACCTGTGGTTATTATGTATTCACCCATTAGTATCCATCTCTCAGGGAGATAGGCAGTTTAAAAATGTGAAAATAAATAAATTGCTGAATTATTATCATTTTCCCTCCAGCATATGATTTTTCAGATGCTGCTTTTTCCAGTCTTGGTAAAGGGAAGTACCTGAGGACATGTTAATCATGTTAGTCATAGCTCAATATTATGTATGTGACATGTTTAAATCCTGAAAAGCATACCGTCAATGAAAACAAAAAAACCTTCTGGCACCGAGGGCTTTCTGAATTATATCAGACCTTGCACTGAAGATAGAATTCAGGTTTTTGAGGATCCCAAAAATAACTTTATGATATTGCATACCACAACTTTTTATGGAAAAATATGCAGGTTTTGCTCTTCTTAGAATTGGGAGAGTTAGATTACCATACCAGGATAGGGAACCTAATTAACAGAATAGACAGTATCTACAGTTCTGTGCACACATTCTTGGCAATAAAACCTATTGTAATTGTGATATATTGTATGCTAAACAGTCTCTGTACTGTGCAGTAGAAAATCATTCATTTGCACATCTGTGTATCTGTTTGTATATATTTTTACAGGTAGGCACAAATCTTACCGATCTCTCAGTAGGAAAGAAGATCACAGTTCGAGAGCTAGGAGGCTGCATGGGTCCTATCTGGTCCAGTTACTATAGTGACTGCCATGCTGTCCTGGTGAGTGTTCATTAATATATTGTGTATAATTCAGTGGGTAATTATTTTTATAATAAGCTTGCAAGGTTATAACCATTTTTATGATATTAAAAAAATAATTTGGGGTCCTACGAGCCAGGGTAGCATAAGAACAAATCAGAAAATGAAATCCAGACATACTGTGAGAAATGAGATCCAATTTTATTCCCAAGAACAAAAAGATTTCTTTTGGAGGTAGACTACAAAGGAAATGGGATCCAGAGGCTTGGTTTTATAGGGGGACTGGTCCTTGAGGTGAACAGGCAAGTGTAGTTTGTGTATGTGTTGGTTTTAACATGTGTCCTTTCTGTGCAGATATGCAGATGCTCCTGATTTGGGCTTTGATCCTGTGTGAAATACTAAAGGAAGATGGCCCTCAGATATGTGGAGCTCACCTCTGGCATCTCCTTTTATCTTGGGGGATCCCTGCTCTTTGATGGAGTCAGTTAGGATTGTATGTTTATTCTGGGACTGGTCAGCAGTTAAAAATTCTGCTGCTTAAAAAGGCAAGGGAGGGGAGGGAGGGGAGAGAACAGAGGCCTTTTAACTTCTATCAATGGCATACCAGTTTTTCTGCTCATATAGATGCAAAGGAATGAGAGATGGTGCTAAACAATGAATGTTTGTTTTTGAAAGGGAAAGTTAGGTCGGATTGGAAGAATGCTACTTGGAATTATTTTTGGTAGAGTTGAAGAGCCTGGCTATTGTGGTTATGCTTATCTTGTAACATTGGAGTTTGCAAAAAAAAGTGCAGTGTTGTTAATTGGAAAGGATAGTATCTGATGAAGGTAAGTGAGCAAATCAATGACAGACTCTTGACAAAAAAAAAAAAAGAGAGAGAGAGAGGAAGTAGAGCAACTACTCACTGGGCTGGAGGGTGTCCAGAGCTTTTTGGAAGCTATGGCTTTGGGAGCTTATTTAGCTGGCCTACATGGTACTGTACGTGTGCCAGTGAATGGGTTAGTCAGCTGCAATGCAGTCCTAGTAAAACTTTTCTTGTCCACAACTTGATGAACATACAGACCTAGCGTACTGTATATTTCCAAAATCTGGTTGTGTGAGGGCAGTGACATTGCTTTCTCGGAAATCTGCTCTCTGGGTTAAAGATCCAGATGTCTGGGCTGGGCAATGGGAGTATTGTTTTAATCTTAAATGACACCTTGTGATCAGGGACTCAGCACCTTCTCAGAGGGGTGAATGCTTAGTAAGGGCCCTCAAAAGATATTTAACTTTGAAAACAGACAAACCTGAATCATGCTATAAAAGAAGGGCTTAGGAATCGGATTTCTGCTGGTAAGCAACTTCTCGTTTTTAGGCCTGATTTTCTGACCCGTGTTTTTGATTCCTTGATTGAACTTTGGATTGGTACAAGAATATACTTAGCTCTGATTCTTGGAACTTGGATTTCTCTGCATGGAAAGCAGGCTCCTTGTTTATTTTTCCTGGGCTTTCACATTCCTGTACTGTTGTAAGATTTATAGCTGCCATAAAACCTCTGCCATAAAACAGTCTGACCTCTTGCACTGGCACAGACATTTAGAGAACTGGAAAGCAGAAAAATATATACAGGTAGTCCTTGATTTAGGAGCATAGTGGAATCCGGAATTTTGGTTGTAAATTATTGCTGTCATAAGTTAAAGCACTTTGTGATCCAACTTGATTTTATGACTGTTTTTTATCACTTTTGTAAAGTGAGTCATCACTGTTGTTAAGTGAAACACATGCTTGTTGTACAAACCACATGGTCATTAAACAAATCCAGCCTATCCACAGGTGGGTTTTTTTGTCAATTTTCTGCTGGAAACTGGCAAAAAACATTGTAAATCAAAGTCACATGACCAGGCAATGCTGAAGCTGGTCATAAAGATGAGCTGATTGCCAAGCACCTGAAATGCAATCACAAGACCACTGGGTGAGGGGGAATGGCAGTCGTAATTTTGAGGATGGGCCATAAGTAGATTTTTTTTTTGAAGTCTCTCATAACTTCATAACTGTCACGTAAATCAAGGATTACCTGTGTACTGCTCCTGTGACTGTTTAACACAATTTTTCATGAAGGCTGCTCTGATTCATCTAGGTCTTGATTCTTTGTTACCCAGAATGGGTTCTATTGTTTGAACTTTAATGATATTGATAGGGTGCTCTTTTCGTTGTCCTTGGTCAGTTGTGTGCTTCATCCCTCTCTCCCTTGGCTCCCTCAGGTATCTGGAAGAGAGGGAACAGACTGGGCGAGGGAGGAAATTTAATGTCAGTTGCTTGAAAGTGGCTGTGGTGTGTCTCCTCAAGAGGCACTCCCTGGGCCCATTTGCACTTGATAACTACCACTTCATCTCTATTCTTCCTTTTGTGGGGAAGAATTTTTAACATGGCTGTTAAAAATGTTGTTGGTATGCAGCTGCAGGGTGCTCTAGAGCATGGGTGCCAAACATGTGGGCTGCCTTTAGTCCACAACACTCCCAAATGCAGCCCCAACCATATTAAATTACTCTAGAACATTTTGCCCCTAAAATTTGATCAGTTCCCACTTTATTAAGCTTTCAGAAATTACTGAAGAGAGCATTATTCAAGGTTTTTGATTTGTGGCTATTTATTTATTGACTTGCTGATTCTGTTCTTCACCTGAGCAGTTTATTTTTTAATTTATTTTTTTCATTTTGTTGTATTGTTTAATTGTGCCATGGGTACTTTGTTACAATTAAGACTGTAACCTGCTGAAAGATTTTTTATTTTTTTTTTGCTATAAGTGGGCAAAAATGTCAAATAAATATAGGTAGTCCTCAACTTACAACTGTTCATTTAGTGACTGTTTGAAGTTACACTGAAAAATTGACTTACAACCGTTTTTCACATGACCATTGCAGCATCCCCATGCTCCTGTGATCAAAATTCAGACACCTGGCAACTGATTCATATTTATGACGGTTGCAATGTCCCGGGGTCATGTGAACTTTTGCAATCTTCTGACAAGCAAAGTCAATGGGGAAGCCAGATTCACTTAACAACCATGTTACTAACTTTACAGTTGCAGTGATTCACTTAATAAATATGGCAAGAAAGGTTGTAAAATGGGGCAAACTCACATAACAAATGTCTTGCTTAGCAACAGAAATGTTGGGCTCCATTGTGGTCGTAAGCTGAGGACTATCTGTAATCAAATATTCTCACATTTCTAATAAAACACCATGACTTGACATCTATATTCCGAGGGTTTTTAAGCAATTATAGATGTTCTGGGACATGTCAATTAGATTTATAATCTCAACATATATTTAATATATAAATCTAAATGTTTACGGCTATTGTTGCTAAGTGTCCCACTCTTATTTCTTAGGCTAGGGTGTTTATGTATTAGATTTGTATGATCCCCATCTCACATAAAGTGACTTTCATTGGGTAACTAACACAATGAAAACTTCAGCATAATAAAATTGATTATGTGCCATTGTTGACTCTCGACTCTCAGCAACCACATAGATTAAAATTGTCTCCAGGATGATCAGTCCCTAATCTGGTCTTTCAGACTGTTCAATGGTGCAATGCAAAATACAGTAAATAAAAACATACGGGAAAGCAAAAATGAAAAATGGCAAATCAGTAGCAAATTTGAACTACTTATGATCCCAACTACTTCCCAGCCACATACCTGAAAGAAAAGCCAGGTCTTAAGGACTCCGCAGAAACTAGCTAGGTCTAATATTGGGAGGAACGGTGCACCAAGGGCCAGGGAATGCTACAAGATGACACATCTCTTGGGCCCTGCCAAATGATACTCTTTAATCAATGGGATTTGGAGAATATTCCTTCTGCAAGATCTGGTGGGGCTGATAGACACTATTGGCATTCCTTTATAAGAAAAACTTATATAATCCTAAATATGCATGTAATGTGTTGTATATAGGGTAAACATATTTCTTAGACATAGGTATGAATATATTATATTTAGTATTCACCCTTTAATTCCCTTATTCGGGGTGGAGTTGGGACGACTGAATGAAGCTGAGCATTTACTGGCCGGATGCCCTTCCTGACTCCCATGTGAATTCTGCATAGGAATCAGGAAGGGCATCCAGCTAGTAAATGCTCAGCTCCATTCAATTGCCCCAACTCCATCTTGAAAAAAGAGATTAAAGGGTCATAAAAAATATAGCCTTACAGCCCATTGTCTATATAGATTATGAAATTGGGGAAAATTGGGCTTCAGTTGCACAGGCAAAGATTTATGCGTGTTGTTTTTCAGGTTGTGCTAAATTTTTATGTATTCTAGTTTTGACCTGGCAAGCAGCACAAATAGTGAAATAAGCAAACAAGCTTATACAGTACTTTAGGATATTATTTAAGTATATTGCTCCCTCTCTCCTGCAGTATATGATTGATGCTGCCAATCCTACTCAGATTTCCGCATCCTGTGTCCAGCTTCTGTCCCTCCTTTCTGCTGAACAGCTAACATCGGTTCCTGTCCTCCTCATTTTCAACAAAATGTAAGGAAATTAAGCTGAATTTCCAGACAGAAGACTTACATCAGTGGCTTTTGTCAGCACAGCAGGCAAATGAAAATGGGTGTATAACTTTTTTCCTCACTATTCTGATTCCTAGTGACTTACCATGCTACATGTCCCTGGTGGAGATGAAGTCATTATTCCGAATCCAAGATATCATTGCTTGTGCCAAACAGGTTATCACTGTGGTCGAGATCAGTGCACGGGACGGCAGGGGCTTATCTGATGTAATGAAGTGGTTGCAATCCACCCTGCATGATTGAAGTTGGAATCTGGAAATGCCAAGAAGCTGAAGCGTTTCCTGCAAGCGGCGGAACAACATTGCCATCACAAACTTTGATGTAGAAATATGTCATTTAAATTATTCAGTGGATTGCCTCTTAACTGGCAAATTGGATGGTTGCTACTGCATGTAGATGCATTGAAAGGGAATATTGAAGCTGCTAACGGTAAGCACAGTAATCATATACAGCATTGTATGATTTTCTCTAGGTATTTGTACAGATGAATTAATTGCAAGTAAACATGCTGCAACAGAGGAACCAATCAGGTTTTGTAGGCAACATGAAGTTTAATTTCACACAGTTTCTATGCTTTGTATTATTTTCTGGTCCATGAAATCAGATCTAATGGAAGTACAAAGCAAACAAATTCCTGTTCTATAACACACTAGAGATTCAGATTGCTCAAGTCTGAGTATCTTATTCAAGACTTTGTGTGCACAGTCTCTTGTGTTTCAGTTGTCAGTAGTTTAACTATTTTCTACAACAACAGTGATCTAACTTTGAGAACCAAAAATTCGTAGTCCTACCAAATATTAACTTGACGGGCTTTAGCAGATAGCTTTTGCCAATGGTGCAATCTCTGTTGTTCCTTGAGCCAGAAATTCCATCCAGACCAGTATACAGGGGTAACACTGACCTACTGAATTAAATACCATATACAATATTTGCTGTAGTGCATACTGTTGCTTTTCTGTGAGGTACATTAGAAATACCGTATGTTCTGGTGTATAAGACGACTTTCTAAATCATACAAATCTTCTCTAGGGTCGTCTTATATGCCCAGTCGTCTTATACGCCGGAAAATAGAGTATTTTCCGGCGTATAAGACGACTTTCTAATCATGCAAATCTTCTCCAAAGTTGGGGGTCGTCTTATACACCGGAAAATATGGTATGTTAATTTTGTGGTGTTTCCTTGATTTTAATTGCTTCTCACTAGAATCTCACATTCTTAGAAAATTTAGGTTTTTGATGAGCTCATACCATCATGTGAACCAGATTATCTGAGTCATGGGACACCAGCAAAAACGACATCTACAATGGCTCAGTAGATTATAGTTGAATTACAAAATGGGTGTGCAATGTAGCAATTCTAAAGTTCTGCATGACTAATTAGTTCTTTCAACCAATTAAAAATGGTGAAGTTTAAGATGTAACAAGATGAGAGTCTTACCAATATTGGATGTATTCTATTTAAAATTCAGTTCTTCTGTTACTCTTTCACGTAAACTTTTATCTTCTCAGCTTTCCATTTTATTCTCTTGTATCAGTGACCTCCATCAGAGCCACTAACCAATTATTCCAATTCAAAGACTCTCGAGAATCTTTGAATGGCTTGTAAGAAACCAAATATATACTAGGGTTAAAAGTAAGGAATATTTACAGAATGAATGCTGGCATTCAGTTCAGTTGTACCTCCTGCTGGACAATCACAAAGATGGTTCAACTAGAGGTGAACACAGATCACATTCTCTTCCTGTCTCACAAAATGGGTAGATTCAGCCCAGTAGAACTGACTCTCCCATCAAATCATGCTGAATCTCTCTGTATTCATCCTCCATAAACACCCAGTTTAATGAGAGCTTTAATTAATTGCACTGAATTCCTAATACCAAAAGCTGGTAAATTATGAATTCAATGCATCTGAAAGCTATGAACTAACCTATTTTATGCTGCTGCTTATTGGTGCTTTTTATGACAATGCACTAAATTAGACACTTAAATATTTTTCTGAAATAAATATTTCATAGAGTAAAAACTACTTACTGTGTCAATGCTGAAGCAGCTCGTACAGCATCGTTCTGTACAAGGCTCCTCATTACTTTCATTTTATTGAAATTTACTAGTAACTTTTAGTCATTTGTTCTTTAGAAGTTATTTAGTTTGCAGGACAAAATAAATTGTAGTTTTCCTGAGGAATTAGCTTGGGCTCAGAGAAGAAGCAAAAAATAGGGCCAGCAAGGGAGAGCTACCGACCTCCAAGAAGTAGAGCTGACATTAGTCCTGTTACATTGCTTTCTGAAGCTCTGATTCAGAAACATATTTCATAATTGATCATTAAAGTAACATTTCCAATTGTATAAATTCAAGCAAGCACAGACTATCCTTAATATTCAACGTGGATAGATTAGAGATATGACATGTCCAGAAGTGAGATTAGTTCTGTTGCCAGTTAACATGTTTGGGAAAATATTTTGTACAGCTGAGGTAAAGGGAATGAGATTTTATGATGGGATAACATACACGTACCACCCAGTGGGACTCCTTTATTTCCATAAGGTATTAAGAGCAGCTAGAATTATTCAGTGAGTTATGAGCACTTGTCTTAGATTGCAACACTTTATTTTTTTAAAAATCCCATCCTTTTCCCTCACTATGACACACACACTTATACCCACTTTCACTCATCTGGCTCTTGTGACTCAGACAATTCTAGAAAGTTTCAGGTTTTATTTACTGACTGGAACCTAGAAATTGTGAAAAATGGCCCATAACTGTATACCTTAGTTCCACAAAGAAAATAAAAATGAGGTAGCAAAGAGTTAAGATTTCTTCTATAGACTAGTGCTCACACTTGAAATGCAAATACATTCAGAGCATGAGTTAAAATGTAGGCATGCACATCCATGTTAGAGCAACTGCACACTATGAGAACTTAACAAATGCCAACTGTTCATCATTACTTAGACAATTAGTAGCAAAGGACTAAAAAGAGAATATAATTTATTCCCTTAAGACAAGTCATTTTGATTAATATTAAACCATGAGGTTCTTTATAAGAAAGATTTCTTTCCAGTAACTGTACACTCTCCACATGAGGTCATGGATCTCATAATCCTGGCAAGACAAAAATACTTCAGACCATTGCACAATATAAAATATCAGTTTGAATTCTCTGTTATAAAAATCGTCTGTAAAAATCTTGAGATAGTCTGGGAGTTCTTAGTCTGGTTCTGGAAAGTTTCCATTTGGCTGAAGACAGAAACTGAAATGGCCAGCAAATGTTAAGAATATGCTGTAACTTCTTCAACCAAAGGTAGATGACATTCACATGCAGGAGTGAAAGGAGTTAGTATCTTCAGCAGCCTGAATATGTTCATCAAAACTTTTCTGGATAGCTCCGTATCCCTTTTCTAAGAAGTCCTTCAGGGTAAGGTTCACCTGGTACATTCGCTGGCAAAGATGCTAAGGAAAAATGGATCTGTAATGTAATAAGAAAATTAGTAATGATTTTACAGTCAATATAATGAACAATGCATTTCCTATTGACAACACATTTTTCAATCCTTATCTTGCCTTTTTATATTTCTCCTCAAAATACCAATTTGCAAAATACAGCTCATCCTTATCTTTGCTTGTAAATACAATCCCAGACATATACTTGAATTACTTATGATGTCCTCTAGTATCCCGTGTGTTAAATAGAGGATCTAAAGACTTGGTTTGCAAAAGTAACCAAATATAATAGCAGCCTAAATTTCTGTTATAATATGTTTCCCCTCTCCCAGCGTCCCATCATTTTTTCTATGCCTGCTATACTTCTGGTGGAAGGGAGTACTTTTAGTCTTGAGCCTAAATGGAAGAAAAATGTTATTAGGGAAAATTAGTCATAGCAAGATTTCAGCATCCATTTGTTCATGTTGCTGCTTAATTCATCTTCCTTCCATAAAAAGTACCTGTAATCATGGCAGCACAATATCCTAAGGTTAGTGGGATAGTCTTTGTCATTTGCATGTGTGTGTATGTGGCAAAAACAAGACTTATGTGCCTTCCTCTGAAATCTCTTTGCTTCAGAGCCTATAATTTTTTTAGTCGAACGTTGGTAATTTGCTACAGTATTGTACACTGAAGGGGATTAGGGAAACCTGTAACTGCACTAGGTATTTTGGTTTACTGGAAGAGAGAAAACAGAAACAACTATTGCAGAATTCCAAAACCAAACTGCAATATATAAGGCTACTAGCTGTGTGGATTTAGCATATCTGCTAGTTTGAGCAAAGCTTTTAGCCAACTGTTTGGCATATTGATGTCCTGTAATTTTTATGGAACTTTCTGATTAGTTCCAAATAGCCTTACCTCGTTTTCATCCTGTTGTACTTTTCATTTTTCATATATAACATGAAGTCTTTGAATGAGAAACTTCTTGTCTTCTCTTTCCTGGAACACAAGACATATTTAAGATGAGCAGCAGGAAACTGACTTTCTTAATAGAATGTGGACGTTATGAATGCTAAAGCAAATACAGTACAGGATTGCTAGTTGTTTTTTTTTTCTATTTGAGTTCAGGTACCTAGAATAGGAGGGCCATTTACCTCCCTCCCCTCAACTATCTACTAACAACTAGTGTAAGTTGGATCATGTAGGAAGACAAGCTCTTTTTTCCTAAAAAAGTCACAAAGAAAAGCTGAATTGAGGGAGTGTAATCAAACTGGTGAATACTACCGACTTTGGCAATCGCTATTTAGTTACCCATTTTGGTTGAACATTTTTGAGGAAATTAGTAAGTTAATAACTAACTGTATTAGTCTGTTCTTTTTTTCCAGGACAAATAAAATGTTGCAACATTAGAAATGAATATTTTTGTTAGCTGCCGTATAACAAAGTACTACAGAAAACCAAACACACTTTTGGGGGGGGGGGATTACAGGACTTTACAAGTGTAGGAAATGGGATGGCCTGAGAATAAACACAGTCAAGTCTCTTTAAGAATTTTTTTTTTCATTTAAAAATATTTTAAATCAGATTTAGTCTCCGTTTTTTTAGCTAGTGCAGTCACGTAACTCAAAACAGATTATTCCTGTCTATAATTATCTAGTTAAATAAAAATATTAAAAATGGATAAGGATACAGGAAATGATTTGTGCCTAGAATTGCTAGGCTTGGGGGGGGGGATATCCAAATCAAAATGTATGTTTGCTCTGGAAATGGAACAAATTGGACCTGTTTTAGGTAAAAACATTTCAGTGGAGAGGGGAAGAATGGGAAAAACTAATGGCACTAGTAACAGACACAAATTCGATCTAACCAGGACCACAGCTGTAACCCAAGCGAAATCAAGAGGAGAAAGAGAATTCCTTGAAGTCTGGTTCTCCACCAGTAAGTCAATAAACAGACACATTGACATTGATGCAGTCTACCAACCGCTGAGAACGGAAGAACTACTTCAATCACGAAGGCAGCATTTAAAAGTAACAAACAGGCACCCCACCACACAGCAATAAGAATCACTACCACCAACAAGAAACCAGACTACAACAGCAGCCAAACAACGCGAAACCAGACCATGACTCGGAGGCAACCAAACGAACAAACACCATTTGCATCACACAGACGATACTTAAACACCAAGGTGTCAATGCTGCTAACGTTGGATGTTCTTGCTTTGACAACAGATGAAAATGCAGCCATTTTCTCTATGCTTTTAGAATCAGTTGGTGCTGGGAGGGGGGATTGGGATGAGAGTTCAGTTAGTCATAATAATAATAACTCTGCCCTGGGAATCCAAGGACAAACTGGGTCCAGAGCTGATAAAGTTTGGCGGGCTGGAGAGCTGGGGAGAAAGCCTGCGCTTCAAGCTAATTGGGGGATGTGCTTTATGACTGTTTATTGGTGGGAATTGTACTTTGTTACTTTGTATCCAGGGGAGGGGAATTTAGTTTTTGTGTTCAACTATGTAGTGCCAATACTTTGTTTCCCGAATAAAAGATTCTTTAAGAAAAACAATTCCTCGAAGTTCTTTTGAAGGGTTTCATCTGTTGGAACCATGGCACAAGGACTATGTCCCAGCAACAACAACCAGCCAATCAAACAGCCCGAAACCAGACCATGACTCAGCAACATCCGGACAAATAACACATCAATTTACATCACACAAAAAGGTATTTAAAGGCTAGTGCTCTGACAGACAAGCACAATTCAGAGCGCACTGAAGATGTCTCCCCCCCCCCCCCCAATGGAGACGAAACATTTGCAGCCAAATTGCTAAGCTTGGAGATCAAACGGACAGCCCCTCTGGTAATACTTGTTGGGACAGGAGGAAATGAGGGTTCTGGAAATGTGGAATTGTGTGAATGATGGTATAAATTTTGCTGATCATGCTTCCCTACCTTGTATTGGAGATGGACTGCATAAGAATTTAATAAATACAAATAAATCCAGATGTTTATATTTGTGTGTTTCAGATGAATGTATATATAACCTCAGGTTATGCAGATTTTAAAAATTTGCTTGAGGGTACTTTATTTTTCTGATAGGGTTTTTTTGTTGTTGTCCTTTTAATTACTAATACCTCTTTTTCACTCTATGTTTAAATTAGGGGAATGGCTCTCCTTTAGTACTCACATTGGCAATCTGCCCCTTCAGTATTGAAATGATACTCCGCAGACCCTTTACCATCTCAATGGTGAAGTAGATAACTGCCCTGTAAAACACAAGATTGAAGAACGTGACATTTATGCTGACACATTAACCAACACATACTGAGAAGAACAATGTGTCCTTCAAAAAGGCTAAGAGAATTGCCAAGGGGAAATGGCTTTGGCCTGGTGTTTTCAAACAGAGAATAAGGAAGATAGTTCTTTAGAACAGGGGTCCCCAACGGGCCTCAGCATGCCAGAAACTAGTCCGCACAAACAAAGCCCTATCCGTGGGATGCAGGCAGCACACAAAACCACGCCCCCTCTGGTCCGTGGAAAAACCTCCATAGAACCGGTCCTTGGTGCCCAAAAGATTGGGGACCTCTGCTTTAGAAGAACAAGAGGAATCAATTATCTATGACCAGATAAGCCAGTACATCTAAAATGCGTGTATCTGGCGAGCATCCGCTATGTGTAGAGAGCATTGAGAGTGGCCTTCAAGGGCAGGAAGAAGACCCACTACCAAGACAACAATCGGACAAGCCACTTTGAATCCACTGCAAGAAATGAGTTTGAGTAAATATCACAGGCTCCTTCACACTAAGATAAAGTGAGGAATCACATTCAGATTTGCAAGAATCTATTACTGTAGCTGTTGCAGTGAAAATAGCCTATATGGTTTCTTACTATGGTCTATCTTATAAGGGCCAACACTGTGATATGCAGGGATATAAAATACGCCAATTCACTATGAGTAATGCATATAGTAGCTACTTTTTGAACAAACAATCAACAATTCAGCAAAAATAAGCTCTTTTTCTGATTCCTGAATTTTCATTAAAAAAATATAAATTCTCAACACACAAAACATAACATTGTAGGTTAAAGTAATAACAAATTTCAAGATCTTCATAGTATAATAAATCTTACATCTAATTAAACTAATATTAAAAAACAATCTCAATTAAATTCAAGCATTTTATTTAGCTTTGCATAAGCTATTCAACAAAGAGGGCTTCTAAATGTTAAAAAGTTACATCCTGCCAAATATAATTGTAGTATATTTTTCTGCAGAGATCACATTGTATTCATAATTTTCTATATAACCGTGCTGTTTATTAAAGTCCTTATTCCTTTTAATAAATTCAAAAATCTGCATTTCATATTGGATAATTAGTTTAATTCTGAATCACACCGAGAATCATGGATTACTAATTTAACACTTACCACAAATACAAATATGTAAATTAAAGAGATCTATATAAAGTTATCTATGTTGTATTTATTAACTAGTAAGTAAACATTTTAAATTGACAATTGTTTTATATAACTTTTTACTACTATGGTACATAATTTGCAGTTTTTAAAAATATCAGTTGTATTTTATATATCTTCCCATAATATAGTTTCAATTTTACTTCTCCAAATCATTGGTTATTTTCTATTAAATATTTTCAGTCAACTTTTAAAGGCTTTTTACATTGTTTGGAAGAAGACGATTTAACAATTTTTTAGGAACTTCCTAGAACAGTGGTGGCGAACCAATGGCACGCATGCCAGAGGCGGCACTCGGAGCCCTCTCTGTGGGCACACGTGCCATTGCCCCAGTCTCGCCTCCCCCCACGACCCCCTCCTCACCAGCAGCCCCCCTGCAAGAGAGTCACCCCCGAGCGTGGCCACATGGAGCAGCGCAGCCAAGGACATGGCAGCCAGGCAGCGTAGACAAGACTCTGCCCTCACGCGCCATCCCGCACAGTTGATGCTGCGGGGTGCAGGCAGAGAGTATGGCCGCCATGGTGCTGCTAGGCTGCCTGGGTGATCTGTGGTGGGCCTTGGAGTGGTGAGTGGCCTTGCGGACAGGCGGGTGAGGGATGGGGTGGGGGTGGAGCAGGGGTGGGGCCTGTTTTTGGGCACTCGGCCTCTAAAAGATTCGTCATCACTGTCCTAGAAGTTCAAATAAAACCAAAGTAAACATTACATTAAACTAAAATCTAACAGCAAATTAATTCTGTTCGACTTACATACCCAGCAGCAGAAACCATCAGCAACTTCTGATGTATCCGGATGCTACAGTAGGTTGAGAAATGGCATGCAAACAACCTTCATCCATATTATTCAACCACTCTATTGCATAGTGCATATATCTGCAAAAATATATTATGCATTGTGTCTAACAACTATTTATGATTTTCTAGGCTTACATAAATAAATTTGTCATTTCAACTTACAGCAAAATTGCAGTGATTAACAACAGGAAATAGGAAGTTTGGAAGAGGTTTTGATGGATCCAGGTAAACCAAGTAATATTTGGATTGGATTCTTCCAGCTTTAGTACCCATACCTTCCAAGAATCGTAAATGGTATCAAAAGTTTGAAAAGGTCCACACATTTCTGATGGTTTTATTCTGTATGGAGAAAGGCTAAGTACGTATCAAATGTCAAGCAAAAGGAAATGTAACTCGTGTAACTATCATATCTAATTCTTCATTTTACAGATTTATATATAATCTCTATTGCTTATTATAAAATCAATGTTTTCAGAATTAAACACAATTTATAGCACCAACATATAAAAAACAATTTCCATCTTGACCTATGTTCCTTCTTTATTTAACAATACATAAAAGATTTCCCAAAGATGCTTTTGCAAAAGGCCAACTGCACTTTGTTTTTCCTTGAAGCCGTTTCACTTCTCATCCAAATGCAGTTGCCTTTTGAAAAAACATCTTTGGGACAACCATGGCCTGAATGACTCAGAATCTCCACAGATATATAAAAGATGCTGCATATACAATATGCAGTGAATGGGAGTTCTGACAATGGACAATAAAGCAGATTTAATTATAGCCTTCCTAGTAATGGAAAAGAGCAATTTGCAGCAGCTTAAGATATATTTTTCAAGAGAATAAATAAGTGCTTTGTAAAAAAATAACATCATACTAAAGTTTGCAATGACAGAACAATCACAGGCTCACTTGATCAGAAATGCAGTCTATATTTTTCTGACCTGACATGTTAAAATGTTTCTGCTGCAAGTACCAATGGACTAGCGTTGGTAGAAGACTGGCCTCTTAGGAGGAGAGGAATACTTTTTTGGGGTGACCTGGTAACTTGTATATGGATGGAGACACAAGTTTTACAACACAATGCCAGTAAGAGCCCCATTCTCCCCAAAACCATCAAACCTGGACCTGTTTTATATCAGATAATAAAGAGCAGAATGGAGATTATAGAAATGTGGGGGGAGAACTTGCGACTATTTGGTCTGAAATATTTCACATCTGGAATGTAACAGCAAGAGGTTATTTTGCACAGGAAAATCTACTCACGCCCAGATGGTATAGGAGAGGAATACAGAAGCACCCAGGAATGAAGGGAAGCACAACAAAGAGATGAAGATGGTGCTCATCTGAGATGCACGCCAGGGTTTACTGGGACACTGACAATTTCTCATCAAGCTGACCTAAGAGGGATTCATAGGAAAATTAATAGATTTTTACTTAGTCCTAAGAGCAGTAGTTTCTGAGTAAAACTTACATGCAGTATTTATGTATGTTGAAAAAGATGAACTATAGACAATAAATGCTTCTCCTCGCCTTTAAGCGTAACTTATGCCTAAACTCTGCAAAGGAATAAATAATGTAGGGTGATTTTAAGGAGGGGAAAATAAACAATGGCCAAAAAATTTTCTCCCCCAAATGTAACCTCCCATAAGTTTTTTTTTAAAATATTTTATAAAAATGCTCAAATTCACATCTCACGGTAATGTGCATTTCATTCATTGCTGCTTCTGAGGGAGCAGAGCGTGAAATAAATATCTTCCTCTTGGTTCAGAACTCCTGATGGATTTCCCTTTCTGTAAATGGTCTTCTGGTCAATGCAGCTCCTCTTGTTCAATGTGATTTATTAACTTTTCCATCCTGACTGCGTAGGGAGGGGCGGGGATGGGGGAGCTCTAATACTGCAGCCACTTCCACACTCCTGTCCTTTGTTGATGCATGCAGCCAGGTAATGCAACGTGCATCAGAACTAAGAGAAATGGCAACTAAATTACCTTCTTAACATAGAACAACAGCAGTAATTTGAGGATTTGGACCACAGGAAGAAGTGGGGCAAAGAAGACTCCCAGCCTAAGAAAAAAATAAAGAAGATGAAGAAGAGAAGAGAAATGTTATATTGCTTATTTCAGGGGTACCCAACCCCCGGTCTGTGGACCAGTACCAGGCCGCAGTATGCCAGCAACTGGTCTGCACAAACAAGCAAAGTCCCATCTGTGAGATGCAGGCAGTACACAAAACCACACCCCCTCCAGTCCGCAGGAAAACCTCTCTCCACGGAACTGGTCCCTGGTGCCCGAAAGATGGGAGACCTCTGGCTTATTTCATTAAGATACAATGCACTAAGGCAGTGGTTCTCAACCTGTGGGTCGGGACCCCATTTGGGGTCCAACGACCATTTCACGGGGGTCACCAAACAACACAGTCTGCCATTTTTTTCCCTCTTTTCCTTAGCTGTACTACTCCCTTTTATTCTATTGGCTTTTGAAAGCCAATAGAATAGACTTTCTTGAATAGAGTCTAATTCTATTAGCTTTCAAAAGCCAATAGGAATTGTCCAGGCTGTCTCTGCCCTGCTGAGCCCACCAAAAGTCCCATTCTGCAAACGGTGCTGCACCAGTTGAGTAGTCCTCGACTTATGACCGGCTGAGTAGTCCTCCACTTACTACCGGTTGGGGGTCGCAGCATTAAAAAGGTTGAGAACCACTGCATTAAGGCAATTCCGCACCTCACCCCATTTGCTTAAGTAATCAAAAACTTTGATTTGGAGATGGAGATGGATGGACCACAGAAGCCAGTGATAATGAACTACAGTGAATACCAAAGTTCTATCTCACATGCAGGTCTTCATGATGTTAATCCAATGTATTTTTTTTAAAAAATGAAATACATAAATGTGTTGGGAAGTATTTTGAAAACTTTGACAAAGCGAGGGTACAATTATTTTAAATAACATTAGCACAAGGGTTCTAAAGATCAACATACTTTGAAGCTTGTAATGGTTATATATATATATATATATATATATATATATATATATATATATTATATATATATATATATATATATATATATATATATATATATATATAAGGAACAAAGCAGAAAACAACCAATAGAAGGAAAAGAAAGTCTCACCAGGTTAGGGTTTGTCCATAAATCAAATCTAGCACATTTCTAGCAATGTCAAATTCAGGCCTCTGTTTACTTTGTAACGTCTTCTCCAATATGATCCTGTAAAGAATAGGGAAAAAGCCTAGTTTAAAAGTTCAAAAATTGATTTTTGTGTTGCTATAATTAATATATAAGCCACTATATATTTTTATTCGAAGTGTCAAGCAAGTTGTTTCATTTCTGGAATACTTGTCTACTAAGTAACAACATACATTTTTCAGACCTCTCCCCCAAAGTTCCTACTTTAGGAGTTGACCCTTTTATGTTGGTATATACCTGGAGTAGCATTATCATAAGGGGTTAACAACATAATCCTATTGGACCTTATTCTGAAACAAATCCAACGTACCTAAAATAATTAGAATTATATTTAGGATGACAGGTAGTCCTTGTTTAGCAGCTGCCTGTGGATACATGGTGATGAAAAAGTAACTTTGCAATGTTGGCTACATGTCTCTGCCACCTGTTCATTGTTAGAATCAGCTAGTACGCATTATCCTGTGCCTGACCCGGTTTTTTTCTACCCCTTCCCGTCACACAGCAGAGATTGCCTAAACAAGATCTCTTTTCCACAGCTGCTTTTATAGGCAGTGCAACCCTCCTTAGAAATTGCTAAGGCGGGCATGTCAAACACAGCTCTCCGACTGGATGTGGCCTGCACATGCCACGCCTACCTCAACCCCACAAGGGCGAAACAAGTCCTGATACATCACGATATGGCCCACAATGCAATTGGGTTTGACACCGGTGTTAAAGGAATGTTAATAAGGGCAGCTCCATGACCTTAATTAAACAGCTTCCAGTTGCTGCCTGAAATTAATCAGAATCTAATCAGTTCCACACTAAAGGTTATTGTTTGCTTCCTTTGTAGCTTATGACTGGCACATCAACTATAGCAGTCCTCCCTTAATAACCATTCATTCAGCAATTGTTTGAAGTTATCAGAACACTGAACAAATAGTATTTATGCCTCGTCTTCAAAATTATGGCTATTGCGGTGCCTCTGCAGTCGTGTGATCAATAGGGCAGAGATGGGGGAGTGGGGGATCTGAAGCAGAGGAAGCATGGAAGGACAGAAGCACAAGATCCTTGTTTAAGAACCACAAGCGGGATTACTGAAATTGCTGTCACTAAGCAGTGCGGTCACATGATATTTCATTTAATGACCTCATTGCTTGGTGATGGAAATTCCAGTCCCAATTACAGTCACTAAGCAACGACTACCAATAGCGCATTCCTTTTGTTACATCTTCCTCCTTTCGTGCCCGCTTACTCTCTTGTAATCTCTTCCTCTCCAATGAATGTAAATAAAAACATCAATTCTCTTCTTGCTAATTATCCCAATGCCTGGGTGAGCACTCTAAAGGGCAGGGAGGGGGTAAAAGGGCTATAAGATTTGCCCTTTTACCTGGCTTTCTCACGACTCAAATTCTGGAAACCTTCCCTACCATTTGGTCTCACCTGGCAGTTGGGATCATAACCTTCTGATGCTATAAAGCAAAAGAAAGTCGAAGTAAAATTATAAGCACTATCCCATGATTTTTCATTGTTTTACTTAATGACCGAGTTGCTCGTCCTAATTGTCACTAAACAAGGACTACCTGTATAATATTTGGGTCAAAATTTTCTTCCCATTGCCCCAGATTGTTGGGGGCAATATGCTGATTCTGTAAACTGGTTAGAGAAGGCTGGTAAAGCACTGTGAAGTGGTATATAAGTGCTATTGCTATTTCCTTCCCATTGCAATGAAGGATAACTCTTTGCTTATTTTTAATGCACGAAGATAGCATCCTATGCTCTTTCACAGCTACGTAATCTATATTCTTAATCTTATTCATAAACATGCATAAATAGAGTGGGTACAGATAGTCTTTGACTTACAATTACTTGTTTAGTCACCATTTGAAGTTACAATAGCACTGAAAAAAATGGCTTATGAGCAGTTTTCACACTGACGACCATTGGAGCATCCCCATAGTCACGTGACCAGAATTTGCCTGCTTGACAATTGGCATGGCAAGCTGAACTATCCCGAGGTCATGTGATCTCCATTTGCAACCTTCCCAGCTGGCTTCTGATCAGTAAAATTAAGGGGGAAGCCAGATTCGCTTAACGACAGCATGATTCACCTAACTGTGACAAAAAGGTTGCAAAATGGGCACACAACTCACTTCACAAATGTCCTGCTTAGCAACGAAAATTTTGGCTCAATAGTGACTGTAAGTTGAGACTACCTGTGCTGCATATTTCTTTTGATTACCTGTGTATTAAGATTTACAATATGTTGTCTACCTTAAGTATGCGCCCCACCACTTGATGAAGTCAGGTGGAGAACATCCGATTGCCTCCATATTATCTCCATTGTAATTATTACCTCCATATCAGCTCTCCAAAGATGACATCCAGGAGAATGAAAATCAGATCCATCACCATCAAACGGTAGAGCTCTTGCCCCACAAAGGTTTCCCAGCACTGTGGAAAGATAAGCACCATTTGCATCAGAACAAGCAAGGCAGCTCCTCTCCATTCAGCCTTCCCTGTCATCTTTACGGCAGTCAAATGGACATCGAGTAGCCGGCTAAACCAAACTTAACAAAAATGTAATGCTCAGTTACTCCTGTAGGAAGCTAACAATGCTTAAGGCAGGATCTCTTTCCGCTTCTAGTCCTTCAGGCTGGAGTCCCGTCATTCTATAAAACTCACAGCTTCTTTGGAGCAGAGACCACCTTTTGAACAGAACAAAGCTTGAAGGGGCAATGGTGTTTCTCGATTCCCACAAAAAGGAGAGAATCACAAGAGATCATCTTGGCCTGCATTTAGGAGCAAGCTGCTGAGATCATAAGAGAAGGGAACATTAAAAAGCCCTGTGCCCGTTTTGATCCAAAGGGAAGAGACTGAGGAGCCTTTAATACAAATGAAAAGGCAGGGAAGCGTACTGTAACTTGGAATATACTGCAGCCATATGGGAAGTCTCAGTTGGCAACACTGCACCTTCGGGTATCTATTACTACAGCACTTATAATTTAACTGTCCTCTTAGCTGCAATAGTACAGGAGCGCTCAGATACCTCTCCCTGGCATGCAAACGCTCACAAGCCTAGTAAAATGTATTTGAACCCCGTGATGCAATACTGAATCTGTTCCTGCGCAAAGAATCCTGTCTCTCTTTCCAGAGCTCTCTGCCCATCAGCTTCCCTCTTGTTGGAAGCCTGCACTCACCAAGCCTATCAGAGCAGAGTCCCTCCCTGCCATGCAGAAAGAGTTTTATAAGTCTGGGAAGAAACGTCTTGCCTGGGAAAAAGCAGGAGCTCCATTTGGAATACTGTACTAGCAAGTCTGGGTTCTAATCTAAAACTCAGGAGTCTTTCCCCTCCCCCCCCATAAAAATGCAGCATAGCTTAGTTTAATAATGCTAGGGGACTGGCTGTGTCGAAGGTGGGCATTTGGCAATCTCCAAATCCCTTTGTTGCTCTTTCCAGTTGCGTGGCAAATTTGGGAAGCCTGATTACCAAAAACTAGTGAAACACAGAAAATTGTATTCTCAGTTCCCAGATAACAAAAGTGCCCACAAAGAAAAAGTAAACATCTGCTTCTGCCCATATGGTGGTGGGGGGGTGTCTGCCTGCCCATTTTATATCCTCAACCCACTCACCACAGTCTATGCCTCATGAGAAAAGCCACACTTAGTTTGGATGACCAGTCTTATTCAATGGGAAAAGCTACTCACTGCAGAAACCCTTCATGTTCTAAAGGCCCTTTCTCTCTTCATAACTGGTAGTCACGGGTTGTCGTTTTGGTATAGCCCACACTGGATTGACAAAGAGAAAAGCTCTTTTGTTCTACAACCCCTGACGCCATTTATTCTTGGTTGGCCTAATGTTAGAGGGACAGAGCCACTAACCATTTCGGAACTGTTCCAGGAAGAGTCTTAGTTACTTCAGATCTACACTGACCTGAATCTCTGAAGATGTCACTTTCCAACTCAGCCAATGGTAGGACAGTAGGCCCAAGATGATCATCTTGAGAATTAAATTCCTGGAGGAAAAGAAATAAAAGTATTGCCTAAGAAAAAGTTTGCTTTCAGATCAAAGGAATCGTCATCGGGTATTTTCTCATCCTGCTCCTCTTGCCTCCCTCCAGGTGACACCTGGAGCAAGGAAGACCTCTTTTACCCTGCATTTGCACAAGGAGGTAGAGCAGCGTTTCCCAAACTTGACAATTTTAAGGCATGAGGACTTCAACTCCCAGAATTCCACAGCCAGCGTTGCTGGCTGTGGAATTCTGGGAGTTGAAGTCCACATGCCTTAAAATTGTCAAGTTTGGGAAACACTGAGGTAGAGTGTGGACAGAACAAAAAGAGGGAAGCAGATTAAGCCCCAGGTGTCTCCTCTTTTCTAGCTACACAGTAACAGCAAAGATACAAATGGCTCTTTTTATTATAAAATTAGAAATTATGTATATCATGATTTATCTCACTTCTGCAAGCAGTTTGCCTCTCTTGTCCTATCACATGCTTGTGGACGGCACAAATTGTTTTATGGGGAATGGGAAAGAAAGACACTGAGGGCTGAACTCTTCCTGTGCAACACCGCTGGTGAAATGGCTTGTAAGTCCCTTTTATAAATGGCTAGTAATATTGCAACAACGGGATGCAGCTGAGCCCAGCCCACCCTGCAATTTGAGCTGTGAGATTTTGCATTACCTGCTAATGGCAACGTACACCTCCAGCACTGGCGATTCCTGTTTCTCCCACGCAGCCAGGAGATTGTAAAAATAGGGCATGAGCAAGTTAATGAGAGACACCACCAGAGGCAGGGCCAGGAGCAACAACTCTTTCCCAGCGTGGCTGTTTTTCAAAAGCTCCCTGTGCAGAACCTGGGGAGGAAATCATTCACATGCATTTATATTCCACTTTTTCACTAGGAAATCGAGACGGCATAGAAAGAGTCTTCCCTGATGCCGTTATTCTTTATCTGCATCCCACCTTTATCATTTTTACAAATAACTCAAGGCAGCAAACATATCCATCACACCTTCTTCCTCCTATTTTCTCCACAACAACAACCCTATGAGTTGGGCTGAGTTGGGTTGAGTTGGGCTGAGACAGAGTGATTGGCCCAAGATCACCCAGCTGGCTTTCCTGGCTAAGGTGGGACTTGAACTCACAAACTCCTGCTTTCTAGCCCGGTGCATTAACCATTAGACCAAACTAGCTTTCCCACGACTACACTATAAGCAAATTGGGATAGGCTAAGGCAAGGGTAGGCAACCTTGGCTCTTTTATGACTCGTGGACTTCAACTCCCAGAATTCCTGAGCCAGCCATGCTGAGGGGAAGGGAGAGGCTTCCAAGCTGAGCCATGCTGGCTCAGGAATTCTGGGAGTTGAAGTCCACGAGTCATAAAAGAGCCAAGGTTGCCTACCCCTGGACTAAGGTGATTGGCTCAATGTCACCCAATGAGCTCTATGATTGAGTAGAGATTTGACATACAGTTACCCTGGTTCATGTCCAACATCTTAACCAATGAGTGTATCATGCTGCCTGGCTATTCAATGTATCACATGACCAAAGAATGCATGAAACCACCAGGTATACCAGCATGTCCATATTCAGTGCAATGGAACTGTTGGTGTGGAACATGGAGAGTTTCCCTCAAACTGAACTTTTGCTCAAATCCCAATAGACAAGTTGGGCCACTGTAATTATTTAGCAGAGTGTGTGCAAAAATTCCACAATGACTGAAGAACTACTGCTTGTTGGGAACAGCCATCTTGGAAAAGGAGCTTCTTTTACTGCAGTTAAGATGGCTGATGGTAGCTCAATGCTCTTGGCCCCAATTATGTTTCTGCTGAAAGTAAGAGTTAATTTTTATTCACATGAATGGTTATTTTATAGAAGCTAGGTATAATTATTGATAACCACAGTGTGTTTGGTCTCTATTTTTACAACTCCCATCGGTCAAGCATGAAATGTTGGCTGAGTGTGATAGGAACAATAAGACAATATGCCTGGAGAATGCAAAGCTGGGAAACATCACTCTATATAACAACCTATGCTCTGTTACATCTATTTATTTTCTTCTCTGATGTATAAATTACATTTTTAATCTGTCCAATAATGGGAGCTTTCTGGCAATAGATCAACTTTTTATTATTATTATTATTTTCTTCAGTTTAATTGTGTCTTATTTTCAAAGACTGCCTGGATAAGTCCCTGCAATTTTGTTTTGGCAAGATTTTTCTGCTAGGTGCCTACGGCAGTATATAAATGCATGAATCCAAGACTTACTGCTATTGGTATAAATGTCCTGTGCAGTGGCATCCCCCAGGAAGGATAAAAACAGGCAAGATAGCAGTTGCAGCTATGCAACTGAAGTCTTGCCCCTTTGTACATTGTGTGCTACAACCATCATCTTGCCTATTTTGACTTTCCTTTGAGAAAGACTGCCACTCTTGAGCCTTGATTTATTGTATGAGCTCAGAAAATGACCTCATTCTCACGATTCTCTCCCAGGAAGTAGGAGCAGGTATCTGAAAAGGGACCCTATTGCTCACATACCTGGTGTACATATTCAGAAAAGTAGTGTATACCAATGGCAGTGCCTGCAACAGTGCTCAGGGATACAGTCCAGGCCACCAGCAAGACTACGAGTTCCTGCAGCTTCTTAGAAAAGCTTAAAGAGGATTCCAGCCTCTGCTCAGCCAGACACTCCTGAAAAAAATGAGAGGGAAAAACAGGATATGTATACACAGAGGGGGAGAAAGAAGGAGAGGGAGGGAGGGAGGGAGGGAAAGAAAGCTGAGTTCATGATTAAAAGGAATTAAGCCTGTGACTCAGTAATGAAAGTGTAATAATACAGTTATGTCTTACACATAAGTACATTCTCAATGAAAGAAGTCAGCACTGATTTTTTGTAAAGTAAATCTCTGGAGAGGGACTAGAGCTTCAAAAGTGAACAGTAGGCTTTAAGTGGGAATGCGAGGTAAACAAAAATAGGCAATTACAGGAAAAGACAAGTTTCAGGCTAATTACATTGAAACCTCCAGAGAACATAATGTCTTATCTTGGATGCAATTTACATCTCTCCAGATGCTCAGTACTACAACTCTGAGAACGCTTTGCCACCGAGTATGAATAAGCCAGGTTTCCTATATTGGCCATGTCCTTTCTCCTGTTGCCAAACAGATAAGGTGGGAAATTTTTGTCGTTGCTGCTGCTGGTATGAGGATCAAATTTCCATGGAGTAAAATCTACTCTGTGTAGTCAGTGACACATCACTAGCCATTGCACCCCTTCTCCCTCTCTCCACCTGCCAAGGAAGGGACAGATAACTCCCTGTCAAAGGACTGATCTGACTGCTTGCAGAGACCAAAAGCTGTGAATTGCTCACTCTGTCTAGAGTTTCAGAATGAAGAGGCACACTGGTACATACAAGCTGCTGCATTTTTCTCTCGTCCCCCTATAAAATGCACTACGCATACTTATTTCTTTCAGATAGAATCCCTTTGTCCTTACTGTAGTATGAACTTGTTGAGACAGAAAACATCATAGATTCTGGTTTGATTCTTGTTTCCTAAATTGCCCTTAGCATGAGGGGCAATAAACATTTTAGGCACCACAAGCGATGGTACTATTGCTAGCATGGTTGAGGTAGTTAGCGATAGGGGAAAAAAGAAAATAGCTCAAGCATTCAATTAGAACATGATTTGAAAAACTGTAAGCATTCAGCCGAAGGATGCATTAGGAAGTTGGGAATTAGTCCCCCTTCTTCCTTGTTTTGCAAACTAGGGCTGTAGCAGCAGGCAAGATGGCAGTCTGAATTGACAGCTACTGGCTAACCTACTTGAAGAAAGATTGGTTGAAAATGAAATAAACTCAAATAAACCTGCGACTTCTCATTTCTATTCTCTGTTTCACTAACATTGAAGATTTTATTTCCCAGTTAATGTAGTTCTTGCATTTTCACAGACTACATAGCTCTATTCAGCACTTACCTTCAAATGTGTGCGAATGTTCTCACTCTGGAGTTGGACTGAGCGTTTCTGAATCATTTTGTAATCCCAGGAACAGAAGACTTTGACTGCCAGGTTACTTGATGCACTGCCTACACGGTAACTTTCCCCAAAGGAGTGAGACATACTGTGAGGGGGGGAAAAAAGCCATTAACTATGTGCTGGTTAGAGAAGCCATCCATTTTAAACTGTTCTCCAAGGAACAGCTTTGTGGTCACTCTGTTAGCTGCCAGCATGGAATTAACAATCTGGCTGAAAGACTGGCAGGGCTGTATTTAATAGGCAGGTATGCCTATGTCAGAGTGTAGATAAGCTTAATACTATAAATTTGAGTAAATTACCTGAGGCAAGATTGCTAAGAGCACTGGGAAAGATAGAATAAGTGTATATTCCGGGAAACAGGAATAATGTTAAGAGTATTTGATATCACACCATTTCTCGGGAAAAAAAAATGGTGTTTTTGAAAATGATGGCTGTCAAGTTATTTAATTATTTAAATCTGTTCTAAATGATTGTATTAAGAAGTCTGAAATTGTCTTGAAACAATCTACAGTATTTACGTTCAAATAATTTGTGTAAATTATACAATATAAGTTGCAATATAATCCTAAATTGCAGAAATCAGACCTCTCACAAACTCAGTGAGGCTAATTTCTGAGTAACCATTTCTTTTGTTTTCTTAGTGGCAATTCTATATATCAGTCTGATTCGTCCAAGATGTCCTACGATCCTTTGCTCTTGGTCCAAATGCCAGGATTCTTGAAATACAAAAGTCTGGGTGAGCAGCAGAGCTTCCTTTCCCTGGTGCTGAGAACCACCAAGAAAAATAAATATTGATAGGTAGGAGGAAACCACTTGGGCTAATGATAAAAATAATATTTATTTAAATCCTATGTGAAAGGAATGCAGGTACACAGTAAATGCAGAAGGCTGGTCTTATCCCAGGCAGAAAAGAAAGGAGCAGCTGGACTCCTATGCCAGGGCTTTTCAACCAGTGGTACGGGTACCACCTGTGGTACACTGGCACCTGGCAGGTGGTACATGACCATCCTAGAAAAGTGGTAGTGGGGGAGGGGAATGAGCTGAACCAGTGGCAGCACCGCACAAGTCTGAGCGAGAGATGGCTGGAGCTGCAGGGCTGTCAGGGCTCAGCGGAAGCGCCAGGATCAGTGCTGCTTTCCAGCTGATCGGCGCTTCTTCGGGGCTGTCACGGCTCAGTGGAAGTGCCAGGATCAGCGCCAGGCTCCAGCTGGAGCTCGGCAATGATCCTGGTGCTTCTGCTGAGCCCTGAAGAAGCACCAATCAGTTGGAAAACAGCACTGATCCTGGTGCTTCTGCTGCGCCCAGAAGAAGCACCGATCAGCTGGAATATTGCAGCATCTCCAGGGTCTTGAGATTTACATTCAGATGCTTGGCAACTGATTCATATTTATGACGGTCACAGCATCCCAGGGTCATGTGAAGTGATCAAAACCTGCTGCAACCACCCAGCAGATGGGGGGAATAAAAACCAAATACCCCCCCCCTGCTGCCAATCCTCAACAGAAATGCTCACAACAATGAAAACCTCAGACAGGAGGAAGAGCGCCGCCGGGCGCTGTCTTGCACGGCTGTGGCCTGGGGGGCACTTTTTTCAGTGCCATTGTAACTCTGAACAGTCACTAAGCGAAGTATTGTAAGTCGAGGACTACCTGTACTTTATCACTTTTTTCCCTTTTTTTTTTTTGGTCATCAAGTTTTTGACACCTTGCTAGGCGACTGGTGGTACTCGGATTGTTCTGGACTTCGTATAGCTCTATGTAACCCTAACTAGAGAGCATGTATCAGTATGTTAGAATATCTGGCAGTTATTGGGTTAAATGCTAGGTATGTTGATGGGTCAGTGGGAGGAGTCTCAAAAGGTCATTGGTCATTGGGAGACTTCCTGGACACAAGCCAGATGGGAATCCTTTGTTCATCCAGCCTCATGTCTCCTAGCCACATGGCTTGGAGATCCTTTGCCAACATGTGATGCTTAGCAGAAGAAAAGGGGAAAATTCAGTATCAATTTAACTATAGGAATGAACAGATATGAAAAGGCCAGATGCATCTACAGCATAGTAAGTCTCTGCTTAGAATTCCTGGACAATAAATATTCGTTATGAAATCATTTCTCTCGAGTCATCTGTCTGTTTTAGACTGAACTCAAAGCAATGTGTTCTGTCTGGAACAGAACACAGATAATGCCATATCTTAAAAGTGGTACAATGGGTGAAAAGGTTGAAAAACCCTGTCCTATGCAAAGGGAAGAGAGTAGGCAGCTCATCTTACCTGTAGATCAAGAGAAAGCAGGTTCCAAAGAAAGCGCTTCCGGTAACAAAGAGGTAGGCCAGAGGCATATTGTAGGACATCTGGCTACGCATGTGTTGCCTGTAATGGGTGTTATTAGCATCAGGGGCATTAAGCGTGAAATTACTGTAGTAGCCATAGTACATCAGTGTGTGACTGAAGTAGCCCTGTGAAGAAAAGAAATTATTGTCAATCCTTTGGAGGGTTATCCTTTCCTGAAGAAGATGGCCCTGGCTGTAACAACACTGAAATATTTCACTCTTTATTAAAATCACAGCCACAGATTATTCATGGAAATGGTCTTACATACATGACGATATCACACAGAAGTAACCTATACTCCTTGGGCTATTCCAAACACTGTTCTTTTGTTTCTGGAACAAGTTCACATTTCCAGAGTATAGACTACAAGTAGAAACACTGGTAGTGAACAGACATCTATCAACCGTCCAGACATATTGCTACAGACTAAAAGTCAACAGGTGTGTAGTTTACTGTGACAATCTAATCTGTTAGATTGGCAAGCAAAAGTTTGACTCTGGTAAAAGATTATGAACTGAAAATCAAACTCAGAATTGACAGACACTAATAGCTTATATTTTTCCCATTCTGTCTCATAGTGCAGGAATCAGGCTTTGTCTGGATTTTTAAACCATCTTTTCAAGGGCTAAGCAAACACTGCTGTGCAACTGAAAGGATTAGAGCACGGCTGTCAAACTTGATCGCGTCACATGATGTATTGTGACCTATCGCAATATTTTTTGCCTTTGTGGAGCCAGGGTGGGCGTGGCCTGCGTGTGACGCATCCAGCCCATGGATCCAGTTTGACACCCCTGGATTTGAGGGAAACACGTCCCTATAAGTATTCAAAACTGCTGGACGATACACTCTATTCATTCGATTAGTAAAGGAAAGCGATCGGATTTCAGGAATACTCACTGCTCCAGTCAAGAGATCAAACCCTGTGAAGGCCACACTGTTAGGTATGGCAGAAGGGAAAGCAGCCTGCACAACAACTACAAAGACCAGCAGGATCAGGAACATAAAGAGATTGAAGAAGAGCAGCGTCCTAAGGAATTGGAAATAAGAGAGGATACTAGAGCCAAAGCGGCCGCTGATCTCCTTGAGGGAATAATGCCAGGGCTGGAGAATAGGAATGAGGGACAGCAGATTGTACCAAAAATTCCGGAAGCCCTGCAAGAAAAATAGGATACAGTAGGGTCAACTTCAGATGAAAACATGGCCAGGATGACGATTTTGGAGTAATCATCCAATCCTGTTTATTTGCCACAAAATAACAGTATAGTCCAGTGGTGGCGAACCTATGGCACGGGTGCCAGAGGCGGCATTCGGAGTCCTCTCTGTGGGCACACGTGCCGTTGACCCAGCCTTGCCTCCCCCCATGACACCCTCCTCACCAGCAGCCCTCCTGGAGAAGGGTCGCCTCTGAGTGTGGCCCACGCGGAGCAATGCAGTCAAGGACATGGCAGCTAAGCATTGTAGACAAGACTCTGCCCTCATGCCCAATCGCGCACAGTTGATGCTGCGGGGCGCGGGCAGAGGGCGTGGCTGCCATGGCGCTGCTGGGCGATCTGTGGCGGGCCCTGGAGGCGATGAGTGGCCCTGAGGGCAGGTGGGGTGGGGGTGGGGCAGGGCCAGTTTTTGGGCACTCGGTCTCTAAAAGGTTCGCCATCACTGGTATAGTCCAACGTGTGTCAGAAATGTTAAACATGACACTCCAGCCTTATGAGACTCTCTCAGTCTTATTGTGTCATAAAAGAAATAGGGATTGCAATTACCTACTTGAAGGAGTATTGCAAAAAATTAAATGTTTGAAACAACATTTAGCACAATAGAAATTTGTGGTAACTGACTCTTTTCTCAAGCCCAGAACACTATTAGCAAAAACATGAAAATATATGGAAAGAGAAGTCTTCCAGGAACTCAGATTGTTGAACTCATGTCAAAGGGAATGCCATATACTTCTTCCTCGTCTCCCTCTTGTGCTATAAAAAATTGTTGCTGAAGAGAAAGATTTGCAGCTTCCACTTGGAGTGAAGAAATATCCCGTGCCTCCGAGTAGGAATTATTTCTATTTGCTTGACAAGTTATGTTTCTTGACAAGAAAAGCACAGCAGCCCTCTTTCCTATTTTCCCAAAAGTTCTAGCCTGTTTTGCTGGGCCTGTTTGAACCAAAAGCCACTTTCTCCCCATCCTGTTCGCCAGAATTTGGCAAACAGCAAACCCCCTGCTTCATAGTCAGTGCAGTAACCTAGAAAGATCCTCCTAAAAGTTGCTGATGCCTTCTTGATAAGTATATCAGGAGTTGACATAAAGACCTTTTAGAGTACTTTTCCCAACTCTTTAAATAGACACAAATTTCACAGAAAGGCTCCAGTGAAAGCTTCCTTTCTCACAGCAATGTGAGAAAGACACAGGAAGTCCTCTGAGTCTGCTTGTTTCTCACCTGCCGCAACAAAAGTCAAGTGGGGTACAGGGCTTACTATTAGGAAGTGGTATTTAATCCAGCTGCAGTAAGACAAGCGACCCGTTGACTTGGGTTTCCTCAAGGTGCCTGAATGCCCACTTGAATTCTGCCTGTAAGAGAGGCGGGGAGGGAGGGGGGGGGAGAGAGAGAAGTAAACTTAAAACATAGCAAAAGTTGTTTTGGGGAGAAAGAGCAGTGAGGTACATTCTCTCCTCCAAAAGCATCTTATGACCAGTACACTAACAAGGCTTAAAGGCACTAACTTGAGTCTGCGCTTCTCAGCCAAGCTCAGAGGCATCATCTGCAGCATGTGGTTCCGTTGTTGTACCGGCAGGTTCTGGAGTTCTTTGACCAGCAAAATATACTTGGCTACGGAGGAAGTGCAGAGGTGATCAGAGGTCAGGCAGCCCAACGGCATCTCCAGTGCAGACATTTTGCTTATAGAAAGGAAAAAGGTTGCTTTCCTTCCTCCACTTTTGATTGGGATCACCTTTTTTTTGTTGTTTAAGGTATAGGAAAGTGAAAAAAAGAAACAGGGCTTTCTGTATTATGGCCTTTCATGGCAAAGCCTGACCAAGAAAAGAACCCCTGACAAAGTCATCTTCACAGGTTAAATAAGGGAGCGAGAGTACTCCCAGGCCTTCTGGAAGCATCTTCCGTCTCTTTGAGTGAGGAATATTATGATGGCCTCCCCCAAATCAAGTTTGACTCTTCGGGACTCCCTGGATACATTCCCAGTTTCCTTCTCCCAGAATACTTCCTAACTTCGCTTTCTAGCATTTGCCCATCTATGTCCCAATGAGGTCAAACCCTGCTTGGGTTTGCAAAATCAATCAAAGATGACTAGCTGCTCCACCGAGCAGAACATGTTGTAACCCTTTGTTACTCTACTGTGAGAAGCACTGAGCAATTATAACACCTGGATGGCTGGATCACATACTGAGAATGATCAAGGTGATTTCTCTGTGATTCTCGTAACAGCTGCACGATACGTTAAATACACACACTTCTATTTTTCTTGCACGACTTTTCTGTTTAGCAGGCATCTTCCTACTCTTTTTAGTCAACTTACAGTCTTCTTCTCTGTAACTGGAATCCAACTCTAGAGACAGCTGTCGAAAACTAGGCCGTGCAGAACGGGATGCTTCCTGGAGAGGAGCACGGTGGCTCCGACGACGGCGTCTGGCAGTAGTGCAGTTGTAATACTGGGACAGGATGGCTCCTCTGCTGTGCCCTGCAAACAAAAGGGAAGACCATCACTATGGAGGGGAGAAAAAGATGGTTCTCTATGCTAATTCCCACATTTCACGTGCCCCATCCTGGAATTCTTCTTCGAAAGAAGTAGGCTGGGGCTACAGGGGAGCATCACAACTCACCAATAGTCCGGCTGGGCATTTTGGCAAGGATGCGCAATGTGGTGGAGGAGTAGTCAGGGTGCTCTACCAGCTGTGCATCTGGGTTCCAAGCTCCAGTCCGACCAGAGGGAGGAACCAGATTTTCTGGAGAAAAAGAAAAGCCCCAGATGCAACCTCTGCATTGCCAAGTTGCTATGAATTGTCGTTGTCAAAGCTGGAATCTCCAACATCTTCCCTTCTTCCTCCTCTGTGCCCATTCCCCAAATGAGCACAATACTTTTCCTGAGCATTTTACAACTTAGACATTCATTCTAAATTTATTTTACTGTTTCCTACAGCAAATATTTATAACATGACAGATTACCAGGTGGACTAAGTCGCTCCCTTTTGTTTACAGGATAGAGATCCTTGTGCCAATACAGTTGTGTATAGGCAGTTGTGTTTGAGAAAAAACAAAAGACTCCAAATCCAAGGTTCACAAATAACAATGAAATGCTCAAAATCAGCTCTATTAGCAACTGTAGGTAAAATTCTTAGCAAGCATTCAAGACTCATATACCACATCATAGAGCTTTGCAGCTTCTCTGGGCAGTTTTCAATGTCAGCATATTGTTCCCAACAATCTGAGTCTCATTTTGCCAACCTCAGAAGGACAGAAGGCAAAATCAACCTTGAGCCCCGTCAGGATCAAACTCCTGCCTGTGGGCAGAGTTAGCCTTCAATAGTGCACTTTAACCACTTCCCCACTTCAGCTCAAATACAAACACAGCATGAAAAAAGTCTAGTGCAGAGCCCCTAAGTCTCATCAACATTTTAAACAAATCACGGAAATGAGTTGTTTTTGAAGGGGAGGAAAATAATATTCTAACCTTTTGATTGAGAGGAGAATAATATCCTAACATTCACTGTCCTAATGGACATATGAATCATTTACTTCCTGTTTCAGGTGTTTGAATGCAGCTGCCCCATGAAATGAACCACTGAAATGCAGACAGAGGTTTCTCAGGCTTCTTCCACCTAGTCTGCTGACCGTGGCAGGAAGATGCCTTGGTGATTTCAGGAAGACATGGACAAAAAAATGCGGTCTTTTCCATATTACAATTTCAAACTATAATCTAACCAGTAGTTTTCATCCCAAGTATAAATCTAAATCCCGAATATTAAATCAGTCAATATCTCTTAGAAGCCTTTTTAACCCATTAAGTGAAATTTTAAGTCCCATTTTTAAATCTGACTCTGGCTTTCTTTTTCTGCCAAGCGGGTTTCCATAACAGCGCCTCTATATCATCAAATAAATGGAAAAGATTTAAAATGAGGAGCCATTAGGATAAGAAATAGAATTTATATGTGAAATAGACTAAGAATATTTTTTTGGAATAATATGTCTATTTTACAGATGATAATCACTCTGTAATGGAATAAGAACAAGGAAATGGATTGTGATAATGGAAGATATGGTATTAGTAACTGAGGAGTTATTAGGATAAGAAATAGAACATTAAGAATGTAATTTTTGGAACAATATGACTATTTTAGATATCATAATTATTATGAAATGAGGGAAATTAGGGATACCCAAAGTGTAAACAACATGTTTATTCAAGGCTAAATTGAAATATGGTAATTGGAATTAAGTAAAGCTTAAAAACAGGACTTGGATTGGTATTAGTAAAAAAATTTTTTTTGATAATTGTATTGATTGATTGAACTCTATTTAGAAATGTATTAATTTGAATATGTCATATTAATTGTGGGAAATAGAGAGGGAACTTTTAAGGAGTTAACCTGAATTATACACATATGACTTTGTTTTTGGATAATTGATTACCCCATCACCATGTTGTTTCCTAAGCACTTTGATGTAAAAATTGAAAAATTAATAAAACTTGTTAAAAAAAAATGCGGTCTTTAGCCAGGGGAACAGATTGCCTCCAGAAGTGGTGGGTCACTGGAGGTTTTTAAGAAGAGATTGGACCGCCATTTATATCTGGAATGGCACCGGGTCTCCTGCCTGAGCAAGGGATTGAACTTAAGACCTCCAAGGTCCCTTCCAGCTCTGTTAATGCTCTATTCTGTCTTCAGTTCATTCCTGATCCATCAGGAAGACAACCTATGTTTACCTTTCCTCTTCCATTTTTCAAGAGGCGTTTGCAACTTTCTGACACACCGTCAGATGATCTGCAGCACATTGCACTGAGGAAACTTAAAGAGCTGGCAGTTGCTCTGATTGGCCACTTGAGCCTGCTGCAGAAATGCCCCTTCTACCTTCTCTGCCCATTGTTTTTCAGGGCTATCTGCCTTGGGCTCTCCACAGGGCTCTCCCCCTGTGCCAAAGAGCCAGGCTCTCTCCCTTCTTTTGCCTACCAGCCTGATCTAGCAGCAGATCCCCAAGCCAGCAACACTGGTAGAATGACAACAACTCTTCAGCTACCAATTCTCCCATCCCAGGAAGGAACTCTGTGGCACTGGAAAATGGTTAGGGTGAAGGTGGGAGAAAAGTTACTCTTTAGCCACCCTACAGCTAGAATTCAACTCCTTGTCTAGCCCCCACAGAGCAGGCACAGCAATACCTGACAGCAATAGCACTTAGACTTAGATACCTCTTCATAGTGCTTTACAGCATTCTCCAAGCGGTTTGCAGAGTCAGCCTATTGCCCCCAACAATCTGGGTCCTCATTATACCCACCTCGTAAGGATGGAAAGCTGAGTCAACCTTGAGCCGGCCAGGATCGAACTCTTCGTGGTGAGCAGAGTTTGCCTGCAATACTGCATCCTAACCACTGCGCTACCATGGCTGATCTATGGGGTTGGCTAGGTAGATATGCTTGTGCACCAGGTCAAGCAATCCAACATAAGGCTGCTTCCATGTGGCATCATGGTAAAAGAAGGGGCAGGTCTCGTCTCTTGCTCCAGCTTCTTTTCCCAGGAGTGACGTGGGAAGTAGAACAGATCAAAGAGGCAGAGAATGGCTCCTTTGGGGCAACAGGTAGACCTCATTTAGCTACCACGATTGAGACTAGTAACTCAGGCATTAAGCAAAGTGGTTGCTAAATGAAGCCGCGCTTATGATCTTACTTCAGCTTTTCTTTGCTTTTCAGACTTACAGAACTCATAAATGCAAGCTTTGGTTCCCAAGTTACTTTCTCGTCATCACTGTAAGGCCAAATGGTCACTAAATGAGGCAGTTACTAAACAAGGACTATCTATAATTCTGTCTCTTCCAGCAAAGATTCATTCTGTGGCAGAAGATCAAAGATACAATTTTGTGCCATTGTATGTCAACCTCTTCCACTGGCAAATGATCCTTTAACACTATCATGTAAAAATATTCTCAGTAAAATGTGTTCATGCCCGATCCTGACCCAGCTCTCTTGCTGAGCCACTGGATCCTAAAGGTCAGAAAAAGAAGATAACAAAATTTTCTGTGTTGGCTGAGTTCTTCCTAGATGGTGGGATCCCCCTGTAGCCCTGGTTCTTACTCACTCATAGATCCCACATCTTGCTTAGTCCTCTGGTTCTGATCTGGCCTACTACTGTCTATAGGCTCACCTCTATCTCCAATGCCCTTTCAGTTATCTTATCTAGTTTCATGTTAATCTTGCAAAAAAGGTTAATATTACTACACCTGCCACCAGTACCATTTTCATAAATAGAACTAGAGCTACATAATTCTGTTATTACATTGAGGGAAAATGCTAGGAAGAAAAAAAATAGAAGTAAGTACAGCAACAGGGACTGGAGGACTTGGGAACATGGCATTTCATCCAGCAGGAGCACAAACTTTTTAAAGGTAAATCCTCTGCTATATAGGCAATGAAATCTTGGGCTTTTTCTGAAATCTGTTGTATGTCCTTAAAAGGATGGGCTTACTTGTTTCCACGGCATCTAGGAACCCATTAGATTAATGGAGAATCAGCTAATAGTATTTTTGCTGTACATCTTAAAAGAATTGGAATCTCCCATACAAGATGGTTATGAGGATAAAATGTGATCATACTTTTTACTGTGAACAGGCTTGTTAAATGTAGTTAATAAGCCAAGGATTTTTGTTTAGCTATAGGTGTTAGTTGTACAGAGATACAATGATTGAAAAGAAAGAAAATGCTTTCTAGAAAACATCTCTTCATCCATATTTTGTTACGTTAAAAGCTGAGAGTAACATCAGGTTTTCGCATTGTTGTGTGAAGAAAATCAGGAAATATCACTTAAAAGTTACGCATCTTTCTCCTTCACCCCAACTATTTGTCTACAAATTGAATATCCCTGATAATCATCAGGAAGTCTCTGTGCTATATAGATATGGCTTGTCTCACCTTTGCTCCTGTTAGTCAGATCTTGCATCTCCACCAACTCTTGTTCAGCCAAACTGCTCTGCTCCTTAATTAGCTGGTGGAAGGAATCATGCACGGCCCCTTCATCATATGGACTTGGGTCTTGGCTGTGGGGAACAGAGAACTGGTCTGCCCAACTGTTTAATTAACAGGATCCCTTAAACAACAGCCTCTAACATCTCACCAACTTCACATGGGACATATTAGAACGTTACAGTTCTTTATAGCAAGCCATGGCAGAGTCTAAGTCTAAGACACAGGCAGAATGCATAAGAGGAATGGAAAATAACTAACCAGGTGATAAAATCTGGTTTACAAAGACTTCCCCTCAGGGCCTTCAGAGCCTTATGTAAGCATCTACTAATGGGAACCCAGGAGATCTACATAATAAGAGTGAAACTAAAGCCTTATATGTTTAAACAATAAACTACAAACAAATAACAAAGTCTTGATTATTACATCTTGGAAAGTAGTTTTATAACATAGAGATTAATTTCAGCATCATATATTTTAGCGCTCTAATAATTGCGTTTTATTGTTCCATTTTTTCCCAATTTAATTAAAATGTTAACATATTTCCATCCAAATTCTGTAAATCTTTATTACATAGCTATATACATTTCTAGTATGTTCTGTTCTAAGTCTGGAGAAATGATGATTATCTACCAATCTAATATTGAAGTAGAATGAATCAATCCCTGTTTCTTCCAGAATTTGTAATATATAAATACTGTACTTTTGATCTCTGTGGCTAAAAATTCTATTACTGGTAATAGTAATTTGTGGATCTTGGTACCTGTGGTTCAATAATGGACAAAACATGTTTCATACATCTTAAGGTCAGATCTAAGGCAGCAATATTCAAAACATTTAGAAGCTATGACTAATATTTTCCTAACACTGTAGACTATTCTGAGAATAACTGAAATCATGGTAGGGCAATTTATGCACTACCCACTTATTCCCAAGGATCTACACTGGAGATTATAAATAGTTCCGATAGTAGAGTTGAACTTTGGGGTCCTTAGTGCTCTCTGAGCTTGGAGAATTTCTTGCAAACATTTCATTACCAAACTAGGTAACATCATCAGCGCATATAAATAGTCCATTAACTTTTTTTTTTCAATGTTGATAATGATTTGCATTTGCTTCCGGAAACTTCTCTCTCCAATTTTCATAAACAGGCAACAGAACTCCCGCACACCAACATTCCTTCCCATGCTTTATGCTAACAAGAATTCTACTTTTAGTATTCTGATTATTCAATATAGAAAAAGAAAAGTCTCATTTTCAGGCTTTTTAAAAGTAGTTTGCTTTGAAATCAATACCTGCTAATTTTCAGCTTTGTACCTACTTTGGAAGTACTCTAACCATTTAATGACATGCTTTCCGTTTCTAAGGCAGGAATGAATAAAGTTGTTATAAACTTTTTAAAATTATTTAAAAAAGAACCACACTCACCTGGCAGGATCTCCATTCTCAAGGTCGTGAAAGGTGAAAGTCACTGTGTGGGACATTTTGATAAATAACTCCACAAGTAATTTGCTGGCCTTTGCACTTTTCAGTTCCACCACATTTCCAAATGAAGGTTACAGGAAGAATCAATGTCACACGAAGCTGGTTCCATTGAGGCAATTCAGGCTCCGCATCTTCTAACAAATTGTTTAGACTGTGGTCTAATATCTGATGTCTTCTTATTCCCTCTCAAGATCAAAGAACAGCAGGACACAACATTCAAGCCTATATGCCATAAAGATCACAACTTGAGACACACGGAGCTATACTGGGCTTTCCCGCCTCCTCCTACTACAAGATTTAGAAAGTGTGTATCGCAAGAGCAGCCTGGTCCGCTGTGAGCAAATCACACAAAAAGGAAGGAAAACAAGGTCCAGACAAAGGCTGCAATTCAGTCTGTATGCCTGCTTGTCAGACAATCCAAATACAGCTGCTGGTGCTCACACTACGTACTTCTCTGACTTTCAGTCGTACAGCCAATCATTTCTGCAAAGGAAAGCAGAAGCTCCCTTGCGCTTACCTGCAGGTGCATCTCTTGCTTCCACTAGCAGAAGACTTCACATAAAGTTTCTCTTGACCAGCTCCAATCCTTGTCAAGCAGCCCAGCTGTCACTAGGGAGATAAGTAACTCTGCATTTCAATACTCCAGGATGGGCTAGGCTTCCAAGGGCTAGTAAAACCCAGTTCCTGCATTCCTGAGAGGAGAGTGTGAGTGAACACCAGCAAATGAAGCAACCAAGCTTCCTGCCTGACGGGAAGTTTGTTTCTACCACTGACTGTGCAGGTTCAGGGGACTGAAACTCTCAATAGAGGATGAGAAGAATGAAGAAAGGAAGTGAGGTTGTTGCCTATGAAAGATAAAAACGGAGCATCCTGTCAGGGTTCAACACCAGGAAACTGCCTAGCTCATTCCCTGCCGCTCAGCTCAGCAAGAGTTGCAACATGCTTTTACTGTATTCAGAAAGATATTTTGTTTTTGTACTTTGCTATACTGATAGCGAAGAACTTTATGTCATCTTTGCTTTTTGAAATTCTAAACTTGTGGTTTAAGTATAAGGTCAGTGCGTGCACCATTTCTGGGGAAGTGATTAAGTAATTATCTTGACCAGGACAGTTCTTGACCTTACTTAAGGGGAATGATAGATAATGTGAGAGAGTTCAGACTGAGAAGCAGAAGCTTCTCAGTCTGAACTCTCTCACATTATCTATCATTCCCCTTAAGTAAGGTCCCACATGCTGGCTGTCTGCAGATCTTAAGACCTTGTCAAAATGAAACTTCATCAAAATGGCAAGAAAAAGACAACAGCAAACCAGTCTTGACCTGTTTTAATAAAAAAAAACGTGATTTTAAGTGGAGCTTGAGACAAGACCTTGCACATTTTTATCTTCTGATACAGGGACAAGGATGGTCCACCCCAGAGGTTGAATATGAACTATCAGACATCTTTGTTCCAGCCTGATAAAGACAGAATCCAAACTTCTGGAGGAACTCAAGAGTGGTCTGAAACACAAATCCTCAAGCCTTGTTATGTATTCGCACGTCCCCTCTGTTGCAAAAATTAGAAGTCAGTTCCAGCTTAGTCACAGCTTCGGGGCAAAGATTGTTGTGAAGTAGCAGCTTTCAGTGCTTTGTAGAGCCTTAATCTTTTCCTGACTCCAAAATACACAAGGGGTAAACAAAGCTAGAGAGAGTCATGGCTATGGGTGTGGCAATAAAAGGCACAGCAAATTTAGCTTGCCTAACAGCTGCTGTTTTAAGTTTTAAGCTGAACTACTACTTCCTGATAGTCCAAACTTTAACATACTGGGCCTCAGCTATGCAAGCTGTTATCCTTGGTGAACAGATGAGGCAGCAGTAAAGCTCTGGAACTTTATTTCTTTCCTGGGGTTGATGGCTCTCCCAGTCCTCTTGTATGAAGGAAAGCACCCAATACAGAATGAGCCAAACAGGATTTCCCCAGTACTGGCTGGGGAATTCTGGGAGTTGAAGTTCACGTCTTAAAGTTGCCAAGGTTGAACATTGCTGCTCTATATGGAATGTCTTTTCGCATCCAGCAGATGGCAGGGAGAACATCACTGCTCATCTCTCAGAGCAAAAAAACATCCCTTTCTTAACAAAATAACAAAGTTGAAAGGGACCTTGGAGGTCATCTAGTCCAACCCCCTGCTCAGGTAGGAAACCCTGTACCATTTCAGACAAATGGTTGTCCAATCTCTTCTTAAAAACTTCCAACAACTTCTGGAGGCAAGCTGTTCCACTGAATAATTGTTCTGTCAGGAAATTTCTCCTTAGTTTTAAGTTGCTTAGTTTTCATCCATTGCTTCTTGCCCTGCCTCCAGATGCTTTGGAGAATAAGTTGACCCCCTCTTCTTTGTAGCAACCCATTAGATATTGGAACAGTTTTCATGGAGAAGGAAAACAATTGCCCCCTAACTTGTTCTGATAGGAAGAAGGACTTGGGGAGAATGAATTGTCTCTCCACAAATTTTTATTTGTCAGAATAAAACAGAAAGGGGAACAGAAAGACTAATGGACCAGATGAGACAGGTATATTCCTGTTCAAACCATTTATCATGTTCCTTTTCTTTATTTTCCTAGATATCAGCTGGATTATTCTACTATTATAACCTGCTTGGGGTTTTTTGAGCAAACCTCTTGGTCAACGTTCCTCAGTTTTAGCAACTTTACGGTGAGTGGATTTCAACTTCCAGATTTCCCCAGCCACCTCGCTGGGTAGGGAATTTTGGGAGTTTGAGCCCATAGTGGGTTGGTGGTTTCACTTAACCAAAGATTCAGCAGGCTCTGGTACCGGTTTTTCTGCAATTTCCCATGACACTGCCTTTATCTTGATCCCAACCCATGAGTGAGACAGTCTTAAGTCACCTTTAGCTGTACTTGGTTAAATTGGTACTTTCCTGCTTATTATGACATAGCCAGGGGCAACCTGTATAGTTTTCTGTTGACTCAAGGCTGCCCAGGAGCACTTCAACTCAACTGTAGCAGCAAAAGAGAAAATCTCTCTTTTTTTTAATCAGGTGCACCTCCCTCAATGGTGTCACCCACCGTTTTTATTTAAAGCAGTGGTTCTCAACCTGTGGGTCGGGACCCCATTTGGGGTTGAATGACCATTTCACGGGGGTCGCCAAACAACGCAGTCCGCCATTTTTTCCCCCTTTTCCTTAGCTGTGCTACTCCCTTTTATTCTATTGGCTTTTGAAAGCCAATAGAATAGACTCTCTTGAATAGAGTCTAATTCTATTGGCTTTCAAAAGCCAATAGGAATTGTCCAGGCTGTCTCTGCCCTGCTGAGCCCGCCAAAAGTCCCATTCTGCAAACGGTACTGCATCAGTTGAGTAGTCCTCGACTTACGACCGGTTGAGTAGTCCTCGACTTACGACCGGTTGGGGGTCGCGGCATTAAAAAGGTTGAGAACCACTGATTTAAAGGCTTTTATGCAAATACAGCTGCAGCTAGATATTGGCACTTTCTTTGCAGCACCTCAACTTCCATTTATTGTTTAAAATTAAGTAGAGTATACACAAATTGTTAGATGATAGGGAACTTGGTGGGTGCCAAAGGAGTTGCCTACTTCTGCTCTAAAATGCTTCAGGTTTGATATGAGCAGCGTTGAGTTGTTCTTTTTTTTATGAAAGTTCAATTTATAACCCGTTACCCCCAGCAGACCCAGTAGCATGACTAGTGACATAGGGATTACACATAAATGTCAAGCTTCGTGTTCTTTCACTTCCACACAATGCAAGGAGCCAGCTGCTGAGAAAATGATATGCATAAAATGCATTTGCTTGCCCGTCATGGCTGCCTGCCTTCCCAATGAATTAGAAGCCTTTTGTCCTGCTTTGGCACCAATTCAACTGAATAGCAAAACTTTATCTCTATCTAAGCCAGTGTTTCTCAACCTTGACAATTTTAAGGCATGTGGACTTCAACTCCCAGAATTCCAGCCAGCATTGCTGGCTGTGGAATTCTGGGTGTTGAAGTCCACATGCCTTAAAATTGTCAAGGTTGAGAAACACTGATCTAAGCCATTCAAGGAGATGTATATACTTTTTTCAATCTGATTTGGAAGATATCTACTAAGGAGACCCTTGATCTGCACAATAAAAATTATCTGTACTTTCCCTGTTTCAATAATATTTTTGAGGGAGGTGTCTTCAAGTGGTTTTGCCATGCATATATATCATAGTTTATAGGATTCATAGTCTTCTCCCCTCCCCCAATCTGCTAGTGGGCCATGCTATTTTCTCTCTTAGAAGAAATACCAAAACCCAGATCAGACTGTTTTACTCAAATTCAGAAACAAAGTGCAATTGAAGATCTTTGGCAGCAACTACACCAGCTAGTGTGGCCCAAATCTCAATGAATTTTGCATCATTTATTGCTGGCCACACAGGGGAAGAATGTATAATTGGCATGGTCACTGCTGAGCTCTAAGGAGTCAATCAAGATTCAGGCAGCCAGCTCATTGCCCAGGGTCATTCTCCCTTTCACGTGTGCATGAACATATTATAAAAATTGCGTGTAGGTACAAGAGAATGAGCTAAGATAAATTAAATGATTTGTTCAGAAAGATTATATTCTCATAAATTTATTCCACAGTGCATATATTGTATAGTGAAACAAAAATGTTTTAACTCCCATAAAATAACCGGACTGCAGTTCTATACTTTTGTCAGTATCTATATGGTATTGCCCAGAGAAATTCATAATCATAACGCACAGTCCCAGGGGATAAGAGGGAACTGGATAAGAAGATACAAAAGTCACCACCCAACAAACTGGCTTCCAGCAGATAGCTGGCGAATGACCTCGCATGAGGTTATTTTTTCCTAGTTCTGCAAATTTCTCGGGCAGCTCAGTATAGCCATCAAAGAAAAACATAGGAAGAAAGCTGGTCGGGAGTGTCTCTAGTGCATTTGGTAACTCATTCCTCAAAGTAAAGATTACAGCCTGGTTACTTACCAACACAAGACTGTCCAAAGGCCACCTTAGCTCTTGGAAATTGTCACAGTCCCAAGGTAAAACAATGCCTCCATCAAGAGCATCCTATTCCACAGGCAACCCTTCTTTGCATTCTCTCATTCACGCAGCTTCGGAAGAATGGACAGGCTGCTTAACCCAGGCTTTTTGCTCCAACTGTGCCAAGCACTCCAGGCTGCTGTCTCATCTTCCACCCTCTCTTTTCTCTGGGCATATTCTTGGCAGCCACCTCTTTAAAATTAGCTGTCTGATACATCAGGGCATCCCAAAAGGGTTAAGAAAGGATCATTTTTCCAGAATCATGCTGAAGATACCAGCCTATTTACCTGGGCACAAGGTTATTACAATCACTCGTGTTTAAACTTGATCTCCAGGACCGTAGCAATTTATTATTATTATTATTATTTTGCTTCAAAGTGCTCCTCCAGAGCGAATGATGAAAAAAGTGGGGCAAACCTAATCCTAGAAAATATAGATTTATTTAGAAAAGGCGACAGGCTCATTTTCATCATCATAACTAAATTTTAAAGTCCAGAATTGTCAGTGCTTTCTTGTTTCTGAGATTTCTGCAGAGTTTTTCATTTTTTTTCATTAGAATAATAGACCTATGAGATCTATATTTAGCAAGAAGCATCACTTCTTCTTGAACTTCTTACTGGGAGTAAATTATGCAGTAGGTGGGTTGTAATAAGTGATATTTTATCATAAAGAAGCATCCCCAATTTTCCCAGGGAGAACTGCGTGTTAAAATCTTGCCTCTTTTGATTTACCTCTATATTATAGCTACTGCTTCTATTGGTCCTCTCAGATTTTCAAAAGGTAGAAAGATATACTATTTTTAAGCAAAAAATAAATAAAATGAAATGAAAACCCTGCCTTATTTGAATCCAATGCCTTAGGCTGCTACAATTAAATAATTAATTTTAAGATTCTCTCCAGGCCAAAAGTGCAAATGCTTTTGTGATTGTTTTTGCTTTGGGTTGGGAATGCATTAGAAAGAAAGCAAAATCATTTTTTAGTGCATCATTTGTATCACTCTTCTTAGTTTGCTTCATGGTTCGACACCCCTCCCCCCCTCCAGGACCAGGGCCTCGCTTCTTCTACAAGCAGCTTCGCGGGTGTGAGAAAGAAACACAGAGGTCACTTACTCCACGGAAGTATCCTTGTAGCCAAATCCCTCGGATGATTTTCCCGCCTGCGGCAAATCTTACGCTGGACAATGGAATTTCTGAGATCCAGGATGGCGGTCGCGGTAAGGGAGATCACATTCAGGCCCCAATTTGCAACCAAGAGACCCCCACACACACACGATTATTAAAATGAACAATAGTAAAACGTGCGATAAAAAGTAAGACCTTACGCAGTAAAGGAAACGGAGTCCTTTTACAACTCCCGGAATCACTGCATAGCCTTGCAGTTACATCAAGTATCTTTTTCACTAACCTTGTGAGTTATTCCTCCAGGTTTAATCAGGTAAAGCGCTCCTTTTCACACCAAGAAAACTTTTTCTCCAAAGGAAACCCCAGTCCCGGCGGCTAGAACACACCCTGTGCTTCACCTGAACAACAAAGGACTCTGGGAGCTGTAGTTCTTTTTTTCTGAAGCACCAAAAGGTGCTTTTGCATTTGCTCTAGGTTCTACACAACTGGAAGGGAAAACTGCTTACAAGCAGAAAAAAGTTTCTTCTGTCCAAATGAGTAATCTTCATCTCCAGTGAGGCCAACCATTCTATCAGGAGGCTTCATCAGCCCATGGCCTACAACTTCTAAGTGAATGTTTTTCAAGTTATTGTAAGTTTAAGATGTCTGGGCTTCAAACCTTACTAACCAGGGAGTTTGGGGAGTTGAAGTCCACACATCTTGCCAAGTTTGAAAAATCGAAGTCATCAAAATCATCTTTTCTCATAGTGGTCTTCTCTTGTTTAGCGACTTCTTTCCAGTTCCTTGGTATGTGTATAAGGACCAGTCAGAATGGGCATTGGTCTGGTATATAGAGCAAGAGCTGTGGATCCCATACATCAGAGAGGGAGGACAAGATGGGCTGAGTATTACAAATGTTACATATAAATATTTCTGCTCTTTATCATGAGGGGAAAAAAATATTTTAAAATTTATCTTAACCTTAAATTTAACTTGAGTGGTTCTTAGCAGAAGAGTAAAAGGTGCACTTTCTAAGACATTCTCAGAAGAAGAGTTTGAATTATGAGAAGTGTTGTATTGCCTCCTCTAAAAAAGGAGTAAGTAGATATCCCCCCCCCTTTTTTTTTCTGTACTAGATTGCTTACAAAGAAACTCCTTGCATGCAGTAGTTGCTTTCTCCTGGAAATGGATCCATATAAATTAATTTTGAGCTGAGTTTGATTCCTGGTACTTTCACAGAAATAGCTATGTAGCTTCTTGGCAACAATAAAGAATGACTTGCACTGGCCTTCTTTTGGGATATTTTTTTTTTTCAATTTCCCAATCTAGGGTACTGACATGGTATTCCCTGGAAATCTCCCTGTCAACTCCCAAGTCTGCTTAGATACTGTCAACCAGGTCATTATGATAATTAACATTCTACAGAATGCCTATGGCTGTCATTGCCTATGATCTTTATCTTTAAGAAAGTTTACAGGAGTCATTTAGGGCAAGATAAGCTCTGTTTGAAAATAAAAGCAACACTGGAATATATAGTACAGTCTGTAAACTTCTATAAATTTATTTTTAGTATAGAAAATCAGTTGGACCTGGGAAGCTAAAGAAATATTGAACAGGTGATGGAAGCAGAAGACAGGACGGGAGTGGAAAACAGGCCAGGACAGCTGCCTGGATGATTTAGCACTCACTGCAGGTAAGATACTGCAATAGTGTATATTCTACTTTTAAAACAACTTATAGCTGAGAGCTAGAGATCAGGAAGATTTATGGTTATGCTAATTTTGCTATTTTTACTTCTGAAAAGCATGATTGCATAAAACCATTCTTCCCAAAAATATTGTACATATTGCCAAGCAAAAGTGCTCAGCATCAAACCAAAATAGCAAATTCCCTTCTAATCTGGTAATTATAATGATCCTATGATTTATGTTTGTGATAAGAAACTGTTCAAAAGGAAAACATGTTCATTGTTTTCCTTCTTATTTAAAATCAGGGTTGACAAATTTTAGTTTTTGTTTTGCCCAATATCAGGAATATTTGAAAGGTTGTAAAACACAGAATGGCAGGGTGGGGAAGAGGAAGATAAAAACAATAATATGCTTTATAGTTATAATTTAAATACTTCCACATTTCTACTAAGGGTGTGGGAGCTATAACAAGGGTAATGTCAAGGTCTAAAATTAGTATGCCTAACTATAGCTAATATCAGTTTTATACTAGATTAATGCACTTAGAATTAAAGGCTGGCAACTGTAACCTGAAATATTCCCACAAGCTCTTTAGTTGACCTTAGCTATACAATGATTGGGTGAAGGGCTTCTATGCATGCAATATCTAAACTCATGCTGAAAGTCTTTGGTATTTATGGTGTGGTGAGGGCAAAGTAGAGAGGTAAGAACTGTAATTGTAATATATTGTTTTACATACTAGAATGATTTATTCTAATCCATATTCTTTTTTGAAGAAGAATTTTTGAAAAGCTTTAAAAAAAAATAGGAAACGGCTTTCTTATAAAACCACACAAATAATTCCAATATGATGTCAAACATTTAACAACATACAGGTTATGTTTGCATAATACACTTGCCCATAGTTAGCTTTCCTCAATTAAACCAATTTTTGGTTTCAAGGATTTTTTTAAATTTGCTGTATAAATGCTTCAGTATCATCAGGTGGGAAAAACCACACGAGAAAATCTGATTAAACTGATTTATTGCTAAATAGTCCATGCACAGGAATCTTTTCAACTAATGGTTAGCACCTGCTTTCAGTTAGATAAATATTAATGGAATTCAGGAGGATTGGACTTAGTCGTTAGTGGCTATAGAATAATAGAATTAGAAGGGATCTTGGAGGTCTTCTAGTCCAACTCCCTGCTCAAGGAAGAGACCCTATATCATTTCAGACAAATGGCTGTCTGATCTCTTCTTAAAAACCTCCAATGATGGAGCACCCATAGCTTTTGGAGACAAGCCATTCCACTGATTAATTGTTCCAACTGTCAGGAAATTTCTTCTTATTTCTAGGTTGGATCTCTTCTTCATAAGTTTCCATCCATAGCTTCTTGTCCTGCCTTCATGTGCTTTGGAGAATACATTGACTCTCTCTTCTTTGTGGCAGCCCCTTAGATATTGGAACTCTGCTATCATGTCACCCCTAGTCCCCTATCCCATTCAATAGACTAGACATACACAGTTTCTGCAACTATTCTTCATATGTTTTAGCTTCCAGTCCACAGTCATCTTTGTTGGTCTTCTCTAGAGTCTCAACATCTTTTTTTTGCATTGGGGTGACCAAAATTGGATGCAATATTCCAAGTATGGCAGTGATTCTCAACCTTTCTAATGCCGTGACCCCATAATACAGTTCCCCATGTTGTGGTGACCCCCAAGTGGGTGTGGCCACCAATAAGAGGGAGTAGGACAGCAAGGGAAAAGGGAAAAAAATGACGGACAGCGTGGTTTGGTGACCCCCGTGAAATGGTCATTCGACCCCAAATGGGGTCCCGACCCACAGGTTGAGAACCACTGAAGTATGGTCTTACCAAGGCATTATAAAGCCGTACTAACACTTCATGTGATCTTGATTCTGATAATGCAGCTTAGGACCACACTGAGGTTTTCTGATGGCCGTAGCACATTCTGGCTCCTTTTTAAATGGTTGTCCACCAGGACTCCTAGATTTCTCTCACAATTACTGCTATTGAAACAGGTAATAACTAGTCTATACCTGTGCATTTGGTTTTTCTTGCCTAAGTGTAGAACCTTACTTTTCTCAGCATTGAATTTCATGTTGTTAGATAGAGCCCAGAGTTCAAGTCTATCACTATTCTTCTAAATCTTGAGTCTAGTGCAGAGGTGTCAAACTCGCTGTGTCAGGTGATGTGTCGTGACATAGCATGACTTTTTTTCCATTGCCGGAGCTGGGGTGGGCACGGTTTCGGCATGACACATCCGGCAGTTTGACACCCCTGTTCTAGTAAACAGAGGCAGCTTCAGGAGGGCATAAACTAGAATCTTTCCGTCTGGGGAAGATTTTCTGAATGAAATTAAAAAAGCAACTGGAAATCATTTTTTAGCTGCATAAATAAATATACTTGAAAGGAGTTGGAAAATCAACTGGGTCCTTGTGATGGCTAAAGGGAAAGTAACTGGACTATTCTATTAACTGCTGATTTGCAACGAAGGGAAAATGTGATATGATCTGATGAGAAAAAACTTGGTAATAGAACACAAGATTGGGCAATGTTTGAGAAGAAGGGGGTTGCAATTCAGCCTTTTACTTCCTGGATGACCAAAGGAGACTCTCTCATGACATTATGACATCACCCAAAGGAAGTGAGAAATGTTCCCCTCCCTGCTTCTTAAAAATGTCAATCTCTTATCTAGTATAAAAAAGTCAGAGCTGGTGAGTGAAGAGTGCTGTTATTTCTACCAAGCTGAAACCAGCCTGCTGCAAAACAAAACATTGGCCTCTAATCATCTTTTTCCAATAATGGCTTAGATTCCTGTTCATATAAAATAAAAACAGATGTTAAAACTCACTATATGTTTTTTTTAAATGCGTCTACATGATCATAACAAAAACAAAATTAAACTATAGATTGATAATAGGATCTTGGAAAAGATGACAAGGAAGTTAAGGCAATTTGCCTTTTGGTCAAACCAATTTAATGGAAACCATTTTGTGAATGGGCCAGCTTTTGTGGCAACCTTTTTCCTTTTGTTTTGTTTCTTTTAATACACATGACACGTTCTTAAAATATAAACAGTGCCCTTTGATCAAATAGGTTGGGAATCCCTATTTAGCCTTATGGTGGAGGCAAGCTGTTGCTTGGCAGATGTTGTTGAATTACAACAGCCTTCATGATTGGCTTTGCTGGACAGGGGTAGGCAACCTTGGCTCTTTTATGACTCGTGGACTTCAACTCCCAGAATTCCTGAGCCAGCTATATTCTGGGAGTTGAAGTCCATGAGTCATAAAAGAGCCAACATTACCCCTGCACTAGGACAATAAATTGCTCATCCTTGTCTGATAGTATCTACAGGGCTAATAATTTTTAAACCATTAATCAAGCTGGTGTGTAAGGCAAGGGAGACCTCTAGAGGCTAGCTATGTACCAAGATTGTTAAATGAAGGGCAAGCTTTCTTTTGTGTAGTAACAGTCACTTTAAAATTATGGGTCTAATGTCTCTCAAATACATGATTCTAATATGGATGTTGGGCATATATTGAAAATTATGGAAGTTGTAATCCACGCATCTATTACTCCTGGCATGCATGAATTACAGTTATGACACCAGTCAACATTCTTTCTGGCAACACTTCTAGAACATTTATTAGTTTCTTTTCCTACCTTTATTATTTTTTATAAATAATTCAAGGCAGCAAATGTATATAATGCTCCTTCCTCTTTCTATTTTCTACACAACAAGAACCCTTTGAGGTGGGTTGGGCTGAGAGAAAGTGACTGGCCCAAGGTCAGTTAGCTGACTTTAGTGCCTAAGAATTCATAGGCTCTTGGTTTCTAGGCCAGCATCTTAACCCCTATATCAGTGTTTCCCAAACTTGACAATTTTAAGGCATGAGGACTTCAACTCCCAGAATTCCACAGCCAGCGTTGCTTCAATTCTGGGAGTTGAAGTCCTCATGCCTTAAAATTGTCAAGTTTGGGAAACACTGTCCTATATCAAACTGGCTCTCTTCATATCTTCACTGGAGAAGTGAGTCAGTAGGAAATACAGTTTAGAGATAACTGCATCATGGAGGCTAAAAAAGTATGGCAGGGACCAGCTTCACTAAGTTGTCTTTTAATAAATTGGTGTTCTATGACTAGCCAGACCCATTGTAACAATCATTTTCTGAAGAGCAATCTTTCCCTCTAGCAACTCTTTTTGATCAGATATTCTCAAAATTACATATAAGCTAACCAGCTCAGAAATGTTGGAAATTCTGGTTTAGAGATTAGAGACTGAAATACATCTGGAATGCTGAAAAGGGATTTGTGAAGAAGTGGCTTAAGATAAAACAGAGAATCCATAAAATTGTACAACTCTGTCTCACATATTAATTTGAAGCAGACTTAGGGGAAAGTGTCCCTTGTGCTAGTGATACATTCTAATCTTCACATGGATCTTGTGTCATTTCCTTGTAAGTATATTTGCAAAATCAGCACTCTTAATTAGTCATTGGGCCAAAGAAAGGAGAATTAGGATTTATAAGAATAAAGAATAATTCTTGTTCCTTGGACGATGCTTTCCAGCACAAGAGGTTATGCTTCTTATTGTTCTGGTATTTTTTTAAAACTCAGATGATTATACAGTTTGTGAAGGTGTTATGATCATATAAGCTTGTGAAAGTGGCCATTGTATGCCTAACGCTTTAGAATAAACAGCTCCACTATAGGCTCCATTGCACAAAAGATAGATGACAGTCTTTCTCTTGGCAGATAATGCTAGCTGAACCACTTAGCAGTTAGTTGAACATTTTTCTTGTACTGCTAATCAATAGTATCCTCTTGCTATTAAGGGCTGCTGCGTTCTACTTCATTCTCTAAGAGTTCCCTGGCACGCCCAATCTTTATTTTTTAATAGGATAAGAGTCAGGCTATAAGTGGCTATGTCCAAATCTAGACCAAAAATGTGTTTCCTCCGTATGTTTTGGTCCCTCCCATCCCAAGGAACCAAAAATCCGTAATTGCTGGAGCTAGTGATTCTTACTAAATCAGGAATATTGGGATTTGGGAAAGACTGAAGTCTGACTTTAGTATGAAAAGCTAATGTTCTGAAACAGTAATAAATCAGAAACGTAATATACACCACTTTCATATGTTGTTATATTGTGTGTAACAGGGTGCATTCATTTCACAAGAAATGATAATTTTATCTAGATTAAGAGGGACAAGACATTCTTTTAAGTCCTGGGAAGCAAAATAATGTTCAGAAGTAGCTCAGACAAATACTTCCCAGATAAAAGGGGGGGGGGAATGATAGCACAATCAGACCTTCAATATTCTGTTATTGTAGTCTATCTCAGTAAGGTATAGTTCTAGTCTTTCTGTGGAGTTGATTTTCTGGTCTGATCTATGAAGTACGCTGATACTCCCAATTATTTCTGCCAAACCTTGTAAGATCTGGGAGGGCTGGCATACACCAAGTCTAGCAAAAATGGGACATGTCATTTTTGGGGACTCTGGAGGCATTCCTCCTCAGTTATCACACCTCCCCTGTGCATTATTCTCTCATTTCACTTACTCATTTTCATTGCTTCCAATGTATAAAATGAAAGGACTACTTTTACAAATTTTGTAAGTGTTGGTAAGCTGTTCTCAAAGGACTTTGCGATGATATAGCTTCCTGACTATATTTGTCTATGTCCGTGGTGGCGAACCTATGGCTTGCGTGCCACAGGTGGCACGCAGAGCCCTCTTTGTGGGCATGCATGCCATCGCCCCAGTCCTAGGGCTTCAGCTGGGTTTTATCAAACCTTTTTGCTTTAGGCCTCTGCTGCCATGTGCAAAAAAAAAAAAGGTTTAACCAATCAATCAATTTCAACTTCTCGTGGGAAAAAAAAGATTGGGCAAAGTTGGAATTGATTGATTGAACATTTTAGTCCCACCCAGTCTGCCATTACCACTGCAGCCACGCCCACCCAATGGGCCACGTCCACCCAATTGGCCACACCCACCCAATGATACATAAGTGGGTTTTGGGTTGCAGTTTGGGCACTTGGTCTCTAAAAGATTCGCCATCACTGGTCTCTGTCTTCCTTACCAATGTTTCTCATAGTTAAATCAAAATATCATAATCAATATGAGCCAGCAGTGTGCTGCAGCTGCCAAAAAAGTGTCAACACAGTGCTAGGCTGCATTAACAGAGGGATATAATCAAGATCATGTGAAATGTTAATACCACTTTACAATGCCTTAGTAAGGCCACACTTGGAATATTGCATCCAGTTTTGGTCATCACGATGTAAAAAAGATGTTGAGATTCTAGAAAGAGTGCAGAGAAGAGCAAAAAAGATGATCAGGCTCTTTTAAGAAGAGACTGGACAGCCATTTGAAATGGTATAGGGTTTCTTGTCTGAGCATGGGGTTGGACTAGATGACCTCCAAGATCCCCTTCAACTATAATAATAATAATAATAATAATAATAATAATAATAATAATAATAATAATAAATAATAATAATAATAATAATAATAATAATAATAATAATAATAATAATAATAATAATAATAATAAACTGCTCTGGGACTTCAGAATTCAAACAGACAAGCACCTGCAACATAACACCCCAGACTTAACAATTGTCGATAAGAAAGACAAAAAAGTCTGGATAGTGGACGTGGCAGTGCCTGGAGATAGCAGAATAGAAGAGAAAGAACTGGAGAAGATAACAAAATACAAAGACCTACAAATAGAAATAGAAAGACTGTGGCAAAAGCAAGCAAGGGTAGTACCAATAGTAATAGGCTCCTTGGGTGCAATCCCAAAACAACTGGAGCACCACTTGAACACCATTGGCATTGACAAATTCGCTATTAGTCAATTGCAAAAGGCGGCCTTATTAGGAACTGCTTCCATCCTGCGACGATACCTGTAATACCATCAAACATCCACATCTGCCTATCCCAGGTCCTGGGTAAGGACTCGATAGGTAGACAAAATGCCAAATCCAGTCTGAACATCTGGCTGACTGTGCGATGATTGATAATAATAATAATAATTACTGACTGCAAGCAGCAGCATGACAAAGTAGCAACAATGGTGCATTGGAAGATCTGCAAAAAATATCATTTGCCTGTAAGCGAAAACTGGTGGGATCATAAAATAGAGAAAGTCATAGAAAATGATAAAATTAAACTGCTCTGGGACTTCAGAATTCAAACAGACAAGCACCTGCAACATAACACCCCAGACTTAGCAATTGTCGATAAGAAAGACAAAAAAGTCTGGATAGTGGACGTGGCAGAGCCTGGAGATAGCAGAATAGAAGAGAAAGAACTGGAGAAGATAACAAAATACAAAGACCTACAAATAGAAATAGAAAGACTGTGGCAAAAGCAAGCAAGGGTAGTACCAATAGTGATAGGCTCCTTGGGTGCAATCCCAAAACAACTGGAGCACCACTTGAACACCATTGGCATTGACAAATTCGCTATTAGTCAATTGCAAAAGGCGGCCTTACTAGGAACTGCTTCCATCCTGCGACGATATCTGTAATACCATCAAACATCCATATCTGCCTATCCCAGGTCCTGGGTAAGGACTCAATAGGTAGACAAAATGCCAAATCCAGTCTGAACATCCGGCTGACTGTGCAATGATCCATAATTATTATTATTTCTAAATAATAATTTAAATGTAGAATTCTGGTTTCCTTGAATGTTGCCCTACCAAAATATAAACTAGGCAAATGTCTCTTTTATTTACCGGTATGCATATCACTTCTTTGAACCTATTAGGCAAACGATTCTCATCTGGCGATCCTGCTGAGATTAGAAGCAATCAGCATAAGAACATAAATCATAAGAATATTAAAAACCACAGTGACAGCCAAAGTCTTGTCTTATCCTGCATTCTGTTTCTAAAGTGAGAACTCAATATCTATGACAAGGCCACCCCCACTTTGCCTCACCAGCAACTGGATGGTTGAATGTTTAACCATTGATAAATATACATCAATATGATAAATCTTCAGTCAGTTAAAAATAATCAGATGGTGAGAGTCAGAAAGAGATAACATTAAGGAAGTAAGATAACCATATAGGTAAAAATAGTTGGGGTCTGAGAAAGGAAGAGGAAAGTCATAAAATGGATAAATAGTTGTTTTTTAAGGAAATGGCTAGCCAGGAAGTATAGGAAAGCAGGAAACCATGCCAAACAAGATAAGAAGAGAGGAATGGAGAACAGGAAAAGAACTTATTGTTTAAATATATTGAGTTTAAAATAACCATAAGAAAATAATTTTTCTTATTCTTATTGTATATGTGAATATGATTTAGTATGTTATCAGGAAATGTGTATAGGCGGACGGAAAGAGTGTAACCTCATACTACCTCAGCCAATGGGGAAAGAGGAGGGCTGTAGCGGCCGGTGATAGGAATGAATAAAAGAAGGAGATATTTTGGGTTAAAACTTTGGAGAGAACCAAGCTTTGAAAGCTTCTCTCCCCGCTTATTGCAATAAACAAAATAAAAGGCCTTCACTGTGTCTTGGCTGGTTATTGGTCAGGCGAGCTTGCCTCTGGTCACGAAGGAAAGTAGCCAGGAGCACATAACACCATCATTACTAACAAATATAGATAACACAGTCATAACCTATCTTATGTGAAATTGGCTAGCCCCCTTTAAAGCTGTTTGCTGATGGCTTTTGCCACATTTTACATTAGTAGATTTCATTGTCTAACTGCACAGTGTGTGAAGAAATACTTGGTTGTGTGTTTTTTGGGAGGGAAGAGAGAATCTTCCAGAATTCTTTTTAATCATATGAACCCAATTCCAGAATTATTAAAGAGGTGTCTATCTGCTGTCTTCACATCCCATACAATTTTATATTCCCCTTGTTTGCCATTTTTTCTAAACTGAAGGCCTGAAAGATTGTATCATTTTCAATTAGGCAAGTTGCTTCAGCTTCTTGATCATTTTTGATGTCCTTTTCTAAAGCTTCAGTATATAGGAAATATTATTTATCAGATGTGGCCACTGGAGCAGTACCTGGCACCCCAATGTCAAATCTCAAATTAACAATTATGTTTTGGAGTTCTTTTTTGATCTCTTTCTTAATTTTCCTAACATTCAGTATCAGGAATTTTGTAGAGGATTAGAGTATATGCTTTCTGTGAGAAAGTGACAGAAACCCGTGCCTTGCTATGTGTTGTTTACAAAGATGGAGACCTAATTTGCTGCAGTTGTTAAGATACTCCCTGTATGCATTTTTTTCTCATTCCTGGCTAGAGGCTAAGCTGGTGTTTCTCAATCCTGGCCATTTTAAGATGTGTGGACTTCAACACCTGGAATTCTGGCTGGGGAATTTTGGGATTGGTCATCAATACATCTTAGGGGAAAGGTTGAGAAATACTGCACTAAATATCCAACTACTGCATTGGCTCAGTAACTTGCAAACAGGATGTTCCAGGACCACATAATTTAATGTTTAAAGTACTGTAGTAGTTCAAATACAGTACTCAAATGAATCAAGGCAGATGTATAGCCATTTCTGCTGTTGCTTTGCTGTATGTCCACCTGCCATAAATACTAAATAAAAAAGGGTCAATGTGTGTCTTTTAAAGGTGATCTGGATTATGGATTCAACCCAATTCTCTTGGTTTTCATGATGCCCAGGCATTCTCCTCCCTCCCTCCCTCCCTCCCTCTCTCTCTCTCTCTCTCTCCAGCTATTGGACAATATATAAATCTGGTATATAAAATAAATTTAACAAATCAGAGAGATTATCATTATTACCAAAGGGATCTGGGTGTTCAGATACAAAGAAGATTTACAAGTCTTTAAAATAGCAATATTCCCCCCCCCCAGATTCTACTTTGCAACCAGATAGGAAAATGCTCTTCTACAGTAACTAATATGTAGATCTACACAGTACTTTGGATTGAGTTCCAAAATGGTGCTCTGAAGAGTGTGAAATGTGCGAATGTAAAACCTATAGGTGACTCTTCAATATAGCCATGTCTTTTCTGGGATTATATGGCAGTCGCAAAAAAGCAGGCATCATAAATGCATGCCAGCTGCCAAGCTTCTGAATTTTGATCATGTGACCACGGGGATTCTGCAAGGGACCTATGTGTGAACAATGGATATAAACCACTTTTTTAGTGCCGTTGTAACTTTGAAGAGTCAATAAATGAATGGTTGTAAGTCGAGGACTACCTGTACCGTAACATTTGATGGGATATCATTGGCCTTTTTACCAGTACACATAACAACGCCACCATTCATGCACAGGGCCGTATCATGGGCTAAGGAAGATGATTTGTGTTGTCAGGGCATGGTTCTACCTTGCTGAGCTGCAACTGGTGAGCAGGTCTGGGTTTTTTTTTTTTTAAGTTATATAACTGCAAATTCTCTAACACCAGCTGCCTTTTTCACAATTCAGTCTTGAGCATCTTGAAAATTTGTTTTTTTTCATGCTGATATCCTTCAATTAATACTCCCTTTTCATCATCTATTCAGTGAGGGAAGTAAAAAGTAAGAATACAGGAACTACTGGCATCAGCTTGACAGTTTCTTGTTTCTCTCTCTCAGCATTGTCTTTGCGGTTTACATTTCTCAGACACAGGCAAATAGACAAAGCATTACAGATTCAAGAGACAACATGTAAGTGAACAATCCTGGTAATTTTGCAGAAGGATGTTGGATGAGATGCATTAATATCCACTGTGGAATTGATGATACCTATGATGGGAAGATGTTTTGATATTATTTAATATAATGGTTTAGTGGTTCATTTTTTTCTTGTTAATGTGAATTTTGTGTGCCTAGGAAAAGGGATATTTAGTGAAGAAAGTACAGTTCTGATGGAATTCCCCTAAACCTGGTGTAAAAAATCCCTGAAAAAAAGAAATGTAGGAGAAGCTGGTAGGAGAGCTACAGGATGATCAAGCAAGAAAATATATTTTCTTCTGAGGAGAGCAGAACCCACAAAATAATACATCTGAATTAGGGAAGGTAGAAAATGGCCCTGATCTAAACATGAGGCGGGAAAACCTTATTGACCAGAGCACAGACCAACTCTTTGATCCACTGCATCATATTTATGACACACATAACACAAAGTCGTGTGTTTTATTTAATGAATCACAGGTATTAGATTTTTACTCCTGCACCATCATAATGGATCTAAAATCCTGCACTCTAAACTGATTTCAACATGACTCAGGATTTTTCCCTGCTATTGAGTTGGTGGGAATAGAAAAAAACATTTAAATTTGCTGTCTTCATTGATGATTCTTATTTTGCCTCTGATACTTCCATTTCAAGTCACTGCTGATTCTTATTTTGCCTCTGATACTTCCATTTCAAGTCACTGCAGGCCCCCGATTTCCCTCTTAGGTGATGAGAACCAAGGACTAACAGCTTTTATATACCTCAAGGTGGCCTTCAGCAGTATCCTTGGTAAAGAGAACATTGTTTCAATACTGGTACATCTAAGAGTGACTCATGAAAAAGAGCCACGATGAAGGCCATAGGAACGGGGCAGAAAAAATATGCCAGGGCATGTTTGTGAGGATTGGATGCAAGTGAGGGAAGGCCATAAATAGTTCAAATGAATCAACCACTTCTACGAAGTCTGGAACAATCGGTGTATTTCAGATTAGATAACACTAGAAATCAGGATAAATGTATCTCATGAGATTAAAGGTGCTACAATTGCTCAGGATTAAACTACTTGCTATGTGCCCAGTATTTTCCCTTTGTTGCATTTAACATTAAAGAACATTTATTCAGTCTTTCTTTTTTCATAAAGGGAGCCCATGTTCTAATCTAAGGCCTTGATCCGAAATATGTCATTCAGACCCTGATAGGTTTTGCTGAAAATTCTCCAACCGTGAACATAGTATACCCTTCAGAGAAAGAGGAACTATTCTCAACCTGTATCCTGATTGCTGTTTCTTCAATATAACAGGCAATTTATAGAACATATTTAATTTATTCAATATGGGTGCTGCTCAACTCCAACTGCCTCTAAGCGGCTCACAACAGAATAATATAAAAACAATATACAAAAAATTAACAGAGTAGCACAAAAGTTAACTACAAAATAATTATGTGAGGGCAACCTAAACAACAAAGCCAACATAAAATGTCACAAGCAGGGGAATCCTACCCATCCTCCTATAGGCTTTTCAAGGCCTTCCAGGACCTCTTCAGGGTGGGAACTGCAGGGATCTTGAAGGGAGGTACCATTCAGACAAAGCACATTTCCCAGCTTCAGAAGATGTCACTGTTTAATGGAGGGGCTTCGGAGCATGTCCACCCTGCCAGATCATACAGGATGGACAGAAATCATGAGGCAGATGGTCCTTCAAATAGTAGCCCTATGTGCTATCTAGGGCTTTATAGGTAATAGTTGCTATCTTAAATTCCATCTAGAAACCAGCTGGCGAATTGTGCATCTTGCAGAGCAGGGCTACCAGTGAGCAATACATTAAATTCAGATTTTTTTAAAAAAAATGTTTTAATAAGTGTGCTTAATGTTACGCCAATGGATATTTTGCTTTCTCCGATAGTTGAATAGTGGCTGCTATAGCGATTATACTTTCCTATGTGCCGGTTAGAAATTTGCCTGAATTCAGGAGATTGAATGAAAACCATTTCCCCCCCCCCCTTTGTATTGTTCCCCTTCCCCCCCCCCACCAGACTTGCGTGGCATCATCACATTTCCGAAAACGTCTAAATCTGAATCACAGCTCGAAAGTGCATTATAACAGGTAAAGCCACATCCTTTCTTAGTAAAAAGGGAGAAGGCGGCGACGAACCGCTTCGAGGGGAGCAGGAGCGCAAGCCTCGATTTCGGTCTCTCTCAGCCACCACGCGCTCTACCTTGCCTCCGCCGTCCCGGGCAGGGTCTCCTCCCAAGAGGCGGGGCTTGTGAACGCTCAACACAAGTTTGGGCGAGGCGGCCAGAGGGAGTTCCGGGCTGGGACGGTGGCGGAAAGCAGCGTCAGAGAGTTATGGAGAGTGGCGGAGGCGCCTACGGAGCCGCTAAAGCGGGAGGCACGTTCGACCTGTGGCATTTCTTGCAGCAGCCACAGGTCATTGCGCGCATTTTCAGTGCGGTGAGTGGCGGAGGTTGGCCCGGCCCGGCCAAGCTTGAAACGACCAGGGGCTCGAGCTTGCTGGAGACGGATTCGCTTCTTCTCTTTTCCGTCCCCCTCGCGGGCACGCGTGGAATGGGTGCTCTCACCTGCCCTCGGCTAGGGTGTGGACGAGGGCACGTGACGTGGCCGGAGTGCCGGTAGGTTAGGGGTTCCGGCAGCAGCTGAGGTGGGGCCACTAGAGGAGCTTCTGCTTACTATCGCGTACCTGGCCTGGGACCCCTACCTAGAAGGGAAAGTCGCCTGAGCGGAGCAATGCAGAGTCACGCAACGCTGTTAGAGCGGGCGGAGGCCCCTGCTGGAACCCCAGCTGGAGGAACGGCCAGGCTGTTCCCCCCCCCCCGGAGAGGGATTATTGCCTTATTCCAGGGCGAATGCTAGAAAATTCTCCCTTCGGTGTTTCGCTTCTCTAAAATGCCCGCGACGCCGGGCCGCTTGGGAAAGTTGAGTTTCAGGCCGGGCTGGGATCAGTTCTTGCCTTTTGCTTTGCAGACCAGACGCGGGTGTTTTGACGCTCGCCGGGCAGGACCCCCCCCTTCAGGTCGTTGAGGCGACGGAGGGTCGGTGCTTTGCTTCAGATTAGCTTTGTGTCAGTTCGGCCGGATTAAAATCCCTCCGTTTGTATCCGAGTGTTGTTTGTACGGCAGCCTAGTCATAGGGAGGTCAGCTGATGGACCGCGGGCGGCGCGAGGGGCTGGCTTCCTTGCAGTCTTAACGAGAATAGGACCAGCAAATGAGCACGGCCATGGCTCCGCTCTCCCTTGCTTTGAAGCACCCAGCCCTGCCTTGGCGAAGAACGTGGCAATGCCCCGCGCGCCGGCAGCTACTGCAAGACTTAGGGAAATAAGTCCAGGCACCCCCTAGACCAGGGATAGGCAACATTTGACTCATGGACTTCAACTCCCAGAATTCTCGAGTCAGCAGCTGACTCGGGAATTCTGGGAGTTGAAGTCCATGAGCCATAAAAGAGCCGAGGTTGCCTACCCCTGCCCTAGACAAAGACCCATTCAAGTCGAGCTCGACTCGTCTCTCTGGTTTTCTTGGCCAAAACACGGAAGTAGCTTGCAGCCGTCTTGGTGACTCTCCTGTACTCTTACTTTCTTTTAAGGGCGAAGCCTGAGTGGGTGGCCTGAAATCCTGGGAAATTTAAAGATTTGAAGTAATTTATTCTGTGGCTTAAAAAAAACAACAACAACGTTTTAGAAGTTTCTCTAATTTTCTTCAAAAATTTTAGTACAGCCCAAGCAAGTCATGCGTGAACACAAGAAGGCTGCTATGCTGATTTGGTTTGAGAGGCATCTGGTTTGAGGGGGTGCTTGATTACCGGTGATGAGCATTTAGTTTGTCGCTTGGGAGCCTATTTCAATTCCATTTCATTATCGGGAACCAGGAAATCTTTTCAGAAAAAGTTTTTTTGTGTTTGTGGAGGGAAAAGTGGGAACATTTCTGTGAACAGTGGATGGGGAATTCCTCTCGGGCAGGGCTTTTGCCTGAATAGCAGAGCTAGCTGATTATGGAGTTTTATGGTTGGACCATACTTTGTTTTAATTTCTTATTACTCCTTTTTGTCACAGCTTTAATTTATGATAATGTTGGGCAGTATACCAATAAAATGTGCCTATATTGCAAGTTGGCTTCTTGCCCTAGAATAGCGCCATGCAGGAGTATTCGAGTTCAGAACTTGGGGGAATCTGTTAGTAATTTGATAAATGGTTAAAATGGGCTTTCCCTGTTGCCTTGGGAAATGTTAGCATTGACCTTTTCCCCTTCTATTATTTTGCAGGTATTTGCACTCATTGTTTTCTCCTGCATCATTGGAGAAGGTTACAGCAATGATCCCCACCACACTGAACTCCACTGCATCTTTAATCGTAGTGAGGATACCTGTCGTTATGGTATCGGCATTGGTGTGGTTGCCTTCCTGGCTAGTATATTTTTCTTTATGGTTGACGTCTACTTTCCCCAGATTAGCAGTGCCACTGATCGCAAGTACCTCGTTATGGCCGACCTAGCCTTCTCAGGTATGTTTCTGGGAGATGTGAACTCAAACAGGTCCCTGGGGGAAACAGCTGAGTTCTGTCCATGTTCTTTTTTCTCTTCCCTCTCTTCCAGACTTGGACAGCATTTTCCCTTTTGGCTCCTATTCCCCTGTGCTTGAATGTAATTATTCAGATTTCTTTGGAATGATGCTCTTTTAAGGTTTGCTTTGTGAAAGGGCAAAGTGGCTTTAGGGATAGGACCTTATTCTGGGTGATTCTTAATGTGGATAACTGCTGAAGGATAAGAGATCATAGAATTGGAGCATGTTCTCTGGTTTAAGCCTTATGCTCTGAATAAAAAAAAATCACTATTGGTAGTCTTCACTTACCGACTGCAACTGGGATCTGCAGTTCCATCACTAAGCAAAGTTATGTGATTGCAATTGTGAAGCACATAACCCACAGTTAAGTGCAATGTCATTTGACTATGATTTGTGACTTCCTGCTGGCTTCCCCATTGATTTTGCTTGTTGGAAGTTGGCTGTGAGGATTGCAAATAGCAATTGTCTGACTGTGGAGTGGTGCAACCATCATAAATGCGGGTTGCCAAGCACCCAAATTGTGATCATGTGACCATGGCAACGCTGCAATGGCTATAACATCAGGGACTGGTCAGAAATTTCCTTTTTCAATGCTGCATCAGTCTCTGCCATCATTGACAATGATCAAGAATACTGGGATATTGTTCAAAGTGTTTGAAGGGTATCAGATTGCCTAATGCGTATCATGGAGTTAGAATGAAGCCTGCCCATGCTCTAGACCAGGGGTCCCCAGCCCATAGACTGGCATTGGTTCACGGCCTGCCAGGAATCGGGCTACGCAAGTGAGTGAAGTCCCATCTGCACACACATGGGATCCAGAGTATGTGAAACCACACACCCTGATCCACGAAAAAACCACCCTCCACAGAACCAGTCCCTAGCGCCCAAAAGGTTGGGAGCTGCTGCTCTAGAGCAGGGCTTTTCAACCAGTGGCATGGGTACCACCTGTGGTACATTGGCACATGACAGGTGGTACATGACCATCCTAGAAAAGTGATAGCGGAGGAGGGGAATGAGCTGAACCGGTGGCAGCACCGCACAAGCCTGAGCGAGAGATGGCTGGAGCTGCAGGGCTATCAGGGCTATCAGGGCTCAGTGGAAGCGCCAGAATCAGCGCCAGGCTCCAGCTGGAGTTCGGCACTGATCCTGGTGCTTCTGCTGAGTTCTGAAGAAGCATCAATCAGCTGTAAAGCAGCACTGATCCTGGCGCTTCTGCTGAGCCCAGAAGAAGCGCCGATCAGCTGGAATGTTGCAGCCTCTCCAGGGTCTTGTGATTTACATTCAGATGCTTGGCAACTGATTCATATTTATGACGGTCGCAGTGTCCCAGGGTCATGTGAAGTGACCAAAATCTGCTGCAACCACCCAGCAGACGGGGGGAATAAAAACCAAATACCCCTCCACCCCCACTGCCAATCCTCAACAGAAATGCTCACAACAATGAAAACCTTGGACAGGAGGAAGAGCGCTGCTAGGCAGGCAGGCAGGCAGGTGTCTTGCTTGGCTGTGGCTTGGGGAGCACTTTTTTCAGTGCCATTGTAACTTGAACAGTCACTAAGTGAACTGTTGTAAGTCGAGGACTACCTGTACTTTATCACGTTTTTCCTTTTTTTTTTTTTTTTTTTGGTCATCAAGTTTTTGACACCTTACTGGGCGACTGGTGGTATTTGGATATTACCATAGCCTAAAAGTGGTACAATGGGTGAAAAGATTGAAAAGCCCTGCTCTAGACCATTTGTCTAATGTGGCAAATGCTGACTTGAACTCCCCCCAAAAGAATGTCAGAATAGGATTAATGTACTGTAACTTTTTATAACTATAGTTAAAATGTTACTTCTATGCTATCATTTAATCTGTAAGGATGTGATTAAGTGCTCCCTTGTCTTCTGTCTAGCTGTTTGGACCTTTTTGTGGTTTATTGGATTCTGTGTGCTGGCAAACCAATGGTCATCAACAAAGGCTGAAGATGTAACAATTGGGATTGATTCTGCCCGTGCATCGATTGCCTTCAGTTTCTTCTCCATTTTTTCATGGGTAAGAGTTTCTTCCCCTGTCTCCCACGGATGAATATTATCAGCCTAGGAAGGTCAAGTAGCTTTAAGGTTTATTTTGCCTGGTTAGCAAACAGGATATGAAATTGGTGATTCCTTTGCTATTTCATTAAAGGGACCTGAGCACAGAACCAGAGAATAACTGATCCAAATCTCATTGTCATTAACACAGCCTTCTAATTGCCCGAGGAACATGAAAGTTATTATCTTTTATAGAAAGGCTGTAAAAACCTTTGTGGAAGGAATTCCAGGGAAATGCATCCAGGTGCCTTTTACAATAGAATTGACTTGACGAAAAGTAACTTTTTCATTTAAACTGCAGTGTGATTAAATTAAATTGATGGCATATTCACTGAATACTGTGCTGAGTTTTGCAGAGGATATCTCTTCTCTGGCAAGCAAATCTTTAGGGGAAGATTCCTACTATTGCAAATAACTGTTCCTCTCCCTAGGGTCTCCTGATTGCCTTCGCCCTTCAGCGTTACCGTATGGGTGTCCAAGATTTTGACCAGAGTTACATCGACCCAGCTCCAGGCCCAACACCTCCATACTCCAGTTACCCCAATGTCAGTCATGAGAGCTACCAGCAGCCACCCTTCACTCACACTCCAGAGAACTCTGAGGGCTACCAGCCTCCACCTGTGTATTGATTGCTACTAACACTGTTCAAAGCAGCTGGCAGGGATAGTTTCCTAGTGCTATGTATTCCTTTCTTGAGGTGGGAACTATGTCTACTGTGAAATTGTGAGGGTGCCATAACCAAGATTGTGGGTTGCGCATGTATATGTATTGGGTTCTGGGATATTGTACTATTTTCAAAACTCGCATCTTGCAGAAAATGATGTTTCTTTTGCGGGCACAGGAAGCTTGCTGTGTGACTTGCAAGGAATATTAATTGCTGAAATGGTATTGACTACTTGATTTTATTATTGCTGCAGCTAACTAAGCTGCTTGCTGGAAATAGCCAGAGACATTCTGCCGCAGAGGAACACTGTACTTCCACTGGATGTGCCCCAGTGGGATCCTTGCCACAGCTATCCTGCCCCAATGCGGTTACATCTGTGCCTTGGTGTGCTTGCGCATCTTGACCATTCTAGACTTCCAATGGGTCTGGTGTTCCTGTGGCTCTGTGGTGCTGCCCTTCCAGACTGCGCACTGCTTTCTATCGTTTCAGCTGCTGATACCCAAACCAATTAAAAGCATTTCTAGATAAAGCTTTAGACGTATTGCAGTGGTGATTCAACTGAATTTACTATAGCATACATTTTCTTTGGTTTAAAGTGGGAAGGACTCGACTCCATGGAGAATTGACACCTGTTTTAAGTATTCTATAGAGGCCCACAGGTTTTCAATAATGTTGTTGTTGTTAATTGCAAAGTCATGTCCGACCCATCGCGACCCCATGGACAATGTTCCTCCAGGTCTTCCTGTCTTCTACCATCTTCTGGAGTCCATTTAAGTTCACACCTACTGCTTCAGTGACTCCATCCAGCCATCTCATTCTCTGTCGTCCCCTTCTTCTATTGCTCTCAATCTTTCCCAGCATTAGGCCCTTCTCCAGTGAGTCCTTCCTTCTCATTAGGTGGCCAAAGTATTTGAGTTTCAACTTCAGTTCAATAATGTACCAAAGGTAAACTCACTCTTGCAGTTTATTCTCCTAACCTTTCCTGAAAAGTTGTTAAAGGAAAGGAATACACAAATAGGAATATGCATGAAGTGGAAAGTCACTGCTTTGAACTCTGTATTCTAGAAGCTCAAAAACAACAACTGCAGTACTCTCTTTTGATCAAACTCAAATCAGCGGATTTTTCTGGTGACTAGAATAGGCATATTGCCTTCAACCACAGCTAGCGCCAAAGCACAGCATATCCCATTGCCTCACTTTCCGATCGTCCCAGCACGGTCCCTGCCCCAAAAGCACAGCAGTGCCTATCCCCACTTCCACAGTGCCTTCTTTTCCTCCCTGCTGTGACTGCCACTCTCTGCATGTGGTACCACTCTTGCCCTATCTCAAACCATCTGTGTTTCCGTCTACCACTGGAACAAAAGGGGCCCCATTTTAGTCTTTATACAGACGATTATCATTCAAAATTGATGTATTTTAGTTCAGGCATAGACCAGCTAAAAATGGCTATTCTGCACACAATGTTTTTATACATCTTCATTAACAAGTCTTTGTGAGATAATGGCTTTTTTGTATCCCTAGCCGGTGGCTGTTAACACTGCTCTTTTCTAATTGCATGTTTTGAGAAACTTCAGGCAAATATTGCAATCTTGGGGCTTTGAAGAGTTTTAAATCTTTTGCCATAGTAGAAGTTGGATTGTACGCATCCCTTAGAACATATTGTGGATTTTCATGTATCGTATAATTTTAGGGGAGAGGAAAATAATTTACAGAGGGATTAATAACTGGGCAAGGGTGTATTGTTGTCTAACAAAGGGACAGCACTGGATCATTTAAAAAGCATGAACCCTTTTAGGCTAGCCTTTATTGCCTGCTTTTTGTCTGAAAAAAAATTATATATCTTATGTGAAGATCATTTGTACTGTTTAGGAATAACTAGGGTAGGATTATTGGTAGTAATTATTTTTAAGCTTCCCAGAGAAAACAATCTTAGCATTTTCAGCTGTAATTTCCCTTTACTGAATGTCATACAAATAGCCATTTCCTGATTAATGATTTACTTGTTAGGGCAATATAATGTGTTATATCAACAGGCTTTAACAAAGTGGGTGGGTAACTCTAGAATACATTTTAAACCAGTAGTAAAAGTTTTTGTCACTAACTTAAATATTCTTAAGGTGAACTGGTACTACACATAAAACTTAAAAGTAAGGATAATTTTATTCAATATATCATTGATTAAAACTTCAGTTTCTACTACAGAAGTTAATATTTCTGCTCCTAAGACAACAGAAGATACTGGGGATATTTTCAGTGTAAAAGGACTACATTTACTCAAAAAGAGGAAGTGTGGATACTCATCACTGCAGTAAAACCAAAATGCTAGATAGTATGCGAGAAAGTATAAAGCAGGAATATAATACTTAAACAACAAGTGACACATTAGTAGCCAGTTTAATAAATTAAACAAGCAAAAGTAGAATATAATTAAGTCAATAATGTAAGGTGTCAATCTATCCAGGAAAGTTGGATAGCAATTAAAGAGCTTTTATTAATTATATTGATTGTAAGGGCTGGAGAAAGGGCCTTTTTCTTTGTAAGTCCAGACCTTTACTATATACAGCACCAAATAAAAATACATTTTGTTCAGTTAATCTATTCAGTCTTTAAAACCCAACAGCCTGTTTCATTGTCAATGAATTACCTATTGAATATAGAGTCAGAATTCCCCTGCCCTCAAGCCCCAATTTGATGGATTCAGAAAAATAATGTTTCAGTTTCATAGGGCAACTTGCTGTTAGTAAATTTAGCTATTATGGCCGTTAAAACTCTGAATTAAACCGTTTGGGGAAGTTTTGTGCAAGAGGAAATGCCACTAATGACATTTCAAAATCTTCCCTCTAGAGACTAAGAAACCAGCGCAGTTCTCAATATAGAACACCCTTATTCATAGCATGTTAATAATGTCTTCAAGCCTTGTTGCTCCTCATAAAAACAACTCTCTCTGATGTTTTGGACGGGTATCAGTTTAACAATACAAAGCTAGAAGGAAGGACAGAAAAAACGTCTCTCTAAATCCACCTGGGAATCAGATCTCTTGCTTCCTTTGTTCAATTCGATGGATTCCACTGCATGATCTGATGGGTAGCCAAGACTTTCCTGGAGGCATTAATATCCAGGGGTTTATTCCCACCCAGTAGGTTCTCTTTGTTTTCGGATACCAAGTGTTGTCGGTTTTTGAAATAGCAGCCCCGGCAGACTGAGTGATATTTGTCTGCCCCTCCTATTACTTCCACCTAGTAGGATGAAATTTAAAAATAAAAGGTTTTACTCAACCTATAACAGGCAATATATCTCACAGTCAATAGCTTTAAAGAAAGGGAGAGTTTTTATTGGAGTCTTACCTCTTTCTCTGTTCCCAGCCTTTTAGTGTAAGAGGCCTCATGAAAACACTCCATACAAACCGCGTTAAGTTTCACCACACTTTCTGCTAAGGGGACTAGTTGTAAGATGTTCCCAAAAGCCTGCAATGAAACCATGAATTCCTTTATAGATCTGGGACATAAATTATCCAGAAATTCTAATGAACAATTTAAAGAAACTTACCCTCCTCTGAAATGTTCCATCAAGGGCTGCCACAATGACAGTCTTCCCTGCATTGGCCATTGTCTCACAAAATTCAACTATATCTGGAAACTAATTGGGAAAATTAAAAGTTCATCATTCCCTCATTCCAGCTTTTAGAAACTTTGTAAAGTAATGTGTAAGAGACACTGTTATGAATAAAATTAGTGATGCTCCTCCAAAGAGCAAAACAATGTTGCTGCTGAAGATCTATTTCAGGGGTCCTCAACCTTGGCAACTTTAAGACTTGTGGACTTCAACTCCCAGAATTCCTCAATATTGAAGACTCCTAGTCTATTTAGTTCACCATTCTGTACCTACTGGTGCATTAGATGCTTCTATGAGGCTCACAAGCAAGAGCACAGGAAAGCCTCCCACTGATCTTCAGTAATTAACTTTTGAATATATGCTTTCTCCAGTAGTAAAGGTAATTGTATATAGTCATTCCCCCATACACAGATCTAATCCTTTTAAATAAATATTTCCTTTTATTTGTTGTAATTCGATCATTCAGCTTACTTTCTAGGTTTTATAATTCAAAAGAATACATTTGCACACTTCTATATTACACCCCCATCCACCTTTTTCCTACCTAAAAGAGCAAAATTATATTCTTCTGAAGGTTGTGTGTGTGTGTGTGTGTGTGTTTTAACCCTATGATGCTCTTTCCCAGATGAATTGACCAAAATTCTACTTGTACTCCCAAGTCTGGTTGCATTTTCAATTTCTTTCAGATTATGCCATTAGAAGCATTTACATGGTATTCATAGCACAATTTTATCCATTTGCTAAGAGCCAAGTCCTACTGAGTTTACTGGGGTTTGCTCTCCAGGTGAAGCATGCATAAGATTGTATTTTAACCATTCACATTTACAATCAAGTCAAGAGAATATAAGAATCTATCACATTGTCACAGTTTCCCGACATCTCAGAGTTAATATCATTAAACAAAATGGGTCTTACCCTACATAAGTGCGTATAGAATTACATTTCAAACTCTGTTAAGCATGGAAACAATGATCAGTACTTGGCAGTTCATTTAAACATTCAGATAATATAAACTTACAAACTGGCCTTCATCAATGCCAATCACAGTGGAATTCAGAGCCTCCTGCTGGACATCTTTGAGGCAACAAGCTGACATGGCCTCCATGGTGTTTCTGTGCAGAAAGAATAACAGAAGGGACCATGAAGGTCTTCTAGTCCAACCCCTGCTCAAGCTGGAGACTTTACACTATTTCAGACAAATGGCTGTCCAAGATCTTCTTAAAAACCTCCAGCAATAGAGCACCCACGATTTTTGATTAATTGTTTTGTCAGGAAATTTCTCCTTAATTCTAGGTTGCTTCTCTTTTTCATAAGTTTCTTTTTATAAGGTAAGTATCTGCAGCACGTTAAAATTTATTTAAGGATAATTTTCCCAAATATCAAAACCTGCAGATCCTCTTTAAGACAGATAGCAACTCTTTGAATCCTAAAGACCATGTGTTAGCAAATATTTTAGTGAATACAGTTTTAAATAAAAAAATGTAGAAAAATGCTTTACCTTTTTGAAATTGTCTATTTACATAGAAAATAGTGGACATTTTGTGAAAAAATAAAATTTGAAGTTCTGAAAGGCTCAACCAATATAAATTAGGGAATCACAATTTTAGCTTATTTGAAGAACAAAAGTTATATAAAGTATTCAGTTACAATCATAAGATTGAATCATAGAGTTTGGGGTGATTTGCCTCACAAGAATGATTTTATGAAAACATAACTGCACATAGCAGGGCTCTGGATTACTCTAGCATTTAACAAAACCTTTTATAATCTTGCAATTTTGTTCCCTCTCTCCAAAGTGACAGGAGCCATTACTTTGTTTGTAAAGAAACATTGAGCTGTGTGTGAAAGTGTAATTTATAGATATAATAGTTAAAATCATTGGGAAAGTTACTAAATAAGGAAATGAACTTGCCTTATTTTTGTGAAACAGTGTCTTTTCATATACGTAATAATAATATATGCCTGTCTACCATAATCTGTAAATTCTTTTTCTAATTCTCTAAAAGCTCATATTATGTTGAGACTTACATGAAGCTTCACTCTACAATATTTAAGGCCAAAGAAGTGTGTCAGATATATAGTATGCTGAGACAATACCACTAATTGCATTTTCTTGAAGATGATAAAACAAAACCCACAAGCAATCAATGTTACAAGACACATGAATCCTATTTTCCTGAACCAAAAAGTGTATTCCTGTAAAGTGTTTTCTCCAAATGATGAACTATTGTTTTACATTGCTCATAGTATATTTTCACCTGTCATGTGTGGAGACTCCATTGACACAATAGCGTGTGTCTTTTGCATACTTGATTAGTAGACATTTATACTGTGCAATTTGAAATCGACGGACTCGGCGCATCAGTTCAGTGCTAAAAAAGAATTAAGATTCTTTTGTGACAAATGCTACTCAGAAAAAACTAAAATACTCAAAAAGTAAAATCTTTTTTATTCTATCATGGATCAAAACTTCTTGCACAACACAAAATCTCAATTTTAATAATCTGGTCACATAACTTCAAAGTAATTGAGCATCTAAGCCCTTGGATAATACATTCCCTCAAGATACCAAACCTATACCATTTTCAATTTAGATACTGTAAGAGAAATGGTAAATTTTTGCCCCCTACCTATTCCAGCCTTCAACATGATATTGGAATTATATTAAAGCTTAAAATTCTAGAATTCTTAGCTAAAGTTTCAAAGAATAAGACAGTGCTACTCTTCTATATGTTGTAATATAAGTGTAATCTATTATTTATTTTTATTTATTTGTAGTCCACCTTTATTATTTTTACAAATAACTTAATTTTCCCCACAAGAAGAACCCTGTGAGGTGGGTGAGACAGAGAGAGTGACTGGCCCAAAGTTACCCAGTTGGCTTTCAGGGCTAAAATTATTTCAGCCATACTTTTAATTCCTAGTTACTGAGTTAAGGAGAAGCGTGGGCCTAGAAAGCTGAATATAACCAGGCCCGCAGGCTGTCTTGCTCCTGTGCAAATCCCCCCCTCCCCTAGCAGTTTATTTCACTTGAAGATCCCCTCTTCTTTTCTAGTCATCTTAGTATCTAGATACCAGTGCTAACTATTTTTAATGCCTTCATACCTTTTTCCAGAGAACATGGGTCCAAAGATGACCTGTCATAAGAAGGGGAAAAAATGAGTAGTCAGCAGTTTTCCCATTTTCTACCGAACTCCTTCGCTTCCCTGACTTCAAAATTTTCCATCCTTGACTATAATGTAATCTTTTCAAACTCTTAAAAGTGGATCGTCCTGTCATGTACCTGTATCTGGCCGCGGGTCTTGTGCGGTGATCCTGGCTGCACTCTCGGCATCATCATGCAACTCATAGTGCCGACTGCGTCCCGCCGATTGCCGCGCTCCAAAGCAGAATCCCCGGAAGGCGGCATTTTTCAGGCGCGCGCGCGCGGTTTGGTCTGACCAATCGGGACGGCTCCCACCAGTCAGCAAATCATGAAAAAAAAAGATTTTTTTCGGCCAATCACTAACAAAGCGGCACTTTTTTTTTCTTTAAAAGTACTTGTTGACATTCCTGAAGACTTAGAAGGAACTTCCAACATGTTCTACGAAGCAAGCAAGCAAGCAAGGGGGAAGGGAAGAAGGATATACCGGAATTTGCTTATCTATTGCTGTTAATGTTCTATTTGCTTTTCTAGCTGGGCGTCTTCTTCTTTTGTTGTAAAATCTTTTGTTTTAAGGGATTTTTTTTTCTGTTGGCAAAGCAAGGGAAGGTTTTTTAACCTTCCCTTGCTTTGCCAACAGAAAAAAAAATCCCATACACAAAGCAATATTCATTCAACTTCCTCAGCCTATTGTCTAATAACTGATAACTTGAGATTTCAATTTCTTTTGTCACAAAATTTTGAAACCATTAGATTGAAGAAGGCTGTGGATATGTGGCATGATGCTTACATTTGCTTCTTTAGGGGATGCACATACTCATTCAGAGATGTTTCCGTTCAGGAAATTCAAGGTCACAACTAAACTGGGAAGAATTAATTGGCAGAAAGGTATCACTTGTGCCGGCAGCTTAAATAAATGAAAACAAATTTTAAGCATGAAGTTCAAACCCAAATCTTGACACGGTATCCATTTTAGAATTTCAGTTTAAACAAATTTCACCCTCTCAGGCTCCTGAATCCCTGACCCGAGCATCACCAATTTTCAGAATTTTCTTCTGGGAACAAAATATGATAATTTTTTAAAAAGCAACCAACAACATTTCTAAGCATGAAATTTAATCCTGAATCTTGACACAGTATCCGTTTTAGCATTTCGGATGAAAACTTTTTGGCCTCTTGGCCTCCTGCATCCCTGATCCAGGCATCATGAATCATTCATATTTTCGTTGCTCAAGTATTTTCTGATTTTTCATTGCTAGGGATCAAATATTGTCAATTTTTTTAAAAAGCAACCAACACCATATTTAAGCATGAAATTCAACCTCAAATCCTGATGTGGGAAAAAGAGTCTATTGTTTTTGCAGAAACTGCAGAAGACAAGCTAGCCTGTAAAGAAATACATTGTATATATTTTAATCTCATGAGCCTAGCTTGAAGCTTGAGAATTGCATCTAGGAAAGTCTCCGCTATGCTGAAAACCAGTCTTAACCAGAATTTACTGCTATGATAGTAACTTTAGAGACAACCCCTAGGAACTAACAATCATAAAAGGTAATTTGTAAATAAGGATGGGGGGGGGGTTGGGATTAGGGTTAGGGGAGATGTAATCAGGGGCAGAGATAATGTATTCACTTTAGGAGCTTTGGATAGGCTGTGATGACATGATTACAGTATGATTACTAAGCCAATGAAGAAGAGGTGGGAGGTAAATTTGTAAATTTGCAATGGGGAATATAAAGAATGAATATTGAAGATTTGGGGTGTGTCCACTGTGTGCTTGCATACACAAAGAGCACCCTCTTTGCAAAGTATAGTACAAATAAATTATCATTGTTTTCTCTTGGAAGTTTTGGCTGGTGATTATTTATTTCAACTAGACAACGAATCCCACAACTTGGGAGCTCTCCCGGGATTCTCCAGACAGCTGCAGGAGTCACTGAGCAAGCACCAACTGAGAAGACATGTCCCACTGAGTTCAATGGTCCTATGTTGTGAATGATTGGTGAGTCCTGTGTGCCTGTGGAATCCGGAACGGAGGTTAAGAAAAAGAAAGAAAGAAGAGAAAAGTGCTGGGGGAATTATACAGTGGGCACTGAAGTGCTGCAACTGGGCAATTCTGTGCACGGACCAAGGTAAGAAAATTTGGACTTAAGCATTGCCTTGGTGGTTGGGATATATAACTCTGAGTGTTGGGGCCAGGTTGATGGGTAGTGTGGTGTGCTTGGAGCATAAGTTGATGTGAAGCCCTGGAGGGGGGTAGAACAGATGGTTTGGTTAAACTTTGAAGAGATTGTGGTCCTAGCATGGGAAACATGGTGGGTAAGAAGTGCCATGGAGGGGAGATGGGATCTCCTCTAAACATTCCGCCAGGTAGTCCATGGGGTGCAATGTTGTAAAACCAGGAGTAAGAGTAAAGAAAGAATGATTCAATATTGTTATTTTGAGTGGCCAAGAAATCCTATTAAAGGCAGTCGTATTTTGGGCAAAATATGGAAGTTTTGAGGATTGGCTATGTCAAGCATTAAATGTATATGTTAACAATAGAAATGCCTGTTGGATCTCAGCCAGTATATTTTATAGTTATAGTTAAAGAAAAGACCCCTCCCCCTGTAAAAAAAATGAAGGAGGCGGGTCTTAATTGGTATCAGGTGACAATGAGAGCAATAACGACGGAGGGGCGGGGGTGGGGCTGAAGTCCCAGGTCATGTGATCGCGCCCCTGGTCGTTTTTCAGCGCTGCGCTGGGTCTCGGCTCCTGTGACCCGTGGGTGCTCGCAGCTTCGTGTGGCGCTCCTCTTCTTCCAGGTCCTCCCTTCTCCCTCTAAGCGCTCCGTCATGGCAGGCCGAAGTGCGATGGGTTTCCTCCTGGTGGCTGCCCTACTCGGGTTTTTACAAACATCATCATCATTTCAAGTGAAAGATCCAAGTGGAAAACTATGTCTATCAGCCAATTTCTCCATGAAGTTCACAGTGGAACTTGACACAAAGAGTAAACAGAACGTAACCTTCACACTTCCGTCTGATGCTCATGTAATAAAGAATGCTAGCAGCTGTGGCAACAAGCTAACATCTGAAGAAATTCTTACAGTTGGATTTGGCAAAGGACATTCATTAAATATGACATTTGAGAATAAAGATAAATCTCTCTACGTAGTCAGTGCTTTGGGGTTCAAATTCAACTTGACCGATTCTTCCCTTTTCCCAAATTCATCTGGAGAACTAACGGAAGTAAAAAAGGGAAGTGATATTCAAGCAGACTTAAATACAAAATATTTGTGCCATAGCAAGTCAATAACTGCTGGAAAAATGTCTGTTCTTCTTAGTAATGTTGCAGTTGAAGCATACATTACAAATGACACTCTCAGTAAGAAAGAAACAATTTGTTCTGAAGACAAAAGTTCTACTGTTAGACCCGTAATCACTACTCACCTATCACCAACTCACATGCCTTCAACTACCATTGTTACAACTGCCAGTGTACCACCCTCAGTAAAACCAGACGTTGGACGATACCTATTTTGAAGAATGAGGTAAGTTTAGATGAATGGCAGAAAGGGATTAATAAATTTATTTGGGCAGGGAAAAAACCAAGAGTTAAATTTAAAATTATACAAGACGTACGAGAGAGAGGTGGACTCAAGGTACCAAATTTCAAATTGTATTATGATTCTGTGGTTTTAACACTGGTTAGTGATTGGATTAATTTAACAAATGTAGATATACTCCTTTTGGAGGGGTGGGATTTATTATATGGATGGCACGCCTATTTAATTTATAATAAGAAGGTGGATAGGGCTTTTAAGTCTCATATTTTAAGAATTTCTTTACTTCGAGTTTGGAGGAAATATTGTAGAATAGATTCAAGAATTCCATTATGGGCTATCCCGGGGCATGCAATAGAAGGAATAAGGAAAGGAGTGAAGATGGGCAGTATTTCTTATAAACAATTACTTAATTGGGATGGGAAGAATTGGCAATTAAAACATATAGATGAATTAGCACAAGAAAATATTATTTACTCATGGTTTCAGTATAGACAATTATTGGAAAGGTGGAAGATAGATTATAAAGTGGGTTTGATTAGAGAGGATGAAAATTTGTGGAAACAAATTAAAGATCAAAGTCGATCTCATATAAAAAGAATTTATGATGTATTAGTGGAGTTGGATTCAGAAACAGAATTAGTTAAAGATTAAATGGTTAAATGGGCTCAAAATTTTGATGAGCCGGTTTTATTAGAAACATGGGAGATAATTTGGGTGAGGAATGTTAAATTCACGCAAGCTCAAAATTTACGGAAAAATTTTTATAAAATGTTTTATAGATGGCACCTTGATCCACAAAAGATGTCTTGTATGTATTCAAATTTGCAACCTAAATGTTGGAGATGTGGTTGTTTGGACGCAACGTATTACCATATTTGGTGGTCATGCAAAAGTATAAAAGCTTTTTGGATAAAGATATGGTGGAATATTCAAAAAAAATTTAAGAGAAGGATAAAATTTACTCCACAATTGTTTTTGTCAGGTATTACTGTCGATTGTAATGATAAAGAAATTATTTTAATGTTAAATCTAATTACAGCGGCAAGGTTGTTGATAGGATAATATTGGAAGCAGGAATTTTTGCCTACTTTGGAGGAATGTTTTTTAAAGTTTCTTATTTATCTGAAATGGCAAAAATTTCTGCTTATTTGAAAGATCAATCACAAGAGAAATATCTCTTGGTGTGGAAAAGATGGATAAATTTTATACAGTATAAGTATGATATTAAAAGATATTATTTAGCTTTTGAATAATTTATGTTTAAAGTTTAAAGTTTAAGATAATAAGTATTTTTTATTATATATATATATATTGGACTTTTTTATTATATATATATATATATATAGGATTTTTTTTCTTTTTTTCTTTTTTTTTAACGTAATTTTTGTTTCAGGTTTACTTAAGTTTAAATGTTTTGTATTTCTAGTTCTAGTCAACCCTGTATTCAGCTTTGGGAAGAGGGGGGGAGGGTTTTTGGGAGGGGTGGGAGGTAGTGGGAGAGGGATATTATTGTAAAATTGTAAAACTTTTAATAAAAAAAAAAAGAAAGAAAAGAAGGAGGAGGGGATTGTATGAAAGCTCAGTGAAACCCCTTGGACAGTCTATGTCATGTCCAGGGAGCCCCAGTGGACAGACCTAATAGAGAAATAAGGGAATGTTTTGGAAGATAGGAAGTTTGAAGATAATTTTATTAAATGGGTAAGACTGGTGTACACAACATAGAAAGCAAAAATAATTGTTAATGGAGTGTTAACAAATCTTGTGGGATATAAAAAGGAACAAGAGAAGTCTGTCCATTATCTCCTCTCATTTTTGTTTATTTTTTTTAGTCATTGAAATATTGAATAAATATATAAGACAAAATGAGAAAATTGTGAGAATAAAGATTAAAAGAGAAATTTTTGGTTAAGAGCATTTGATTTGATACTGGTTTTAGAGGATCTTTTAAAGGGAATTGTAACATTAATAGGAAAAATAAAATAATTTGCTACATTAGCAGGTTTTAAGATTAACAAACAGAAGACAGATACATTACCAAAACATTCTGACTATATTAGCAATGTGTGGCTGCAGTCAAAACTAAAGTGGATATATACTGAATAAAAACACCTTTTATTTTTAGAAGTTGACTGCCTTCTCTCGGCGTGTCTAGGTTAAAATTTAACTCCAATGACTTGTTTTCAGCATGCTTATGAAGGCATGGTAGAACAATCTATGTATGAGGCACAGAGATCAGTAAGTTAAGACAAACTAGAAAAATTGAGGTGGGGTAGGGATAGCATTGCCAGGCCTAACATTACCATTTCTTCCCCCAAATTTGTGCACTTAGATATTGCAATAGCAGGAAGGCGGTGAGCTGAATTTACTCAGTGTCTCTGTTCTACAGTAAACACGACAACTGCTTTCTCTGCAGCCCCAATGCTGGTATGACCAATGAGGACAGCTTCTTGGTGAGGAATTGCTGACCTCTCACAGAGCAGCTGGAAGAGCACAGGCCAAGAAGGAACACGGGATCTGATCTGCACTGTTCGTCAGAGGCTGTATTGGATCGTATGTTCTCACCACTTTGTTCGCCCTGAGCCCAGATTCATCAGGAGAAGGAATATAGCCACAACCTAGCCATTACTATGGGAAAGTGGCAGGAAATGACAAAAGAGGTATAGTTGTAGTTTTTATGTGTATATGATTGTGGAAAGGAGGGAAGAGAGATTTTCAGTGTTTGTTTAATGTGGATGTACTTTAGAGTCAATAAAAAAAAAAAGATTTGGGAGTTTCCAGAATGGAAAGAGGAGAGTACAATGTGTTTTGCTCTAGAACAAGGGCTAAGAAATGACTTAATCAGAGATTTATTTATGCGCTTGAAAGTTTAGTTCCCTCACTCCCCGAGGAACTCCCTGAGACAGCTCTTGGGCCCTGCTGCAAAAATTATACCCAGCACAAAATTGAAGCCCAAAAGGTTTAACCAGCAACCTTTATGACAAGAATATCACAGTCTGTTTAAGTAATGTATCTAGATTTATTTATATTTTATATTTTTCTTAAGATTTTTTGAAGAAATTCTAATTAAGCCTATATCCAGCTCTGGGATAATCGGGGGAGGGAAGGGGAGGGTTGGGGAGGGATGGGGAAAATTGTTTTGTTTTTGTATTGTAAAATCTTATAAATTTTCAATAAAAAAAAGAATATCACAGTCTGCAATGCAACTGCCTTTGCAGCATAAAGAGCGCCTCTGATTGCTTTTCAGAGCTTCTCAGATCCATGTCTCCTCCTCTTCTGAACTTTCCTGCAACATACTGCTGTTTTCATACTCAGGAAGAGGCAGGGATGATAGAAAGGAGATTTATTCAGCCAAGTATTTAGATCAATGTTATTGGTCTTAAGACTAAGAGAATTCTGGGGGATAAATTCTACGTGACTAGAAGGGTGCATGTTTCTCTGATGTAGAGAAGCAGTCACAGATTGTTAAATCTAAGGTTAACTAAATTAATCCTAGAAAATAAATCAAAAAGGCATTTTGTGCACGCAGGTGGGACTACAGGTGCAGCAATTCATATAGGCAGCCACTTGCCTCTCTCTCCCAGGTAGCATCATTTGAGGTTAGCATCATTTCAAACTACAAGTATTTCTGAAACTGTCCACATTGTGTACTGATGCTATTGCATTTGTACAAGTTATCCTGGCTTTTTTTCTACACAGGAGTTGGAGACTGAGTATTCCCCTAGTAGATGGTCTCCAAGGCTGGATAAGGATGCTGTGATTGAGGCACACATGAAAGCAATTACTGAAGGTATGGGCTATCCAAGAGCCAAAATAATGGGGTGAGCAGACAGACTGCCTTCCTATAGACCTCCCAGTTCCTGTGGATTGCCAAAATATACTATGTCCTATGAGTCTGCTTCAGTAAAACAGGCAACATGCATGCTTTTATGAACACAGGATTACATTGCCATGATTGGTTATATCGTGACAGGTGTACTCTTGTTTGTAAATTAATTCATCAAATTTGCATGAAGCTGCAAACACAGGAATCTTGGTTGTTCACAAGACAAAGAAATACAATAAATAAGGCAAAGAAAGCTGAAAACATAACAGATGGCAACAAGCTCCCCAAAGCCCCCCTGAAAAGCTCAGCCTTTAGCTTTTCCCAGAAGGTGGAAAATATTGAAATAAATTGGTGGGGCATGGCATTTCTAATGAATCGGCCATACAAATTTATGGACTCTGTTATGAAAAGAAAAATATACCAGGGAAGAGCTGGGCAAGACTGAAAAAAAAAATGAAGAGACCTCTTTCCTTTGAAGCTATGTCAAAGTGAAAAGCCACTGATTTTCCAGGAAGCAGCTGTGATGATAGGTTGTCCTTGACTTATGACCTCAATTGAGCCCAAATTTATCTTGTTAAGCAAGAGAGTTGTTAAGTGAGTTTTACCCCATTTTAGCACTTTGCACTAAATGTCATGGTTCCGACAGATGAAACTCTTCAAAAAGAACTTCGAGGCATTGTTTACCTTAAAGAATCTTTTATTTGAGAAACAAAGTATTGGCACTACATAGTCGAAACCAAAAACTAAATTCCCCTTCCCTGGATACAAAGTATCAAAGCACAATTCCCTCCTCCAATAAACAGTCATAAATCACATTCCCCAATTAGCTTGAAGTGCGGGCTTTCTCCCCAGCTCTCCAGCCCACCAAAACTCTATCAACTCTGGGCCCAATGACCTTGGGTTCCCACAGCTGAGTTATTATTGTTATGACTAGCTGGACTCTCATCCACAGTCCCCCTCCCAGCGTTAACTAGCTCTAGAAGCAATAGAGAAAAATGGCTGCATTTCTATCTGTTGTCAAAGCAATGCATCCAATGTTAGCAGTTGACACTAGCATTTAGACTTATATACCACTTCACAACCCTCTCTAAGTGGTTTCAGAGTCAGCATATTGCCGCCAACAATCTGGGTCCTCATTTTATGATCTTTCTTGCTGCTATTAAGTCACTGCAGTTGTTAGGGTAGTAATATGGTTACTAAGTGAATATGGCTTCCCCTATTGATTTTGCTTGTCAGAAGATGACACATGACCCCAGGATACTGCACATGCCAGTTCTCAAGTGACCGGATGTTGAGCACATGACCATGGGGATGCTGCAAACTATCATAAGTGACTTTTTTCAATGCCTTGGTGACCTCAAACAGTCACTTAACCAATAGTTGTAAGTTGTGGACTGCCTGTATGGAGATTCAGTGACATCTGGAACATCTAGGAGGGCAGTCCAAATAATATTTAGGAAGGATGGTTGCTACATTTGTTGGTATTTTCTTCCAATACTCTGCAGGTACCCTAAACGCCCAGGCATTCACCCAAACTCTGCTGAATGTCCCCTATGGCTCCAGTGAGGGAGAGAAACTGGATGTGTATCTTCCTAAAAAACATGTTGAAAGTAAGAGTACAAAGGGTGGATGGGAGGCTCTGAAAGGGATAGGGTAGGGAAATAGGAAAACAAAGAGTTTAGAAGACTGGTTGTGGATAGATAAGTATGGAAATGGCCTTGAAGAATGTAGCTGTTAGGTAAACCTCAGCCCTGAAAGGGAGGAGGGAGTAAGGAAGAAACTTAAAATTGCTCCATCTTAATTCTTTTGATGTACGGGATGGGAGAGAAAGTCTCTGTCATGCTTTCTCCTATTATTATATACTCGCCAACACTTCATAAGTCATTGTGGTGATGATTTCTTGACCTGGTCTACCTGCAAGGGCTGATGCTATGTTTGAGAGATAGTAATAGCAATAGCACTTAGGCTTATATACCACTTCATAGTGCTTTACAGTTCCCTCTAAGAGTCAGCATATTGTCCCCAACAATCTGGCTCCTCATTTTACCAACCTCAGGAGGGTGGAAGTCTGAGTAAACCTTGAGCCAGTCAGGATCGAACTGCTGGCAGTCAGCAAAGTTTGCCTGTAATACTGCATTCTAACCACCACAGCTCTTAGATAAGATGAACAAAGACAGAGAGGGGTTTGAGGAAAGTTACAACAGAAGTTGTAAGAAGCCTTCCATCCTTCCGGGGTAGGTAAAATGAGGACCCAGATTGTTGGGGGCAATGTAAATATATATATATACATTGCTTACTGGTGTACACCGCTTAGAGAGTGCTTGCACTTAAAGTGGTATATAAGTCTCATAAATAAATAAATAAATAAATAAATAAGTTGCTTTTGGTGACTTGTTATCCCATTTCAGCCTTTCCTCTGGTCCTCTATATTCATGGTGGCTACTGGCAAAGCTTGAGGTGAGTTGTCTTGGAGGCTGAGGTGATCCACTTCCTACAATTTCTGGACTTCAGTGGGTGGCACCCTGGCTAGAAGAAACACTTTTTGATGGAGAATATCTACTGGTATAAACAACTGTCATTCTTTCTTTCTTTCTAGCAAAGAAGTTTCTGGTTTTGCTGCATGTCCCCTAGTGAACCAAGGCATTGCCTTTGCTGCAGTTGGCTATGATGTGGCCCCAAAAGGTATTTATGGTGGCTCAGGTGTATTGCTCACCCTACTCTCCTCTGACTAACCAGGATATTGTGTTCTCTACCTAGGCCAACTGGAGGTGATGGTTGAACAGGTGCGGCATAGTGTGGCTTTTGCAGTTCAGCAATATACAGGGATCAGGTAAGAATGGCTGAAAAAGTTGCATGGGTAATAAACATGCAACCCTGAGAAAAAGAGAAGCTTGGATTCCACTGATACCTGCCTCAGCTTAGTAGATGTTGAGTGATTGACTCCTCAGCCAATTTCCCCCTCTCTGTCCCAGTCAGCACCTCTCCTTTGCTCATTGTAACTATGTCTCCTTTTCTTGCAGTGGTGTCTATCTGCTTGGGCATTCGGCAGGAGCCCACCTGGCAGCCATGATACTTTCCACAGATTGGGCAAAATTTGGTGTTGAGCCAAACATTAAAGGTATTGGCTGGGAGAAATTCATCCTGTTTTTCTCACTTTTTTTTGTCTCATTGTTTCCTCAGTTTCTCTTGCTTGAACATCATGCATAACGGAATATTAGACCAAGCTGGAATCCATTTAAAACAATGTAGATTTTTATTTTTCACCCCAGGTGCCTTTTTGGTGAGTGGCATTTATGACTTGGAGCCTATCATACACACCTATGTTAATGATCTGTTGCACATGAGCCGGTAAGGAACATTCCTAGAACTGTTTAATTTAGGCAGAGCAGAAACATTACAATGATTCTCTTGTAATTGCCAATTCTTCAGGCTGACTTCAGGAAATACTACTAATTATATACACATGAATAGCTAAAGCTGCAGTATTTATATAATCCAGTACAATAGCCCTTTAATTTTCTGAGTGATTTGTACACGGAGAAACAAGTATATGACTAAGTAATTTAAATCTCTGATTAGTATCTTTGATTTAGAACTTTTCTCTCTATTGCCTTCTGTGCTCTCTAGGTTTGTGTGCATATATACCTTGCTGCTTAGCTTCTTGTCTCCTCCATTTGCATATCACATTCCCTTTTCAGCCAATGTGCAGAAATACTGTATCCCAAACACACTATACATATTCCCAAAGAAGCAAGATTTTTTTGAACCCACGGACTTCATTCTCTCATTTGCATCTAGTGGGATAAATGCATTCAGAATAGAGTTATACATAGAAAGGGCCTTTTTTCCCCTCCTTCACAGGCCTGCCCATCGGTCAAAGTCTGCCTCCTTTTCCTCACCACCCACTTCAATAGTGTGTTTTCTTTCTTTCTTCAGTGCAGTGGCCCAAGAGAATAGTCCTTTGTGGTGTGTGACAAAGGTGAATGACAAGAAAGCTTGCCGGGTGCTCATTGCAATAGCCCAGCACGACCCACCTGAGTTCCACAGACAGTCTCAGGAATATTGTCAGGTATATTGATTACACAAACACAACCATTTGAAATGTAGGGATTCAATGACCAGAGAAAGACGTTAAGAAAAAAAAAATCTGTGCATGTGCCCTTTGGTAGAGAAACAAACATGCCTGAACAAACATGCAAATATTTTGATCCTTCAGAAATGCAGGTAGTCTTCGACATACAACTGCAATTGAGCCCAAAATTTCTGCTGCTAAGTGAGACAGTTGTGAAGTGAGTTTTTGCCCCATTTTATGACCTTTCTTGCCACGGTTGTTAAATGAACCACTGCAGTTATGAAGTTAATCACATGGTTGTTAAGTGAATCTGGTTTCTGTTGTGTCCTGAGCCTGCAAGAGCTGAAAGCAGGCTCAGAATTGTTGCAAATGGTCCCGGGCAATCCAAAAGCTGCCTGGGACCAGACAGAGTGGTGCCAGCCTTGTGCGCATGTGCAAGACGCGCAAATGGTCAATTCCTATTGGTTCACACTGTCCGGGTTTCAGGCCTGCGTGCCTTTTGCTGTTTGCTTGGTAGTACGAGAGAGAAATAAAGAGCTTGTTGTTTTCACCATGTGTCTTCGTCAATTGCCAGCAAACCGAAAATACAACACTGGCGACGAAGGTGGGATCCCTGCAAGCAAGGAAAAGAATTAGAACTCACCAAGGAAGTCCTGACAATCGGGAAGACGGCGTCCTGCATTCGTGACTCAGCCTGCCAGTACAGCGTCGCTGGAAGTGAGCTCGGCAAAAGGACCCTTTCCCAAATCTTAGCTTGCAGAGGAGGCAATTAGCGAAGACCGTCAAGCTTACAATGTCGAAGATTGGCCGTTTGACTGATTTTGATGTCTCCCACCCAGAGATATGGAATTCATACGTAGCACGGGTGGAGAACTACTTTAGAGTAAATCAAATAAGAGAAGACAGCCTGAAGGCAGCAATTCTTTTGTGTGCCTGTGGACAGGAAGCTTTTGACATCGCGGATAATCTGGTGGCCCCTGCACTTCTGGAGTCAGTATCGTATGCTGACTTGAAGAAGATATTGAAGGAACATTTCCAGCTGAAATTATCTGTTATCGCTTGGAGGCACGCGTTCGAGCAGAGAGACCAGAGGCTGGGTGAATCTGCTGCGGACTTTATTGCTGCCTTAAGACAAGCGGCCAGGCCTTGTGAGTTCAAGGATCTGGAAGAGAGGCTGTGCGATCGCTTCGTGTGTGGCTTAAGAAGCAGAGACCTACAACAAAAGATCTTTGCAAAAGAAGATGTCTCCTTCCAAGACGCGTTAAGAGAGGTGGCAGCTGAAGAAGCAGCAGGCATTGCTGTGAAGGCTTTGCGGCTCACCAGGAACCCTCCAGCCACCACTACCGTCCATCAAGAGGACGCTTGAGAAGAATCCGAAGCGGATCCTGAAGAGGAGGTGGACACACTTCACCAGCCAGCAGAAAGAAGGCTGAAGGGGCGTCCAGACAAGGCCCCAGCATCTCTTCAGTGCTTCGGGTGCAGAGGACGTCACAAGCGAGCTGACTGCAGGTTTTGCTCCACCATTTGCCGGGTGTGTGGCAGGCAAGGCCACATTGCCTCCGTCTGTTTGGGTCGCCAGAAGGTCCAACCTCGGGAAGAATTGCTTCAGAAAGGTACCAGGGTCCTCAGCCAACACAGGGTGGGTTTCTGCGCATCGGGCACGAGTATTCTAAGGACAGGGACACACAAGCCCCTTAAGAAAAAACTTTGCATTAATGTGAAGTTGCAAAGGGTTCCCTTATTGATGGAGCTGGACATAGGGGCCGCTCTATCAATCATTTCACTGGACTCCTTTAAAAGGATTTGCAGCAGTAGTGGCCTTTGAGTTAAACTCAGGCCATCGAATCTAATACTCACTGATTTTCAAAATTCTAAGATCTGTGTAAAAGGGGAGGCCACACTCAAGGTACAGCGTAAAGATTTTGAAGGTTTCCTGGATGTGATGGTAGTTGGGGGTGAACATATGAGTCTTATGGACTCGATTGGTTCGAGGCTCTGGGAATCCAAGTAACTGGGCTGCACAACTTGCAAATGTTGGGCCTTGCAGAGGTTTGCAAGGAGTTTACGGATGTGTTTAGTTCAGAGCTAGGATCCTACAAGGGGCCTCCCATTGCACTACTGTTAGACCCAACTATCACGCCCATTAGGGTCAAGCCTAAAGGGTGCCTTTTGCCCTCAAAAGTAAGATAGATGCTGAGCTGGACAAATTGCTCCAGCAGGGCATTTTAGAACCTGTAGATTCTAATCCATGGGAAACCCCCATAGTAACTCCTCTGAAGGCTAATGGGGAAGTCCGTATATGTGCAGACTATAAGTGCACACTGAATAAAGCGTTGCAACAGCATGCATATCCAGTGCCAGTTATAAGCCACATTCTGGCCTCCCTCACGGGGGGGTGCATTTTTGCAAAACTTGACCTGGCACAGGCCTATCAACAGCTACCTGTTGATGAGGCATCTGCAGAGGCCCAGACGATTGTAACTCACAGGGGGGCCTTCAAGGTCAAAAGACTGCAATTTGGGGTAAATGTAGCCCCTGGCATATTCCAAAGTGTCATGGAGAGCACACTTCATGGTATTCCTGGGGTCTGTCCCTACTTCGATGACGTCCTCATTGCTGGGGAGTCATCTCAAAATTTAGCAGAAAGGTTAAGGGCTGTCTTGCTTCGTTTTCGCAAAGCAGGCCTTAAATTGAAGCAGGATAAATGCGAGATAGGAGTCACTTCCACTGATTTCTTGGGGTTCAGGATTGATGCCCAAGGCATTCACCCTGCTGAATCCAAGCTTCAAGCGATTCAGCAGGCCCCAAGGCCCAAGTCCAAAAGTGAGCTGCAAGCTTTCTTGGGGCTTTTAAATTTCTATCACGCATTCCTTCCACATAAGGCTACAGTGGCTGAGCTGTTACACTGGCTCTTAGACAAGTAAGCTCCATGGCAGTGGACTAAAGTCCGTGACAGGAGTTTCAATGAGGTTAAGGCCTTGCTCTCTTCAAATGCTGTTTTAGCGCATTTCAATGAGCAACTGCCTGTTTGCATCGCATGCGATGCATCTCCTTATGGGGTGGGAGCAGTACTTAGCCATCTGAAGGCTGATGGGACACAAGTCCCTGTGGCCTACTACTCAAGGACTCTGTCTGCTGTTTGCTTGGTTGTAAGAGAGAGAAATAAAGAGCTTGTTGTTTTCACCATGTGTCTTTGTCAATTGCCAACAAACCGAAAATACAACAGTTTCCCCATTGACTTCGCTTGTCAGAAGGTTGCAAAATGTGACTACAGGACCCTGGGACAATGCGACTGTCATAAATATGAGCCAATTGCCAAGTTGTCTGAATTTTAATCACATGACCATGCTGCAACAGTGTGAAAAACCGTCATAAGTGCCTTTGTAACTTTGAATGGTTGCTAAATGAATGGTTTTAAGTTGAGGACTACCTGTATTTCATAAAGGCTTAAGCAAGTATGACTGATATTGCATCCTCTTCAGCCAGTCCTTTTAAAAGGCATAACTAATAATTTTAACTGCTTTTATCCAGCTTTTAATTCTGTTGTTTACCTGGTGAACAATAGGGAGTAAATCAAAATAGTAATAGTGCATATGTGCATCTAAAATGTTTATTACATTTATATATCTAAATGTAAGACCAAAAATGCATATTTGGAGCATTTTTTTTCTGTTTGGAGAGGGATGCCTAAAGACTTGTCAAATGGGTCCCTTCCACTATGCCACTTCAGCTTCCCCAAATAAACAAATAGATCTGAAAAAGGCCTCACCCACATAAGAGAGGTTTTTTTTGTTTGCCAGTTTTTGTTTTTCCTAAATATCTATTCTCCAACCTTGAAATCTGCCCACTCTACATCATTATTGTTGCTGTTATTTTAATTTACATTCTGCCTTTCTACTTGTTGGGTACTTAGGGCAAATGCACTTGTAACTACAATGCTAGGAGCCATTTTGTTCACATTCCTGTTGTTTACCACAGGTTCTTCGTACAGCAGGTTGGAAGGTCTCCTTGCTAGACCTAGCAGGCACAGATCACTTTGATGTCATTGAGAAACTCTCCCAAGAGAACTATCTCCTCACACAGGTATAGTGGTTAAGAAATTTGGCAGTAAAAATGACAGTATCCAGGAATCCACTACGCAATTTCTAGAGTCTAGACTATTGTTCCTCATGAGTAAATTGCAGAAACAAAGTTTTCCTCAGTTGGCTTGTGAACTGAATGACAAGGGAGTAGGATGTTCATTGAGTGCACAGTTGCAATGTAACCAAAACTACTGTCATTAGAAACAACCTTCCTCATTTCTTTGGATTTTTTTCTGTAAGTGAAAGAGAGATCAGATAAATCAGGGGTCCCCAACCCCAGGGCCACAGCCCACTATTGGGCTGTAGCTTGTTCGAAACTGGGCCACGTGAGCAACTGGCTGGAGCACGCACATGCGCATAGATCAACTTGCATGACTAGTGGGCCAGTTCTTCTTTCTACCCCCGCTCCCTGAGTTGCCAAGCCATAAAGGTTGAGGACCACTGAGATAAATGTTCTTTGGATGCTTTTGTTATTTCTCAAGTTGTGTTTAAATTAAAACATTAGAAAGTCTCACTGGCACTTGCTTCATTTACAAAAATTTGGAAATAAAAGAGACCAAAAATATTTAGACAGAATTACTTTTTTAAAAATTTTTTATTTACCTTATCACCCTTTTTTTTTCTAGGAACAAAGAGTTTCCTTTTTTGAATTAACGGAAAATATTATATTTTCTACCAGCAGAGTGTGCTATAGACCATGACTACATGGTGCTAGATGAAGATTCCTGAGATGAGCAGATTCCACTGGTTTTGATAAAAGAAACATTTGATGATTTGAGTAAAAGATTGACACAATCTCTGGAAGTTAAATTTGAAATTTGGACAAAAAACTGGAGAAGAATTCAGGGGAAATTAAACAAATCAATAACAGGATGGACTTTTTTTTTTTTTTTTTAGAAAACTGGGGATTTGGGGCTACAGAAAGAATTTTAAAAATTGGCTATGCTGGAACCCAGACAGAAGGAATTTTGTTTGCAGTGTAGGTCTATTCCAGAAGATCCCTTGAGAATATATGAAAAAAGCTTGTTTAGGCATTAGCTGATTTGTTCAACTGGGGGAGGAAAGGATTGATGAAGAACTGGACAAGGTGTATCATGTGGGTTTGCTGCATTAAGACAAACGCCAAGAGATATTTTAGTACATTTCTTGAGGAGAAGAATGGGGGGATTTTTGCAATGTCATTTTGAGGCAAGATTGAAATTGATAATGTGGATGAAATTGTTTTAAAGGAGATTTCCCTTAGGATCTTGCGTATTCCTAACAAACATTCTGAAACAGTAAACTATTCAATTATTCAATTTTATTGGAATAAGTTGGAAGGAATAATTGTTAAATGAGTTTTGCCCCGTCTTATGACCTTTCTTGCCCCAGTTGTTAGGTGAATCACTGCAGTTGTTAAGCTTCACTTAACAAGGTTGTTAAGTGAATTTGGCTTCCCCATTGACTTTGCTTGTTAGAAGGTTGCAAAAGGTGATTACCTGACCCTTGGATACTGCATCCATCATAAATATATGCCAATTGACAAGCATCCAAATTTTAAACGTGACCATGGGGATGCTGCAATAGTCATAAATGTGAAAAATGGTCATAAATCACTTTTTTCAGTGCAGTTGTGACTTTGAATAATCACTAAATGAATGGTTGCAAATTGAGGACTATCTACATTATTCTAATTTGTATAAAGCACAATGGCCAGGAAAAATTGATGGAACAACATTTATCAAAACTTTCATAATCCCAGAGCAAATTGTGAAGATTCCTATATCAGCTTTGGAGATATTGGTAGCTATAAAAAAGATTAAAACAGGGAAGGCACCAGGACTGGACAGATTATTAGTTCTTATTATAAATGTTTTTGAAGATCAACTTTTGCAACTGTTTCAGAAAATGAGGAATTCCATTTTATAAGGTGATGCAATACTGAATCCTGGAAGGAGGCAAATATTGTGTTGTTGCCAAAAGAAGGACAAGATCTAACCTTGCAAAAAAAATTATAGATCAATTTCTTTATTGAACAATTACTATAAAATATTTTAATCAATTCTAGCAGACAAGTTAAAAATATCTTCTCAAGAGTTTGTTCACGAAGACCAATGTGGATTTATTTAAAACAAACAAACAAACAAACAATATCGTATTTATCACAACACAATAAGGAGCAACTGCATTAATTTCCTTAGTTGCCAAAAAAACATTTGACAATTTAAACTGATCCTGTTTGTTTAAAATTATGGAAGATCTGGCTTTTGGTGAGAATGTTCTTCATAGAATCAAATCCATAGGTACATCTCAAAAAAGCTTGAGTTATAATTAATGATGATCTGACTAAATCACATGATATTCAAAAGGGGAAAAGATAGGGTTGTCCTCTGTCTCCTTTGTTGTTTATTTTGGTTCTCAAAGTGTTGGAACAGAGACATCAGACAAGATGAGAATATAATGGGTTTGAAAATTAAAAATGAGTCCTTTAACTTGAGAGATTTTGATTATGGTTTAATTTTGACATTACAGGGTCCTTTAAAAGGAATTGAAGTTTTGATTAAAAACATGGAAAAATCAGCAGGTTTTAAGATTAGTACACAGAAAACAAATATGACTGCACATGATTAAGATGTGTTGAATTTTCTTTACTGTAATGATGATTAAGTAAACACTTTACAAAATTGAAAAAAAGACAGTACTGTAGTTTCTATATGCCTCTTTGAAATCAATTAAAATTATGGATAGATTCAGGCCTTCAAGGATTGAAGAAATGGTTAGAAATGGAATAAGCAGGGAAGTTTCTGCACAACACTCAAGCATGAGAACTGCAGAGCTACAAAAGGATCCTACCTTAGTAGGGAACAAAATGCATACAGGTAGTTCTCAATTTATGACTATTTATTCAGGGACCATTTGAAATTACAGCAGCACTTAGTCTTAGTGCAGTGGTTCTCAACCTTTCTAATGCCGTGACCCCATAATACAGTTCCCCATGTTGTGGTGACCCCCAAGTGGGTGTGGCCACCAATAAGAGGGAGTAGGACAGCTAGGGAAAAGGGAAAAAAATGGCGGACAGCGTGGTTTGGCGACCCCCATGAAATGGTCATTCGACCCCAAATGGGGTCCCGACCCACAGGTTGAGAACCACTGTCTTAGTGGATGATGGTGACTACCAGTCCCCAAGAGTTTTAGTTGTCCCAGCATCCCCATGATCTGTGTGCTTGGCAACAAGTTTGTATTTATTACTGGTTGCCAAATGCACCATGATTACATGATTGCTATTTGCAACCTTCCCTGCTGGCTTCCCAAGAAAATCAAAGGGGAAGCCAGTAGAGAAGATTGCAAGTCACTCCGGTAAGTCTCCCCCACCTTCACACTCTTCCCCAGCCCCTACGGGCTCACTCTGTGTCAGCCACTCACACACTCTTGTGCACCCAAACAGGCTACACCTCCATGCACCCTCCCGTCCCCATGCAACACATCTTACACAACCCTTCACTGACTTGCATGGTGCACACACATACATACACACCAAGCAGCAGCCACTTACCTGCCTGAGAGTCTGTGACTAGCAACTTCCTGCTGGCTTCCCCTCTGATTTTGCTTGTGAGAAGCCAGCAGGAAGTTGCCTTGCCTTCGGAGAGTGCCATCATTAAGTGACGTGGTCATGCTTTATCACTGCATTGTTTGGCAAGGGAAATTCTGATCCAATTGCTATTGTAGTCTAGAATTACCTGCACATATTCCTGCATGAGGCCAATGTGGCTAATAATTTGGGCTTTTTCTATTTGCATCTGTCTCATGATGCAGTGAAAGGCTAATTAGGAAGCCAAAATACTTTCAAAGAGGCCATTTTCAACAATATGGATTATGCGCATGTCTCCAAAATACAACATGACCTTTTCTTTTTTTGCAGTTTGTCAAGTTCATTTTATAAAACACAGCAAAGCATCTTATACTCACAGGCCCATTGCAAGCAGAAATTCACTGAGAAATGTGGCAACTGATTCAACGGAAACTTATTACTCCTGCAATAAGAGAAGAGTTACATTTCCTTATTCTTTGTGTTCCAGGTGATTTTGAACATGATTTCAAGTGGCTGAAGCCAGGAAAAGAACAATTGTGGTTTGCCTGCTGTCCTTTTCTCTCTTGTCTTCCCACTGAACTCCTTTAGATCAAACAAAGACTGAGCTTTCTGCCTCTTTCTTTCCTCAGCTGCAGATGTACTGAGACCAGGGATATCACATGGAACTTTGAAGAGCCCACCTCTGCTCTCACACTGTAACATCTATTATGGCATAAGAGATGAAAGCAATAAATAAAACCAGAGCCTGAATTCATCTTTATCACAGCTGTACATTACTTGGCCCACTGGATGCAGCTTGGGAATGAATCTGTGAGCAATACAAAATTGCTGCATCAATTACCACTTTTCTTTATTTTGCTTTAGTCTCAAACTGCCGGCATATTTTCTTCCCTTTGAACAGCAACTGCATAAGGTATTCTGGGTGCATATAAAGCCATCATGGTCAGAGTAGTAAAACTATGAGTTAGCTCAGTTGTAACTGTTCTTTTTGGGTTGTGGCTCCCTGTGCATTTGAGGGCTATATATGTCTTCATAAAAACGGAAATGAATCATCCAGCCCATTTCCCTCCTACCTCAAATCAATTTTTGTTAGGAAATTACTGTAGTTAATTTCCAGTTTAGTTTGCACCTGGATCAATCTTAGCTAATCTTTGCATCTAGATCAGAGCAAAGACACAGCTGCTCAGTCCATCTAGCGAAAATATAGTTGGTACTATGTATTAAATATGAGCAAAGATTAGAAATAGTTTAACTGGCAACAATTGGATAAAAGACAAAGACAGGGAGAAAGAAAAATATCAAGCAACTATTTACATTTGTAATTGGACCTTTTAAACTGCAATTCAGAGCAAGTTTACCAGAGGACAATGGAAGTGTAAGAAAAAATAATAAATTTTAAAGAATTAGCCTGGGCAAAGAGTTACTTATGTAATTTTCTTTAAATATCACATATTTTTGCTGTACATTGTGCTCATTCTGGCTGGCAAATAATACAATCTGAAAAAAAGTAAAATGTTACTTTAACTTTATTTTTAAAAGGAAGATATCAGATCCATGTGACTCCTTATGGATAGTCATGATTTGTATATGAGTGCCATCCGGACCACTATCAAAGCACAGATCACAGCTATTTGCAAAGAATGAGCAATAGTCACCATTCAAAATAATTTTCATTCCATTATTACCTATAATTCTGCTGTTCTTGTCTAAAAATAATTGGATGGGAGATTTTTAAAACACACTCTATTTAGCTTGATGTGATATGTTTTAATAGTACTTTCAGATGGATCCTGTGCACAATTAGGAAGGTTCAGAAGGATATGCTTCTTGAATCTGTTTTTGTACTGCATCTGCATCTCTACCAGAAATTCCTTCCTTCCTTCCTTCCTTCCTTCCTTCCTTCCTTCCTTCCTTCCTTCCTTCCTTCCTTCCTTCTCTATAGATCTACTTTTTTCTCCATATTGGCAGTAAAAATGGTGGATTGATGGTTCAACCATAAATGGAGGTTCTTCTTATACAAATAGATGTGATTTGTGTTTTTATGGCAATTTCAAATGGATAGTATTAACAACAATAGTTTTATTGTCACTTCGAATGTACATCAATTGGCATACATCAAAATAAATTTTCGTTGCATATAGCTTTCAAAGTGTCACCACCTCTGCTATACACTCCTTGTTCATGGCCAGCTCAAGTTTCAGAACGTCTATTTTAGTCTCTAGTGAGCAAATGATAGCAAACAGGACAGATGGAAACAGAACTCCATGTGGATTAGCGCTCAAATTAGCTTGTATTCTTGCACTTGTATCCCACCTGAATCTTGGAATCTTGAGGATTTATCTGAATCTGACATCTACCAAGAAACCTTTTGGGAGCATTGCTAAGGGGAAATAAATCTTTGAACTTATGTATGTTTATTGTATTCACTCAGAAATTAATTCTATGATGTTTAATAGTGTTAAGAATTTGAGATTCCAGGTGAAGTCAAACTAGGGGCCCACAAATAATTTTCTGGCCCACAATACAACATAAAAATGGTTTGTGATCGACTTCTTGATAGCCTTTTTCAAATTCTTAGCCGCTAGTCTGTATTGGATTTCCTAGTCCAATAAACTAACCATACCCAACCCTGGTTAACTTTTTATCAGAGTCAGCAAGGTGGTGCCATCTACTGTACTTTCATAGGAATTCCAAGACCTGTGCTGAATAACACCTACCCCCAAAAATGTTCATATTTAAGGAGCCACACAAACCTTCGCTCTTACTGCCGCAACGAACAGAAAACAGTCTCTCTCTGAACTATATTAAATTGTAATGTTCTGTATATAGATTACTTCCTTGGACGTCACTGCACCAAATACAAAAAAAGCGGCGTTTTTTAGTTTGAAACGATAATTTGGAGATCTAGTTTTGCTTTGCCCTTATAGTACAACAAATCAGTAAGGTTTTAAAGGGGCATTTCTAAAAGATGCTGTCGACATACAAGCGCTTTTTTTTAAACTGTAAAACAAATGTCGTTTTTGCTCGTTGCGATCGTAAGAACTACGCTTCCCAGCATGTTCAGCGCTCGGCGGGGGGGGCGTGGCATCCTTCACGTCAGTGCTCAGCCTATTTCCCATCATGCCTTGGAAAGCCGTTTTGCTTCCCCCTCCTCCCTTTCTTTCCCGCTGCGGTTTGAAAGCTCCAGCAACCATCATGTCTCTCGGGGAGGCGAAACTGCAGGTCCCTCCGGGCCTCGAGCTGTACCTGAAAGAGAACCGTCTCGCCACGTTTACCCAGTGGCCCTTCGACTCCGACTGTTCCTGCACTGCGGTCAGGGTGAGGGACTCGTTTCTCCCAAGCCGCGGTGTCCCTCTTCTCTCGGGGGGAGGCGGGCGCTTTTCTTCCATGGAAGTGAGCCCTCTTCTGTTTAATGGGCAATATTCCCAAGCACATCTGCAGGGATTCCTAGCCTGCTTTACTCACAAATGACAAGCTCCACGCACAGAGTACGTAGGAGGAGGCATTATTATTATTATTATTATTATTATTATTATTATTATTATTATTATTTATTAAAAAGGGGAATAAAAGCACCATAGGTTGCAAAGCGTTCCTTTTCTCGGGTGTCGTGCTTCCTCACTTCCAGGCTAGGTCAGTCAGGCTTCAACAGACTGATGTGATCGCCCATTTGGGTGAAACTGTGATTCCTTTAAGTCTCTCCCAATCAGCGAATTGATTTGAGCCTGGCAAACAAATGGCAGCAAAGGCAAGCCTCTTTCTTTGTACACTTGTCTATGCCAAGCAACCCTGGATGGCTAACAAGGATTTAAATAAAACATCGCAGTAGAATAAAATGCCCTTAGCTTCCGGACACCCTCTTCTATGGCGTCCTGGTTCAACCCCCCTGGAGGAAGAACCAGCTGTTAATATGGGAAGAATACAGTCCTTTTATGATGGACAAATCAGTTACCTAGCTATTTTCATGTCAAAAAGCTCTTGAAGGGGAAGTTTTGCCTACAAAATTATCACTCTGTAATAATTTTATTAAAATTTATAAATACAGAGATAAAACACTAATACAAACTAAGAAAAATATAAAAAAGAAAAAAATGCAGAGATAGAAAAAAAAGGAAATAAAAAATAACCAAAAATATATAAAAGATGACTCCCCCTCCTCCAGACAGGTACAAACAATGTCAGTAACTCAACACTTTCTCTAATATTTCAGCTAAAAAGTTTGTTCCTATATCTCATCCCTTATCAATAAGCAAATTATAAAAACATATTCAGTCTGAATCAGAAAGAGTCTAATAAGAACTATCGGAAATGGTAACTTACCATATATATATATATATTAAAAATTAACCTAAAAATTGAGGAACGTAGTCTCCTGGGTGTATACATATTCAAAAGATAAAAATGAGCACCAGGAGGTAAAACAATTAAATGTTTAATAAATAGGAGCACGAAGCTGAAAACACCAGCCTGAAAATGACGAATGGGACTTCATTGAAACGTCGCCAAGACACTTCCAATTTTACGTGGGAGAAAACCCGAATAACCAAAGACCTACATATATATATATATTTATTTTATATATATATATATATATATATATATATATATATATATATATATATATAAAATAAAATCTTTTAAACCAGAAGATGAAAATTAAGGCAAAACTAATAGAAAATGAGGGGGGGGGGAGAAATTAAATAGCAACAGGTGCAAAAAAAGAAAAAAATAACAAAAATAGAAAAAGGAAAAAATATAAATTCTCCAATATTTTTAACAGCAATTATCAGTACAAATATATTTTAATCTCTCTATTCTTATTACCCTTTTTTCTATAATCTGTGTAATTATCAAACGTCGCAAACATTTTTTCATTTGTACATAAAAAATCCATAAGAGGCTTTCTCTAATCAAAGAAGTTAATTTATCCATTGATTCATTTTATAAATTTTTTTTCTGTGGTTTGGTTCCAAATATTCATGCTTGAGAAAGAATCAGATTGATACTTTTTAAAATGGAAAAACTCTTCCCCCACTCTTGTGAATAAATACTAATTATTGATAATACTTGCTCTATACACTTCCTATTTCTTATTTCCTTCTCAAATACAAGTAGTCCTTGACTTGCAACCATTCATTTAGTGACTGAAAAAAGTGACTTATGGCTGTTTTTCACACTTATGACCGTTGCAGCATCCCTATGGTCATATGATCAAAATTCAGATGCTTAGCAACTGCCGTGTATTTATGACTGTTAAAGTCTCCCAGGATCATATGATCACCTTTTGTGACCTTCTGATAAGCAAAGTCAATGGGGAAGCCAGATTTACTTAACAACTATATTACTAATTTAACAACTACAGTGATTCACTTAACTGAGGCAAGAAAGGTAAAATGGGGCAAAATTCACTTAACTGTCTTGCTTAGCAACAAAATTTTGGGCTCAATTGTCATAAGTTGAGGAATATCGATAAACTATTACTACCATTGACAGTTCTTTGTCGGTTGCATGCACATGATGAAATGGACCATAATCTACAGCAGGGATTACCAATCGGGGGTGCAAGATGATATTCCAGGGGGTGCAAAAACTTGGGTTTTCAAAATTATAGTGCATATGCATAATTTTATTTCCGTTATTTCGAACTTTTGTTAGGGGAGCGAGAATATATCAGAAGGGTTCTAGGGGTGCACGGTATAGAAAAGGTTGGGAGCCACTGATCTACAATATGAAAGCTTATGATATAATATTATTAGTCTTTAAGCAACCACAATCTATTTTCTGGTTTTACTGCAATAGACTTAAAATCACTAGCCAATTTTGAGTCACTTTAGAAATTATAGGCCTAAAGTAGGGGTCCCCAACTCCCAGGCCATGGACTGGTGCTGGTCCATGGCCTGTTAGGAACCGGTCCGCACAGCTGGAGGTGAGTGACAGGTGAGCGAGTGAAAGCAAAACCATCCTCCCTTCCATGGAAAAAATGTCTTCCACAAAATCAATCCCAGGTGCCAAAAAGGTAGGGGACTGTTATTCTAAAATATATAGTCGTATATAATTAATTAATGTTAATCTGAGAGCCAGTAGTGGCTAAAATGGAGGATCAGGAATGGTGAGATCCAAGCACTAGTTCTCCCCTAAATCAGGAAGTCAAAAAGCATTAGTTCACAATTGTATTGGACCAGAGTGGTTGATTATAGTCCATAAACCTCAGTGAAGAGGTCTATATATTTCAGAGAATTGATACAGGCTAATCATAATGCTCACCTGTTTATTATAGGACATTTAAAAGTGTGCTCCTAAATTTTTAAATTTATTTTACTTATCTTGCTTCCTATTTGAATTTTTTTTTTTATGATTGTGTGTATTAGCTAATCTTAGAAACTTGAGATAGGAACCGTACACAAAAAGTATTACTATTTTCCTGCTCTTTTCATATATTTGTAACAGAGTAGAGTCAAAAGTTACTTAGAATCAAGGAGACCCTCAGTGAAATCATTTTTCAACTATAGCCCTTCCAGTTTCAGAAATAATTTGTATATAAGCTGAAATGTATAACTTTGTTGAACATTTTTTTTCTCATTTGTCTTGCTCTCTTCCCCCTTTCCCGATTCAGATGGCTGAAGCTGGATTCATTCACTGTCCTACTGAGAATGCTTCCGATGTGGCACAATGTTTTATATGCTGTAAAGAATTAGAGGGATGGGAACCTGATGATGACCCCATGTAAGTACTCTGGAATTGTTATCCTAAGACTTTTAATGATACCAAATGCATTTTAGGAAAGATAGCTCAACAAATGTACTTAGGCAATCCTGCAAAACATTATATTTCGTTGGTATAATTCAGGATGATAGAATTCTATACAAATATAGAATTGCAGTATTAGATATTAATAATTTATTATGTTATCTACTCCTTTCCCATAGTACTGTTAAAGCCACGTCAAACAAATTAAGCCATTTGTCAAAGTCAGGTTCCACACCTCTATCTGATTATTAGTTGTATGGCTGACAATAATTGTTAACATGATCAACTAATATACTGCAGTCAGTACAGCTGGCTTCCATTTTTGAGCAGAGGGTTTCCACTCAAGTTCCCCCCCCCCCTTTCATTGAGGTAAGAGAATGGGAACCTGGAATCTTGACTATGAACCTGCACAGTCCAGAAACCTCTAGAATATCTGGTGGGATGTTTGTGAGCATTTATAAATGTCCTGTCAGCTAATGCTAAATTCATCTGCAATATCTGTTCTTTTCACCAGAAGCCTAAATTGGCAAGACACAGAAAAGACTGGTATAAAAGTATCTTTACTTTTTGATCTTTTTGAAAACACATAAGCTGTTTGGAAATCAATCTGACTAAAGAGGAGAATGCAGAAATTAATCTTTCTCTAGATCTGGCTAGGCGTGATTATGGGTAATGAGACATGACAAAATGTATGTCACTATTTTCTATCTTTTAGCCACAGAAACGAAGGAGTCAGAAAGGCAAGCCAGCCCTTGGGAATTTTTTTTTCAAGAGGCACCAAAGTGAAGCCCCTCAGGAACAGTGGGAGAGACTCTCAGCCCCTAAGGGAGCCCGAGAAATGTTCCAGTTTTCTGACTCCATCTTTGACGTATATAGTAGCTTTTTATGTTAGCGTGCCCGAGCCTTTCCCAAAAGTGTTACACATTTTATCCAGTTATAAACATATGTTTTATGGCTATAACAGCGCCACGGGAAGTTTGTTATTTATTCTATTCTTTCCAAAAGAATTGAAAGAACAATTAAAATAGTTCATTTAAAAAGGTAGTCTGGTCCTAGAGCAATTGTTATTCTACAAATGTAGAAATAGGACATAAGATAGAAAGGAAGGCAGCTGCACACACCCTGAGAAAGAATTCCATAATCTGGCTGCCAAAGGCCCTATTTCTAGCTTCAGGGTACAAGTTATTTTCCCACAGCACCTACAGCAGAGTTTCCCCATCTGGCATATGTACATGTTTGGGGGAAAGTAGTTGTTTAATAGTATATTGATGGACAAAGGGTTTGTGTGCAGTGGGGCATGGGATCCAAATTAGGGTGGCATCCTTCACTTGTAGTATGCTTGCTAATTATTTTAATTGCCTTTAAAAACCCATTGCATGATTATGACTTGTATTTCAAATTTCTAGGGAAGAGCACCGTAAACACTCCCCCAAATGTGCATTTCTTGCTCTACAGAAAGACATTTGTGACCTGACAGTACAGGAATTTATGAAACTTCGTAAAGAGAGGATGAGCAACTTGATTGTGAGTATAACTTGCAAGGAACCATTAACTTAGCCTGAGTGCTCTCATCACTCTGCAGGAGTTTGGTAGCATCTTTTCAGATTAACATTTTTTTTTAAACATTTTATTGATTTTCTAATTTCACATTAAAATATTTGAAAAGCAACGTGGCGGCTGAGTTGGTCAATTATTCAATAACATACAAATATCTTTAGTACAGATCTCAAACATTACATTAAATATTTCCTTTCTTTTCCTCTTAGTATTTACTGTCTCGTATTTAAATTAATACAATTCTTATTATATCAATTAAAAATAGCTTTCTTACATTTATTAATAATTTTTGTTTATACATATCCTAGTTGTTTTAACATTCAATCTTTTTAGACAATCAATGTCCTGATTAGTTTTTCCCTATTTTTAGTTTCCCATTAATATTTAAATTTAGCATTTAATATTTATAATTTTCAAGTTTTAAATAATCCCAATTTCCTTTATCACAATTCATCACTAAATCTAATGTTCAGGATATATGTCTTATCTATTTGAATTCTCACCATCTTATATCAACCAATTAATAATACAATATAACATTCTTGTTTTCTAGTAATTTCCAAAGGTCTTAAATTTAGTAACCAAAGTTTCTCTTATTTCAACAAATTTCTTCAGAAATTTCTTCTGATTTGTGTAGAAAGTCTTTTCCCTTTTCCATATTGTTAGTCCCTTTTCTGGATTTTCCATTGACTGCATTTGTTGCTCAGTTGAGTCTTCTGTCATAATATTTAATTGTTCCACTTTTTCTGTTATATTCTGTGTAGTTAATTTTTTAATTGTAGTCAAAGTCTGAGTTTGTATCTCTGGGTTGACATCTTGTTCTTTTCTGTAACCTCTTATTTCATCAGTAGCTGTTAGAATAGTTTGATGAATTGCTTTCAACATAAAGAGAATCTGTTCCTGATCTTCATCCATATTTTCTTAGCAGTGTATTAGGTTAAAGCAGGGGTGTCAAACTCAATTTCACTGAGGGCCACATCAGCATCGTGGTTGCCATTGGGGGGGCAGGTGGGTGTAGCTGGCATGGGCGTGGCCTACTGGGTGGGTGTGGCCAGCTCGATGTCACGTCAGGCTGGGCAGGACTGGGGCGCATCCGAGGGTGGGGAAGGGTGGGCGGGACTGGGGCGAGCGCCAGGGCATGGTCCACTGGAGGAGCCTCACTGAACCTAAGGCTGTGCACGGGGCCCCTGGACCTTGCCATGGACTGCCCAGAGCCCTGGGCAGCAGAGGTCAAGTGCCCAGCATGGCCCTTGAGCTCCCACGGCACCAGGACCCCACAGCCCTGCCTAGCCTAGCTGCACTTCCCCGAGGGGGTGCCCAGCTGCACTTACCTCCTCCTCAACGCTGCTGCTGCTGTGCTCATTCTCCTTGGCCAGGTTGCTCATGGTGGGTGCAGGAGGACAAAGTGCGTGGGTCAGAGGGAGGCCCACTCGTTCTCCATGCGAGGAAACCTGGCTTTGTAACCAAAGCATCCTCAGCAATAGGATGGGAGAATACCAGGGGAAGGCAAAAGGGCAACAGGCAACAGGGCTGCTGGTGGCCAAGTGCTAAGGCAGGACTTTTCTCAGACCCTCCCTTCCTCCCTCCCTCTTATTCCAATCTCCTTCCTCCCTCCCTCCCTCCCTCCCTCCCTTCTCTCCTTTCTTTCCTTCTTTCCTTCCTTCCTCCCTCCCCTTCTTTCCTGCCTCCCTTCTTCTCATTTCCATCTCCTTCCTTCCTTCCCTTACTTTCTTCCTGTTTCCCTCCCCTCCTTCCCTCCCTCCTTCTCTCTGTGCCCAGGAATGGACGAGGGGAGGGGAAGAAGTTGGTAGCATTTCTCTCAAAGAATAAGAGTTGGAAGAGACCTTTGAGGTCTTTAGTCCAAGCTCCTGCTCAAGCAAGGGACAAATATCATTCCAGACAATGGAATATCCAATCTCTACTTAAAAGCCTCCAGTGATGGAGCATCCGCAACTTCTGAAGGCAAGCCTTTTCACTGGTTAGTTGTTTTCATAAGTCCCTAGTTCTAGGCTGGTTTTCTTCTTGATTAGTTTCCATCTACTTTTTGCCTTCTGATGCTTTGGAAAATAGGTTGACCCCTTCTTCTCTGTGGCAGCCCATCAAATATTGGAACACTGCTATCATGTCACCACCCCTAGTCCTTTTCACTAAGTTAGACATACCCAATTCTCACAAACATTTGTCATATGTTTTAGCCTCCAGCCCCCTAATCATCTATGTTTATCATCCATTTAGACCAGATGGTCCCCCTGGTTTGGTTTATAGAACAGTGGCCACAAGCAGAGCCTTCTCAGAGACAGCACCCCCATTATAAAACTTTCTCCCAAGGAAAATATGAACAGTGCAACTGTCACCCGTTTAGAGGCAACTCCAAACACACTGTTCAGCCAGGCACATGTAAAACAACAACACATTTTGTGTGAAACAGCACTAAGTAAATTACTACTACTATTTTTCTTTCTTAAAATACACACTTTTAATATTGTTTTAAGCAGTGCTAATGATGTTTTACAACAGCTGTCTTTGAGAGTTTTCTTGTAAACCACCCTGGATTTCTCAGAAACCTTTAATTTCAAATTAGATGTTGATTTAATAAATTAGGCAGAAGAAACAAATGTTTAAATACATCTAAATCCCACAGACCTACTGCCTCCTAGGCCCATGCTACAGAGAAAATAAGGCATTGCATTTCTAGCCAGCATAGCCACAAGAAGATGGGAACTGTGGTTCATAACACCCAAAATATATTAGTTTAGGTAAGGCTGGATTAAATTATAAAAGGGCAGATGAAGGGAAGTATTTTTGTCTCTGACAAAATAATTGGGGGGCCTTTTAATTTCAACTCACACCAATTCCTCTTAACTTCCCATTCAATCCAAAGAATTCTATTATTGCCTGGATTTTAGGGAGGGGAGGAGGCAAGAATAGACCACAAAGCTAATCTGCAAGTTTGCTCTCTCCCTGCCTGCACACCACCTTCCTCTGTTTGTGTGTGTGTGTGTGTGTGTGTGTACCAGCATGTGTATGTGAGACAGAGAGAGAGAGAGATCCCCTTTTTGTAAGTTTGCTTATTCTGCAAAGCTCCCCAGCAGGGAAGCGAAAGTTCTCTACTTTCGCTTCCCTGCTGGCTCAATCTATCTCTCTCTCCCTCCCTCCCTCTCTCTCTCTCTCTGTGTCTTTTACATACACACCCCAGGTTAACAAAAAAGAGAAGGAGGGGGGAGAAAGGTGGAAGTGCTCCTTTTTTGTAAACCTCGGTTTCCTCCTCCTCTTCCACCTCTCTCTCTCTCTCTCACACACACACACACACACATACAAACATACACACACACACACACACACACACACACAGAGAGAGAGAGAGAGAGAGAGAGAGAGAGAGAGAGAGGGAGGGAGGGAGGGAGGGAAGGAGAGAGAGAGAAACCTTTCCTGCTTTCTCTTCCTTCTCACCCTTTCTGGCCTGGAACACAGGAGAAGCCCAGCAAAGTGAAGCATGGCCGGGCGTGACGGGGTTAAGCTGGGAGGGGTGGGGTGGGCTGATGCAAATGAGCTGCAGCTCTGCTGCAAACCACCAGCCCTAGTGCTCAAGTGCTCGCTGTTTTCTTTGCACCAAGGCGCCCAGCTGGGTTGGGGCGGGCCAGGGCTGGGGCTGGGGCAGTGGGGGCCGGTCCCTTGCCATTTCTGGGACAGCCCCGGGGGACCAAATCTGGGCCGCATCCGGCCCGCGGGCCTTGTATTTGACATGTCTGGGTTAAAGCTTTACAATCAGAGAATGCAGGAAAAAAAAATTTGTAACTGAGTATGGAACACAGCTGGGCTTCACAGCAAATGTCTCAAGGTTACATAGGTCTTATCTATTGTCTGGGCTGCTGGCCAAGTCTCTTTTAAGCAATAACAAATTGTAATATCAGGTTTAGCCACAAGATGTCGCCCCTAATTTAAAATTTTCTTTTGAATCCAATGTTTTTATAATCTTTTCAGTTTTGTTTCTTTTTTATAAGTAGAAACCCAGATCTTCAGTAAGAATAGAAAATCTTTTAGTCCACAAACTTTAAGAAATAAGATTCCAATTAGGAATCTTGTAACATTTTAAACTTCCCTGGATAGTCAGTTGCCGCTGTTTCTAGAGGGAGGGATAAAATCTCCTTTCACTCTCCACAGGAGGGAAAGTACTTTAGGCAGTTTATGCAGGAAAAAGTAGTTAGGATTTAAGAGAGGTAGATCTCACCCAGTCTCGTCTGCGCTGCTTTATAATTGCCTGGTGATAAGTGTGACTTTGGCTGTCTACAGCCTAGTGACAAGCCATATTGCTATGGCCAATCTTTTATCTGCCGGTTTGGAGGGCTGCCCCGGATTGAGCGGAAGGGCTACCGCCCTCCTGTGATCAAGCGGGGATCGCCTCCTTGCTGGTCGCCCCTACAGGGCAACTTTCAACCCTTTCCAGGGTCCCCCAGCAATGCGAAACTGGACGCGGAAGACGGAGCTCACCTTCCGGACGTCCATGGCGGCTGCATCGGAAAACCGATGCCTAGATTAACATATTTTATTAAAGAGCAAGCTACATCTCATCAGATGCATGAAATGCCAAATTGATATAAGAATTAAACTGGGACAACACAGGGAATTGGGAGTGGGGAGAAGACAGGTTACTCAGATGTAGGTTACATGCGATATAGATTATAAGTTCCTTATTGCATAACAATTGTGTTATATTAAAGTCTATTCTGTTTGCCCAGACCTCCTGAGATAGCTTAAAGCCTTTTGACATATGTGAGTTCAGCAATCTCTGATTCAGCAGTGTTGTCAAAATTTCTTTTCTCCAAAATTGCTACTTTAACACCTTTAATGGAGTATCCTGTGAGATTGAAATGATCTAATGTTACTTTGCCCTTGTTCTGAGTCATGCATTTGGTGAAGAAGCTGTAATAAAACGTGTTATCCTGAAAAGATGCTACAAGACTCCTTTCAGTTTTTATCTATCATAAATTATTGCAGCTTTCCTTCTAGGATTCTTATTACTCTGCTTTGCCTAGTATGTTGTAGGAGTCATATGGCTACATAGTTTTATACCCTAATTTAGCTACAGTGCGTAGGCCTGACTATTACTGGCTGATTTCTATCCTAAAGAGAATTATTTAGGTACATTTCTCTTCATCAGCATAATATTCCCTGTTTAGTTTTTTCTTATAACTCAAGAGCTGCCTATTTATTAATAGGAATATGTCTTTAATTTTCTTCAAGGAAAAAGAAGTTAATCAGGCAATTATCGAGTTGGAGAACTATGCTAATCTGATCCGTGGAGAAATAGACCACCTGCGTTCATAAACAGTGTATGCCATTGGATGATGTGGGCTTTTTAACTGTCTAAATGGTATTGAGCAAAGTTGAATTACTCAAAGTCTGCTGTTCAAGTTTAAGGGTTTTTTTTTAGTTATTTCTTATGGAATTCCTTCTGATGTGTTTATGAATAAATATTCCTTTTTATAAAATACCATGTTTATCATATTTTAATAGTTTCCTGAGCAAAGTTGTTTTCCCAGTGTTGCCTGCAAACATTGCTCTCAAGTGCTAAATGAAGCCCTGATCCATTCTTGAAGTAGGATCAATTGGGAAGAGTGGGTGAACTGCTTTCTTAAGAAGGTGCTTTATTTTGATTATGTCTTTGGTTCTTTGGAATAGTTATCCTCATAGGGGTACTGTAAAAGAATAGGCTGCTTAGAAAAAATGCAGTTGTGTTCTTTACCTCCTATTTAAGCCTTCTCCCTACATCAGCACTGCAGAGTTGCCAATAAAGCTGCAACCTTTAAACAGGTATAGGTAGAAATAGGAGGGGATGTACATTTTGGAAGCTGCAACTGCCAGCAAACCGAAAAGCAGCTGAACAAAAGAAGATATTTTTCCTTCAAAGTAGTGAATAGTTCAGAGGAAAAGAAGCACAACAAAAATAGTGGCACAGCTAGGAAAAATGTAAGTACAAAATAATATGAAATAGTTGCAAATACTCTACATGCTGACCAGTCATAGAAAAGAAAAAAGCAAAATAAATTCTAGAGAAAGGAATTAAAGCAGAATAATGTTTGAAAGAAGAAAACTTTGTTATATCAGTATTACTAAAGATAGTAATATAGAAAAAATATAGAATAGGAGCAATAGAAAACACGTATAGACTTGTAGGTTTCATATTTCACTGGTATAAACTAAAAAGAAATGTTAGAAAAGATTCCAAATATCCTATCACGTGCTAATGTAGTAGAGTTTGCTTTGCTTATGAGAGAAAATGAACAGAAGATTATCCTTTAGATGACTTGCAATCATCAAATGAAACTAAATGCCAGAACTTTCAATAGTGTAAATATTTAAATGGTGCACAACTAACTTTCAAAATGTATTGTTTGCAGAAAGATTGACTGGATATGTAGGGTGAACAGTGTGATGATTCATCATCATAATTAGGTCCTGTGTGGAGCACTCTGGGCAGCAAGTGCTTTCCAGTGGTTTCGCTCACTCACAGCATCTTCGGCATTGTCCCAAGGGACATTAATAGTCTTAAGATCTCCCTTAACTGTTTGGTACCAAGTTTTCCAAGGCCGGCCTCGTTTCCTCTTTCTTCCAGAAGGTATCCAACATAGAGCAATTTTTGGATTCTGTTCTTTAGGCATATGTAAGATGTGGCCAACAAGCCACATTTGGCATTCATTCACACTTCTTGATAGGTGTTCTAAATCTGAGCTTTATAGTACCTCTTCGTTAGTGATGTCACGATATGAGATGTGAAGTATTCTTTTCAAGCAGCATTGTTGGAAAACATTTAATTGTTTAATCATCTTGGTTGTACACTTCCATGTTTCACAAGCATATATTGCAGTTGGTATAACAACACTCTTGAAAAGTTTTATCTTTGTGGTAATACTTATAGCTGCCATAGACCAAATTGGGCACATGCATTGAAACACAGCCACTGCTAAACTAAACTAAATAAGAATTGGAAGAACAGGGCATTGAGTTATCATGGTGGCTACCCCTGCAAATGCAAATGATATATGAGAAAGATGCAAAAATATATGGTTTTTACAAAGACCAGACAACGTTAGACCAGATACTATTGTCATCAGATGACAAACTGATTAAGAAACTGTACAGCTTTCTGATAAATTTAAAGATGGAAGATGAACGAGTTAAAGTTTTTGGGGCAAAAAACTTTGGGCACAATGAAGAGCTAGAAAAATGGCAAAACCTATGGGAAAGAAACTATAAAATAACGAGGGCAGCTACTTATAAAGAAAATTTATATAAAATGGTATTCATCACCTGCAAAATTAGCAAAAATGTTTAAAAATATGTCTAGCAATTGTTGGACATGCAGACAAAATCCAGGCATGTACATCTTTGGTGGACATGCCCTAAAGCAGCGGTTCTTAACCTGTGGGTCGCGACCCCATTTGGGGTCGAACGATCATTTTACGGGGGTCGCCAAACAATGTGATCCACCATTTTTTCCCCTCAGGGGGTGCCACCGTGCATGGGGGCGCCGCCGCGCATGGGCGCCGCGCATGGGGCACCACCGCACATGCCGCCGCGCATGGGGCACCGCCGCGCATAGGGGTGCGCCACGCATGCGCCCCCACATGGCGCCACACATGGGGGCGTGTCCTTATGACCGGGGTCGCCGTATAGAAAGGTTGAGAACCACTGCCCTAAAGCAAAAACTATTGGTCAAAAATTCATAGGTGGCTGATAGGAGCACATGTAGATTATAAACCGGAATTATTTCTTTTAGGGATAATTTCAGAAAATTATGATAAGAAATGTGTATGCTTAATATTACATATATTAACAGCAGCGAGAATTATATTTGCTCAATACTGGAAAAACGAAGAAATACCATCTGAAGAAGACATAATTAAGAAAATTTTGGACTGTAGAAATGAAAATGAAGGAGAAGCAAGATTCAAAATACTTTCAAACATGGGGAAAATTTTATAAATGGTTAGAAAAATGGAATAAAGGGTAGGAATAGAAATTGTACTATTAACGTTAAACACATAAACCCAGACAACGTGTTGCTTATTAAATACTAAAGACTGTTACTATGAAAATTAATAAAGTATACATGAAAAAAAAGAAACAGCCGCTGCCATTCCAAGTCAATATAATTAATGTCCTTATCTGTATCTCCATTATAATGCTGCCAAGTTAAGTAAATTGTTGGATTTTTTCTATAGCCTGGCTATTGACTGTTATAGGCATATCCTGAGCACTTGCATAAACTTGGTCTTCTCAAAATTTATATGTAAGCCAATTTTGTTGGTGATCATTTCTTGCAAGCACTCCTTTGTTTCACCAAGCAGTGCAATGTCATCCACAAATCTAAATCTCTTAGATGTTTTATCCGTTGCTCTATGCATATCAAAACCTATGGAGAAGAGAAACAAGAATGGCAATAATATACATCCCTGTCTTACTCCTGTATTGATGTTAAAGAAGGCTATGTTGCCACATTCTGTTTGAACGCAGCAGCTAGAATTATAATACAGTTTTTAAGGATGTTGATAAAATATTGAGGAATACCATAGGACTTTACAATATTCCATAGTGATTCTTGATGAATCAAGACCAACCGCTTTTTGAAGTCAATAACATTGATTTCCATTGAAATTCTAAAACTCTGTTTTAGAGGATATTTCTTAAGGTCAGGATCTGGTTGTTTACCAGAGTGTCCTTTCCTGAATCCTGTTGTTCTTCACAGATATGCATCCACTTGATGCTGCAGTGTCCTGAACAACAGAAGGCATAGTACTTTTCCAGGGACTGATAGCAACATTATGCCCCTCCAGTTACTGCAATCACTGAGATTCCCTTTCTTTGGAACTTCCCTTTTTTTGGAACTTTAATGATTACCACCCTGCCTTCAATATTATGGTACACATTCCTGGCACCAACAGTTGCTTAGTAAAATAGGGAGCTGTTGCACCAAACTGTCTCCACCATGTTTTAGGAGCTTTGTGGATATCTGATCCAAGCCAGCTGCTTTGTCATTTTTAATAACAATATTTTGTCCTGAACTTCAGTAATTGTAATTGGTTCCATATTAACTTCAAGGTCTTCTAGTTGTGCAATGTTGGTAAAATCATAGATTAATTGTGATGTTGATTCACAATTATGTAATTCATTCCTTCTCAGTAAAAAGTATTACTCTAGATTGCCTTTTAAAAGATTTAGGAAAAATTGAAAGGGTGTCAATTTCTTTAAATGATGGTGGTTAAAATAGATGTGGGATTTAGATGCTTGCCAATTAGCTAAAGTACTGATTTTATTTCATTTTTAGATTTTAAAATATCCAGTCTCTGTTGGGAATTGAATGATGTGATTGACCATTTAATTGTGCCCCTCAAAACAAGAACTGCTCTATAACAGTAGCTTAAAATGGATTCTGCTCTTTAATAGTTAACAATATTATAGAGAAAAGCCAGTCCAATTGTAGTTGAAAGCCACACAACTTATATTGGAACAAATCATTCCTTGTTTGAGCAATACAAAAACTTTATTGCAAGAATAGTTGGTGTTGTCAGGTCTGGCAGGTAAACAACTATTTTGTAATAAGCCTCTGACTTCTATTATTTCTTTAAAAATTCACTTTTCAGGGTAGAGATGGACAAAAAGGCAATAGGCAGGCCATGTAGTAAGGCTTTGTTTAATAAGAGTTGATTTTTATTTTATTTTTTTAACTACAATAGGCTTATGCAACATTTCCAGCATGGCCAGAAATTACTCACATTTTGAGACTGTAAATTTCTCTCACTCTCGCAAAGCTTAAGAAGCTTAACAAACAGTCTCAGCCTGGAAAGATTCTTTATGCTCCTAAAAAGTTGAGAGCATTCCTAATGACCTCCAACAATGAGTTGCAGTGGGCAGCATTGCTGAATTTCTTAGAAAGTTAACCATGCTCTTTGCTTAATGGTGAAACCATAACAGATCCCTAGTGCAACTGCAGTACTAGTCAAACAATGGCACTGCAATTTCTTGATACATTTAGACTAATTAATACCACAACAGGATATTTCTAATAAGACAGGGTGGCTTCAACCATCTTTCAGATGAGAGAGTCCTGCAGCTAGACAGGGTGGAGCCTTCCCACCCCCATCCCTGCCCCACATAGCAAGTTTCTGGATGCCACTGAAAGGCAGTGAATCATCCATTCACTGCCTGGTATTGAAAGTTTAGTGATTGATGGAAGAGGATATTAAATTTTCTATTTCGTTGTTTTGTTTCTTAACAAATTAACTATACGAAGGCAAAACAGGGTGGTTGTTAACATTATTTGACATAGTATTGCCTTTGTGAATGGCATTTTGCAAGCCTCTTGAATCCCTTCCTTGTAATCTAAGGCATACAGAAATAAAGGAAAAGAGAAATGTGCTTACTTCAATTATTGATATATTAGAGCAATTGGAACATAATAAGAACCAGGGAGATTAATGTCTCCTCAGAAATAATGAGTTTTGAGGAAAAACTTAAAGGATCTTTGATTTGGTTAGCATGATTATTGCAGATGTTTCAAATGAATATAGGGAATGAACACAAGAGGATGGGAGAAAGTTGAGACATGCAGCTTAAATATGTTGAGTCTGACAACTATTTTTGACTTGCCATGTTTACTAACCCAACTAAATGGATAATTCAATAAACAAAATCAATACAGTAGAAAACCATGGCTTAGTATGAACTGAGAACCCAAGCTTTATAAATATTTTGGATACTTCTGAGATGTTTTAGCGCTTGTTAGCTTTCACTTCAAACAGTAAGTTTTTTTCTGCTGTTATCCTGGTCTGTTTCCTTATGCTTCTATAACTAATAATTTCATTTGCTTGGTCACTTGCAGCATTATTGCTCAAATCAGAAAAGATTCAAGTACAGAAACAATGCTTTTCCCAAACTTTGCAGTTTTACTCCAAGAACGATAATGGAGTTGTCTGTTTTGTATCTCTGAATTAAGGGTGAGAGAGAACCCCTCAGCCCCAACCCCTCTTAATACTCTTCTCATCTTGAGGGGCATAGACCCAAAAACTGACCAGGACATCCCATTCCAGGTTTTAGCGTATTGTATGAATCTCAACTATACTTCTAGATGGGATAGAAGCAAATGAAAAATGAATGGGGGAGATCCCGTCGCCAATCAACATCCAGTCGGGTTTCCAAGATTTGGTTCCGCTGTTGTGTGGTACAGCCTCTCTTCTGGGTGAAACTGGGTCTGCCCTTTCGCCCATAGAGGCCTCTTCGTACTGTTCCCCAATTTGAAGTACAAAGGCCGGCCGCAATTGCCCCCGCTGCGCAATTGCCCCAGTTGTCAATTGACTGGGCGACTCCGGAACCCTCCTCTCTCACGGGCTCCCCAGAGGTGTCTCAGAAGGTAGAGCTGCGTCCCAAAAGGGGGCGTCTCTCTCTCTCTCGCTCTCGCTCTCGCTCTCTTTCTCTCTCTCTCTCTGCAGCTTCTCGGCTCCTGCTCTCGCCGTGCTGGAGGCGGGATCATGGTATCGAAGTGCGGGGCGGCTCTGTCCCCCGGCACGCTCTGCCTGGCCGCTGCGCTCAATGGGCTACTCAGCTTCGGCTTCTTGGCTGCGGCCATCGGCACCGACTACTGGTACTTGATCCACGTGGATGGGGCTGGGCGCAACGGCAGCGCTCGGGATGGCGAGGAACTGAGTTCTCACTCCGGGCTCTGGCAACTCTGCGAAGGTGAGGGCTGGGGCAGCCTTGCTTGCTCCTTGCCTGCCGATGCCGCTCTCGGGCGTGGACTGGACTCCGTGGCTAATTGATCAGTGGCGTTTCCATCCATCCATCCATCCATCCATCCATCCATCCATCCATCCATCCAGGCGGCGGCTTTTAGCGGCGGGGAAAACCGCATCCGCCTAAGACCGGTAGAGCTGCAGTCCCTACTGAAGGCTGAGCGCTTGAGGCGAGTGAGTAGCGTCTCAGGACGTTGAACTCAGCTCGCCCTTCATTCCCGCCGTCCCTCTCAGCACATTTGTGCTTCCTCTGCTAGTTGAATAATGTGATACAGTTCGACGAAAAATGCGAAGGGTTTGGGGGGGACTCCTAACTCTCTTGTGGCTTTCCCTGGGCTCATTAATGCCCCCCCCCAATCCCTAGATTCAGTATTCCGGTGCCTTTTGGGTACCCGTAGAAGCTGGGGTCTGCAAGCTCTAGAAATAGTGGCTTAAGAGAATAATTGTTCGGAGAAGAGGAGAAAGCTGATTTCCTGGGCAAAGCAGACAACAATGAAAAAAAAAAAAAAAAAAACCGGGTGTTGCTGCCGCCAAAGGCTGCTGTCTGCTTCTTTAGCCATCAGTTCTGAAGAATGCACCACATTTTTCATGTAATTTTTTTTATAAGTGCAAGCCCTACTGCTGGGAAGGTACTTGCTACCGGTATCTCATTCTGATGTCTAGCGTGACTTTTAGTATCTCTCCTTGTCAACTGGATTCCCGATGAAATGGCACGGTATATGTTGGATCCCAAAGCTGATCCGAAGCGTCCGCATGTATTTGCATTAGGCTGTGAAATAGAGCCTTACTTTGTCTTCTGAGCTTTGCTTCCTTTTGTCACAATTGACTGTAGCATGGAGACTCCTTCTTCTTCTAAGTATAGGGATGGGTATTGTTATGAACGCCTCATTTCTCAATATGACATAATCTGGGGAGGGGAAGAACTTTTATGGCAGTTGAGGTGGGTCAAGTATGCAGTTATCTATTTGCTTAGCTAGGAGAAAAGGGTGCCCGCCATCGAGAGAGATTTGAAACCACCCAAGAGACACACATCCCCATTCTTCCCATTTGATCTTCCTCCAAGTCGTGCAACTGGATATGAAATGAGAAAAGCGTGCCCCTGCTGTGATATTATCCTAGGAAGAAGTGAGAGCACAATGGGCTATCTAAAAGGGCTTGATTTGCACCCTCTAACTTTTTAAAGAGATTTAATTGTCAACAATCAACTAAGTTAGTGATCTTGACAAAAAAAGCACCTCTAAGTACCGTCACTCAGCACAAATGTTAGCTGGACTGCTACTGTTTAGTTCTAACTTGTGGCCTTTTTGAAGTTTTTACTGAACTAGGGCATGCCTGTTGCTGATGTTGCCTTGGTCAGCATTCCAGCACCCTGAACCCCATTGCTAGATGTCTGTTGCTTTTCTTATTTTACTGCTTCCCCAGGACAAAATGCCTGTATGCCCCTGATCGACCCCTTTGGCGCAGAGAGTTGGCTGGTGCCGGCATCACTCCAGCATCTTATCTGTGAGTAGAGAGATTTATGTGACTCCGGCATCCTTGATGGTGGTAGGAAATTTTATATTGCTCTTCCTATTTTGAAATGCACACTTGTCCTCTGTAAAAACACTTGAGTTCAGAAAGGAGGATGGAGCCTTTTGTAAAACCGATTATTTCCAGAAGCGGGCACTGTTTTTATTTTTGGGGATGGACATAAGGGGAGTATTTGTTCTTTCAGAGAAAAATTGATAGATGTTTAAGAAGGAGTGATGTTTCTGGCGGAAAGATTCTTGTAATTTAACCGATGGATATTCCTTTATTCAACTTCTAGGATTTTGCTTTCTTCTTTTGCTATGCCACTGTTCCCCCCCCCCTTGTCAGACATGCATCGAGCTTTCATGGTCTTGCTGCCACTCAGTCTCATCTTGATTATTTTTGGCTGGATCTGTGGGATCATTGGCTTCTTGGCCCAGATTTCCTGGCTTCTGCTCTTCACAGGCTGCTATTTTCTATTGGGTGGTAAGTGATATTATGTCTGGAAAGATTTTGAAGAATCCCGTAGCTGCATCTCTGCATTATGAGCGTGCCTCCTACTCCTTGTCGGATCTGACATTTCAAATGGCAGTGCATGTTTTGTTTGTTATCAAATATTCACCCATATCATCTCAGATCCAAGTAGTGGCTCTTGAGATTATACAGGGCAGATTGTACTTCTAGGAATTGAGACTCACAGCAGACATGGACATAGGTTATCTGTGAACCATCTCAGAATAACCGGCTCAAATTGCCAGCAAGTGAAGCGGTGGGATTGCTGTAACAATCACATTCACTATGTTAGAAACTATAAATAATTAATTTATTCTGAAGCTAATAGGACACATGACTGAAGCGCAGTTAATACGGTTGCTAGATTTATCCAGGTCTTTTCTGGATAGAATCCACAAGCATTTCTCTAGCAGGGACCACTCTCCTATGAGACTTATTTCTTGGATACTTACAGCAAGATCTCTCTGGAAACTATTTTATGATGGTGTGGCATCTAAGGATACCCTTTATTAGAATGCAAAGTTCTATCTCGTTTACAAATGCTTCTAGAAACTTCCAAGCAAACAAGGAGATGGTAGCCCTGCCTCTTTGCTTGATCATCTGTTTGTGACATTGCTCCATTTACCTCTACTGATACCAACAGAATGACTATATTTGCTACTCGAATTGGTGCTCTGATGACCTTTTCTCCACTTTTCTTCCCTTCAGCATTCCTGACTCTGTCGGGGACAAGCACCTATATCTGCTACTCCAAAGCAGCATTCACTGAGACTGTGCGCATGTTTGACCGACAGCGTTTTGACCATGTCCATATTACTTTTGGCTGGTCCCTGGCACTTGCGTGGCTCTCTTTTGGCACAGAGGGTTTGGCTGGCATCTTGCTTTTCCTGGCTGCTCAAGGACTCCGTCTGAAGCTGGATGCACATTCAGCAGACATTTAATCCTGGGAGAAAGTGAGAAAGGAATTAAAATGAGACAGTGCCAAGCCTGAGAAATAATTCTGCTCTGCAATATTGCTTTCCTTAATGTTTCTTATAGGAAAGGCTGATGCTCACTCCCTGCTCTGTTGTAAATACAGCACACACAGATAGACTGTGGGGCTACAGGGCCAGGACTGTGCCTATGAATTACTATAAAGAATCCCTGGTGAATATGAAAGGCTAAGGGGTAGCACAAATGGAAACTTCTGTTAAAAAGACATCATGGTTCCAATTCTGACTGTTGTTTTAATGATCATTGGCAAGGGATATAAAATTGAACTCCTGCTGTGCAATATTTAGTTAAGGCACGCAAGCCAGGATTTGTTGCCTCTCCAAGAATTATGACAAATCTGGCTAACTTGCCCTGATTATGTAATGCATTCCTTATTTCTCCTTTTCTTCAAAGTATGACTTAATTTCTGCCTTCTGATTAATCTGGCATCTCTTGAAATAAAACAAGCAAATCTAACATCTGGCTGCTGGTTTCTTATTCTCTCCTTGAAGCAAAAGGAAAATGTAGCTTCCATGTGCCACAAGTATAAAGTAGTTATTTGTGCTGTGAAAACTGGATTCTCCAGAATCACAGAAGATCTCATTTAGCAGATAGTTTGGAGTAACCCAGAGAGGTTATCTCCCATCCTGCCTTAAAAATGCAACAAGGTATAAAAAAGAAGAATGTACAACAGTGTCTCTTTCCTTGCAGGAAGCAAGAATGATTCACAGTCAAAACTGATCTTGATGCAAAGAGTTTTGGAGAACATTGGAGCTATTGGCCTTCAGACCTATAAACCAGCTGTTTTCCCTCATCCTGCTGAAATAGGACTGGTTACTTGCAATCTGCTACTCTCCTATCGTTTATGCATGGTGTTTTAATGAGCGTAAAAGGTTTTAGTGCAAGGATATAACAAAAGATGGCATACACATTGGACCAATTTCTGTCTTAGCCTTTGGAGTTTTTTGGGAGTAGAGGATGGGAAGCAATTTTCTCTAAACATACTATGTCTTAAAAAAACAGAATCTATTTCAATTTTACAGTTGTGGAATAGTCAAGGAGAATTTTAATGGAAAGGGATGAAATACCCATGCTGGAATCTTATTCTGCTAAATGCTTCTCTCTTTGAGGGTAAGTCTAACCTATGCTGGCCAAGATAGGTATATTTTGATGTTGTTATATTGGTGTGCTAAGCATCAGCTTCACTTCTGGTGTGCAGATTGACTTGTCTTCCAAAATATGTAATTTAAGCTCTGCTATTTTGATGTTTTTTCCTGGAGACTTATAATGCCAGATAGCACATAGGTAGAGTTGATCCTATGGAATGAACTGGATGTTAATAACTTTGGCCATGACTGCAACACCTTTCTTATTCATGAGCTCACATAACTTGGCAGAAGGTAATTACTGCATGGTAATACTGATTTCTACTATTACTGGACTGATAGAATAGAACAGAGAAATACAGGTACAGGGCGCTATAGAAGAATTCTGAGGTCAGAAGGCTGGGATGATCTGTCATCCAAAGCACATTAATTTTCAATGTATAAAAACTGTGCCTATTAGGAGGAAGGGACTGAGTAGTTGCTGCAGAAGGCTTCAACTTGCACAAACATATTTGAAAAAGAATCCCAGCCCCTGCAAAACCAGGAAAAATGTACTCTCCGGTTTAGCTCAAATAGTTAACTATACAACTCTCTTGCTCTTTATCCTCCTCACGGGAATAGTACCTTGAGCAAACCTATTAGACTGGAGGCTAAAATATATAAGGAGAGGTTACTGGAACTGGATATGTCTAGTTTAATGAAGAGAAGGACGAGGGGGGACATGATAGCAGTGTTCCAATATCTCAGGGGCTGCCACAAAGAAGAGGGACTCAAGCTATTCTCCAAAGCGCCTGAAGGCAGGACAAGAAGCAACAGATGGAAACTAATCAAGGAGAGAAGCAACCTAGAACTAAGGAGAAACTTGCTGACAGTTAGAACAATTAACCAGTGGAACAACCTGCCTCCAGAAGCAGTGAATGCTCCAATCCTGGAAGTTTTAAAGAAGAGACTGGACAGCCATTTGTCCAAAATGGTATAGGGTTTCCTGCCTGAGCAGGGGGTTGGATTAGATGACCTCCAAGGTCCCTTTCAACTTTATTATTATTATTATCATCATCATCATCATCATCATCATCATCATCATCATCATCATCCATACAGCTTAATCCAACAAATAGAGCAGTTGTCAGAACCTGCCTTTCTCCTCTAAGAAGCTTATTCATGGGCTACGCTTCTGTGATGGGTTTCCTTGCCTTTAGCCAGAGGACTCCTGGCAGGGGATAGCCACCTCTTGTCGAACAAAAGGGGAAAGAAAAGGAGGCCACATGGGAAGGCACTGGAGAATGTGAAAGCCAATCCCTTCTGAATCCACTTTAGAATCCTGAGAAACTTCTGTTGCAACCATTTCTTGGTTCTTGCAAGCTCCACTAAGATTGCTCTGTCCAGGTGTCCAATTTAGCTACATATTCAAGTAATAATTACAGCCTATCCATTTTTGTTAAGAACAGGAGACATCGTGGGAGTGAGAGAAGATTTGGCCAAGGAATTACTATAGTCTTTTCACTACAAGGTTATTATTTTGGAAGCAGTGAGGTGGGAATACATTGCAAGGTAGTGTTGTAGAAGATGATTCTTCAGAAAAAAATTAATTGGGCTAAGAAAGGTTGGCTGACTCTTAAGATTTATCTCTTTGAGTTACTGAATGAATCAACCAACACCTCTGTGTCTCCCCCCTTCCCCCCATCTGAGCAATCTGCCTTCTCCAGGATAGTACTTATTTGTGTGCATTGCTGTAATTTGTATTCCAATTCATCATGACTCATGATGAGAGGAATCTGAAAGGACCCCAACTTCCTATTCCAGGATGAAGTGGGTAGATGAAATAACGTAGATCCATTATATCACTTCTATTTAATTATCCCTTAGCACAATAATTTTAATATAATTGCTATTTTAATTAAATATAATTATAGAGAGTTGTGGGCAGGTACTTGTGTATACCTCTACATTCTGAAACATCTTGTGCAGAACAAAATCTGAAGTGCTGCAAAAGTCTGATTTATTAATATCGAGATGGGAGATTGTTACAGCCAGACTGGAAAGTTGAAAAGAAAAACAAAACAACTCAAAAAAAGCCAGTGATAAGTCATTTTCATAACATCGTCAAAAAGCAGCATGGAACATGTCCATGTCAACACCAGGAGTTAAACTTGACTTGAGAGAGGCCCCTGCTAAGTTCCATCTTAATATTTCATATGCAGAAATCAGAAGAACTTAGGAATCTAAAGATGAAGGCTTCTTAGCCATTAAAGGAGTGCCAACTGATAGGTTGGCTGGAGCCCAAACTACCTATCTTTGTAGTAAAATTGGTTGAAAGGCTAATTTCAGGATGGAGAGATGGATGTATACATACATCTGTGTGTGTTTGAGAGAATATCTGGTGGAGTTGACTCCAATTTACGTTTTGTTTAGGCCCCTTTTGCTCTTGCATGTGGCTTTCTGGTACATTAGGAACAATACAATCACTTTGGCAGGGGAAAACTATCCCATCCCTTTCTTATATTTACACTAAATGTGCACATTAGCAAAGAAATAGATTTTCCCTCCTCCTGCATCACAAGAAGGCCTACCTTTGAGAATACTACTTTGGATTCAGTGCAGGGGGTGTAGAGGAGAGGAGAGAGGAGAACAAATAAAATTATCTACTTTAGAGGTTGCCAATGCTTTCAGGTTTCAAGTATCTTTGCACAATTACATGGGATGGTCTGGTGCACCTCCAAATTATTAAAATCCTAGCGCATCTCATTAATGTACCTACAATTACATGGGATGGTCTGGTGCACCTCCAAATTATTAAAATCCTAGCGCATCTCATTAATGTACCTACAATTACATGGGATGGTCTGGTGCACCTCCAAATTATTAAAATCCTAGCGCATCTTATTAATGTACCTATCCCAGGAGAAGAAAAGGAGGCTTATACTAATGGCCACTAGAGGGAAACCAATGACCAGGTTTCTCCACCTTCCTGTAGGTATTTCATTCAAGTTTGTGCAAACTTTGCAAAGTAGCTCTCTAAATCTTGCAGAACTGTAACCTCACAAAGCCTTGCTAACTGTTAGCAGCCAAGTTACCTTCTGATATAGCTCAAGTTCATTCATTTATTTCAGATGCAATCTGGGGACTGTGTTTCAGTCTGACGTTGGTTCGCTAACAGTTGCAGTGCCAAGTTTCTCAAACCGGTGTTCAGATTTTCCTGGTTGATTCAAAAGGAATCAATGGATTCCTTTTGCTGAACTAAATCCAGGACAGAAACAGAAATGGCTATTAATTTCTTTCATGGGTCCTACTTGCTATAAGGACAGAGATAACTTTCTCACGTTAGGTTTAAATAAGTTCCTAATTTTAATATCAAACTCATGTGGACTGAAATATACATTCAACTGTTCTAAATTGTCTCCTAGGGTAGTACACCTTCGCATGAACAGAAGGAAAGAAAGGAAAGTTCAGATGCATTTTTAGTATTCTGTATCAGAACATCTTCCTATATTAATCAGGATGCACTGGACCAGGAGTAGGCAACCTTGGCTCCTTTATGACTTGTGGACTTCAACTCCCAGAATTCCTGAGCCAGCCAGCCTGCACTGGACCAATCCAACTTGCCCCAAATCTGTGCACTGCAGGGTTTCTTCTAACAACATTTATGTCTGATTGTTTCCCGTAATAGTGACACATGAATAGTGTTAAGAGAACAACTGTGAAGTGATGGATTCTGTGGGGAGAGGGGAATTGTAGATAGTCTTCAACTTACAACCAATCGTTGTAAGTGACCATTCAAAGTTACAACAGCACTGAAAAAAGTAACTTGTGACCTTTTCTCACACTTACCATCACTGCCGCATCCCCATGGTCACATGATCAAAATTCTGATATTTGGCAACTCACTCATATTTATGATAGTTCGAGTGTGATCATCTTTTGTGACCTTCTGACAAGCAAAGTCACTGGGGAAGCCAGATTCATTTCATAACTATTACTAACTTAACACTGCAGTGATTCACTTAACTGAAAGGTTGTAAAATGGGGCAAAACTCACTTAACAAATGTCTCACTTAGCAACAGAAATGTTGGGCTCAATTGTGGTCATAGGTCGAGGACTACCTGTAGAATAAAATGCAAAGATAAGGCTTCAAAGACAAGTATATTCACAAAGACAAGTATTTTCAAAGACAAGTATTTTCACCAGTTTTATATTTGAACAAAGATTAAAGTTCCATCTATTTTTTTTTTTGAAGTGTTGCTGGTGAATTACATTTTATTCCTTTATATAAGATGCAGTGATAAAATGTGTAGTTTGTTGCTGTTTGATCTTTTCTGGAGGCATCCAATAAGAGAACTAGTCTTCTATAATTATAGGGAATGAAAGCGTCCCACTATCAGTAATAACACAAGCATCAACATGCATATCCTTCCTTTTTAAAAATGTTATGGTGGCTCTTCTCTCCCACATTCTTCTAGCTATCATGTGATCCCTGGACACATACCAGTTCTCTGGTGCTCAGTGGTCTTACCTGTACCCTTTGCCATAGAGATGAGCACAATCAGTGCCTGTAAAACTGCAAACAAGTTCAGAATATGATTGCAACGTGAATCCTGCCATGTGCTGCCTCTTCTGCTTGCATAGGGTCCACATTCCTCTCTGCCTGAGCCACAGTATAACTCTTGTCTGGGCCAGGCAGATTTATCCAGTTTCTCTGTAGAACTGCCACACAGCAATTAGTCTCTGTGGTGCAGTAACTGTGAGTATTAGGCTTTATATCTGAGACAAGGGAAGATATATTCAGTCTCCTGGATTAACAATACTTTCTTGGTCAGGAACAAATTGGCTGTAATTTTTAATATGATGCTTAAGAAGCAAGGCTACCTAGCAGGCACTAAGAGGTTGGCTCTTTGTCTGGGTCTGGCTGAACAGAAGTCCAGAATTCTGCCCTGATTCCTGTTCCAAAAGATAGTAACCACCCTGCCACAAGTCCCAAGGTTTGTGTAGGCCCAAACTGGCTTTATATTCCCAGACTGGGTCTAACTCCGAGCCCCTCCTTGGCTCCAACAGTGACTGATTGCCTTCAAGACAATCCATCTGTCAATTGCTTGTAGCCTCAGTTTTTCAATTTTGCCTTGGCAGAGGGCAGAGTGCTGGGTGCCAAAGCAGAGGAGTGAGAGCAAGGAGACCCTTGTACAGAACTCCACCTATTTCTCTACATGTCTACCACCTCTCCTACTACCCTGCTCAGTGTAGCCTTCCCCCCTCAATGGCATCCCACTTGGAAAGAGCCCAAACAGCTGGTTTCTTTCCCTACAAACTACATGGCTTCACCAGTCATCCGGCTGCATTACCATTACCGTATTCAAAATACCTGGCAGGGGAGCTGTAGAGTGGGGTGTATTTATACATTCGGCTTTTTAGGTTTTGCCTATGGAAAGCAAGATGTGGGGCCAAGTCCGGTTCTTGGCATGGAGAAATATGCCCCCTCCCCCGTTTTCAGGTTTCCAACCAGTCTAGAATGGGGGGTATGGGGAGGTGAGGCGGCGGCCACTGGTTAAAACCTTATTCCCTTCTTTTTGCGGTGGGTCCTTTTGGACTCAGTATGCGGGTGACGTAGAGCCGAGAGAGAGAGAGAGAGAGAGAGAGAGAGAGAGTTCACGGAAAGGAGCCGAGAGGAGGCCGCCAGCAAAAAGGAAGCGCTTCGCTTTCTGCTGCTGCTCGCGGTTCCCGAAGCTTGGCGCTCTCTCTAGCTCGGCTTGAGGCGCGAACTGGAGCCGGAGCTCTGCGTGTAGTCTTCCCTACCGCGGTGCCCTGAGGGAACCGGTTGGCGGTGAAGGGCGGGCAGGTCGAGCCACATGAGCTGCCTCTCCCTTGTAGCCTCCCGCTGTGGGGTCTCTCGGCCTTAAAATTTTCCGCTGGGCCACCCAAACAGAAACGGGGGAGGACTGGGTAGAATCGCCCCAGGGAGAAGGGAGGTGAGTTGTCGGGAGCAGCCGCAGTCCAAACTTTCTTTGTGCTCTTCGCAGAGAGAGATGAGCGGGTAAGAAAAGGCTTTTTTTCTCTTTCTCTCTCGCCATCGTGGATCACACCCAAGGAAGTGGCTAGAATGTGCTTTCTTGTCATTGTGTGGCGGAGAAAACTGGAAAATTGGGCACAGCGAGTGAGAGGAAAAGGTAGACTGCTCTTTCTGCTGCCTCTCTACTAATCCCCCACTGTTGTACAATACCTCTCCCCACCCCATCAGTTCAAGGTGCAAGTCAAATGATAAAGCATTCTTTCCCTGCAGGAATAGCCACCTCTGCTCACTTGCTTTCTCAGGGCCTTTCAAGCTATAGTGCTAGTCAGCCATCCTTTAGATGGCAGAAAGCAATTTATCTTAATTCATTTAAGTGCCACCTGACTCCTAAGGATTCTGGGTGGCTCTCACAGTACAAAAGAATAAAATACAATGCAATTCAAAAACAAACTATCAAAAAGATAACAAAGCAAATTAAAACACATGCCTACAAGATGGAAAATCTGGCTGACAAACTCACAAGCAGTTCCAACCATTGTAACCCAACATCTGGGGGAAAAGCCAGGTTTTCATGACTCTGGAATGCTCTCTACACTGGAGCCACCTAGAACTTGTGGAGAGGATTCATTCCAGAGGGCAGGTCCTGTGAGGGAGAGGGAGTTCCTTTTGGATCCCCAAAGATGACACTGTTTAATTGAAAGGACCTAAAACATGTCAGCCCTCCTAGCTTGTATGGGCTGTACAAATACCATGGGAGGTAAGATGGTTCCTTAAATAATTGCAGCATATAGGGCTTTATATATCATAACCAGCACTTTGAATTGCACCCAAAAGCAGACTGGTAATCAGTGCAGCTCATATGAGCATACTGAGGCCTGCCGATCATTGTCAACAATGCTACATTTTGAATCATTTAAAATTTCTGAGCTGTCTTCAAGAGCAGTGCCACGTAGAGCCTTGAGCCATGGGCTGACTAGTCATGAGTGATTGAAGGGCCTCCCGATCCTGGAAAAGCCACAACTGATGAACCAGATGAAGCTTCTTGGTCACATGTACCACCTGCTGTATTATCAGGTAGGAGCTATGAGTCTAAGAAGACCACCAGATTGTTCAATGAGTGGAGAAATACAACCTCACACAAAGTCAAAATTGCAGTATCCCTGGATTTAGGAGGCCCTAACAACTGTAGCCATTCAGACTTATAGGATTGAGCTTAAGATGTTTTCCCCCTCCTGCTATCTGACTGCACAGCATTCAGAAACTGGGACAGGACTTTGATAGCCTCACTTGGCTGATCTCTACAGCCAAGATTAATTTGGTATCATCAGCATACTTATGGTATCAAGCCCCAAACTAATGGATGACCTCAACAAATTGTTTTATATAGGTGATAAACAGAAGTTGAGAAAGCATGGAGCCCTGAGGCAATTCATAAAGGAGGGATCTAGGGAAACTTCCCCTGACCAACATCAACTAGTGGCTCAGTGGTTAGAATGCAGTATTGCAGCAAGCTCTGTCCACAGTCTGGAGTTCGATCCTGATGTGCTTGAAGTTGACTCAGCCTTCCATCCTTCCTTGGTAAAATGAGGATCCAGATTGTTTGGGGCAATACACTGACATTATAAGTGCTCAGAGAATGCTATAAAGCACTATGAAGGGGTATATAAATAAGTGCTATTGCTATCCAAAAACGTTGATAGTTCTGAAGGAAAGAAGAGAACCATAGAAGAACAGTGCCACCAATTCCCAATCCCCATAACCTATCCATAAATATACTATGGATAAGCATATTGAAAGTCCCTAAGAGATCAAGAAGCACAAGGATGAATGCAACATCTCCATCCAGGCTTTGCTATATAGGTCATCAACAAGCGCACGACAACTGGCATGAAATTTGCTCTCCCCATTGCCAATCTCTATTCAGCCTCTATTGCCTCTGTTCCCAGTCATTGAACTTGTCTCCAGAATAATGGCTGACAAAGCCAACTACGCTGCCCCTCCCCAATCAGAGCATGTTCCTGCTACAGTTAAGTGCTGGCCATAGAGAGAACCTCTAAAAGGATTACAGATAAAGAGCAAGTGAGAAAAGCCCATGGAATCCCACTGGTTGCCTCTTCTGGCTCCCATGTTTTCTTTCAGGAACTCCATTATTGCAAGCTATCCAGAGAGAGGGCAGAGAAAGGAGCATCCATTTCCTCCTCTTGTTCATCTTTCCTTACACTGCCCTTTTGGATGTGGCATGTGCACAATTTACAGTAGTTTGGTGTGATGCTGGCAAATGCTGCACTGGGCTCAATTTTTTTTACCTGTGAGGAAATAAGAAAACACACCTGCTTGCATCTGATATATGGACTTCCCTGTTCCAAGACTTAGGTGACCTTTGTTACGTTCTGTTATCAGGTAAAAATATTTTTTAAAGTGTATTGCAGGTATCCTCACGCGACTAGTTGTTTAATGACCATTTGCTCTCATGCTGGCCTTGAATGGGTGCTTTATAGCTGATAAAATACTTCTGGCAATCACGCCAGCCACCAAATATCAAATGTCTTGGCAACCTGTTTGCATTATGACTGGTTGCCAAGTACCCTGCAATCCTGCAATTGCTATTTGCAATCTTCTCTGCCAGTTTCCTCAGAAAATCAATGGGGAAGCTGGCAGGGAAGGTTGCAGGCAGAGGGTTCGTTTCACCCGTGCGCTGAGGGATTTACCTTGTTGTCTTCCATCTCTTCCAGGAAAGCTTCTTGTGCGCTGGAGGAACAGACCTCAAGTCTAGCAAAAATGCTAGGGAACATAGTGTTCTGAGCCCGTGGGCCACAAGGGCACACAGTTACGTGCTTTTTCCCTGTATTGTCCATGACTGTCTTATTGCTTATCAGTCCTGGTGGTACTTTATATCTGCTCTTAATCTGGCATCATGGTTTCCAATGAATCATGTGAATTCTTCAGATGGTGAGTCTTCAGTATACGATCTCTGAACGCTCACATCTGTCTTTCCACTGCTTCTCAAAACTTCATCTAAATTCTGGCAAATTAACACTGACAAAATACTTAAATTAAATGCAGATGATCCTTGTTGTATACATGAATCTGTTAAATAAATATTCATACCTTCTAAAAAGTTACATCAGGGCAGAGGTGGTGATAACATTCTTGAAGAAGATCCTTGGGTTACATTTTCCATTCTGTGAGTGTATCCTACCAATTACTAATCAGAATATTATTGGGTGTTAGACTAATAATAGAAAATATATTCAGACATTGGACACCTGATATATGGAGCAAGTAACTCCTTAATATGTTTTATAAAGCATGTTGGCAACCTAATTATTAATTCAAACTAAACATTTTGTACTTATGAATTGGAAGAAATTATTTTTACCTCCACTAACTACTCAGTTTTTGAAAAAAAGAGTATGTTCCGCTCCTCATTCCTAGTACTTTGGGCAAATGGGTTTTTATTGTTTAGGGAAATTCTTTATTAGCAGCAGCAGAAGCATAGTTATTATTATGTTTAAATTCAAGGAGTTCAAATTATTGGATTGGCAGCTGCATGACTTATAGAGATATTTCAGAGCCCCCTTATTTATTGAACTGGGGAAATGATGTTGATTGTTTACAAACCTACATACACACATAGCAGGTGCACATTTATTCATTGTAACATCTCCCTACACTCTTCCTTCAAAATATTCTGAGTTGCATTTGTGAAAGAGGAGAAGCAATGTCTTTCTCCTATTCTGCCCAGTGATATGTTTGCACATGAAAGCATTCTTCCCATAACGGAAAATTAGTGAATTTTTCCCACCATTCTCTCATTATCTAATAATAGTGGATAGAATGCAAATCATTGCTGAAACAGGAAGGATAATTCAGCAGCATCTGAAGACAGAAGAAAAAAAATGAAGAGGTCAGAAGTTGTTGTAATTTTGAGTGTCTGACATAATAGGAATGTTGCTCATCCAAAGCACAGTGGCAGTTTTGGAAGGATTCTGAGGATCATACTCAGATTTTGGAAGGCCTTGTTTTACATACGCATAAGCCTTAGTTATTTGATTTTTTTTATCCTATCTTTATTACTTTTATAAGTAACTAAAGGGAGCAAATATATTATACTCCTTTCTCCTCCTATTCTCCCCACAGCAATAACCCTCTAAGGCGGGTTGGGCTGAGAAAGAGTGACTGGCCCAGAGTTACCCAGCTGGCTTTCATGCCTAAGGCAGGACTAGAACTTACAGCTGCCTTCTTGAATCTAGGCCAACACCTTAACCATTAGTTCGAACTGGCTGGAGATGGAGATGAGAAACAGGTTAGACCCAAGATTTCCTCAACCTACTTCTCTTTAGATGCTAGTTGGGAATTATGCATTGAACATGTTTGCAGGGCACCTAAAGTTGAGAAAGATCTTCCTATTTTCAGTATTAATTCAGTTTCTTTCAGTCTATTCCAGTGATGGTGAACCTTTTGGAGACCGAGTGCCCCAAAACCAGCCCACCCCCCAGCCCAGCCCACTCCCACCCTGCCTGCCCGCAGGGCCACCCACCGCCTCCACGGCCCGCCACAGATCGCCCAGGCGGTCTTGCAGTGCCAAGATGGCCACGCCCTCCGCCCGCGCAGTCTTGTCCCTGCTGCCCGGCTGCCATGTGCTTGGCTGTGATGCTCCGCACGGACTGCTCCCTGGGGCAACACTTCTCCTGGAGGGCTGCTGGCGAAGAGGGGGCTGCAAGTGGAGGTGGGGCTGGGGCAACGGCACGCATGCCCACAGAGAATTGTCCGAGTACCGCCTCTGGCACGCATGCCATAGGTTCGCCACTACTGGTCTATTCTAATGTTTCTAGTTACGGCTTTTGTTTTCTCCTATAGTTGAGATGCTGCTTTTGAAAAGATACCAACAGACCTACTTGTTCCCTGGTGAGATAGGCTAGTTTGGCCCATGTTGCACTCTCTCTCACATACACAGTGACTCGGTATCTGTGACTGGGTGTCTCTCACACACACAGTGACTGGGTGTCTGTCGAGGGGCAGGGAGAGGGAGAACATATTCTTAGCTACTACCAGGAAGGAAGTCAGAGATGTGAACTTTATTGCTCGGAAAATTGGTCTCTTCCCAGTTACAATGATAAGTCTTCACTGCAAAGCTGCCCCCCTGCTCCTAGGGCAGCTGCATAATAAGCTCTTTATAAACCTTCTCTTTGTAGTTGATTCACGATATTTTGTCCTTGGGATCTGTAGGCCATTTGGAGCACAATGCTAATTGAGTTTTTAGAAATGGAGCTGCCCAGATGGCCTTCTTACTTACTCGATCTGCTTGCCTTTGTTTGAATGTAAATGTGAATATTTATACATGCACACACAGGTATATGTACATCCTGACTTTAGCACAGTGCATTATGCTCTACAGCTCTTACCCTCTTTCCCTATACCATGGAGCCCTACAAAGTCAGTGAATAAACAACAAACCACCCATCCTGCAGATACTGTTCACCATATGACAAGGGCCAGATGTTAACAGTCCTGTTTGCTTATTACTTTTATTTCCTCTCAGTTCCAGTAAGTTGTCCTGCCCAAGTAGCTTATGATTTAGGCAGCAAGAAGCCTCTAATCTTGCCAATCTGATTTACTGTCATTGAAAATAACTACTTCCCGTTAGCGGGTACAGGCTTGGGAACATAGTGCTGTACCACAGAGTTATCCTACCAGATGTATTTCCTTTCCTGGCTATTTCACCAGCCACTTAAATGTTGGTTAAGCAGGGCAGTGAGATCAAACGGCATACCAGCGGCTGGGTGGGTGGCACTGGTATAGAAAAGGCAATGAAGAGAGGCAAGGAGACTTAACAAGGGGCAAAGAGAGATCAGGGTATCAAGAAACTGCATAAGTCTGTCCAGAAGATTGTTAGGACCCTGTGAAGCTGGAAAACAGTAGCTTGGGTGTGAGACCCAAGCAGTAGGCAGAGCAAGTCTTGTGGAGGGTATGTTGTGTAGATTGGAAGAAGTCTGACCCTCTGCAAACATACTTTGCATCCTTTTACATCTCCAAAGGCTTTGGCAATTAATCAAAGGAAAGACTGCCAGGAAGTCAGTAGTTATCAACTCTTCTTTCTTATGGAAAAGCAACAACAGCAGAACTGCCTCACACACACACACACACACACACACACACACACAGACACACACTTTTGCAAGGGATATTCTCATTCATTAAACCATAGAGTGCTAGGAAGGCATTGGCCAGACTAGAAGCCACCCGAGAAATGTGGGAATGCCCTGTTGGAAGGTTCTTGGGAGTGAGAGGCTCCCGGTGTACGTTTTCTGGGTTGTGTTTTAATCATTTGCCTTGTCTGGTTTTGTCTTCCTGACCTGGAAAAAGGCTGTGCAACTTGGATGAATGAATGAGCTCATAACTCTGAGGCTTTTCTGTTAAGCTTAGACTAGAATATTACTTCAAGGTTATATGACAGTCTTTTTTGTGCATGTTTGTGGGTGGTAATTAATTTAACTTTTCATGTGGTTCCTATTGTGCTCAGGCTGTGTTATAGTCTAGCGGGAATTACACTTTCTGAGCAAAGTCCAGTATTTTATGCCAGGAAAGTTGTATTCTACAGTAGTTCCTAGTTAGAAAACTTCTATCTTCTGAAGAAAGAATGGAGCCACAATTGCAGAAATACCATAATTCATCTCTTGGGCATAATTAGTGACATAATTTCTCAGACAGAGCAAGTCTATGCTGTAATGTTCTTTTTTTTTTAGATAAAAAGAAACATTCTCATCCTTGATTTCCTAAGACATACTCAGTATTAAACAATCTGATGTTAAACATATTCAGTGAGGATGTTAGCTATTAGCTGTGACAGCTAAATGCAGCTTCTGTATTCAGTGTAAGCATAGTTTGGAACATAGTTGTCAGCATGGGGCACACAACAGACTAGAGCTATTGACCTTCGTGTGTTTGAATGATGTGTTAGAAATAGAACTTTCTTTAGACTCTGACAAGCCCAGATCCTCTCTACCCTTCATTAAAGCACACCTGGCTTTTTTCAGGCTTTCGTACAAGCCTGGGAAAAAATGTCACTATTTGAAGGAATAAGTTAACATTGAGCTGAAGGAGTACAGCTATATTAGTCCTTGGTAGCCAACCATTAGGAAAAGCTTGGAGCACCTGTTCTGATTAACACATTTTTTTTAAGCACCTTTCTTGAGCTATAGCTCACTTCATCACTCTCTGCCTCTGGTGAAGTGAACTGTAGCTCATGAAAGCTTAGGCCTTTTAATCAAATACATTAGTCTACAAACCTGCTACTGGGCTAATTAAAGTTAATGTGTCTCTTAAATGTAGCCACAGGTTTTCTCAAGCCCTGTGGAATCTTGAAAAATGGCAGGCTGCTTTAATGAAGAGCAAGGAAATGCTGCCAGCCTTGCTTTCCTTTTGGAGATCAAATTATGTCAGTTAAGCGCTGCCATTAAATAAAGTGGAGTTTAAAACAGCTAACAGTTCTTCCACAGCCTGAGTGTAGGAAAAAGCTTTCTTGTTTCTTGAGAGGATGGAGTAGGGAAATCCACTTTTATTTAGATTTATTTTTCAACCTTTCTAAAGAATTTCATGGCTAAGGCCCAAGGTAGAAGAGGAAAAGCAGTATAAGATAGTTTGATAGCTACCTTTGGAGAGGTTGCAGAGAGGTTTTGAAATAAAGGGCTACTTTAATAAAAAGCAGAGATTTATGGTATTCGTGCTAAGCCTGAAACACTTTTCTGAATCATTTTTGAAGCATGCACAGCTTTAGCCCACACATCTGGTTTGGGAATTCTGGAAAGTTTAGCCCAGATAGAAGGGAGTTTAGATCTGGAGAAGGCTGCTGTATCTTAGAGTTGCCTCATTTGCTGGCACGTAGCAATCATGTCTTTGAAGGTAGCATAAATCTGTTATCTCCTCCCCTTTGATTTTTCTTAGCCAATAATATGCATTTCTCTCAGATACACATCTACTCCTATCCCCCATACCACCATTATAATTGATTCAAGGAAACATTGATTGGAGTAAGATATACTCTAGCTCCACCCTGCATCAGTCAACAATTTATTTTTCATATTCATATTCCATCCAGATTTACATCCTGCTGGTTTGCTGAGTGTAGCCTGTGAATATTTTCTTCTGCTGGTTCATCCTTTCCCACTCAGTTTTCCAAAGACTATAACAGTCAATAAAATAAGGCCCCTGTCAGTCCGCTAAATACAAAGCCTTATTTATCAAATTTATGTAGCTGCCCATCCCAGAAAAATTATTCTGAGCAGTGAACATTTAATTAATATATATATATATAATTATTATTAAATATTAAAAAGCACAAGACACAAGTGGATAAATGTGAGCTGCAATCAGGGAGACCCCTTAAGATCTCATCGGTTTCCTGGGACCCTCCCATGCCTGAATGAAATAACCGAGCCTTGAGGGACTTCCAGAAAATTAACAGGGATGGAGTTAAACTCACTTTCGGAGGGAGAAAATTCCATAAGGCAGGTGTTATGGCAGAGAAGGTCTATCTCCAGGGAACTGCCAATGTAAGTTCTGTAACAGACGGGACCCACAGCATGCCTTCTCTGCCAAATCGGATGGGACAGGTGAATATAATTTCAGTCTTAGCATTATCTTCTGGAGAAAAAAAACTTAATACAACATGATTCCAACTAATTTTTATTGATGATTTCAGTGAATTGCTTGGTGCATTTCTTTGTTCATGTTTATTTATTCCACCTGAGCCTGTTTGGATTAGAGTGGGCTTTAATATTGTAAAATAAATGATTTAAAAATTGTGTATTCTGGACTTGAACTGACTTCTGCAAAATAAAATGCACATCCATAATTTGCATCATCTCAGCTGCTTACTTCAGTTTTCAGATTGCAAGACAGAATAACACATTGATGGGAAGTTGCACAGAATGGCAAAAGCACTACATATGGACTAGTATAGCCAGAGATCTTTTTGACAATGGAGATGCTGAAGCAATGTCACGGTTTTATAAAATGACTTGATAATAGTTTCTATTAGTACACTGTAACCTCTTGCATAGGCTTCAGAGAAACTGGTAATCTGGGTTGGGGCATTTATAACATCACAAACAAGCAAGCAATCCAGAGTTGTACAGTCAGCAATATCACATTTCTTTTCATTTAGTCCAGATCTGGTCCAAAATCTTTAAAATCCATGAAGTAGAATAGGCAACCTTACTCCTTTCTGTCTTCTGGACTCCTATCAGCTCCTGTTAATGTAAACAATTCTCGACTTATAACAGTTTGCTTAGTGACCATTCAATGTCACTGAAAAAAAGTGGCTTATGACCATTTTTCAGTTACGATATTTCCAGCATCCCCTTGATCATGTGATCAAAATTCAGATTCTTGGCAACTGACTCACATTTATGACGGTTGCAGTGTCCCAAGGCCATAAGATCACTTAACCGAGTTACTAAGTGATTCACAACAACTGAGGCAAGAAAGGTCGTAAAATGGGGCAAAATTCACTTAACAAATGTCTCACTTAACAACAGAAATTTTGGGCTCAATTATGGTCGTAAATCAAGGACTACCTGTAGTAAGCAAATGTGGAGAGTGCCAAGCTGTTTAATTCTACTTCAGATGAATCTCTTAGCATTTCATTTTCCATATTATCCTCATGGAAAATATTGTATCCGACCACATTTGGACACAAAGCCTGCCATCTCTTAGCTAATGCAGTGTTTCTCTGATACCAATCTCAGTAGTTGAATTCTCAGCCAAAACTCAACATTGGCAACAACAGGAGTACAGGAATAAGCATGGGGGAAGTTGACCTCAGTCAGATTGGAGAACAAAATTCCTTGCATTTCATCTAACTCCACCCCTCCTTGGGGTTGTAAACTGTTTCACAGTAACCTTGATAATGAGTGTTGATAATGAGGGATCATCTTGGAAACTTTGAAGATATGCCAATGAAACACGTTTCAAGGCAGGCTGAGGGCTGTTTCCTCCTTTCTGAGTAATCACTCCTTTGCATTTCTCTCTCCCCTCTCTCCTTAGAAATTAAACACTGGCAGTCTTTTTCCAGGACTGTTGTCCAGTTTGCTGTTTTTCTGTTCTGATGTTTTCTGATGAATCGGATCTTTGGGAGGAGGAGTTGTGGTAGTAGTAGAATGCCACCCGCTCTGCCATTGGTGTTGCCATGGTGACTCCCTCCTACCTGCCACAACAACTTTTCCAGTAAACCCCCTGCAGAACTCTGGGCTTCCCGACAGCCCCGCCCTCTGGCTGCATAGTGGATGGCGGGCTGGGGAAGTGGAATGAGGCTTTATTTAATTATTTGTGCTCTTAACCCTTGGCAGACTAGAGTGGAGAACAAGGATGGTTGGTCTGCTGCAGAAGTATTTTGATGATAAAAGACGGTAGCTCCACTATGTGCCTAAGAACTCAGGTTTTATGAAAGAAACACGGAGTCTCCACTTCAGCTTCTGATTTTCAGTTATAATTGTGGGAGAACTCCCAGCCTGCCCCGATCCATTTTCCTCCATTATAGCTTCTGAACTCTTAACTGCGTTTTTTCTGGTCTGTGAGAAAGGAGGAGTCAGGCAAAATCAACATAAACCTAAATGTAGATTAAGTAAATTTGAAATAAATGCGATCAGGCCTTAGCAAAATGGTTTTGCCTTCTGCCTGTCAGGTATAGTTTCTTTTTATTTATTACATTTAACTAAACTCTTATTCCCAGCGCAGAACACCCTTTAATGTAGTAAACAATTTTGTTTGTTTAGAAACAAAAAAGAGTATAAAATTAAACAGTGAAGAGTGGTGTGTATAGTTTTGACTTTCCTTCTTTCTCCCTTATTTAACTCTGACACAGTGTCCTATTCTAATTTTATAATGTGAGAGTAAGAAAATCAGTAAAGTTGGATTCTCTATCAGGTTTAAAGGGACAAACTGTTCCTTATATAGAAGGAGGTGGCTTTTGATTCTGGTTAATTCTTTGGCCTCCCCCTTTGTGTTAAAATGGGAGGTACTTTTGCCTGAGAAGTGGACCATTTATGTATATTCCTTTTATTAAATTCCAATAGCCTAGTATCTTTTCACCACCTTTGTCAATCATCTTTCCATTAAACTTATAACATGATACAACAGCGGGCATTTACATAGATATTTCATATTTCATTTCTATTTCTACATTTCACACTGTATTGTTGAAAGAAAAATCTTCAGAGTCCAGTCCAAGCTGGGAATAAATAAAATGGAGACTGCTTTAGAAAGAAGGTTCTACTTTATTGAGTTGCAGAACCAGACAGAAGTGTGGTTCTGGAGCAGCTGACCACGTGGAGCTGGGAGTGGTGGGTTTTCATCCCTTCTTGGGCTTTTGTGTTTGAGGTTCTTCCTGTACCTGTGGCATGAACTTTGACCTGAGCTTTTGAGTGTGTCCTTTTGGTATTCTCGTGGTGGGTTAATCCTATTATGTCCTAAAGGTCATGTCCTGCTTCTCTGGGGCTGGGGCTGGGGCTGATTGCTATGTCCTATGTTGGATTTTTGGGTGAGGGGTTGCTGGTTCTAATCCTATCACTCTGCTGTTGTTAGTGATCAAATCTTGCTCCAAGGGATTTCGAAAGATCCTGTCTTGAATGGCTTCTGCAGGTAGCATTTGCTTAAGAACAGGACCTCAGTCTTTCTGAATGAGATTATCATATCTGCATTTCTACAGAGCTGGCCTCTGCTTGGGGCTATTAAGAAAACTGGGCCTGCTTTTCTGCCTTTAAGATCCTTTGGGGAAATATAATATTCTGCCTTTTTAATATTCCCCCAAATATTTCCTTCTCTGGGGGGGGGACTTCCTACAGCATATAGATATTCAAATCTAATTCCATGGGTAAATCAATCAATCTCCACAACCCTGTAAATAAGAACTGAAACTGCAGAACAGGTGGCTAATAGGATAATACGTATCTAATAATATTAATATACAAATGTATTAATATTAATAATGTATTAAACTTAATAATATATTAGGCTAATAATAGTACTTAATACTGAAGATTTCTGAAGGGCCACAAGTTGGAGCAAATGCCATACAATGCCATTTGTCTCTTTCATTTCCTTTCTAAAGCAGGGATGGTACAGAAATATAAAGTGCTTTAATTGTTTTCTCTGCAGCCAAGACCAGGATGAATAATTGAGAGGTCTTTGGGGGGAATTAATTAAAGCTATTATTGACAGTAAATAACTTTTGCTAAGATGATCAACAGCTTAAGAGAATAAACACAGGGAAGCGTCCACCTTAGAGTTTACATTCTTTGCCTGCCCCTTTAACAACACTGATGATTGCAGATTCTGGATGACTACTAAATGTCAGTCAAGAGCTTCCTTTATCTCTTTGCTGTCATGTCTGTAGCAGTCTGGATTTCTGCAACCCAGATATGAAAGCCCAATTGTGGGGTCCCCACAGGAAGCATTAAGACCTATAAGAGAAAGGGCAGCAGAACTATTAAAGCAGCTGTCACAGAATCAGCCATTGCTTATGCTAGAAACAAAGTCCTTGGATACTCTGGCGTATTCCCTGAACATGCCTACCAACCACTCTCTTACTTTTCTTGCTCTCTTACTCCTACAGTAAGTGAAGGAAGCTTAAAAACACAAGTGACATACAACCCATACATGATCTGTAAAATTCCCAGCGACCAATAGAGGGCAGTCATGAGATACCGAAAGCACTAATGTGTGTGTACCATCTAGTGGCCTCGAAGGGTATGGCAAAGAAAGACCTTTGGGACTCTGAGTTCGAGGGAGAGTGGGAAAGGGATGCTTTGGGAACTGAGCAAGGTCTTTGCAGGGATTAGGCCCTCCTGCTCCTGCAGTGGCGCTGGCCAAAGCTGTTCTTTGTGCTTCCTCTGATACGGTATTTAAATTGCTGCAGTCTGCTGGGTGGGAAGGCTTGGCACCCTCGTTCTCTCCTGTTTGGGGGGGGGACGCCTGAAACATTTCTTCTGAGAGTCTCCTTAACACTCTGGAAGCGATGGAATGTCTGAACTGTGTGTACATGTGTGCGTGAGTGGGGAATCTCTGTCATGTAAACTACTCAGGCCCACACAGCTGGAATGGGTGGGAAGGCACATCGTCGTGCCTCTGAGCTAGGGCTGTAGCTTCCTGCTTCTTTTGTTTAGCTCCATAATGGAACGAGCCCCACGTTGCCTGGTGAGACAACAGAACAACCATTGGAGACTATTAATTCGCTGCCACAGTTACTTGTTGCAACATTAAGTGGGCAGGCTACAATGCCTCCACTTTTTGGGGGGAGGTGGGGAGGGAGGATTTTTTTTTTTTTGATGAGGAAACAGTCTTTATTAAATCAAGCCAGACAGTGCGAAACAATTGAGAGTTGCTGGCAAGGAGCATTCTGCCTTGGCTCTTGAGAGCAAAGTCTTGTTGTTTTGGGGCGCTCCTTGTCTCTATTTGTCACTGACTGGGAAGAGAATAAATAATTCCCATAGCTTCACAGTGGAGGTCCTTTTCTGAGCACGGGAATTTTGCCACATCTGTTTGTCAGAATGCAATATCTGATGAGGAGGTTGTTACTTGACTGCAAGGAAGGCTGATTCTTAACGAAAGTGATTGCAATAGAATAAGACTAACTATTCTTGATACATAGCAAGCAACCTCCTGTGAGACTACCAGTATTTGGGAATTCTTACCCAATTCTTGCCGCAGAACAGAAAACGCAGTTGTATTTTATTTATTTATATCCTGCCTTTTATTTTTACAAATAGCGCAAGGCTATGAACACACACACAATATTCCTTTCTTCTTCTATTTTCCCACAACATCCCTGTGAGATGGGTTCAGCTGACAGAGGGTGACTGGCCCAAAGTCACTCCGCTGGCTTTCATGGCTAAGGCAGAACTTGAACTTACAATCTCCTGCTTTCTAGCCTGGTGCCTTATTCACTAGACCAGGGGTAGGCAACGTTGGCTCTTTTATGTATGACTCGTGGACTTCAACTCCCAGAATTCCTGAGTCAGCTAATGAAGTTGAAGTCCACGAGTTGGGAGTTGAAGTGCACGAGTCATAAAAGAGCCAACGTTACCTACCCCTGCACTAGACCAAATGGCTGTATGTATTCATTTCAGGAGCAATTATGAGGACAGGAAAGTTCTGGATAGGAATCAGGCTTGTTTTTTTATTGCCATAAAACAGCAATGTATCAGATTAGGCAGTGTTTCCCAAACTTGACAATTTTAAGGCATGAGGACTTCAACTCCCAGAATTCCACAGCCAACAACGCTGGCTGTGGAATTCTGGGAGTTGAAGTCCACATGCCTTAAAATTGTCAAGTTTGGGAAACACTGGATTAGGGCAAGGAGCAAACATGGATTTAACAAGTGTTAAATGAGTGGAATCATGAAGGGATACAAGTTTTTATTAGAGTACCCCTGATTCTTTTGATATAAATTATTTTATGAGGGATCCCTGATTATTTTCTCTGTGGCTTTTCCTAGTGTGTCACCTAACACGGTCATGTAAATAAAGTTAAACACTGAATTAGATTAGCACTTTTGTAGCTATCCCAGCAGGACTCGGATGACCTTCACACTATTTCCCCCCCCCCCTTGCATTCCCAGAAAATGGGATTTCCTCATGGTCTGCAGCTTTGCCAGGAAAGTCTCATGCTTCACAGTGCAGCATAGCAATCAGGACATGTGAGGGTGCTTGGCTCTCGATGATTGTTGCCAGCGATCCTGAGGTTTTATTTGATGGATGAGAGGCGCTGTTCTGGGAAACAAATATGGCCATTTCTCAAGGGATATTATTACAGCACACCAGTGACTATTTTCCCATTGAAGGCTCTGTACTTAGTTCAGTAATGAAGGCAGGCTCTGTGCTACAGTTAAGCCACAACACTCCAGTTGGTTTAATTGGGCACTGCCTGCAGAAACACCCAGAGTACTTCATATTCTTCCCCAAAGTACTGTCAAATCAGGATATTTAAAAATAAAATAATTTTAAATCAATCAACTTTAGCTCTGCCGATAACCCCTTCAGAGGCGGGGAAAGAGGGAAGTGAGTAAATTCAGGCAAAACTTACATTTCAAAGTTCCTTATACTGTATAATATTAGATTTGGATTGTTTTCCCTGCCTTTTTAATTTTTATAAATAACTCAAGGAGAGGAACTTACCTAATATTCCTTCTTCCCCCTAATTTCCCCACAACAACCCCTGTGAAGTCAGTTCGGCTGAGAGAGACTGGCCCAAAGTCATCCTACTGGCTTTCATGTCTAAGGGACGACTGAAATTCATAAGTCTCCTGGTTTCTAGCCTGGTCTCTTAACCACTGGACCAAACTCAATTTATAGAACAGTAAGAACAACCAAATATATTTCTTCCCTTAGGAAGCTCCAGTCCTGATGTGGCTCTTCATTATATCAGCCAATCTTTCTGAAAGACCTCTGGAGTTCAGATTGTTGTTTTCTGATTTAATGCCTCTTCTAAATATTTTCTTGGCTTCCCCTGCCTGGTGCAGCTTGAAGTCCCCAGCTGGAATGCAAGTGAAGCAGGAGATTTTCCTCTTCCCTTTAGTGAGGCTCAGACAAGGATTTCCTTTCTTACTGGCCAGGCTGTTTGACTTGTTCCTCTGCCAGCCATTAATATACTCTGACAAGCCCAACCATCGGTTTCCTATAAATCAACCCAGTGTTAATGGGTAGGGAGCACAGCCTACAAAGCCCCTTGCTGGTAATTGCTTTGAAAACAGAATAGTTGAATCCATAGGCTGACTCCTGAGAGAGAAGATACCCAGGGAAGGGAGCTTTCAAATCTGGAGGATCTGATGCAAATGAGGATCCTGGAAGTGAGAGGTGTGTAGATTTAGAATTGTAAGAGAGCAATCACAGCCTTTCTTACAAAGACGCTTCTAGTTCAGTTCTTTACTCAGTTCCAGCAGTGTGCTAAAGGTAGTGGGGATTTTTTCCCCTTAGGAGGGTGGCAACATGATATGGATATTTAAATGGATTAATCCTACCATATGTCTATCGTGGGCAGACAGATCTTGAAGTAGGCTCTAAATTCGAACAAAACCTGCAGGAGAACAACTGGCAGCTGTGCTGCATTAAACCTATATCATCCCCAAGGCAAGTCACTGCAGATTGATCCAGTGAGGCCAATCCCAGCGATCAGCATCTGGTAAAGAGAAAAGAAAGCTAGGTTTCTTGGAAATGGCTCTTCAGGGATCACATTGTACTCCTAGATTCCAGTAAGAAGATGTAAATTAAGGGATTTTAAAAATGTGAGATTCCTCTAATCCAGCTCAACCAGATGTTAGCCGTATTTTAAACATAATCCCCATTATGCACATTTCATTTTGGCTCTATTGTTTTGAATTGCCTCTCTGCCAGGATTAAGATGAATTGCACAACGAGGCTGTTTCCAAACAGATGACTCCTATCACTACTAATCAAATGGCATCCTTCAGCTATTACTCTTTTCCTTCTTAGATTCTTGCTGGGGATCTCCCCCTCAATGGAGAACATTGAGCCCTTCCAGAAGGAGATATATAGTAGTTTTAGGGTTAAGGTGAGAGTATTCTCATTGATAAAATGTTATAACTTGCAAATGTTAACAATTTCAATATATCCCTATGTGAAGCATTGCATCCATGGATGGGAAAATGCAATTCTCAAGCCATTTTCACTGGCAACATATTGCAGTACTGTGCCTAGGTAGCATAGTTTGCTCCCAAATAAAAACTGTCAAAACAATTTAGATTCATGTTGAGCATGTTTTAAATTGGTTGCAGAATGACTTGGAGACAGGTTTATCAGGAAGAACTTTACATCTGAATCTCTTCCCTGTAAAATTCCATAAATGAAGCAGAAACATTGCATAATAAGAAAAGTTGTTGGAACCATCCCAAATTGTGGGTATCTTAGTCTTAAGGAATTTTAATCAGAAGTCCATCTAGTGGTCTTAATGATAAGGCATTCAAGGTTGCATATAAGAAAATAAGTTTTGCTGCCCTTTCATATCCTTGAACAGTTTCTCTTTTCCTAGTCAGATAACTTGATTGGTTGTTTCTCACTCGGCCTAGTGATAATTATTTCTAGCTGGTTTTAATTGTTCATGAAGCATATACGCACAATCTTATGTTTAAACTATTAGTCTATGCCAGGGGTTCTCAACCTTGGCAACTTTAAGGCTTTGCTGGATGAGGAATTCTGGGAATTGAAGTCCACAAGTCTTAAAGTTGCCAAGGTTGAGAACCCCTGGTGTAGTTTCAGTAGCTTAATTCCTTTGAATTGGCATCTATAACAAGGCCTAATGATACTCTCAAAAATGAAAAAAAATGGTTACTGTCTTGTAAGTAATTAGATCTTGTAAGATCTCTGTGTTCTTACATAATGGCTTGTTTCTGATGTCCACAACATAGCAAAAATCACTCAACATGCTTTTCTCTTGAAAAAGTTGGTTAAGTTTGCTTGGATAAATTATCTCACTCTTAATTATAAGTTCACCTGACTCTGGGTCTCATTGTCTACTGATATAGCTGTCAGAATGTAAAACCTGATCTGGCTGCTTACTCATTTCTGGATTTCACTTCCAACTTCTTCCATTTTACCATAGCGATGTGCTAGCACTCCCCTAGTTCTGATCCCCCCTCTTTTAAGAATCCAAGATCATTCCTGCTGGATCAAGCCAAAGACCTACCTAGCATTAGAGGCCAACATAAATATACTAAGAAACCCACAAGGAGGCCATGAGAACAGCTTTTTCCTCTTTTGCACACTGGCATCTGATATTTAGGGTATGCTGCCTTGGATTCCAGGGACATTCCATAGTTATATAAACAATAAAGCTAGTGGTTTCCAAGCAGAAATTATTATACATGTAATCAGAGCTTTTTTTCTCATAGAACGCCCAGAACAGAGTTCCGGCACCTTTTTTGGATGGAACCTTATAGGGTAGGCAAGGCAGATGGTATGACATGTGTGAGTTCCAGCACCTTTTTTTTTTTAGAAAAAAAGCATTGCATGTAATAATTGATCTTCCAGTATAAAATGCATGCAAAATGCAATCAACTGTCCGTATTTTATGAGCAAAGAACTGTATCTGGCCTTCAAGTATTTGTTTTATAGTTCATTCATACCTTCTTGTGACCAAACCACATCAATATACTTACTTCATGTGAGCCACTCATTTTGTATTCAGTCCAAGTTCATTCAGTACCCATTTCTTCTGACTCCATTTCTTTTTGTTTTAAGAATGATGCTTCTTAAGTACCCCATTCACACAGCATTCAGCTTACTTTTATATTTGTCCTGATATACCTTAACTCTCACTTCTGTATAATGTAATGAGCAGAAACACCTTTTTACTTCTTTTGATGAATGTTCTTAATCCCTCCACAATTTATTCTTGCAATAGACCATATACCACCCATTTCTCCAGTTTGCTGCCTTTCAAAACATACAGACTGGTACTTTAAGAGCCCCTTTGCACACACCTAGATTTGTTTCAAATATGATACTGAGATTAGAAGTTGGTATCCCTATAACAGAACTCATAACTTTATTTGCCTAACTAAACTCAATCTGCTCCTACTGATAGCACCAGGTCCAAAAAGATGCAGAACGAAGCATGGGGAAATATAAATAAATTGCACGCTGGACTTCTCCTTGAATACCTGCTAAAATCAAGTGTAAAATAAGGAGAAGATTAAACAGTGGATTAGGGACATAGAGCTACAATATACACTCAATCATCAGGGTTGAGACAGTATATCTGGTGACATTAAAGTAACATACAGTATATGCTTAATACAGTCATATATGTAATATGTATGTGTCTATCTATCTATCTATCTATCTATCTATCTATCTATCTATCTATCTATCTATCTATCTATCTATCTTTTTGGTTAAACTTCACGTATGCATGAATTCTGGTCTAAAATTGCAATAAAGCACATACTACCTATTACCTTCCCACCAGCAATTGCATGACTTACAATTTCTCCAATCTCCTTTTATTGTTAGCAAATGTTCCATGAAGGTTTATAAATTCTTCTATTTGCTCTACATTGGGGCCATTTAGACTTTTGCTTTTTATAACAGTTCACTCAATTTGCCATTAGCTGTGCACTCCATCTTCCTTGTCAAAAAAACTACTTTGGTCTTGCCTGGGTGAGTTTTCAGATACGTGTTCCTTGTTGCCTCAAACAACCTATCTAATATTCACTGTCAGTTCTCCAGGTTCTCAACCAACCATAGAACATTCTCTGCGTACAAAAGTACATGCACATTCAAATCCTCCAAACATGCAACTTTAACAAAACCACAAATATTGCTTCTAAGATTCACACATCTTTGTCTTAATTCTTTGTTCATTGTGGAGCCTTTCTTTTAGAGCTCATCTGTAGAAATATAGTAACTTGCTCTGACACGAATATGAGCCACTGACTGTCTCTTGAAGGTATGAATATACAGCATCATTCTTTACTTTCCCCAGACTGCTGGGAAGGAAACGTCTGTCCTTTTTTTTTTCTTGCTTGTTTGCTTTGCATTTACTGACTTGTGCTGTATCAAGTGGTGCTGTCTATTTTGCCTGCTGGGTTTTGTTTTATTGTATGTAAATATGTTCACTCCATTTGACCATTGTGTATTGTGATAATCCTCTCCTCCAATCCCTGGTTAGTGCCCTTCACAGCCAGTTTCCCCCCCCCCCCAAAGTTCACCAGTAGCATGGTGAAAAGTGGAGGTTTCTTTCTCTTGTCTTTACAAGCTTACTGATGGAAAGGTGAAACAATGAAGCTTCTGGTTTTTGGGGGGTTTTTTTGCTTTTAACCAATGAAATGAAGAGGGTTTTTTTTCCATTTTTCTCTTCTAAGGGGAAAAACTGGTATAACTGTGGTGTTTTCTTTTTTTTTCTTTACTGGTTTAGTAAGGGTGAAGAAGCAGGAGAATCCATCAGTCAAGGACCATGTTTAGGAATATAAGGCCATCACTTGAGCCAAAGCAGAAGAAAGAGTTGAAAGGAGGAGAGGAATTTCTGAAACTCACTTTGTTTGCAGCTGTTTATACAAACTGTCTGCAGTCTGGAAATCTCTATATGGATCCACAGATACATACTTCTGCTGCTCAGTATAATTGTGGTCAGTCAGATCAATCTCCCAGGACACTGCAACGGTCATAAATGTGAGTGAGTTCCCAAGCGTCTGATTTTTGATCATGTGACCACAGGGATGCTGTAATGGTGTAAGTGTGAAAAACTGTCATAAGTCACCTTTTCTAGTCCTGTTGTCACTTCAAACGGTCACTAAATGAACAATTGTAAGTTTTAAATTTTAGTAATATAGACTGGGCCACTTGTGTTAATGTTATCTGCTCTATAGGCATCTCTCCCTGATAAGATAAGGATTAGGAGTTAAGCAGTTAATCTCTCTTAGCCCAATATACCTACAGGGGTTCGGTGTAGAGGAAAATAGTTTTATACAAACTTTTATTTATTTCAGTATTTATTAAACACATTTAAATAGCTGCCCATCATAACTAGAGGAATTCTGGATAGGAAACAAATAAATTAGAAGCACAAATGTGCAAACACAAAAGCACACAAAAAAAAGTCTAGTAGAGAGTCCTTAAAAATTGCTTTAACAACACAAACACACCCATGCTGGATTACTACTAAACTTTCTGATCACAATGCCTGGAGGAAAAGTTGTGTTTTCAGGCCAGCAGGATTGAGAATACCTAAGTCTCAAGGAGGAGATAATTTTATAAGGCAGGGATCAGGACAGAGAATTTTCCAGGACTCTTTTTAGATTATACCGGTTGATATTGCTTTATCAAAGGGACCCAGAGCATGCCATATGGGATGGGTTGGATAAAAACTACTGGGAATAAATTTGTTTAGAAGTATTAAAATCTGTTTTCCTGTTAGACCCCCAGATTACAATTACCTGCGCTAAATTATAATAATGATAGAAAGATACTGTTTTCTACAATCATTAAAGTTGTAGGTTTAACTATTACTTGAATGTTTTTTTTAAAAACAAATGTTATTATTATTTTGGAAAATTGCCCTTTATTCAAATGAAAAAAAAATTACAGTAGTTCTCAACTTACAACCATTCATTTAGTGACTGTTCAAAGTTACAATGGCACTGAAAAAAGTGGCTTTTGATCATTTTTCATATGATTGTTGCAGCATCCCCATGGTCACGTGATCAAAATTTGGACATTTGGCCACTGGCATATATTTTATGATGGTTATACAGTGTCCTGAGGTCATGTGATCACCTTCTGGAATTTTCTGATCAGCAAAGTCAACAGGAAAGCCAGATGCACTTAACAACCCTGATACTAACTTAACAACTGTGGCAAGAAAGGTCATAAAATGGGGTAAAATACACTTAACTGTCTTGTTTAACAACAGAAATTTTGAGCCTTAATTGTGGCTGTAAGTCAAGGACTACCTGTAAGCAAATGTTCATGCAAGACTTATTATGGGTATATTCAAAAGGCTCAGCCTAACAGGCCAATGAAGTTTTCTCTGGCCTTTGCATGTTTTGCCATACATGTGGCAAGATGGGGATGGTGTAGTTATTGTTTGTGAATGTATATGAGAAGAATTGGACCTACATGTGCTTGCACGGCTGCTCATGCAGGCACACACACATACATAAACAGCACCTACAACTCACATCACTTTCAGAAACTTTCCACTCAGGAAATAGCCTGACTCAATTGTGGTGTGGTGATCAGGTGCTGTGGGTATCTAGTGATCTTCAGGAAGTGAAAGGCTGTTGTCTCACACCACCAAAAGATCAGGCTGCTGAAGTAGAAATAACACTTCCACAAGCAGAGAAAATCCTCAGGGTGTGAGCTCAGCTAACCATAGTGGCCACATTTAGCAACCATGAAACCCTTTAATCCACAGACTTTTGTTGCATTAATTCATAGGCGTGTAGATGAATACCCACTTGTGTACATATTGGCACTATAGCTGTCTGACAGGATTTGAAAGGCAGAACACTAGATGTCCTGTTTTTGCCCAAATTTATGTATCTTCTCATTGTCTGTGTTTCTCTTCCCATGTGCTCTGATGATGTCTTTGGTGTTACTCCATAATAGCAGGAAAAAATGCCCCAAAGCCGAAAAGAATATGGTAGCAGTGCTGAGAGAGCTTTTTTTTTGGGGGGGGGGAGGAGGGAATTGTAAAGTATTTATAGCAGAAAATAAGGAATCCTAGTTTATTTAGATTGTTGACTCCATGTCTCATACTCCCCAGTTAGGACCACTTGGGGTTTAATATCTGCAGGACAATGTTCTCTATTCTTGGTTTATATGTACTGTATCAATGCTAGATAATGTGAAAAATAATCTCACCCATGTTGAATTAATTATCTTTGAAGTAAGCAAAAATTGCTACATAGTATTGCATCCTTGCTGTCTATTTTGTACTCTAATATCATTGTGCATATGTGGTATTTCTTGTTTATCTGACTCATGTATGTGGCCTATGCTGTTCTCTGAATATAACTAATTGGCAAAGTACTCATTTTCTTGAGTCTAGATAACTCTTTCCTTCTTGGTATATTGCGTCGAGCCTTCTGTAAAAGTGATTGCTATCATCAGTATTTTCAAAAATGCATTTGAGGAGGTTCACAAGCAATGAGAAAGTTACGTCTATGAAGATTTGTGCAAAACTGGCCACTAGGAGGAGATGAGAGTTTAAGTGGAAATAGAAATCAATCCTGAATTCCAGGCAGTCAACACATCAGAGGGATTTCTCAAGGTGGAACAAATTACTTCCATTCAAAGGATTACAAACAGAGTGGTCTGGTGAATATGATACTGTATCTGGAACTGTTTTCATATGTGGGCACGTCAGAAATTCTGCAGTCATCAGAAACAGTCATCCTAACAGTTTATTCCATAGGGTTGTTTGGATAAATAAATAAAAAAAAGTCTTACGTGCTCTTATTGGGACAGGGTTTCTATTAAGCTGGGCCAAATAAAGAGCTATTTGTTCTCTAGCTTGATTTTCAGTAATGTAAAAGCAATCAACTCCCACGATGACCATGTACTGTAAAACAACTCCAGATTTATCCACTTTTTTTGCTGGAGAGGCTATGAGTCACGGCCTGTCCCAGATTTGAAGGTATCTTTGGCATCATATTCTCTGATGATTTAATTTCTCCTCCCTCCCAATGAGCTTTCTTGGATTTAGTGCCACTGATGGAAACAGCAACATTGCTTCCCCAAGTGCCACAGGTTTTAGCCACGGCCCTTTCCTACTATGTCCTGGAGCAACATTATACAGGGGATGTTCCATGAAATGTTCATGTTCATTTTAAGATATACAGCAGTGGTTCAGCCCAAATATAACAAGTGCTGATGCCAAGCTTGCCCTGAGCTTCACCACATCACAGAAATGGGAAAAAGTAATAAATCACCTTCTGTCTAACTTCTGTTACTAAATGGGTGGCCTGTGTTTAGTTAATGGAATGGTAAGTCTACCTGTTCCACATTTTGTTTCTGTCTGTGACAACTTAATAGGAAATTTTGTACCTTGTCCCTGGGGGGGGGGACTTCCCTCCCCCCTCTTCCCTACACCTCCTTGTTGTGGGAACACCGGAGCAAATCTTCACTCTGTCAAAACTGTGCATTGTCACAAGGTGGGGGTTATTCCTCTTGGCCTTTTTTCTACTGAGTTTTTCTTTTCTTTTGTTCAGTTGTGTCTGATTTGGGGAGACTGCCTGGACAGTTTCTTGACAATATTTTTCAGAAGTGGTTTGCCATTGCCTCCTTCCTGTGGCTGAAAGTGACTGGCCGAAGGTCACCCAACTGGCTTTGTGCCCAAGGGAGGACTATAACTCCCAGTCTCCCAGTTTATAGCCCAGCGGTTCTCAACCTATGGGTCGCGACCCCATTTGGGGTCGATCGACCATTTTTGGGGGGTCGCCAAAGAAGGCGATCAGCCATTTTCCCCCCTCAGGGGGCGCCGCCGCGCATGCGCACCGTGCATGGGGGCACTGCCACACATGCGCGCCGTGCATGGGGGCGCCGTGCATGCACGCCACGCCGCACATGCGCAGAATGTTTGTGTGACGGGGGTCGCCGTCACACAAACGTTGAGAACCACTGTTATAGCCTGATGCCTTAACCGCTACATCAAACTATCTCTCACTGAGATTTTAGCTCCTCCTAATTTCAATGTGATAAGAACATTAGAATTTGAAGGCATTTACACAATGTCAGTGATCTGTTATTGTTTATGATTCTTGTTAGATAGACATCCAGCATCCACCTCTGGAACTTCTTCTGAACTCTTGTCATCGTTTTTTTTCCTGTTCCTGGTAAATATATTCTCTCATCTCTGACTATTTGGGTATTCCTAATTCTGCAATCTGATAATTTCTACCAAGGTTCTCTTTCAATGGTACGCTTATTCTTAAATTAAATTAAATATGAGAAAGATGAATCTGTGTTCAAATCAAGTCTTTTTCAAGGACTAAAGCAGATGACACTAAGCTGGAATGTGACAGCAACATTTTATGTCAGGAGGTTAATGTTCCCCACTGTGTCATTTTCATAATCCACATTGCCCTCTCTCTTGTGCTGCTCTTTGCTCCAGAAAGAAACCAAATATAAACCCTGTTTCTTGTAATAGAAAACTGAAATACAAAATGTGTACTCATTTGGAATCTATATTTCAATACTATTTTATTCCTTCAAAATTGTACTTTTTTCAGAATTTAAAAACAGCTGAACCCCCCCCCCCCAGCAAAAGAGAATGTTGATTGACCTCTTCCTTTTTCTTTGATTTAGGTTTGGTGCCTTTAGCTTCATAGTTAGGCAGAAGAATGTTTTGATGCATGCAAATAATTGGTTGTTGCATATGACATGTTCGTATTTATTGGCAAGATAAGATCATGGTTTCTGAGGAGGACATCCCCCTGCTGGAAAACCCCAATTCAAGTTGAGCAGATGTCTGCAAACTTTTGCTTCAGGAAGCAAAAAATTTTCATTTTCAAAAAATAAAAGGCACATTGCACCCTGGAGCACATCTCAGAGGTGGCTGCCATTGGTTGCCTGAGGCTTTCTGCTGCTTTGATCCCTTTATCAACACCTTTCTGTGCTGACGATCCATGTAAATAAAGTGAGTGCACCATGACAAATCTACCTTCAGTGAATCATATCCATACATTGGATTCTGTGTGCCAATAACTAGCACAACTTGAGGTATTTCCCGTTCCAGCTGTTACTCTCAGGACATGCCCTCCACAAAAGTAGGTGTGTAATCAGTTGTGACTCATGGGTTACACATATATTGACAAATATTGGAAAAGCATAGAGGAAAATACCTTTCACCTTAGCGGGATCTGGAATTAACAATTAAATAATGTACACCAAATTTGTTTAAACTATTAAAACGCTATTAAAAAACTAGGATTTAATCAGTGAAATAATGCTTCTAAGCTTTTGAAAGGTTAAGGTTAAGCAATCTTAAATTTATGGGGTTAAACAGCAGACATCCAGAGAATTGGGAATAAGCAAAGTAAATAAGTAAATTTCTGTACTGTAGTTCAGAATTGTTAAAGATGTGTACAGCCGTGTCCTATGGCAATCTACACAAAAATACAGTTGAGATCATTACAACGTATCCTAGTTATAGTAGGCATGTGTAAGTTTGTAGTCCAAGACGTAATTGAAATGTGAATTAACAAAAACTCTTCCATTGCTATTAGGAAAAAAAAATCACAATTAAAATAATGAAACATTAGAGGTGGGTTCTCTCAACCCTGGATGGATTTTCTATTTTATCTCAGTAGCAATAGATTAATATCCTAATATTTATACATATGATAAATTTGTATGATAAATTTATATGCCTACAGTACCTATTTCTTTGCTTAATTTTTAGGATTTTTTTTGGTATTTTATATATCTTTTTTCTCTTGGATGTTATATTATGTACTAACTAAATAACATACTTGATAATATTTGTTAATCAGAGTTTGATTAAAAGAGTTTGAAATCTGAGATCTAATGAATCTTGCTTCAGAATAGGTATGCTGACAGTTGGATTTCATACAGCATCTGTTACAGTTAAACCATTTGAAAATATAATGATGCCTTAAGGCAGAAGTGTCAAACTGCCGGCCCGTGGGCCGGACGCCTCATCCGAAAGCCGCACCCACCCCATTGCCGGCAATGGCAAAATTGGCCCGATACGTTGCGCGACGTCACGTCGCGAGTTTGATACCCCTGCCTTAAGGCCTTTCTTGGCTTAATAAAACTTCAGTGCAAGAACTGTTGAAAAAATATATTTCATTTTTAGATTTTTTCATCCTGCCTTTATTAGTTTATAAGTAACTTAAGGAGATGAATGTATCTAATACGCCTTCCTCCTATTTTCCCCATAACAACAACCCTGTGGGCTGGGCTGGGCTGGGCTGGGCTGAGAGAAAGTAACTGGTCTAAAGTCACCCAGCTGGCTTTCATACCTAAGGTGGCACTAGAACTCACAGTCTCCTGGTTTCTAGCCTGTAGCCTTAGCCACTAGTTTGTATATGATCTTCTTAATTTTCTGAGCAAAAGAAGAGATTTTTTTTTCTTCAGAGGCCAATATTTATATAGTCTGAAGAATATGTACTACTTGCCAGATTTGGGCATTTCAGATGTCTACATAATTAAGAGTTAGGTGTAGTGGTCAAGATCCTGGACTAGAAACTGGGAGACTATTAGTTCAAGTCCTCCCTCCAACATGAAACTCAGCTGGGTGCATTTGGGCCAGTCACTTTTTCTTAGCTAAAATGCATTTCACAAGGATATAGTGGGAAAAACAGAATGTGGAGCTATACAAAAATAAAGGTTGGATATAACTCTAATAAATAAGCAATCAGCCGTCATTAATCTATATTTGAAAAAAACTGGATAGAAAACCAAATACCATAATTTCATGTAGATTATGCAGTTCTCTCTCTCTCTCTCTCTCTCTCTCTCTCTCTCTCTCTCACACACACACACACACACACACACACACATCTGTAAGAGAGCTGGTTTGGTGTGGCAGTTAAGGCATTAGGCTAGAAACCTGGAGACCATGAGTTCTAGTCTGGTCTTCCAGAAAGCCAGCAGGCTGACTTTGGGCAAGCATCTCTGTCTCAGCCCTAGGAAGTAGGCAGTGGCTAACCACTTCTGAAATTTTGCCAAGAATACTAGGAATTAATCAAGGCAGTCCCCAGGAATAAAAAAACAGAACAAAAAAATCCGTAACCAATTGCATAATACAATTCAAGCTATAACAAACACTTGACTTTTAAGAAAAGATGTGCCTTTTAGGAACTGGTCCCTTGGTTCTAGTGTATGCTTAATTAAAGATGCTTGTTTGGCTGGATCACTTCCCTTACTGCAGAGAAAGAAAAAGCACGTTGAAGCACCCATTGATACAGGCACGCTCTTATCTCTAATCCTCACATATTGAAAGATATTCCAGATCTTCCTTAATTCAATCACAGATTGTTTTGGAGCTGGTTTTGGATATTGTGCACACACACACACACACACACACACACACACAATGTATGCACTGATCTGAGTCTGAACTTATCCCTTTGAATTTCTGGGTACGGTCAATGGTATCCTGGGTAATAACATCTTGGGCTCAGTCCTATCTAAAATATTTTTTAATCAGATGATTAAATGAAATTTAAATCCGTTGTTAGAAATATCAGCCAACATTGACAAGATATATATTGCATATATGAGTCTTCGAGTAATTTGATCAAAATGGATGATGTAAAAATGAATATTTTGCCATAGACAATATATAGTATGCTTAGTGTTCCTTGGGATATTTCTAAAATATATTTTCAGAGATGTCCTACATTGTTTGGGGAAATTCTCCCCCTTTTTTCCCACTTGGTAGCTTCAGTTTTCAGTTACAGAAGATGGTTTCAATTCCCCCAGTTAAAATTTCTATCCTAAGGCATGTTGGTTAAGGAAGGACATTTCTTGGGTTAAGCATAGTGGAAATTTGCTTTCTTGGACTCAGCATATTTGGCAGTTCTTCTATGCTGGCATATATTAAGGTCCAATTGCCTTAAAAAGTAAAATCTTTCCTACTACAGGTAGTCCTCAACTTACAACATTTGTTTAGTGACTCTTTGAAGTTACAACGGCACTAAAAAGAGTGACTTATGATTGATTTTCAAACTTATGATCTTTGCAGCATGGTCACGTGATCAAAATTCAGATGCTTGGCAACTGACTCATATTTATGACGGTTGCAGTGACCTGGGGGTCATGTGATCACCTTCTGTGACCTTCTGACAAGCAAAGTCAATGAGAAAGCCAGGTTCCCTTCATGATTGTGTTACTAACCTAACAATTGCAGTGATTCATTTAACAGCTATGGCAAGAAAAGTTGTAAATGGGTCAAAATTCATTTAACAACTGTCTCCCTTAGCATCAGAAATGTTGGGCTCAATTGTCATAAGTCAAGGACTACCTGTATATTAGTTGCTAGAGCAGTGGTTCTCAACCTGTGGGTCGGGACCCCATTTGGGGTCGAACGACCATTTCATGTGGGTCGCCAAACAAGGCTGTCCACCATTTTTCCCCCTTTTCTTTGGCCACGCCCCTGGCACCTGGTGATATATAAGTGGTTAGGGGTCACCACAGCATGGGGAACTGTATTATGGGGTCGCGGCATTAGAAAGATTGAGAACCACTGTGCTAGAGAGACATGGAATGCAACAGCATATCCATACTGACTCAATCCTTATGATCATGCAAAATTATTATTTCTGTGGAATTGACACATTGAAAAAAGCAGTTTTTTCCCCCATTGGTGAACCTAGGCAGACTAAGAGGCATATTTTTTCACACAATTACTAAGATCAAATGATGGCTTCTTGTTTCCTTGAAGATTGCAATGTCATTCCCCCCCCCCCAGGTGTAAATTGGTAATATTTTACTTATTGATGTCTAGACATGTATCTGGCAACAATGAATGTCTCATACTCTCCTTAACAAAAGACAGCTTAACATGTTCTTTACCAAATAATGAAGTTCTAATAGCTACTTCTGAAAACTAGTTAGAATGTATTAAATTGTGGGCTACTGAATATTTTGCTTAGTATGTGTCACCTTTGCATTAGCTAACTTGGTTGTTGTCACTGAAAAATTTGCTTCTTAAGAGACAAGACAGGCATTTTCTTACTATTTTATTGAGCTAAATGAATTAACAAGAAGAACATGTAACTAGATACAACAGTATTAATGTCACAATGTTAACTTCAAACTTCATCATCACCAAAGTGGGGAAAAAGGCTTGAAAAGTTAGGAACTGAACAATTCTAAGACTTTGATTATATTCATAAAAAATCTTCATTGTGATGTATTTTTTTTCTAGTGTTAATTTTTTGAGCCAACCTCAATTTCTGAAAAATCCATGGTTCTTTCACGGTATTAGCCAAGAAGAACATCTGCATTATAACACACTGTGATTTAATTGGGACGGTATAGGTTCTCCTGTTTGAGCAGCGGGCTGGACTAGAAGACCTCCAAGGTCCCTTCCAGCTCTATTCTATTCTAATCCAAAAACATATGAATTATTCTGTTGATATCAAATCAAAATGTGACAATAATAGATCAAAATGTAGCCAGAGTTGTTAATGAGTCCTGAATTATATTTCCAACAATAAGTGTAGTGTAACCAACCAGAATTACTATGTTTTTCAGGCATCCAATAAATCTGAAGCATTTCCTTAAATCCATTGGAAGATTGTAGAATATAAACAGGTTTGAACAATGGGCTGAAACAACAACATCAACAATAACAACAACAAGACAAAATTTAACAAGAAGAAATATAGAGTCCTGTTCCTATGGAGAAAACAAAGGGGACAAAATAGGATGGAAGAGATCTGGGTGGGTACTATTACATACAAAAAGATATCTGTGTTTTATTGGATCATCAGTTGAACATGAGCCAACGTGATGCAGCTCTTAAAATGGCAAAATGCTGTTTTGGAATGTATTTATTGGAGCAAGAAAGTCGAATTCATGGGAAGTAATGGTTTTCCTCTATTCTGCTTCGGTGAGGCCCCATGTGGAATACTGTCTCCAGCTCCAAGCATTGACAGACCTGGCTTGTTCAGAGAAGGACTACCAAGATGGCTAGGGGACCATAAATCAAACCTTATGAAGAACAACTGAAGAACTCTGTATGTTTATCCTGCACAAGAAGAAACTGAGATATCTTCAGATATCTAAACAGGAGGGAATGACATTTTCTCTGTTATCCCAGAGGGTGGGACCAGAAAGTGTTGAACTGCAGGGATTTAGATTGAGAGCAGGTATTAAGTGAAACTTCCTGATGTAAGAGCTATTCTAATCCGTAGAACTGGCTGACTTCAAACAGAGGTTGGATTGCCATCTGTCCAAAATATTTCGGCAGACTCTGCCCTGAATAATGAGTTAGATCACTTCCAATTTGACGTTATGGAGAAAATCTAGACGATAGCAGTTCCCCACTCCATGCTTCAAATAGGCCTGTGTAGCCAAAATGTAGCATAGGTATGAATGTATATGTTTAAAAGTTAAATTGTTGTTCATTGTCATTCTTACTTTGCAATAGCAAGTAATAGTCTTTTGATAATTTATTCAGGGAGAAATCACAAGCAACTACAAAATAGATAAGCTAGTAAAACTGTGTTCTGCTTTTGAATACTGTAAAATCAAGCTGGAACAAATGGAAGACTTTGGCTAATGGAAATCCATATAAAATGCAACTGGGTTTATGTATAGCTTCATAAAAATAGCAATCGAGGTCTTGGCTTAGCCTTAGGTCTATGGAACAAGCAATGACAACATATGCTTCTATACAATGGAATCTGTTTTTTTTTCTAATTCTGAAAGTGATAAACAGAGCAATCAAATAAACATGAGATGACTATGCTGAGATACTGGAAATCAGAGTTCAAATCAACAATTAGATGGGGCTGTGTCTTTTTCGAGTAATCCAGTTGGTTCATCTGTGGCATTATGGGTATAGATGACTTGGATATGGTTGGGTTGGCTTTTCTCCAAAAAAAGAGGAGGAGGGAGTTTTAATTGTTAATTTATTTATTTTAGTGAAGTTAAAGATAAGGTAACATATTGGGAGTAGAAACTAAATTAGCAAAAATGTGGACATTTTGTCTCATTCTATCACCCAGTTATGAAGGAATGAAGAATATTAAGTATTTGGGTTGTTTTGCTGTTTCTAAAAACCTGTTAGGCAAGTGCTTTCTGAACAATTTGTTGGGAGTAGAGACATGACAATTTGTGGGAATCATGAGCCGGGCAATCATTTTCACTATGTTGTCACTGTCTGCATTGTTTGTGTTTTGATCCGTCTCTTTTCCTTTGCCAGATAGAAACTGGGGATTTCTCACAAAGGAGGAATTTTTTGCAAAAGGAGAACAGAAAATGATAACCATGGATTTTTTTTTTTTTTTAGTTGAAACTGAGCACTGACAAGCCATACAGGTGTGTGTCCCACAGAAAAGCCTATCTAGTTTTGGGAAGTATGTAGATTCTGACCGTAGTACGAGTCCTCAACTTACAACAGTTCATTTAGTGACTGTTCAAAGTTACAACAGCACTGAAAAAAGTGACATCACCATTTTTCACACTTACAACCTTTGCAGCATCTTCATGGCCACATGATCAAAATTCAGATGCTTGGCAACTGACTCATATTTATGACCATTGCTGTGTCCCAAGGTCATGTGACCACCTTCTGTGACCTTCTGGCAAGGAAAGTCAAGGGGAAAGCCAGATTCACTTAACAAACAAGTTACTAACTTAGCAACTGCTATGCTTCACTTAACAACTATGGCAAGAAAGGTCATAAAATGGGGCAAAACTCACTTAACAAATGTCTCACTTAACAACAGAAATTTTGGGCTCGGTTCTGGTCATAAGTCAAGGACTACCTATACTTCTGAATCAGGGAGTAGTCACCGGGTAGAATCTTGATTTTTTTTTTTTTTAATTCAACTCACATCAGTCCCAGCTAGAACAGACAGTGAAAAGGAAGTCTGGAAGTTGGCTGCAAACTAGCTATATCAAGCTATATCTTCTGCTATCTTGCAGGTCCATTCTCACTGTGTCCCTATAAAACATAGGTAATCAAATTAATTACATTTATTTTGGAGCCATCAAATAACCAAATCAATTGAGTTTGCATCATCCATTGAACTGCATAAAACAAAACCCCTAATCATGTTTATGTACATGCACCTGCTGGATCTTTACTTGACTTGCTTAAAGTTTGGTCAGCTCCAACTTCCATCTCACCTTTTCCTCATTTAACTCATTTGCCTTATGAGATTCTCTGTACACTTATTGCTTAATTTCTTAAACTCCTTTCTCTACATGTTGCATCATTTCCTAATACAAGTAGTCCTTGACTTATGACCACAATTGAGTGCAAAATTTCCATTGCTAAATTGTTAAGTGAGTGATGCCCATTTTTTGACCCCCACAGTGGTTAAGTGAATCACTGCAGTTGTTAAGGAAATCTGGCTACTCCTGTTGATTTTGTTTGTCGGAAGCCAGCTTGACGAATGGGGATCAAATGACCTTGGGACAATGCAATCGTCACAAACACCTGCCAGTTGCCAAGAGTCTGAATTTTGATCACATGACCATGGGGATGCTGCAACGGTCGTGTGAGAACCGGTCATAAGTCACTTTTTTTCAGTGCTATTGCAACTTTGAATGGTTACTGTATGAATAGTTGTAAGTTGAGGACTCCTTGTATAGTCAGTAACTCATTAACATCATAGCATCAATATATTCAAAAACAAGACCACATCAATATTTCGGGGAAGATGGAATATTCATTTCCTTGAGTACATCACAGAGGGGCAATATTTTGGATTGGTAGCAAAACATTGACTAGAGTGTGAAAGGGTAGAAACATATTGGATTTGTTTGCTAGTGTGCTTGCATTGACAGTGTAATTGGTTGTGCTGTTACACTTAAGTGCATACAAAAAATGGCATAGATATTTGGCTTAAGCTTTGTGCGAGGAGCTGATTTCAAGGCTTATACTTAATCTTACAATTTCCATTTGAAGTAACACCATCTGTGGACCCTGGTTGCAAGCCTGCACCTTCACTCCACCTCCTGCCAATCTCAAGGACTTAGTCCACCTAAACTTTGCCGATGAACTGTAGTTTTTAATATGACAGAACAGAAAAATTATTTGCTATATATGGAGTGAATTGAATTATCTTAATTATTTTTATTAGTTGCGTGGGAAGAAAATCATATTACCTATATTTAATTACTTTAATAATTTTGTGATTTAATTTCAATAAGTTTACATTTTTCTCCTTCCGTGAGCTACTTCTTTTTCCTGGCCATCTCAGTTTTTTGGCATGCGACCATGTAAAGGCTATACAGTGGTTCCAGGAGGCTAAGTCAGTACAACCATAACAGCCAAAAGAGTCTCTGTGTAGTTTTCCTGATTTTGTTTGCAACATTGTATTTCTCTTGATGGAGTCTCTGTGATGCTGAAATGCACAACTCTAAGACCACCAGATGCAGAAGTTCAAATGATCACTAGATGGTACTGTGGGAAGAATCCAGAGAAATATTTTGGGGAATATTAAAAAGGAATAATGGAGAAAATCTTTAAAAAGGCAGAAACTTCTCCCTCCTCCCAGCCAGAAAACTCAGCAGAAACCAGCTTTTAGAAATGCAGATGTAATAATCCATTCAGGAAGGTTGGAGCCAGGAAGCTAGAAGCTGATGAGATTAGGGAGACAAAGAAACCTAAAATCTACATACCCTGCCCAAACTCTAAAAGACATGACCTTTGCAGACATAATAGGATTAATCCTCCAATACCAAAAGGGCACACTCAGACTCAGGTCAAAGTACATGATACAGGAAATACAAAGCCTCAAACAGGAACAGGAAACAACCTCAAGAGCCCCAGAAGGTATAAAAAGCCACCACTCCCAGCAACATGTGGTCAGCTTTCCCAGAGCCTCATTTCTGTCTGGCTCTGCTCTTCAATAAACTACAACCTTCTTTCTAAAGCAGTCTCCATTTTGTTTATTCCCAGCTTGGACTGGACCCTGATGAAGATTTTTCTTTTAACAGTATCAAAGAGATATAGATGATGCTGTTTGGAGCCATCCAAACAGCTGCATTTTTTCAATCTTGATTACAATAGCTGTTACAAATTCAGTTTGTTACATATTAAGTGCAATTTTTCCTGGAATGAAAGGGAATTTCAACCTCCTATGCTGGTATTAAGCGCAAAACACCTTTCAACAAAAAGACAACAACAATGGGAGAGGAGCAAAAATTGCAAATACAGAAGGCAAATTTCTTTTTCTTTTTGCAACAGAAAAAAAAATTGCATAAGTAAACAGCCCTCAAAATAAGTATGTTTGCAAAACTAAACAGGACACAGTGTTCTTTAGTGGCACCTTATGATAAGATTTTAATTAACATTCTCTGCTCGTACTTAGAACTGAGAATTTCTCTAAGGCAGGGGTGTCCAACCTTGATCACTTTAAGACCCGTGGACTTCAACTCCCAGAATTCCCCAGCCTGTGATGCTGGCTGGGAAATTCTGGGAGTTGAAGTCCACAAGTTAGACAACCCTGCTCAAAGACCTGTTTCTGAGTCTCAACTTGATTTCTTCTTCTCAGCACTTGTCACCTAGGCCAAAAGTCAGAGAAGCCCTTTCATTCTTCTGCTCAGCTGGTAATACTCACAGCTGTAAGTGGTGAGGAAATTACTATTTCCACAAACATACAGATTCTTTTTTAATCATAGCCTTGTTCAGATTGGGCAAATTTAGGTAGGGAAATGTCAGAAACAAATCTGCTGACTTCCGTCCCAGTTCTGCACTTTCAGTAAGTGATGTGATCAGTCACCCTAAATGAGAATAAAATATATATGTAAGTTTGTGGCTGTAGCACTTCAGGTCATCAGTCAATACAAGTGGGATATTTCCCATTAGCTCCAATGTGGGGCTGAGAATAATGGATACGTCCTTTCACTACTGAAATTTACTCATTCTGACTGTGTTGTTTGAAGATTTGTATTGAACATATTCCAGATCTGTTCCTCTTGAAAATGGTGTATCTGAAGAAATGAAGTGTAGCTTATGAAAAATTTATGCCTTTTGATAAAATGTATTAGTCGGCAAAGGTGCTACCAGAGTATTCTGATATCCTTCTGATTCTTTGACATAAAACAGATGTTTTCAGAGACAACTCCTGATATAAGCAGATATGTCAGCAGCCTTTTAATCCTTATTCCCAGTCAATATTGTGCTAAATATCTGTAATCACAATTTTCAGCCTTCAATGTTTTCTTCAATCACCTTATCATACAAACATATGTTTTGTGGTTGTCTGCTGCTAAGGATATTTATTCTTTATATATTTGAGAGGTTTACCATGGGTTCACTGTCATTAGTCTCCATCCATATATTCCCACAGGTTAATAATTTCTAAAATGTCAAATATTTCTTTTTCTGTTCAGCAATAATGTGCTGAATGTATGTTTAAATACTTACCTTCTACTTTTCTGCCAAAAGAAACTCAAAGGCATATATACATCTTGTGTATAAATGTAATTTATTCTAGGCATTCTTTCTGACTTATGCATTATTATTATGCATGCATTTTTAATTCTTGTTTTAGATGTATGCTTCCGTTGAGAAATCTATGGTGATACAATCTCCTACATGAATGGTCTTGCTTGAATTTCTGAATGCTTAGGGGTTTTGCTGTCAACCTTAAAGGAGCAGATTTTTCTTTGGGCCATGCCTCACCACGGCCTTTTTCTAGACTCTAATCCCGTGCTTTGTCAAGAGCTGGCAATGGTGTTCATTTTGAGTTCATAACTCTTCCTTAAAGCAGATATTATGGATGAAATTCATGCAACAAGACAATGATTCACTTCCCACCCTCCTCCAGAACTGGAAAGGATGACTTTACCCACTTCCAGGAAATATGTACAAAATGGGAGGGTGGGGTTGTGGCCATGCTGATTGATCATGCATTTATGCTCCCAAGCATGCAGGAACCAGATGGCAAAAGGTGACTCATGACTGTGTCCTGAGGCCCAGCCAGGGATTGGTTCCTGGAGATGGAACAAAATTTATGCCTCGGGAGGAAAGTACCTGACCTCCTACAGATACCATTGTGATCCTAGACATCTCTGCTAGGAGCACTGTGGAAGTGACCGTGGTTAATATGATACTGAGAGAGGCAATGGATTGGGGAGAGGAAACATTATCTTAGCACCAAGTCATCAGGCTCCAATTAAATTCTGGAGCATGGAGGCTTCTAAAATATGCAGGCTTACATTTTGATGTATGAACCAAAACAAAAAACATCCACTTCCCTGTCTCCTTTATTGCTAAAAAAAATGATAAACAAAACTGTTTTGTTCCATTTTACTGGGTCTAAACAAATTGAACTATCTACTTAATTCAGTATTTATCAGATTGCTATTTTAACTCTACATGTTCACACATATTTGTAAAAGCAAGAGCTAGGAAGGCTTCAAGTATATGGTAGCCTTTAGGATACAGACTATTTTGTGAAGTTTATTATTTGTTGGGTGGTTAGTTTTACCACATTTATAAATTATCCCAATTATTTGATTGTGGGGAGTGTACAAAAAAGAAAGAAAAAGGACAAAAGTCATACAAAAAGAACCAGTGCAATCTACAAAAACTGCAAATTAGTAGAGAGAAGTGCCCATAGGCAATCAAATGGAGCCAAATGCCTAGTGGAATAGTGGAAGGTTGTAATGTTCTTCCCGAAAATAAGGAGCCCTTTAAGTAAGGTGACCAACTGTCCTCCTTTAGGGAGGACAGTCCTCCTTTTGTGAGTTCTGTCCTCCCTTGAAAAGTGTCCTCCTACATGTCCTCCTTTTTGATATTTGAAGACTAATCTGCAGGGCTTTTTTTTTCTCATAGAACGCTCAGAACGGTGTTCTGGCACCTTTTTTTATGGTTTTTTTTTGAACTTTTTCATGAGCTGTGCTACTCCCCCTATTGGCTTTTGAAAGCCAATAGGAATTGCTGCTGAGCGCGCCAAAACACCCGGCTGGCAAACTTTGCACATGCAAGTTGTCTGCAGCGAAGGGGAATTGGCAGGAACATTGCACCCCTCCCTTCTACCCAACTAATACCCCTGTCCTAGTTAGTCCTAAAGATACCTGGAGGAGACTGGAGCGGCGACGCCATGGTAACTTTCTCTTGATCTTCGGCCCTGCTAGGGCAATAATGGCTGCGGGCACAAGAGGAAGGGGCAGCAGGGCTGCTGTGGGCGGGAGAGTGAGGGGCAGTGGTGGCTGGTTGCCCCCCATACTGTGGGAGCCGTGGGGCCTGCTCTACACGGGGCTGTGTGGGGTGGGCGGTGGTGCTGGCGGGGCGGCTGCAGGTGGGATGTGTTGACAGCGGGCTGCCCCCCGGGGCTGGAGCCGGTGCAGCTGGTGCTTTGGGAACCGTGGGGCCCGCTCTACATGACGGGGCAGCAGTGCTGGCGGGGCAGCTGCAGGCGGGGGCGCGGCATGTAAGCATAATTACAATATAAAATGTTATTGTTACAAATGTTTTTATTATGCATTTATCATATTATAGTGTATTCTGTATTATTGTTGCAATGAATAAAATGTTTCTTTTATTTACGATATTTTTTTCTTCAATTTGTTTGTGTCCTCCTTTTCATTGTAAAAAAGTTGGTCACCTTACTTAAAGCCTCCAGGGCAGGGGTGTCAAACTCAATTTCATTGAGGGCCACATCAGCATTGCGGTTGTCCTTGCGGGGCTAGGTGGGTGTGGCCAGGGTGGGTGAGGCCTACTGGGTGGGTGTGGCCAGGGTGGATGAGGCCTACTGGGTGGGCATGGCCAGCTCTATATCGTTCGCATCAAGGGTGCCTGTGGGGGCCTGGGTAGGAGTGGGACAGATCTGAGGGTCTCTGGCAGAAGGGGGTGGGACCGGAGCAACTGCCAAGGCATAGTCCATTTCTTCATTCCTCACAAAGGGTGACAACTCCCCAGCATGTACCCAGGGGGTGGGGCCGACGCGGCAGGGGCTGGTTCCTCGCTGTTTTTAGACGGCCTTATGGAGCTAAGACTGAATGTGTTTCAGCATAGATGGCCACCACAAAATTGTACATTGGCTCCCGGCTGGCCTAGGCCAGAGACAAGGCAGCGGGGGCCATTCCCTCACTGTTTCCAGGATGGCTTTGCGGGCCTTGTGTTTGACATGTCTGCTCCAGGGGATGCATGTTCCATAATGCATGAACCACCGGAGAAGATCTGTCTTGTTCAGATTCCATGAACCTCACAAGGAGCAGGAACTCTCAGGGTTTTTTTTTTATAATTCCAATCTAATAGAGATTAAGAAAGTGGTTTTAGTTGTTGGAGAGTTGCACAACCTAAAACCCAAATTAACATGAAGCAATTTCTGGACTACCACGAAGGAAGCCCTATTTCTAGACTAACTGATTTGAAGGTCAGGCTTATGAGGAGATATTTAAAGAATGTGATCCTAAGTCTTACAAGGCTTTAAAGTAAAAATCAGGGTTTTAAGATGGATCTGGCTATGATTCTGGAGAGTCTGCCACAAAGAGATGGTGATGGTGGGGAAAACCTTATGCAATATGTGTACTGCCCAGAGTCATTTTGAGTTGGGTGGGCTATAAACACACCAAACAAACATTAGTAAGGCTGCACTTAGGAATTTAGACTCCTAGGAATGTAAGGAAAAGCTAAACACCTATTCAACTCTTCGAATATTTCACAGTGAAAGTTTTTGAGAGTCAACCTTCTGTGCTGATACTGGGCATACAACCGCACCAGCTTGTCCTGAGCTAGATGACAAAGCAGATGGGGTAACAAGAATGGCTCCATGATATCAGAAATGTTTTTAAAAACCACAATTCATACTGAGATAACTTGGGGAAATATTGTAAGAAACTGAATTTAGAGGTGAATGGCTATGCCCTTTTGGAATATATTCTTGATAACAGTGTATGCTGCCCAGAAGACTCTAAAAGTCAGACAACCATGGTTGTGCCTAAATAAATAATCACAACAACAGGCTGTGATTTATATCACTTATGTCACTTAAGTGATGGCTGGGTAATGCTGTGAAGACAGTAGAAGTGAAAAGTGGGGAAATGGCCCTAGAGAAGTCTTCTGTGTAATTAACAGTGTGACAAAAAATCATTCAGAGCTTCTTCCAAAGAAAAAATGCCATGAAGAATATAGAAATGCACGTCCACCCATTTATGCAAAAGCAAGGGAGTTAGTCCAGATCTAAGGCAGAAGTGTTTGTGTGCAGTTTCTGAAACTGAAGGCCATATGAGCAATGCCTGTTCCAGGAAATGCCTGAGGGGAGCTTCTGAGTTCCCGACCGCAGCATCCACTCTTATTTGCTTCAGTAACAGCAAATCAATGAGAGCCAGATCCCAGTCAGTGTCAGGACAAGACCTCCCTCTTCCCAGCCATTGGTTCACTCATAGGTTTACTGTTGTAAATATGGAGAGGGGTGCTGTGAAGAAATTTTCCAAACGAACAAGACATGAATGTGTGTGAATATGTTTTGGCACAGTGCAGATTATTGTGCCTCTCTTGTGGAGGTGGTTTCTTGGGTTCCTTTCTTTAAGGCAGTGTTTCTCAATCTTGACAATTTTAAGGCATGTGGACTTCAACTCCCAGAATTCCACAGCCAGCAATGCTGGCTGTGGAATTCTGGGAGTTGAAGTCCACATGCCTTAAAATTGTCAAGGTTGAGAAACACTGCTTTAAGGCAATGCTTTTATTACAAGAATAGGGCATTTTAAAAAATCGCTGCAACTGACACAAGTTGTCAGAAAGTACTCTGTGCTGAAGTTTGTAAGCGATCATGTTATTTTGCCCCTCGGGTGAAGAGCTCTTGAACGCACGAAGCACATTAAGATCACATAATTTCCTGAATGAATATTTGAGTACATTTTGTTGTTCCTATGTTCTAAAAGTTATTTCGGCAATCAATATTCAGTATTTTGTAGTACAAAAACTCATTCTTTTACCAGTTAGTGGAAACCTTTTGACAGGAATATGTTTGTGTAAGGATCATAGGACCTACTGAGTAATCTTGTGATATCATCACTTGTAATAAATATCGCAAGTCTCTTTCTTCACCTCACAACCACACCTCTAGGAGTAGTGTGTCCAGTTTTACATTACTAAAAGAGGAAATATGTTGCCTCCAAAGAGGAGAAAAGGCAAAGCATGTTTGTATAACAATTACGTACGTTAATTGATTGGTACAGAAACAACCTCAGAAATAATGATATACTTTAAACAGAAGTATAATGCATCTCACTATACTTTTGGAAAGGCTGGCTGTTCTGCATGCTTGTTCAATTCAGATGCTGTTTTAGAGGTAGCTTCAATGTCATTATTTTTCTTTCTTTTTACCTCTAACATGGAATGGCTTTGTAATAGAGGACAATAAGCCATTTTACTATTTATTTAATTAATTTATTAGCTTCTTGTCTTGCCCTCAGGTACCTATTCTCCAAAGCACCTGAGGGCCAGACAAGAAGTAACGGATAGAAACTTATTAAAGAAGGATCCAACCTAGAATTAATGAGAAATTTCCTGACGCTGAGAACAATTAATCAGTGGAATGGCTTGCCTTTAGAAGTTGTGGGTGCTCCATCATTGAAGGTTTTTAAGAAGATACTGTATACGACAGCCATTTGTCTGGAGTGGTATAGGGTCTCCTGCTTAAGCAAGGAGTTGGACTAGAAGACCTCCAAGGTTCCTTTTGATTGTGTTGTTCTGTATCCCTAGATGATTATTCTCTGTAAAATAGAAGTTACATGTATGCAACACCCCTTCTCCCTCAGTTCTTCACAGTACACTGAGGTGAGCAAGAACAAGTGACAGGGCGTTCTTAAAAATGTACCAGGTCAGTCCATATGAAATAATTTCCCAGAACAGTCAAACAGAACAGTCCTTTTCTCAAATTCCATAAATACAATCTTTTAAATAAGTTCATCTATTTCTTGGGGATGAAAATACATACTTTGTTTCAAGGGTTTTTAAAAATCTTTTATTAAGTTTTTTGCCATGCTTTTTCAAATTTGTAATTTTAAGCAGTTTGCAATTAGCAAACTGCAATTACGTAGGGTTCTTAATTGGAACTTATTTTGAAAAATGCTCTGAAAGTCTTAAATTGTATTATGAGGAATAAATGCCATTCGTGAATCTTTCAATGACATCTTGTATTTCTAGGGGTTTTCTGTTTGCATGAGAAAAGGTATTTCCCTGGCCATTTGAAATTACTCAAGCCCAGTAATGATCATGTGAAAAATACAAAGCTGGCAATTACTACTAAATTTATATCTATGTTTCACTTTAGGTTTATTTAGAGCGCATGTAATCCTTGACTTACAACAGGCCATTTAGTGATCATTCGAAGTTACAACAACGCTGAAAAAAGTGACTCATGACCGTTTTTCACAGTTGCAACCTTTGCGGCATCCCCTTGATCATGTGATCAAAATTAGGATGCTTGACTACTGGTTCATACTTACGACCGTTGCTGTGTCCCAAGGTCATGTGATCACCTTTTACGACTTCTTGACAAGTAAAGTCAATAGACGCAGCTCGTCTTTTTTCTTTTTTTTTCTTTGATGGGGGTGATCTGAAGGTAGATCTTCTCTCAGCTCTGCTCATTGCTTGCTGCCCTTGGGACAGAGTAGAGCAGAATAGATCAAATGTCTGTGACTTGCATCTTCTATTATGAGGGACTTGCATTTACTTCATTAGCTACAGTAGTATGAAACTGCCAGGGACAGTAGATATTTCCCTCCTTGATTGGAAGGCAAGGTGTTTTCCATGCACCTTCCATCTCTGCCATCAAAAGCTGCCTGCTTGATTATTAAATCTTAGTTTGATTTGGGTAGGGCACTATTCTTAGCATGCTCACTTAGGGGTGCAGCGTAGGATTTTGCCATTGCCCATTTTATACCCTTTTATCACCTGGGACACCTGCCTCAGTTGATCTAAAATTCAGGCTTTCTTTGCATATGGATTATTGAGTTGCAAGACATGCTCTCCCCCACCCCGGTCCTTGCATAGATCATCTCTATACTGATGCTTATACATAGAACAGTGTGTCCCCCCATCAACCATAACAACAACAACAACAACAACACCCCGGACTTATTAATTGTCAATAAGAAAGACAAAAAAGTCTGGATAGTGGACGTCGCAGTGCCTGGAGACAGCAGAATAGGCGAGAAAGAACTGGAGAAGATAACAAAATAGAAACACTGTGGCAAAAGCAAGCAAGGGTAGTACCAATAGTAATAGGCGTCTTGGGTGCAATCCCAAAACAACTGGAACACCACTTGAACACCATTGGCATTGACAAATTCGCCATTAGTCAATTGCAAAAGGCAGCCTTACTAGGAACTGCTTCCATCCTGCAAAGATTGTTGTTGTTGTTAATTGCGAAGTCGTGTCCGACCCGTCGCGACCCCATGGACAATGTTCCTCCAGGTCTTCCTGTCCTCTACCATCTTCTGGAGTCCATTTAAATTCACACCTACTGCTTCAGTGACTCCATCCAGCCATCTCATTCTCTGTCGTCCCCTTCTTCTATTGCCCTCAATCTTTCCCAGCATTAGGCTCTTCTCCAGTGAATCCTTCCTTCTCATTAGGTGGCCAAAGTACTTGAGTTTCAACTTCAGGATCTGGCCTTCTAAAGAGCAGTCGGGGTTGATCTCTTCTAGGACTGACCGGTTTGAACGCCTTGCAGTCCAAGGGACTCGCAGGAGTCTTCTCCAGCACCATAGTTCAAAGGCCTCAATTCTTTTGCGCTCAGCCTTTCTTATGGTCCAACTTTCACAGCCATACATTGCAACTGGGAAAACCATGGCCTGGACTATACGCACTTTTGTTGGCAGGGTGATGTCTCTGCTTTTTAGAATGCTGTCTAGATTTGCCATAGCTTTCCTCCCCAGGAGCAAGCGTCTTTTAATTTCTTGGCTGCAGTCCCCATCTGAGGTGATCTTGGAGCCCAGAAAAATAAAATCTGTCACTACCTCCATTTCTTCCCCATCTATTTGCCAGGAATTGAGAGGGCCGGATGCCATGATTTTGGTTTTCTTAATGTTGAGTTTCAAGCCAACTTTTGCACTCTCCTTCTTCACCCGCATCAAGAGGCTCTTTAGTTCCTCTTCACTTTCTGCCATTAGAGTGGTATCATCTGCATATCTTAGGTTGTTGATATTTCTCCCGGCAATCTTAATTCCAACTTTTGATTCATCTAGCCCTGCCTTTCTCATGATGTGCTCTGCATATAAGTTAAATAGGCAGGGTGATAGTATACAGCCTTGCCGGACTCCTTTTCCAATTTTGAACCAATCAGTGGTTCCGTGTTCGGTTCTCACTGTTGCTTCTTGACCCGCATATAGGTTTCTCAAGAGACAGATGAGATGGTCTGGTACTCCCATCTCTTTAAGAACTTGCCACAATTTGTTGTGATCCACACAATCAAAGGCTTTTGCATAGTCAATGAAGCAGAAGTAGATGTTTTTCTGGAACTCCCTAGCTTTCTCCATGATCCAGCGTATGTTGGCAATTTGATCTCTAGTTCCTCTGCCTCTTCGAAATCCTGCCTGTACTTCTGGTAGTTCTCGATCCACATACTGCTGGAGTCTAGCTTGTAGGATTTTAAGCATAACTTTACTAGCATGTGAAATGAGTGCAATGGTGCGATAGTTTGAACATTCTTTGGCATTGCCTTTCTTTGGAATTGGAATGTAAACTGACCTTTTCCAATCCTGTGGCCACTGTTGAGTTTTCCAAATTTGCTGGCAAATTGAGTGTAGCACTTTTACTGCATCGTCTTTTAAGATTTTGAATAGCTCAGCTGGAATACTGTCACCTCCACTAGCTTTGTTGTTGCTCAGATTTTCTAAGGCCCATTTCACTTCACATTCTAGGATGTCTGGTTCGAGGTCAGTGACCATCTCATTGTGGTTATCTGGGATGTTAAGCTCATTCTTGTATAGTTCTTCTGTGTAGTTTTGCCATCTCTTCTTAATCTCTTCTGCCTCTGTTAGGTCTCTGCCATTTTGGTCCTTTATCATGCCCATCTTTGCATGAAACGTTCCCTTCATATCTCCAATTTTCTTGAAGAGATCTCTGGTCCTCCCTATTCTGTTGTTTTCTTCTATTTCTTTGCACTGTTCATTTAAGAAGGCATTCTTATCTCTTCTAGCTACTCTCTGGAATTCTGCATTCAATTGGGTGTATCTTTCTCTTTCTCCTTTGCCTTTCGCTTCCCTTCTTTCCTCAGCTATTTGCAAAGCTTCCTCAGACAGCCATTTTGCTTTCTTGCATTTCTTTTTCTTTGGGATGGTTTTAGTTGCTACCTCTTGTACAATGTTGCGAACTTCCATCCATAGTTCTTCAGGCACTCTGTCTATCAGATCCAGTTCCTTAAATCTATGATTATCTGCAAAGATATAGGTATGTAATACCATCAAACATCCACATCTGCCTATCCCAGATCCTTGGTAAGGACTCGATAGGTAGACAAAATGCTAAATCCAGTCTGAACATTTGGCTGACTGTGCAATGATTAATAATAATAATAATAATAATAATAATAATAATAATAATAATAATAATACATAAAATACATCAAGAAACTGCAGCTTCCTGCAATAACTCCAGCAATGTTACAAAAAACTGCACTACTCAGAACATCTTATATTTTAAGGAGGTACCTGATTGACACCTAGGATGCTGGTAGCAACCCGTGTCAACCATCAACCCCAGCCAATTTGAATGTTGACCGAGGTTCATGTCTAATGAATAAACGATAGAAGTAGTAGTAGTAGTAGTAGTAGTAGTAGTAAGTTGGAAGGGACCTTGGAGGTCATCTAGTCCAACCCCCTGCTCAGGCCAGAAACCCTATATCATTTTGTACAAATGGCTGTCCAGTCTCTTCTTAAAAACTTCTTAAATCAGTCTGTCTCATGGTTTATTACTGAGGTCATTACTGAGAGGTTCCATAGCAACTGGCAGCAGGAGAGGGAAGCCTCCATGGCTCTGGGTGGTCCCAGTGAGATGGGGGAAAAAAAGAATAGCATTGGTTCTCGCTTGGCCTTCCCATGACACCTCTCGCATTTGTCCCATGTTATTCTTGTGTAGCATGCTATAATCATAGTCCTGGCAAACAACTGTTTCTTTTCCTTTTTCTGTGCAACATAACTTGCTGGCCAGGAGCTATGATTCAGTTTTCCCTTTATTATTCCCACCAGTCTCTTCTGGAGGGATTTACAGAGATGTTATTCAAAGAACAAATTAGTCATGATTCTCAATTAAGTTCACCCATACCAACTCAGCAACAAAAGCATAGTATAAGGGCTGGATGGAAGAGAGAAGGACTTGTGTGCTGATGGATACATAGATCAACACTCTGCTAATTGTCCCAAGAACCGCTTAATTTAATGCCTGTCATGATAGGATTATCCGTAACAGTGATTATTGCTAATAGTCCTTAATTTTTAGGTATCTCTATCCACTCATCCTCTTCCTTTTCTGCCTTGTGTCTTTTGGTTGGGAGGAATTTGTAGTGGTGAGGGAATCACTTCTGTCCCTTCTCAAGGGTTCTTCTGTTTCCTTGAACTTCGTATGTTCCAGGGCTGAGTTTCTGTATTGAAAATTGCCATTTGAACCATAGAGTAAACCTTGCCAAAGATTTCCATTTCAAAATCTGCAACTCCAGATAGGAAAGATTCCTGCCTGAATCACAAAGACTAGTAATTTCAATCCATGTAGGTAATTCAGAATTAAATATACTGATGAGAAAAAAAAGTAACATCTCCGGGTTTCCTCGTGATTTCCACAGTATTTCTTCTTGATTAATGTATTTGTATAAGGAATGATTGTAATGGCATTAGAGGTGTGTTGGTTGGAATTGAATGTTTACTTTTTATGCAGACAATGCACTGTTGTTGGCTGAGAGCCTGAGTGATTTGCAGTGAATGTTAGATAGGCTGTATAATTTATTTTATTTCTTTCTTTTCTCTAACAACTCTGGGCAGTTCGCAAGTAAAGAAAACAATAAGAACAAGAAAGGAAAAAGGTCTCATCATAGATAAAAATAAAGGAGTAGAAGATGACAAAGATGACAAAAGGTGCACAAGAATGAAAAAGAAATAGGCTTCACAACCCAAAGGGGGCTTTGCACTTTTAGAACCAAGATCCAAAGTCTGAATTTTGTGAGGAACCTCATTCCAGAAGGGAGGAGCTGCATCAGGGAAAGCACATTTCTGGGGTCCTAATAGAATGCATTGTTCAGTGAAAGGAACCAAAGCTGGCTAACCCTACCAGACTGAATGGGCAGGGCAGTTACTGTAAAGTATTTATATTTGAGAAGGAAAATGGAGTGGATGAATGTAGTTCATATGCCAATTGTGAAAAATTAGGGCAAGTAGATGGAAGAATGGATAATTTTTAAGACATGCAGATCTAGTAGAAATGTTGTGGGCACTCAGGGGTCTGTGTGGTTAGAATGCAGTATTGCAGGCTAACTCTGCCTGCTGCCATGAGTTCGATCCTCCCTGGCTCAAGGTTGAATCAACCTTCCAGCCTTCCAAAGGCCAGTAAAAAGAGGACCCAGATTGTTTGGGGCAATATGCTGACATTTGTAAACCTCAGAGAGTGCTGTAAAGCGCTGTGAAGCAGTATCTAAGTCTGAGTGCAATTGCTATTGCTGTTGCTACTGTGTTTTCTCTAAAGTTAGAGCCAGCACAATAGTAAGCCCTAGCGCAGACATGTCAAACTCGCGATGTCACGTGACGTCATGTAGTGTATCGGGATGGTTTTGCCATTGCCGGCAATGGGGTGTGTGCGGCTTCCGGATGATGCGTCTAGCCCATGGGCTGGCAGTTTGACACCACTGCCCTAGCGTGATTTTTGAGGGTGGGCCTAATATAAGCTCTACTCCAAAACTAAGCCCTAGTTTTGGGGCGAAGTGCACCCCTAAAAACCAAGCTAGGGTGGGGGTGGGAGGGTGAAGCTGTCCCATGTGCCCCACACCTGCTTATCTTACCGGTAGGACCACCACAGCCAGGTATCCCACATCCCGATACCTGTCATGCAGCTACTTGACCTCTTCTGCGGCTGCTTGCTGCCACTTGTGGCCAGATGCCATATGGCGCATTGCACTATTGCTGCTTCTCCCAGAAGGATGCCGCATGGTGCTTGGGCCGCTTCCACTGCTTGCGCAGCGCTTTGGGCCGCTTCTGTTGCTCACAGCAGGAGGCCACATGGTGGTTTGGGCCATTTCTGCTGTGGAAATGGCTCAAAGAGCCATGCAGCATCCTGCTGCGAGCAGCAGAAATGGCGCAAAGTACCATGCAGCATCCTGCTGGGAGGAGCGGCAATGGCGCAATGCACCACAAGTGGTGGCAAGCAGCCACAGAAGAAGTCAAGCAGTGGCGCGACAGATGTCTGGGTGTGGGAGACCTGGCTGTGGTAAGACATTCTCTGAAATTAAGACCTAGTGCCTCTTTTGGAGGCAAAAAAAAATACAAGACTGGGTCTTAATTTGGGGGGAACATGGTATTGCTATTGCTATTGCTATTGTAAGAGCCGTGGTGGTGCAGTGGTTAGAATGCAGTCTTGCAGCTAACTCACTGCTCACTCTAAGAGTTCGATCCTGACTGGCTCAAGGTTGACGCAGCCTTCCATCTTTCTGAGGTTGGTAAAATGGGGACCCAGATTGTTGGGGGCAATATGCTGACTCTGCAAACCACTTAGAGAGGGCTGTAAAGCACTGTGAAGCAGTATATAAGTCTAAGTGCTGTTGCTAGGAAGGAATTTTGTCAGAAGACATTAAAATAGCTGTATATGAAAATAGCTTCTGCCCATGTTGTTATGTGGAAGTGTGAGTTGGGGATGTCAGTGGAAGGATAAAAGTAAATTGAATGTAATGGGAATGAATTTCTTAAGAAGTGTGCATGGTAGAATAATAAGAGATAAGATTATGGATGCTGAATAATAAGAACATAACAAAATACCAACAATGCTGATTTGAATATCTGCAAGAGATATCATTTACTTGAAAGCAAGAATTGCTGGAACCACAAAATAGACAAAGTGATAGAAAACAAAGAAGCTAACATGCTCTGGGAATTTAGAATTCAAAAAAAATTCTGTTTGAAGCACCTGCCATACAACAACACAAATATAACAATTGTTGATAAGAAAGACAAACATATCTAAATAGTGGGCATTGCAATATCTGGAGTCAATAGAACAGAAGAGAAAGAATTGAAAAATATAGAACAACTGTGGCAAAATGTCTTATGGAGATTCTCCATCATCCAGGTCATGATTGTCTTAAAGGTAATTTCCCCAAAAGCAACTGGACTTTCTTCGTTTTTTTCCTTACAGATGTTTTGCTTCTCATCCAAGAAGCTGGAGAAGTTGAAGAACTGAACGTCTTCAGAAGAAATCAAAGATAATACCAATAGTAATAGGCTCTTTGAGTACAATTCCAAAATCACTGGAGCACTACTTGAACACCATCGGTATTGACAAAACCATCACCAGTTAATTACAGAAGACAGCTTTTCTTGAGCAGTTTACACCTGGCAACAATGTCTTCAGTATTGTTGAAGATATCAACACCTAAATCAATATTTAATTTAACATCTTCAACATTATTAAACAACAACATTTATCTACCCCAGGTCTGCCCCAACATTTGCCTATCCCATTGGGAAAGACTCAATAGGAGGACAAAAATGCCAAATCCAATCTAACATCTGGGTGACTGCAACCAATTACAACAGTGGCTCCCAACCTTTTCTATACCCCGCACCCCTAGAACACTTCTGATATATTCTCACACCCCTTACAAAAGTTTGAAATAATGGCAACAAATTATTCATATAGACTATAATTTTGAAAGTTTTCGCATTCCCTGGAATGTCGTCTTGCACTCCCAGGGGGTGCGAACACCCCGGTTGGGAACTCCTGAACTACAATAATAATACCTAGCCATCTCCTTGGGAAGAACTTGATAGGGTGACAAAAATATCATTTCCAATCTAATCATCTGTCTGAGTGTGTAATCAATAATAACATATTGCATGCATGTGATTTGATTACAAAAGTGAGTGACTAGAAATATGTTGAGCTAGATCATATAAAGAGAATGAATTAAGAACAAATTGCAAAACTCATGAAAAAAGAGTGAATTGAGAGGATGGGAAAGGTCTGAGAAAACTGTGGTTAGATAGAGCTGATAAGATTCTTTGAAGGAGAAAGGTGAGAAGTTTAAAAATGACAATCTATGCACAAGAGTACTGTATGGGCAAAGCAATAATGACATATGGAGCAATATAAAGAATGATACTACTGTAGTCTTAAGTGAATGCAGTTAAATTTCCTTTTATTTTATGTTCTATCTTCAGTATCCTTTACTTGCTACTTCTTACTATTTTAGGTGCCTTTTCATAATATTACTTACCCTACAAAGGTAATAAGCATGATATATGTGTGTTTAAATGCCCAACAAATTACTCTAGTTACTGATAAAAGGAAAGGCATCTAGGCTGGGAGGTGACAAGTGGGCATCATATGAATGATGATGATAACTCTGTGGTTTACATACTTGTCTCAGAGATGGGGACAGAAGTACAAAAATACAACACTTACATGATGATGTCATTGCATCCTTGTCATTTTGGTATTATTGTGGTTAGCAATGGACCTTGCAGGAAAAGTTAACAGTTGTTGAGGCAAAACTCAGATTAAGAGTTACTGGAAATAACTCACTGCTGTGTTCACATGACATTACATAAACATCTATATTTAACTAAATCATGGTTTACTCCATTAATCCAGTATTCTGGATTTGCAGAACATACTGAATCATCAGTAACATGCAGGCTAAATTTATCCAACATAGCAGACTGTTAAAATGTGAGTGGCTAGCTTGCAGCTAGCACAGTATGTCCAGCAAACAGTCTCCCGCGGCCCCCCCCCCCAGTTCCTTTAATGAATAAATAAAGCTAAAGGGAAATGGATCCAATGGGGTGTGTAAGTATGTGCATGTCTATAAGACACCCAAACCAGCACCAACTTGATACATTGGGGCTAGAATGCCAGAGGGCATTCAGATGGAAAATCAGCTGTAGGAGATTGAAACGGGCACATTTATATGTGGCCTTTAAATATTCTGCCAAGTTTCATCCATCCTGACTAATGTGATAAATGAAACTGCAATGAGTCAACATCTGGAGCATCAGAAGTTCCACCCCTTTGCTTTCAACTGAAAGTTGAGTGACTCTGGTTCCTCTAACTCTATTTTGACTACTGGAATCCCCCTACTGACACACCTTAATTAAATGAGGCAAGGACAAATTTTAGAAGAAGGATAGTGAAGTGGGGCCATTAGAGAATTGAAAAAAATCTCATAGGTCATGTAGTTTAATCTCCTGCTTGATGAATGATCTGTGAAACCACTTGGTCAGGTAGCTTATACAGACCTTGTTTCAGGACCTCCTGTGAAAGGGGCCGTACCATTTTATTAGGCACCTTACTCCACTTGTTGACAGATCTTATTCCCAGGAAAATCCTCTTGTCCTTACATTGTATGACAGCTCTTTAGATATCTGAAGCCTGGTGTCGCATTTCCCTTCATCCTTCTCTTCTGTAGGCTAAATTTACCCAGGTTCCACATACATTCCCAATAGGACTGTTTTCAGTCTCCTCATTATCCTGCCTGCCTTCCCCTGAACTCTATCCTTTGCTAATGCTTATTTTGGACTCCATTATCTGGAACAGGACACAGGATTCCAAGTGAAGCCTCACCAAGGCAAAATAGAATAGAACAATTATATCTATGATCTGATGTGTAAGTTTCCATTAATATATTGCAAAATACCACAGGCCTTTTTTTAGCAGCTGTACCATACTCATGGGTCATGTTCAATTTGTGAGCAGTAATATTAGAACACCCAGGTCCTTTCCACATGTACTATTGTCAAACCACATCTCCTCCATCCTACATTATGTTTTTCATTTTATTTTTGCTTGCCAAATACAGGACATTATATTCCTTGCTATTGTTGAAGGAAAAATCTTCATCGGGGTCCAGTCCAAGCCAGGAATAAACAACATGGAGACTGCTTTAGAAAAAAGTTGTAGTTTATTGAAGATGAGAGCCAGACAGAAAGATGGCTCTGGAAAAAAGAGTGATCACATGTAACAGGGAATGGGTTTTTATACCTTCTGGGGCTCTTGAGGTTATTTCCTGTTCCTGTTTGAGGCTTTGTATTTCCTGTGTCATGTACTTTGACCTGAGTCTGAATGTGCCTTTCTGGTATTCTGATGGTGATGTGTTAATCCTATTATGTCTTGTCTTAGAATTTGGGTGGGGTATGTAGATTTTAAGGGTCTTTGTTTTCCTGATCTCATCAGCTTCTAGCTGGAGGGCTCCAACCTTCCTGAATGGATTATTACATCTGCATTTCTAAAAGCTGGTTTCTGCTGGGTGTGTGTGTGTGTGTGTGTGGAGAAGTTTCTGCCTTTTTAAAGATCTTCTCCGTTATTCCTTTGGGGCAATATAGTCTGCCTTGTTATTCCCCCAAAAATTTCTTTCTCTGGGTTCTTCCCACACTATTCAATTTCATCTTGCTTGTTTCAGCTTACAGCTTGTTTCAGCTCACAGTACTTCAAACTTGTCTAGATCTTCCTGAATTTCATCTTTTTGTTCTAATATCTTAGCCCCTTCCCCAATTTTATATTTTCTGCAAACAATAATCATCCCCTCATCCCCTTCAGCCATGTCACAAATTTTTAAAAAATGTGGAATAGTGCAGGGCTTCGGAACACTGTGGTATTCTATTCAATCCTACTGTTCTAGTTCATGTGGACCCATTTATATAGTAATAGTTTCTGACTATGATCACTCAACCTGTTACATAAATGCTTCCATAATGTAGCCCATATTTCAGTTTTATTAATGAAGTTAATAATTAAGTTAATAATAATTAAGAACTGTTAATATGCTCCTACAATCAAAGTACAATATGTTGTACATGGTATTCTTCTGATCTGATATGTCACATTCTTTCATATGTTTCATTATCCAACTAGGTAACATCTTCATTGCTAGAAGGAAGTGGAGTGTGATCTCTGTTTATGGTAGATTAAACCGCTTGATCTGACCTATCCTCTCTCTCAGTTGATTGAAATCCACTCTTCTAAAGTTTGGCATAAAAGTCTGATTCTTTTCTATTCTCTCCTTAATATCATGAACTTAAGAAAAACATAGTCAAAGAATTTCTCCTCGAGGTTTGAGTCACCTTCACTTCTCCAATTCCTCCCTGTTTAGAAGGATTAGATCCAGGACCTCAGACCTCCTTTTTTTTCTTTTATCTTTTGATAAATGAAGTTGTCAACAAGGGAGGACAGGGATTTGCTGGAACTCTGTTGCGGTTGTCAGAGTTAGGTTCCCAGCAAATACTGAGATAACTGAAATCTTCCATTTTCATGATTTCTTGACTCTTTGAAAAGCTTGGTTACTTGGCACAGAAGCAACTCATCCATATGTTTTGCCTATTTAGGTCGGCTACAATAACTCCAAGGATTATGTTACTTTTCTTTTTGTTTTCCTTTACCCTTACCCACATTTTCCATGCACCAATCCCAGTAGTGGGATTCAGCCGATTTGCACTACTTTGGCAGAACTGGTAGCCAATTTTTTGTTGCCCAGGTCCAGAATGGACTTCCAGAAGCGGCATCCACACAGAGAACCGGATGTTCACATATTTGAATCCCATCACTGTCCAATCCATTAGTTTCTATGTTGGCATATGCTTTCTCTATGTAACTGGTGCCAGGTTGTCTGCAGGAATGTTTCTCTCATTAGAATTGGCTCAGCCAGTTCAATCTACCTGAGAAAGTGGTTGATAGTGATAGTGGTTCCCTTCTTTAGGGAGGTGAAAGGGGCCACAACTTATTGCTAGTCCTTTGGAATGGCCTCCCGATGAGTATCCAGTACAGCACCCACTTTGACCATCTTGATCAGTGGTTCTCAACCTTTCTAATGCCGTGACCCCATAATACAGTTCCCCATGTTGTGGTGACCCCCAAGTGGGTGTGGCCATCAATAAGAGGGAGTAGGACAGCTAGGGAAAAGGGAAAAAAATGGCGGACAGTGTGGTTTGGCGACCCCCGTGAAATGGTCATTCAACCCCAAATGGGGTCCCGACCCACAGGTTGAGAACCACTGATCTTGATGAAAACAGCTTTTCCAGAAGGCTTTATATCATGGCACAGACACCAATTAGAATGAGTCATAGTTTGGTGCTATTGATACAGTTTGCAATTTTTGCTTATTAATTGGTTTGCAGATTCTTTTAACTATGTACTTTAATTGCAAACTATTTATTCTGTGTTTATCTTTGTGAATTACTAACAATCCTTTAAAATTACAGTAATCTATACGTGTGACTGGAAAATAGATAAACATATATAGTAGTATAGTGTTTCTTTTTTTCTGTTGAGTCTGTTTCGTTGGAGTAAGTTGTAGTCTTCCAGGGCTATGTTCCAATTGTGTGTCACCCCACCACATTTCAGTAATGTTTGTGTCATATTCTCCTTGCTCTGTTAGGATTTTTTTCTTATCTGTTTCCCATACTCTGGGCAGACCCTTAAAATAATCACTAGACATCCAGTGGATAAATTAAAACGCACATTGCTTATGCCATTGGGATAATAGTAATTTGTCCTAAGATGTTTAGTACATTTAACAAGCACGGTATATGCAATTCTTCCCCAAATGGTGTCTTACAGATGTATTAGATACCAGTTCTCATAATCACCAGCTAACAGACCACACTTACTGGAAATACCTGATTGGCAGAACTGTAAAGAAAACATTGAAGGGGCTCCCTTCCCCCTCTCTTGCCTTTTCAGCTTCTTTCATTTAAAGCTGTTGTGTGAAACAAAGGGCCCCTCTTAAGAGAAACAGAATATGGTCCTTTGATTCCAAGGTGGTGACCTGAGAACTAGGTGAGAGGAATCAAGAGTGGTAAACTAGATGTGTAGGTGTGTACGTGCATGATAGGTGTAGAACATGCAGATTATAAAACTAGAGCATGTGATGGTTGTGTACAGACTGACGGGAAGCAGGCCCCGTGTATAATTGTGTAAGTGTTGCTGAAGCTCTATTCCATCTGCTTTTACTGGTTGCCAGCTGCCCTATAGGCAGAAGGGAGGAAGGGAGTAACTACTTCTTGCTCAACCTGTATGGAATCAAAGCAAACTTGTTCTGGAAACATGCCAAATGGGAGAATCCAGGTGCCCCAAAGGTGTGAGGGGAGGGCACCAGCTTCCCACAGGCAGTAGAGAGACTTTGTGAAGCCTGCTGGGAAGAGAAAAAGAAGCGTTTCTCAAACATCTAAAAGCGTCGCATTCTGCATAAAGTCACTTTTCATTTCTGTCTTTTAGGCTTCCTTATCTAATACGCGGAATCAAGTTCGCTGTGACTGTTATCTTTTTCCCTCTCACTTTCCTGCATGTATTTCATTTGATCCTGTGAATAGAGGACAGTGGTATTGAGCATCACAAGATGCCTGGATAAACCACTCTAAACTACTATGACCTTGCAAATTATCCTCAGGTCAGTTTATATAACACATTTCCCATGTTTTCTTATATTTATTCCAGACAGGAACTCTGCATAGCTGCCAAAGCAATTATTTGAATTTATCTTTGCAATAGCTATTTTGGATAAGTGTTTTGAATCCTGTGCACCAAAATTCTAAGAAATAGCTAATGTTTTTTTACAATCCTTTCTTTTTATACAAATAAATAAATACTGATGTGTTAAATCCAACTTCAGCTTTGACACAATTCTCTTGTATCCTGAATGTGGAACTTGAAGCCAGTTTCCAATTCTGACCTTGTAACTAGGTCTATATTTCACAGGAATTGAGCTTAAGCAGCAAGGAAGTTGCCTTTGTTTTCCAGTTGCATCTTGCAGGCCAGACTTCTCTGGAGTGATAACTCATCCTATCTCAGTGCCTGGATGGAAGAAAACAGGTAGATGTTGATGTTGAGCTCAAGCACAACAGAACTGCTCTTATACATTGGGGTTCAGTTTGATTACTGTGGATGGATAGCCTTTGCTCCCTAAAGGAGCAGATCCATAATTTGGAGATCCTGCTGGAATTGCAGCTCCTTCCAGAACAGCAAATGGAGGCTGTACGATGTGCGGAACGCTTTGACTAACTTTGGCTGGTGTGTACTTTTTGGCCTTTCCTGGGCCAAGGGGATCTTGTGATGGCAAGTTATATCCTCATTACCATGACTATTGAGAAGCTCTCTGCATGGGTCTGCCTTTAAAAACCATCTGGAAGCTTCAATTGATACAGATTGCAACACTCCTAGTGCTCCTTGGCAGCCATCAGTGGGAACATGTGACATCTATTTTGTAAGCCCTGCATTGGTTACCTATTAGTTTCCAAGTGCAGTTAAAAGGCCAGTGTTAACGTATAGAAGCCATTAGGTCTCAGCACCAAACTACATGCATGACTGCATCTCCCTAGCGACGTTGGCCCATATGTTGCAACCATGTAAGAATAAGGTACTGATTCCTCAACACTTTTGGAAGGTCAAGGAGGAGGATGGTCAAAAGTGTTGACCAGCCCTTTAGAATGACTTCTCATCTGAGGTTAGAATTGTTCCTACCTTGGCCAGCTTCCAGAAGATGTTCAAGACTGAGCTCTGCCACCGGATGTTTGCTCTGTGATGCTATGATGCCTTCTTGATAGGGTCACCCTATGCTTTGTGGTTTGAGTTTTTTTTTCTCTGCCCTGTATGTAGTTTTGCTTTGAGATATTGTTTTTATTGCACTTGCTTAGTCTATTAGACTAAGGTAAAGGTGAGGTAAAATCAAATATATTTATAAATAAATAAACTCATGTGTTGCTTAAATAAAATGGGCATGCGAGTTTGCTTCAATGTTATATTTTTCAGCATGTTGCTTAGGGCATTTTTCAAATGAATCCATCTGCAAAAATCCTTACTGGGGAGGTGTGATAATCCCTCTAGTTTAAGGGTGCCCCAGAAGTGTTCCCTAAAACATCTAGTCAATTGAACTCATGCTGAGAGGCCTGAGGATTAAGCTTTCATTTCCCCTAGAGAGCCAGTTTGGTCTAAGGGTTAAAGCACCAGGCTAGAAAGTGGAAAACTGTGAGTTCTAGTCCTGCCTTAGCTATGAAAGCTGTCTGGTGACTTTTGGCCAGTCACGTTTTCTCAGCCTCAAAGGGTTGTTATGGGGAAAATAGGCAGAGGAAGATATATTGGATATGTTCACTGCTTTGAATTATTTATAAACATAATAAAGGCAGAATGAAAAATCTTTAAAAACTATCTAAATCTAAAACCGGTCCCTCCCATCTGCTCCCAGAGGCACAATTGTTATGACCCAGACTACATTGTTATTGTTCCGCCAAGCTCATTGGGGAGGTAGGCTGAGCACTAGATAACCTAACCAAAATGTAATTATGTGATTGTATTGAGGAGTGGCTATTGGAACTTCAGAACTGGGTTGTAAGTACCTTTTGAGGGGTCTGTCATAACTTAAGGACTAAATTAAATTGAGGACTACTCCTTCCAGCTATGGAGGGATGGTTGATGAAATTGACAAATCTTGCTGAGATGTATAAACCAGGGGTCCTCAACCTTGGCAACTTTAAGACTTGTGGACTTGAACTCCCAGAATTCCTCAGCCAGCAAAGTTGGCTGAAGAATTCTGGGAGCTAAAGTCCACAAGTCTTAAAGTTACCAAGGTTGAGGACCCCTGGTATAAACTATCTTCTTTGGTTAGAGAAATTTATTGATCACTGGAAATTTCTTATGGACTTTTTGCTTAAAAATGAAAAAAATGAACATGTGATTTATGATTTGATTATCAAGATAGAGTATAGAAAGAAGAGTATTGTGATGTAACTTTAAAGAAAGAGGTTAAAATATAATCATACTTATAACTGCTGTGAAGACTATCGGAAGCCACTGTTTAGCCCTGATTATTTTATAAAATCAGAGAGGTGTTCCTCATATCCAGAGCAACCTCTGTATGTGGACAAAAGATATACTGCGTGGTGGTGCTACAGGAATAAAAGAATTTCCAGGCTGCTTTGCCCTGATAAGTTTAACTTCAACAGCTTGAGTGGAGCATAAAAGAGGAACCATGGAAAGACACTATGTAACTGGGACACTGTCATGTGTGAGGTCATAAGTGCAACTGAGCTTTCATTTCACTTTCCTAAAAGATGATATGTAGCATCTGGAATATGCCCAAACCATTCCACCATGTAAAGGATTACATTTTTAGTTTTTAACAGAGGACAGTGTAATAGGATAGCTAAGTCCATAATTTTGTCTCATTTAATGTGCCAGAAGACTGTTATGACAAACAGATTCTGTGACTCTAAATAGATGGTAAGTGATGGAAGGGGTGGGGAGGAAGAGAATTACAATAGTTCATTACCTTTTGTGTCCATAGATAACTTGCCCAATTTTCATACTCACACTGTTGAGTGTTTGCATTCATTCAGAGGACAGAGTTACCCAAAAATGCACCAGAAAATAATAACAAACTCCAGGATGACAGATTTAGAAGGGATCTGATGCTCTTCTTTTGGTAAATAAAGATAGCCAGCCTACAGGTTTTCCCCATGATCCCATGCTTTGCAACCATCCTTGAGTCAGCAGAAAACAATATAACGATACAATATTTTTTTGTTGTTCCTTGTTGCTAATTTCTATCTCTTTTCCATTTATCTCTGTCCCCCATCGTTGCTAGTCATCTGACTTCCCTCCATCTCGGAGAGTGTCAGAAGCAGAAGAGAAAGGCTTTTTCAGCACAGCGAAGGATGACATAGTTGCCTTACTCATGGGTTGGGGATGAGGGGAAGACGATGACATTCGAGCTACTGTAGACAGAAAAAAGATGCTGTTGGAAAATCTTTGTCTCACAATCAGATCCAAAGCAAATATGACCCATATGCCATGAGTGAATTTTCAAAATGGACTTTTTCTAATTGAATGCTGTCCTCCACTAAGGTTTTCTCTTCAACTCAAAACCAGCTTGCCACATCTTTATTGATTGATTGATTAGATTTTTAATCCACCTTTATTACTTTAAGTAACTTAAGATGGCAAGCATTCCTAAGTGCCTTCCTCCTCCTGTTTTCCCCACATAGTCCCCACAAAGTCAGCTGGCGTCTCCTCAAATTTTCAAAACTCAGATTTCTGGAGGAGCTTCATGGAGACTGTTAGAAAATGTAGTTTGCCAGTGAGATGAGACATTGTTATTGTTATGAGACATTGTCATCCTCAATGAGTGTCTTTCCAATTTAGGGAGGAAATGACAATGGTGTGTGTGTAGGGGGGGGAGGGTAGACAGGAATTATGGGCAATGTCTGTTGTTGTAGCAACCAAGCTTTGATTAAAGCATTCCTCTAAAGTATTGTACATGCATCATGCATGTGTGGTATTTTCCAAAAAGCTGTTTCTTAGAATAGAAATGTACTTAGCCATTCTAGAAACAGAAGAACTCTGCTGTCATCATGCCAAAAGAAATTCAAAGCAAATCAGCTGATAAAACAGTAAATTCTGCTTAAAATGAAAGGAAGGACAACAGCTGAAATCTGGTCAGATGAGTGTTTTATTTATCCCCAGGAGCTGGAGTTACAAATGAATGTATGTTCCCCTAAACTTTTATAGTGATGTTATGCCATTTCACTCAGGCCATGTACTTCTCTTCTATCATTTATTAGCTATCCTTTTGCATGACCACCAAAGCATATGCTGTTATTCTAGATTGGTGTCTGCGTGTGCATGTACTCTGGCCCTTTTCCTAACCTGAGGCCATTTAGAAATGTTTGTTTATTGGATTTCTATGTCATCCATCTCACTATTACAGCAACTCTGGGCAGCTTACAATGTAATCAAAGTTAAAAAGTGCAAAAAACAATTAAAATAGAATAAAAAGTTAAACATTAAAATTAAAATCCAAGATGATGGGATGCCCGGGGGTACAAATCTCTATCCCATCAGCTCACCCCCAATATAGTAAGCCCTGTCAGGGCCCCAGAGCCAAGTTTTAGAAAAGAAAAGGCTTTTTTTTCTGGACCCTGCTAAATTCTTTGGCTGATGGGATCCAAAGTGGGCCCTTTTCTCTCAAATGTGTAGGACGGGTTAGTCCTGTGGGATTAGGTGGTTCCTCAGATACCCAGATACAACTCCCATAAGCCTAAACCAGAATTTTATCTTAGGTATTAGTTTTGATCATGCATTCACACATGCACAGAGAAATGCAAAAAACATAAAGGTATACAGTAATTCTGAAAATTACACAGACAATGTTTGTAAAGGACTTTCAGAAATCATGATGTAATTTCGGAACAGTAATATTTAGGTGTCTGAATTCAGTCTGCCTTGCTGCCAGAAAGGATGACTCCTGGAGTGATTCTGATAAACTCCCTGACTTTCTCAGCAAAGTGAGTTGCTTTTAGAAGAAACTGGGATATTTTCTGATGCTCAGAATTGTGAGGAATCTCTGGTTTCCTCTTTGAATTGTATTATGATATTTCTCTTTCCTTTCTTTGAACCTGTTTCCCTGAATGATTGCGTAGGAGATCCTCCACATCAAGAAATTTCCTGGAAATGCCACTCTAGTCTCTGTCAATCACGAAGAGTCTAGCGAAGATGCAATTTCCTTAGTATTGTGGCCACATGACGTTGGCCTGTTGAAACTGGAGTCTACTCAAGCAGGGAAACAGCATTGTACTTCCCAGCCGCTAGTTCCCTTTTCTGTGTAAAAAAATATATGCAAATACAGTGATGTTTCCTGCTTTCTATAGTTGGGAGAAGAAAAGTGCCAGGTTTAATGGGAATTTCTTTCTGTAGGAATTTACCCAATTACGGAGAGAAGAATCCCTTACTTTTGCTGCACAAAAACTAACATCCAGATATTGTAATCATGAAACTAGTTCCATGAAACCAAGAGATTACGTACTCCAATGGCAACAGATCAGCACAATGATTTCTACTAGCATCAGGCGTTGAGAGGAAAAACATATAATAAAATCCATTCCAGTTCTGCTTGCCTGAGCCTAAGCCACTCCTGGATCTGAACCCATTTTAGTAGGCTGGGGATAGCAGATAACCTGTGTTCAAGAAAGCTCTGAGGCTTTTCCTGATCTTGAACTGATCTACTATTTGTCCATCTTGAATCAGCAAAAGTTGGACATGCATGAAATTTGCTCTCACCAGTTCTTCCTCTTCATCTACTGTCTCTGCTGTGAGTCCCTGTAATCCCCTCCAAGGTAACGGGTGGCAAAGCCTGTTGGATTTTAAAGCCCTTGAGCTGCCTTTGGAAGATGTCAGAATAGGACAGGAAAGAGTTTGTGAATACAGGTATAGTTAAGGATGACCCTAAACTTAAACCTGTCTCACTTGTGGGCTCAGGATGAGATGGAGGCAATATCATAGAGAGACAAGAGAAAAGAGTCAGTTGATCTAGTGGTTAAGAGTCAGTTGATCTAGTCAGTTGATCAACTAGAAGACTGTGTTCTAGTCCTGCTTTTGGCACGAAAGCCAGCTAGGTGACTTTGGGCCAATCATTTTCTTTCAGCTGAAATCACCTCACAGGGTTGTTGTTTTGGGGAAAATTGGAGGAGGAAGGAGTATTAGACATATTTTCTGCCTGGTTTATTTATAAAAATAATAAAGCACAAAAAAAACATCCTCAAAAAATAAGTTGCTACAGTATGTTTGTGCCACGATGAGCTGCAAGTGCAGAATAGCTCTCGGATTCCTTCAAATTTCCCCCGCCTGCATCTCTACCTCCTATTTTTTTTTAAGAAAAATGTATCTGAAACAAACATGACTTACTTCTCCTATCTCTTTCCTCAGTTCTAATCTTGGCATACTTTCATCAGGACAGGAGAAAAACTGCCGATAAAAGTCCTTCAAACTATTATTGCAAAAACAGAAAGCAAATATAAATGAAAGGTAGGGCTATTATTGGCTATTAGATACAATACATAAGAGAAATGACATACTGGATTTTGGAGAAGCAAAGTTTAATGAAACTTAGCAATTGATGAAAATTTCCTTAATGGCACATATTTTGTTGTGTGGCCTTGACAGAAAGGGATTTCCATGGAGTTGAATATTAGAGACGGATAGAGACCTATGGGCCAACATTTTTTACTATGTAGAAGTAGGCTGAAGATTCTGGAACTTGTAACTCAATGGTGTGGACAATCAAGTTTTTAAAAATCATCTGGTAGAGATTACCTTTGAATACTGAAAATTAGCCCAATAAAGTTAGGAGATAATGCATTCTTTTTCCCGTCTCTGGTCAGACTATAAGAGCAGATTAACAGAAAAAGAGAAATATGAGAGTCTGGGCTCTTTAGACCAAGGCCCAACAGGCCAATAGTTTTGGAAATTGAAGTACCAGTACATCTGCAGAACATTAGGCTGTAGCAGAATGATGAAAATTAACAGATCTAAGGAAAGGTTTCTTTCTGAAAATCCGATATGAGAGCAGGAGCTTTGGCAGTCTTTTTGAGTGCTAATCTGTGCTTCTATGTTTTTAAATTAATACATCTATGTATTATAGCAACATTCTTCAAGTGGCTGCTTGCCATAGAAATCCATTGCGGATAATACTTTGGCTCATGAAGGATTTAGAACTTCTAATTGCTCTAAGAATTGGAATGAGTGTAATGGCTTCTTGGAATTCCAGAGGATGTCAATACTCATGTCCTGTTGATACATTTTCAGCTACATCTTATTGGCCAGGGGGTGTTTTAACTATTCCAAAAAGGGAGTTCCAATAATGGGAATCTATGAAGGATATTAACTTTATAAAACATATGAAAATATTCTACACCTAAGGATATCTCTTAGGGTGGACAATCAGGTTGTCACATGACCCTTTTCAGCATCCATTTTCAATCCCCAGTGACTTCTGAGTACATTGTGAAGATATCTGTTAACCTAGTAGATTTCTGCATTTAGGATTTTTTTTTTTTTTTGACAATTATTCCAGCAGGGTTATTGAACATTATTACTACTTATTATATTACTAGAAAATCATAACAATCAGGTAAGTAGAGGGGTGGTGGTAGAAATGTGTTGGATTAATTCCAGGAAGCCATTTTCATTACGCTTGATGGATAAAACTTCCCATAACATAATTATAAATACATTTTAACAGTAGCAAAATATTTTTGGTCACTGAAGTAAACAATCACTATAGAAACAAACTCAGGGCTTAGTGTGATGAGGAAGTTCCTAATGATAGAATCTTACTTAGTGAGATAGGCTGCCAAGTCAGAATGGATATATTTCCTGCCATCAGATGAATGAATGCCACTCACTTACATGCCCAAATTGTTTCTTTACTTGCTTTACAGTATCTGTGGGGCCTTTTAGCAGAACTTATTTAATCACTGGGATTGATTTCTGAGTAATAGTATATTCATATAGAATTCTTTGGCAGGAGCTCTGTGAAACTTCATTAATGAAATCATCTTATGCATATTTACTTGGAAGTAAGGCAATGATAAGACACTTCCCTGTTAGTTAAAAAAAAACCTAGTGTAAATATATTTGTGTAGTAATTGAGAATTCAACCCAAATTCATGGGAATTTTGACTTCATCCTTTATTTCCTAGTAAGTACATTTAGGAGTACAATTTAAGAGATTTGTTTTATTTCTTAACAGTATTTTAATAGAGAAAGTATCATGCATAAGGAGCAAATGTAAAATACACTTTTTATAGAAAATCTCATCATTAAAATTTAGTTTTTTCACATAAAAATCCAGTGTCGGTTACCCTAAGAGATGTTTTTCTCCATTTCATGTTGCTTTTACTGATAATTATGAGATAGAAATCCTTTCGATCTACTGCAAATTATCAGAAACATACCATAAATGAAAATGTATTTCTACTCATTCTTGATCTTCACTATTGCACTAAAATATACATCCAAATGATTCTATTTTAGGAGATCAAGCTGTATTAAAGGATCTACTGAGAAAAGTGTATTCACACATCTTACATCAGCCTAAAGTACTCCCATGAGTGATTTAAATTATTGCAAAAAGTTGCTGCCACAAGCAGTGCATTAGATGCCAATGAATTCCAGCTTCATTAGAAACTCCTAGTCCTTTGATGGAACTACAGTTCCCAGTCTCCTTGGATGAGAGCCATAACAGTTAAATAGGCTTTAAATTGATTTAAAACTGTAATGTAGCCTTGCCCTCTGTTCCTCAGTCTGACTTCTGGAATTAATTTCATTGGTTTTATAGCACTGTTCTTATGGGAATAATTTTGCTACAGTACTATTATCAGGTTCACAATATTGCATGCCAACTATGCCAAACGTACTGAATGACTAATGGTGTTCTGCATTAGCATGCTGTCTTTCCACCATGTTTATATTAATTACTTCAGCTGAGGTTCTTTATAGCAGTTTGAATGTGAAAAAAAAAATTAGAGCCTTTCTGCTATTCAACCTCATTGCTCAGCCAAGTACATCAGTTTATTACTTTTATTTCACAAACAGTGAGATGGCATAGGAAGATAAAATATGGCTTGTCCCAAAACAAAACAAGTCCTGTGAAGCAAGGACAAATGATTCTGGTCCAAGCCCATTTCAGGGGCAGTGAAGTCTTCATTGAAGCTGGGATTTCCAAACTGACTATAAGCTACACACTTCAGATGATCGAAGTGTGCATGAAAGCTTCTGTACGCGATGCGCCCTCAGTTCTGCATCCCCATAAAACATCCCTGTGTGGTCAGTGAAAACGGCAACAGATATTCCCTGATGTAACTCAGCTGCACTTTATGATTACTAGAAAAAGGTTATCTTATGATTACTAGAAATCCTAATAATCATAAAGGCACAGTTCTGTCTCTGAAACCACCACCTCTGAAACATGACTGAAAAAAAAACCCCACAGCAGTTTGATTTCTCCACAACTGCAAGGCAGATGGGACTTTCTATTTTTGAAACAGACCAAGACATGGCTTGAAGTCCTGTGCAGCCTTCTTCTATGGCAGTGGTTCTCAACCTGTGGGTCGGGACCCCATTTGGGGTCGAATGACCATTTCACGGGGGTCACCAAACAACGCAGTCCGCCATTTTTTTCTCCTTTTCCTTAGCAGTGCTACTCCCTTTTATTCTATTGGCTTTTGAAAGCCAATAGAATAGACTCTCTTGAATAGAGTCTAATTCTATTGGCTTTCAAAAGCCAATAGGAATTGTCCAGGCTGTCTCTGCCCTGCTGAGCCCACCAAAAGTCCCATTCTGCAAACGGTGCTGCACCAGTTGAGTAGTCCTCGACTTACGACCGGTTGGGGGTCGCGGCATTAAAAAGGTTGAGAACCACTGTTCTATGGGCTGCCTCCAAGATACCAAGTTTATGCAACTTTACTCCAGTTTAAAAAAAAAAATGTTGAGGAAGATGGTACAACTACCACAACAACCTCAAGCTTTCCCACGTCCTCTCTGCATTAATGTTTTTAAAGTCATTACATATTTGGCCAGATTACTATTCCTACAGATCAGAACAGTTTCCTGTGCTTATTAGAATCCTCTCCCTAGACCTTGTCCAAGAGTTGTGTACAAAGTGTTCCAATCTGAGGAAGACAAAGATGATCAACCATCTGCCCGTTTTCCTTGGTTTCTATTACAGCTTCTCTGGGAAAACTCGTGGCTGGAACAGGGCGGTCTTAGGGGATGGGGATGGGAATGGGAGGGGTGGGGAGAGAAGAATTTGATGAGCTCATAGAGTTTGGTTGCTTTGGCCAGAGTGAAAGGTCTGGGCTCTGAGAGCAGTTTTGCTCATGGAACAAGTGAGGAATGTGCAGCTGCCCATTTGCCTTTTTACGAGTTTACCGTAGCCTCACTGGAGATGGAGCAACAGAAAGTACGTTGCTATGGATATGTACACAGTACTTAAAAAAACAACTTTGCTTCACCTCAAACATACCAAAATACTTTTTCTCCTCCTCCCCGTTGCTTGCACTGCAGCAGTATGTCCTCTCCCACTACGATTAAGAGCTTCCAGTTCCATGAAAAGACCTGATAACTTAAATAAATGTGTAAATCAATTCCTTTACTAGGCCTCTTTCTCTAGTTTTGTTTTGTATTTTGGGACCTTCAAGTCTGTTTTGGTAATCTTTTGAGAAGTGGTTTGCTTTTTCCTAGATGGGGGTGGGAGGGGAGAGAGAGAGAGAGAGAGAGAAAGAGAGAGGGGGGAGGGAGGGAGGGAGAGAGAGAGAGAGAAAGAGAGAGAGAGAGAGAGAGAGAGAGAGAGAGAGAGAGAGAGACTGTCTGTATTTCTTTTTCTCTCTCTTTCTCTTCCCCAAAGTCACCCAGTTGGCAGTCCGTAAGGTAGGACTAAAAATCATGGATCCCTAATTTCTAGTCTAGTGCTTTTAAATCACCACACCAAACTGGCTTCCTTTTCTTCAGTTTAGGATTACTTGAAGTCACACATGAAGCAGGAGAGAGATGTCAAAATCCGTACTAGAGTAGTATCTTTATTACGCCAGACAGAATGTCACAGAATCATAGAGGAATTTTAGAACTATCTAGAGTCTGTCACTGAATGATAGCATAGTAGAAATCTTTGCATGTGTGTGTGTGTGTGTGTGTGTGTGTGTGTGTGTGTTGGTGGGGAGGGAAGAAATAGGGAAAAGTAGGTTTCATGTCACCTGAAACTGAGGGAATAAATATCTGATAGAATCCATCAGATGCTCAATAAAATAATTCAATTTGATTTATTGATCTACTTTCTTTGTTTACGTTTGTGTGTGAATCATCCCATGTCATTGTGGCACAAACATTTAGACCAGTTTCAAACTCAAAGATTAAATGATAGCTTCCCAACAGAGGGACCCTCAGAATGGCAATCCTCTGAAAAATCACTTGAACCCAATACAGGTAGTTCTCAGCTTATGACCCACAGCTGAGCCCAGAATTTGTGATGCTAAGAGAGAAATTTGTTAAATGAGTTTAGTCCCATTTTACGACTTTTTTGCCACATTTGTAAAGTGAATCACTGCAGTTGTTAACTTAGTGACATGGTTGTTAAGTGAATCTGGCTTCCCCACTGACTCTGCTTGTCAAAATGTCACAAAAGATGATCACATGATCCCGAGACACTGCAACCGTCATAAATATGAACCAGTTATCAAGCATCCGAATGTAAATTAGGTGATCATGGGAATGCTGCAATGGTCATAAGTGTGAAAAATGGTCATAAGTCCCTTTTACAGTGCTGCTGTAACTTTGAACGGTCACTAAATGAACTGTTGTAAGTCAAGGACTACCTATATACAGTAGCAGAACTCCCAATCTTTCTGGCTTGGCCCAGAAAGGAAAGAGAGAAGCAGAGAAATATACACACGTTCGACCGTGCGCACATGCGCAAATGGGTGCACACATGAGGGCAGTGCTAGTGTGCGTATGCAAGTGCAAGTGGCCCGTGTGTGCCCACATACATACACAAATGGGTAGCGCACACCCACGACACCTGTGCTAGTGCCTGCATGCATATGCAAACAGGCCACTGGTACCTATGTGATGCTGACAGTGGCGCTAGCATCCCCACGCATGTGCAAATGGGGCTGCTAGCACCTGCGCGGCAGTGCTACCATGAGTGGGGGGCTTGCCAGATATTCCTGGGGCCCGGTGGCTAACAGGCTGTGGTCCGGTACCGGTCATGGACCATAAATCGGGGACTCCTGCTATGTGTGGTCCTCAATGGAACCGCATCTACATGGAGGGAAGTGTGTAATGGGACGCCCTAGGGCTCTGTTCTGGGCCCAGTGCTCTTCAACATCTTCATCAATGATTTGGATGAGGGGATAGATGGGGAACTCATCAAATTTGCAGACGACACCAAGCTAGCAGGAATAGCCAACACTCCAGAAGACAGTCTTAAGATACAGAAGGATCTGGACAGACTTGAACACTGGACACTATTTAACAAAATGAAATTCAAAGCAAGGTTCTACATTTAGGCAAGAAAAACCAAATGCACAGCTATAGTACAGGGGGTACCTTGCTCAATAGTAGTAACTGTGAGAGGGACCTCGGAGTCCTAGTAGACAATCACCTAAATATGAGCCAGCAGTGTGCTGCAGCTGCCAAAAAGGCCAACACAGTACTAAGCTGCATTAACAGAGGGATAGAATTAAGATCACGTGAAGTGTTAATACCAATTTACAATGCCTTGGTAAGGCCACACTTGGACTACTGCATCCAGTTTTGGTCATTGCGATGTAAAAAAGATGTTGAGACTCTAGAACAGTGGTTCTCAACCTTTCTAATGCCGTGACCCCATAATACAGTTCCCCATGTTGTGGTGACCCCTAAGTGGGTGTGGCCACCAATAAGAGGGAGTAGGACAGCTAGGGAAAAGGGAAAAAAATGGCGGACAGCGTGGTTTGGTGACCCCCGTGAAATGGTCATTTGACCCCAAATGGGGTCCCGACCCACAGGTTGAGAACCACTGCTCTAGAAAGAGTACAGAGAAGAGCAACAAAGATGATTAGGGGACTGGAGGCTAAAGCATATAAAGAACAGTTGCTGGAATTGGGTATGTCTAGTTTAATGAAGAGAAGGACGAGTGGGGACATGATAGCAGTGTTCCAGTATCTCAGGGGGCTGCCACAAAGAAGAGGGAGTCAAGCTATTTTCCAAAGCGCCTGAAGGCAGGACAAGAAGCAACAGATAGAAACTAATCAAGGAGAGAAGCAACCTAGAACTAAGGAGAAATTTCCTGACAGTTAGAACAATTAACCAGTGGAACAACCTGCCTCTAGAAGTGGTGAATACTCCAACACTGGAAGTTTTTAAGAAGAAACTGGACAGCCATTTGTCCAAAATGGTATAGGGTTTCCTGCCTGAGCAGGGGGTTGGACTAGATGACCTCCAAGGTCTCTTCTAACTTTATTATGGATCATCGCACAGTCAGCCAGATGTTCAGACTGGATTTGGCATTTTGTCTACCTATCGAGTCCTTACCCAGGACTTGGGATAGGCAGATGGGGATGTTTGATGGTATTACAGATATCGTCGCAGGATGGAAGCAGTTCCTAGTAAGGCCGCCTTTTGCAATTGACTAATAGCGAATTTGTCAATGCCAATGGTTTTCAAGTGGTGCTCCAGTTGTTTTGGGATTGCACACAAAGAGCCTATTGCTATTGGTACTACCCTTGCTTGCTTTTGCCACAGTCTTTCTATTTCTATTTGTAGGTCTTTGTATTTTGTTATCTTCTCCAGTTCTTTCTCGTCTATTCTGCTGTCTCCAGGCACTGCCGCATCCACTATCCAGACTTTTTTGTTTTTCTTATCGACAGTTGTTAAGTCTGGGGTGTTATGTTGCAGGTGCTTGTCTGTTTGAATTCTGAAGTCCCAGAGCAGTTTAATTTTATCATTTTCTATGACTTTCTCTATTTTATGATCCCACAGTTTTTGCTTACAGGCAAATGATATTTTTTGCAGATCTTCCAATGCACCATTGTTGCTACTTTGTCATGCCGCTGCTTGTAGTCAGTCTGTGCCATCTTCTTGCAACAGCTTACCAGGTGGTCCACTGTTTCTTCAGCTTCTTTGCATAGGCGGCACTTACTGTCTGTTGCTGTCTTCTCAATTTTGACTTTATATGCATTTGTCCTTAAGGCTTGGTCTTGTGCAACCAGAATTAGTCCCTCAGTCTCTTTCTTCAATTTTCCTGCTCTTAGCCATTGCCAGGTCTTGTTATTATCTGCTTTCCCACCTATTTTTTTAACATATTGGCCATGTAGTGCTTTGTCTTCCCATGCCTCTATTCTGTTCTTCATTTGGTCTTTCTTGTAGGCCAGTTTGGTCTCTCCAGTAGTCAGTAAGCCTTACTGATATACTAATTTCAGTGCATCTTCATCATTGTTCTTCAGATATTCTTCCAAAGCCATTTTTTCTTCTCCAACCATCTGATGTACTTGTAGCATTCCACACCCACCTATTTGCCTTGGTAGATAAAGTCTGTCAATGTCACTGCGTGGATGAAGGGCATGATTCATTGTCATTATTATTATTATATTATTACTATTATTACTATTATTATTATTATTATTATTAACAGCCACACCCCCTCCTACCGAAAGATTACAGGTAATTTCTCTGTGAATTTATTTAATTGGTTAATTAGTTATTTCTGTCGTTATGACAGCTGATTTGTGCATAGTATGTGGTTTTACATGTAGTTAAATTATGTTCCATGGTTAAGCGTAGGTTCCAAAGACACTAACTGATATATTTCACAAAAAAGAAAAGCCACACTGATTATTTTTATTTTTGAAAAAAGGACAGCCATAACACAATGTCTTACCGTGCCTTTTAAAGATATGCCATAATTTATAAGAGAGCCAGTTTGATTTAGTGGTTGAGGCATCAGGCTAGAAACTGGGAGATCTTGAGTTCTAGTCCCAGCTTAGATACAAAGCCAGATGGGTGATCTTGAGCCAGTCATTCCCTCTCAGCCCTAGGAAGGAGGCAAAGGCAAATCACTCCTGAAATCATGCCAAGAAAACATCATTGCACATGTTCAATTATATATGTGTACATTGATCTGGTGGTTTCAAAGCATTCCAATGGGCTACTATGGAGCTGGCTGCAGTGAAAGATTGATTTTTAAAAGGATTAACAAATGTACTAGGATGCTGCAAAAGCTTTCTGTGCGGTGTGCCATCAGATCTGCCCTCTAGGGTGAACTTTGTGCTAGTGAGATTGTTGCAAGCTCTGTGAAGTGTTGCATTCCAATAAAACTTGAGCTTGCCAGCAAAATTCAGCTGGAAGGCCTTACGCTAAGATTTCAATAATTTGCTATTAAACTCAAAATGACGCACTAACAAGAAGTGTGATGGAAGTCTGTGTTTTCCTGCATGTATTGAATGAAATCAAATAACCTCAAAGCAATCAAGACTGAAATAATTGTTTAGAAGAATAAACAATCCACTATGTCACTGCAGCATAGGGACAGGTAAACCCCTCTCTCTTTCTTTTGGATAGTCTTGAAGCATCACAGGCCAGACAAAGAGAATGTGGGTAGAGCAGGGAATGAAAGAACAGAGACCATTTACAGTAAATGTCCACTTGCGGTTCAGTGCTTTCCTAAGCTTCTCTGGGAAGTTGTGTGTGAAGAAATCCAGGCACAAAGATGATCAGTCTCTGAAGAATGGGAAGCCTTAGCTCCTCCCTTCCTTGACCTATTCAGTGGGTTATCCCTGACTCAAGGACATGCAACCAAGAGCCGGAATTGGAGGCAGCTGGAAATTTTCTTGGGCTTTGACTGGGAAACAATAAAATTTTACAATTATTCCACAATTACAGAGCCTTGTTTCAGCAGAATAGGCCCTATATTCTGGTATTTCCTATCTTGCCGGAATATAGGAATGGCAGTATTTGATGGTAATTGTGATGGCAACATACCCTTACTTATTTAGAGCAAGAGAATTTCCCTTCAAGTTCACATCCTTGCTTCACATTGGGCATTTCTGGCTGTCTACTGAGGGAAGTTAGCCCACAGAAGGAAATATTAAAAGGGCAGAAAAATATACTTTCCCTCAAAACGATTTTTTTAAAACCAAACCTGGCCTCAAATCTCTCTCTCTGCCCTAAGCAAGAGCTAGCCCCATACAAATGCAGATGTAAAACCATCAGAAAGTTGAAGCCAGAGCACTCAAGAAGACAAAGAGAAAATCTGCATGCCCCACCCAAACTCTAGGAGTCATTAGCCCCATCACCTGGGAAGCAGAATATGATAATAGGATTAAACCACAGATATCAAGGCCTAGAAAAACACTCAGAAGTAGCCTCAAGGTTCATGCCACAGGAACAGGAAACTATTCCAAACAAGGCTAGAGGGGGTATAAAAACCATGTGCTCAACTCCTCTTTCCTCTCCTCTGCTCTTTCCTGCAAGGACCATCTTTCTGTTTCTTCAATAAACTGTAACCTTCTTCCCAAAGCAGTCGCCATGTTGCTTATTTATTGCCGGCTTGGATGAACCAGGATGAAGACTTACTTCTGACACTACAAAATATCTGAATAATACCTATGAGAGAGGAGCTGCAAAGCTGAAAAATGGTCATCCCCTTCTAACCCTGCTCAGGCAGCATAAGCCCAGGAGCTGAGAGGGTGCAAGAGGCAAAGTCTCCAGTAAATGGGGATCATCCACAAGCCTCACAGGGGATTTCAGCCAAAAGGCTAGCATGACTGAGTTTCCCAACACACTGTCGCTGAACCAGAAATATACTAAATCAGTCCTTGAATACAGGGTACAATGTAAGGACCAAGGAGGGTTGAAAGCTGGCTTCATACTGGTACAGAGATTATGCATGGGAGTGCTAATTGTTGGAATGAAGGTTTTTTTGAACAGCTGCTGTTTTTACAAGTGGAATTTTGTAGGGGTTTAATTATGGCATGTGCCTGCAATCGGAAAAAGCTATTTTTCACTATCAGTGGCAGTTGGAAATTTCGGGCCTTCCCGATCTTACCAAATGATTCCCTGCAACCCTAGCTTATCTGGTCAGCAATAAGAGATACTGGAAATTGTAGGGAAGGAATACCTGGAGGATCACATATTTCTCATCTGTGGATTTTCAGTACTCACATTGCTTCGTCTTGTTGGGAGAATTTATGACAGTGGTTCTCAACCTGTGGGTCGGGACCCCATTTGGGGTTGAATGACCATTTCACGGGGGTCGCCAAATAATGCAGTCTGCCATTTTTCCCCCCTTTTCCTTAGCTGTGCTACTCCCTTTTATTCTATTGGCTTTTGAAAGCCAATAGAATAGACTCTCTTGAGTAGAGTCTAATTCTATTGGCTTTCAAAAGCCAATAGGAATTGTCCAGGCTGTCTCTGCCCTGCTGAGCCCGCCAAAAGTCCCATTCTGCAAACGGTGCTGCACCAGTTGAGTAGTCCTCGACTTACGACCGGTTGAGTAGTCCTCGACTTACGACTGGTTGGGGGTCGCGGCATTAAAAGGGTTGAGAACCACTGATTTATGAGGTCTTGCAGCTGGAATGGGTAGAATATTTAGCGGTGACAAGGTCATGTTACCTGGGCTGTACCACGAGGAGGTTAGCCTATATTGCACCCTAGTCTGAATTGCACCCCAATATACCGTAAGTGCCGGCATATAAGACGACTTCCGCGAGCGCTGAAATCAGCGCCAAAGATGGGGGTCGTCTTATACGCCGAGTCGTCTTATACGCCGGAAATACTGGTAGTTTCCGGCATATAAGATGACGTTCTAGGAATGCGACCCGGCTATAAAGACGGGGGTCGTCTTATACGCCGGGTCGCCTTGTACGCCGGCATTTACGGTATTAATGCTGTATTCTATTATGCCCTATAAAATGTTTGTCTGTCTGTTCGTCTATCTATCTCTGTGCATTCAGGCTGGGGCTATACAAAATATAAGTGCACACTATTAAATTCCCATTCTTATCATTTCAGCTGGGTTCACAGATTGTGCTGAGCTGGATCAATTTAGCTCAATGGCTGATGGAAAGAGAGAAGGCCTGATGACGGGCCAGTGAAACCTAATGGATGGAGAGACAAGTTACCTTTTCAACCATAGCCAAATTTTTTTTGTTTTATTTCCCCTTGCCCTTTGAAGAACAGTTTTTAGAAACCATGTTGAGCCTATATTAGTGCTTATAATAGGATTTTGTGTACATTTTATCACCACACAATTGGTTGTCAATGATCAGCCCCTGAGGTTGGAGGAGTTCAAGGCTGTGTGCTTCTGTGATGCTTTGGGTTGCCTACTCCTAAATCATAATAACATTTACTTGCGAATCCAGCCTTTATTTGGTTGTGACTTGGGACAATGTGTATTGAATAAATTCAGCTATTTGAACATATTTTGTAAAAATTGAACAAACCTTTTGACCAAACAGGTACAATAACTAATCTGCACCATTTAGTACAATAACTAATCTGCACCATTCTTTAGTTGCCGTTGATAGGCAATCAGGTTAGAAAACATGACTTTCCTTCTTTTGTAATATCTTAGATTCATTTTGCAGTCCATGTGGGAGCGAGGTCACTGCATTTTATTTAGTCAAGGCAAAACTGACTAAATATGATGTGCCAAAGTCACAGGAAAAAAAAATACTTTTGGGAAAAAGAAAAAAAAGTAATGTGTAAATTTGTGTTGCAAAAAGGAGACAGATTGAACAAAATCCTTTTTAGGGGAATGGCTAAATGTGTAGTCATATATAAAATTAGATGTTGAAATGTTAACTAAATCTCTAAAGCCAAAGGTTGTAATAGCAAAGTCTGGATTGAGACAGGACAAATTTGGAGTCACATGACACCTCCTTCAGATATTCTTAGTATACTAGCCAAGCATTTAAATAGGGGATATCCCTATTTTAAAAATAACACAAGAATGAGAAAACATGCCAAATGGCATAAGAGCATGTTCTGTTATTTGTGTGACTGTTGAAGCTAATTCTGACAGTATAAAAAACAGAGGTCCAAAAAGTGCCCAGGATGGATATTTTGGGGTCAATCAGGTCAAAATAATTTGGCTAATTTAACTGCAAATGGTAACCGAGCTATATGATGCACTGAACATTGAATGAGAAGTCTAGCCATCACAGCATTGCAGCAGGAATGGGGCAAACGTGACTCTAGAACTCTGCCCATTATTTCTGGAATTTTTCCTCCACCCTTTCCATATCTGCTCTGTCATAACCCAAAGGAAACAAAGTTAGAATAAAAACAGATAAAAAGCACTATGTGGTCCTTGGTGCTTTCTAATCAGCACTGATAATGTTACCTAGTAGGGTAATGAAACGTCTGCAAGAAAACAAGCAAGTTCACAAAGCATCAAAGCCCTTGTGATACAAATTTTCTCTTCTACATATAGTCGATCATCTTACAACTACAACTGAGCCCAAAATTCCCATTCCTAAATGAGACAGTTATTAAGTGAATTTTGCCCCATTTTATGACCTTTCTTGCCACACTTGTTAAGTGAATCACTGCAGTGATTAAGTTAGTAACATAGTTTTTAAGTGAATCTGGCTTCCCCACTGACTTTGCTTGTCAGAAGGTCACAAAAGGTAGATCACACAAACCCAGGACACTACTTGTTATGAATACATCTTTTTTACATCGTGGTGACCAAAACTGGATGGAATACTGCATCCAGTTTTGGTCACCACGATGTAAAAAAGATGTTGAGACTCTAGAAAGAGTACAGAGAAGAGCAACAAAGATGATTAGGGGACTGGAGGCTAAAACATATAAGGAACGGTTGCGAGAATTGGGTATGTCTAGTTTAATGAAGAGAAGGACAAGGGGGGACATGATAGCAGTATTCCAATATCTCAGGGGCTGCCATAAAGAAGAGGGAATTAAGCTATTTTCCAAAGCACCTGAAGGCAGGACAAGAAGCAACGGGTGGAAACTAATCAAGGAGAGAAGCAACCTAGAACTAAGGAGAAACTTCCTGACAGTGAGAACAATTAATCAGTGGAACAGCCTGCCTCCAGAAGCAGTAAATGCTCCAACCCTGGAAGTTTTTAAGAAGAGACTGGACAGACATTTGTCCGAAATGGTGTAGGGTTTCCTGCCTGAGCAGGGGGTTGGACTAGATGACCTCCAAGGTCCCTTCCAACTTTACTATTATTATTATTATTATTATTATTATTATTATTATTATTATTACATGCCAGTTGCGAAGTGTTCAACTTTTGATCATGTGACCACGGGGCTGCTGCAACAGCTGTAAGTATGAAAAGCGGTCATAAGTCACTTTTTTCAATACTGTGGTAACTTTGAGTGGTCGCTGAACAAATGGATGTAAGTCAAGGACTATCAGTACCGAGATCAAAAGGAGCCCACAAACGGACAGCACCATAAATGACACTTTTGCTGCACTTCTTTTTTTTCCGTTTTTTATTTATAAAATACATGCTAGCTACCGTATTTTGCCATGTACTACGATGGGATTGAAGAGGTGAGGTGATAAAAAAAATCAACACAATAGCAGCAGTTATGCAATCAAAGCCTTTCTTCTTTCCACTTGAGTCATTTGTGCGGCCATCATATTGACCTTTTTTGTTTGGGTCTCCTAAAGATGCCCCATATGTTTATGTTGTAGCCAGCCCAGAACTAGCTTGTATGCAAAACATCAAGTTTTTGGCCTTTTTTTTAAAAAAAAAATAAAATAAAAATAAAGTAAAAGTGCAATGTAATTACTTTGAAAGGGAAGGATCTACATGGGCTACAGGTGGGAAACAGGGAGAAGCAAGATTTCTTATGACAGGAGAATGGAGTGCCCACAAATGTTGACACTGCAGCAGCAACAACAACAATAATAAAAGAGGAAGAGGAGGAGGAGGAGGAAGAGGCGGCTGCCTTTGCTCTGGTTTCAAGTAAACCTCTGCAGAGACAGAAAAACCAACTCAGCTCATGAAAATCAAACATTTTATCTGACCAGAGAGTCATTTTGCTGGTGCAAATTCCCCTCATGTCAAGGATACTCTTATTTCTTCTAAAGGCTGTGTTTGGTTTCTACCACAAGATAGGCAAATTCAAATACAGATGTTACAAAGAAGTTGGCAAGCAAGAACATCCGATATTAGCTGCTTCTTTTCGGAACCATGACAGAGGTCATCCCTTGCGACTCTTCACTTACTAAATTGTCAGAAGTAAGTCTTCATCCTGGTTCATCCAAGCCGGGAATAAATAAGCAATATGGAGAATGCTTTGGGAAGAAGGTTACAGTTTATTGAAGAAACAGAAAGATGGTCCTTGCAGGAAAGAGCAGAGGAGAGGAAAGAGGAGTTGAGCACATGGTTTTTATACCCCCTCTAGCCTTGTTTGGAATAGTTTCCTGTTCCTGTGGCATGAACCTTGAGGCTATTTCTGAGTGTTTTTCTAGGCCTTGATATCTGTGGTTTAATCCTATTATCATATTCTGCTTCCCAGGTGATGGGGCAAATGACTCCTAGAGTTTGGGTGGGGCATGCAGATTTTCTCTTTGTCTTCTTGAGTGCTCTGGCTTCAATTCTCTGATGGTTTTACATCTGCATTTGTATGGGGCTAAAGTCTTGCTTGGGGCAGAGAGAGAGATTTGGGGCCAGGTTTGGTTTTAAAAAGTCCTTTTGAGGAAAAATATATTTTTCTGCCCTTTTTAATATTTCCTTCTCTGGGCTAACTTCCCTCAGTGTCAAGAGGCTATCTGTCTCTGCTTGTCTGTGTGTCCTTTTCTGGTAACAAGGCATTGAATACAATTCATTTAGAGGCATTTATAAGCTTTATTTATCTCCCCCCCCATCCAAGTTCTTGCTACATAATGTTTGCTTCCCCCCCCCCATCCCATTCACAGGAAAGAGCACTCCTTTCCCTTAATCTGATTGTACAGTTTCCTCTCTCAACAGAGCCTATGCCCACTATCAGTGCCCAAAGGCGTCACATCATAATGGGCATAGATTAGAATAAAATGCATGTCTGGAAAGGATTGCTGATTGCTAGCGGCAGCAGAAAGGTTCTGAGGAATAAAGGCCAATTTAAACAAACCTTTCCATGTAATCAGATGTGTTCAACAGATTTGATCAACCCGCAAGTTTGTAAATCTATCACAAATGTATAGTTGCTACAGGAAACTCCATTTCAGAAGGATATCTTTTGTATGTGCAAGGAGAAATGCCTATGTGACCTGAACATTTTATAAAAAACATTCATAGTATTTGGAAATCTGCTCTTGATTCATCAGGATGATATTATAAATCAGTCAAAAGGTTCTTAATCAATTTAATTAATTGATTAATTTAATCAGTTTCAAATTGATTACATTTGCCAGTCCTATTTATGACTAATTCATCAAAAAAAAAGGTGCAGCAACTTCCTTGTATGGTAGCCAGCCAGCAATTTAGTATTTGTCTATGTGGTTTTAATGGGATTTATTCCCACATATTAGATTATAGCCTTCTCTTTTTTGGTTTTGCTTTTGAATTTGCCAACTTTACATTAGTCCTCTAACAATGTTTGTATATGTACATCTTCTCAATGCTGCTAACATCGGATGTTCTTGCTTTGACAACAGATGAAAATGCAGCCATTTTCTCTATGCTTTTAGAATCAGTTGGTGCTGGGAGGGGGGATTGGGATGAGAGTTCAGTTAGTCATAATAATAATAACTCTGCCCTGGGAATCCAAGGACAAACTGGGTCCAGAGCTGATAATGTTTTTGGCTGGCTGGAGAGCTGGGGAGAAAGCCCATACTTCAAGCTAATTGGGGAATGTGCTTTATGACTGTTTATTGGGGGTGGGAGTTTGTACTTTGTTACTTTGTATCCAGGGGAGGGGAAATTAGTTTTTGGGTTCAACTATGTAGTGCCGATACTTTGTTTCCCGAATAAAAGATTTTTTAAGGAAAACAATGCCTCAAAGTTATTTTGAAGGGTTTCATCTATCGGAATCATGACGCATCTTACAATAATTTAATTGTTATTCACTAATTAGTGGAAAACGTAGGGATACATTTTCATTGTTAGAAGCCCTTGAAGAAATATATATTGCATCAGAAATTTTTAAAATTATGGATGTGCCACTGATAAAGTATGAAGGGATGCAGCAGATAGCATGTGAATTGATTGAGCTGAAACTAAAGAAATGCTAAACTGTTTCTTAAACCTCCCACAAAACAGTGTTAAAAACGCGTTTATGCATCATTAATTTGTAATTGTGGGTCATGCAGTTGGTGGAACAGCAGCAACGGCCTGGTGAAGGCTTCTCTGAAATTATTCACCGATGGTTAGGAAGATACATGAGAAGAACAAATAACAAAAAATCTTATGATAATTAATGGCATTTTCCAGGGCATATGTGTTTGAAGCTTAAACTCCATTTCAGTAGATATATCAGGAAGGAAATTCTAGAGACAAAAGGAGAGGAAGGTAGGAAAGGAAGAATGTACTGGTATTAAAAGAGATCTAGAATCGTTGGAGAACACATGTTCTGCATTTGGCTTCTATAGTCTGGTTCCCCATCTGTTAGACCTCACAGTAGCTCCTGTCTGATCCTTTTCAATGAAATGGCAAAGCTACCGGGAAAGAATGATGGCTGTTATAGCTCAGTATCTGAGAATACCAGATTGATGGCGCTATTTTACCCTGTTCAGTGTATACTTATGGTTCAAAATGCCATGGGCCACTTCGGATATATTATTAAATATTAATCCCCTCACTTAATGGCTATTGGTTTAATTGCCGCCGTAAATTATACTGTAACTTCTGAAAGAAAACTGCAGGAGATTGTTACAAAGTTTAACCGTTCATTAAAGTATGACTTGTGCATGACATTATTTTGTCAAAATCTACATCTCCTAATCCTTATCATAGAATTTACTATTTTTAGTATTTTTATTTATATGCACATATCAATACAAGACCTACTTTTTCCCATAATAACAATCCTGTGAGGTAAATTGGACTGGAAAGTAAATCATCTGGAAAACTTCTGTGACTAGAAATGGACAAGAAACTGGGTTTAATCTGCTTCTACCACACTGGATCTCATCATGCTTTTTATTTAGGTTCTGTCATTCTGTCTGATTGTGTTAATGAAATGTATCACTACTAAACATGTCTGTGGACTGAATAAAGGTTTAGTCATGCTTTAGAGCAGGGCTTTTCAACCAGTGGTACGGGTACCACCTGTGGTACATTGCACTTGGCAGGTGGTATGTGACCATCCTAGAAAAGTGGTAGTGGGGGAGGAGAATGAACTGAACCGGTGGCAGCACCTCACAAGCCTGAGCGAGAGATGGCTGGAGCTGCAGGGCTGTCAGGGCTCAGCGGAATCACCAGGATAAGTGTTGCTTTCCAGCTGATCAGCGCTTCTTCGGGGCTGTCAGGGCTCAGTGGAAATGCCAGGATCAGTGCCGCTTTCTAGCTGATCTGTGCTTCTATGGGGCTGTCAGGGATCAATGGAAGTGCCAGGATCAGCGCCAGGTTCCGGCTGGAGCTTGGTGCTGATCCTGGCACTTCTGCTGAGCCCAGAAGACGCGCTGATCAGCTGGAATGTTGCAGCATCTCCAGGGTCTTGTGATTTACATTCAGATGTGTTGAGTCCTTGGCGGGAAGCAGACACGAGAAGCAGTTGAAGTTCTCAGTTTTCTTTATTCTGCGTTCAGCTTACAAGTAGATGGCTTCAGCAGCTCCCAAAACCTCCCAGCTTCTTATATAGACATTTCCCGGGTAAATGCGATACTTTTCTCGCGCTAGCACCCACGCATGCGCACGGCGCTGGCGACAGCCTGTCTGGTCCCGGGCAGCTTTGCACCTGCCCGGGACTGCCTGCAAACGCCCGAGCCGTTTGCAAGGCTCGGGACATAACACCCCTTTCCCCCGGGCTAAAACTACTACCAACATATAATCATTTATTTTATGCAGTGTTCTGCTTCTCAGTGCTCCTATCGTTACCTGGCTTTTGTTTAGCCAGCAATGTTATGTAATCCTCTAAGTATTTAGGAGACTTCTTTGCTCTCTGTGACCTTCTCAGCTCTGGGTTACTAGCATGAGTTCCCTGACTGGAGGGAGATGTGAGCCTGTTCTCCTTATTTTGCCTTGGTGCCTTCCAAGGACTGTGCCCCGCTGCCTGGCCTGCTTGCTCGCCCACCGGGCTCGTCAGGCCAGGGCTTCTGTCACTTTGTGACCTGGTTGACCTGCCTAGCTGTAGACCCTCGGGCCCCTTGAAGTGATAGCCACTGCTGGGCGTCTCTGTTGAACCTCCTAGGTCCGTCCAAGACCTGTCAGGAGGCTGTCCATTCCCTGAACCCCGTTCTGTGTCCGGGCTTGTGTGGGTTTCTGTACTTTCCCAAAACTCAGTTACTCCCTGATTTGGGCTAGAGGTGTTGTAGTCGGGACTTGGTTCCTCGACCACCTCCCTGTATGTTTGACCCCCTGTAGGATTTGGGGTAAGGTCAGGCCAACCTTGGGAATTGTGTGCCAGCTCTCTTGCGGGGAATGATTTGTTGGGATGCCCCCGGGTATCCTCCGTGACTGGAGTGCTGTGTGATGTGTGTGGAAAGTGAGTATGCCCCCGGGGTGACTCCCTGGCTGGAGTAGGCGTGGATGCCTGGTAATTAGGTAGGCTCATAGAATTCTTGTTCGGAGCTCTCGCGGAACCCTGGGATGGGCCGTTTGTGGCTCCATCAGTGGAGATGGGCAGCAGCTCGTGCCCTTCCCTTTGCTCCAAAGGCTCCCCCTCCCCCCCTGGAAAAGACCCAGGAGTCTCATCTGAAAAGTCCCGCCTAGGGCGGAGTTGGTCGATGTGCTGACGCAGGACACGACCGTTGTCCAGGGCTACCTCGTAGGAGAGAGGACCTGTGACCCTGGAAATAGAAGCGGGGACCCAGGTATGACCAGGCCCGTAATTGCGAGCCCAAACCGGGGCACCCACAAGTAGTTGTCTAGGTGCCCTAGGATGTGAGGTAGATGAAGGCAGTCTGTCCGGATGCAACCGGTCAAGTCTAGTAGTAAGTTGACGCCCCCAACGAAGTTCAGCTGGGCTTCTCCCTGTAGAAGTGGACGGTGTGGTGCGATAAGAAAGGAGAAAGTCAGCCAACCTGTGATGCCAGTCCCCGTAGGTGAGTCTTTTCAATGCGTCCTTTGTGATGCGCACCATACGTTCAGCCATACCGTTGGTGGACGGGTGGAAGGGTGCAGACGTGGCATGACGAATCATGTTTGCCTGTAAGAAAGCTTGGAATTCGGAGGAAGTGAATTGAGGGCCGTTGTCGGACACAATGACATCTGGCAGCCCGTGTGCAGCAAAAATCCCCCTCAGTACCTGAATAGTCTTTGCAGTGGTTGTGGATGAGACAGGTACAACCTCAAGCCATTTCGAATGGCTGTCAACAAGGACCAAGAAGAACTGGCCCTGAAAGGGTCCAGCGTAGTCAATGTGCACCCTAGACCATGGGGACTGTGTTTCCTCCCATCTATGCACGGAGCTTGGGGCATCTCTGGGCGAGATCGTTGGCACAGGTGGCATGCATGCACCTTAGCCTCAATATCTTTATCTAAACCAGGCCACCACAAGTGGCTGCGCGCAAGAGCCTTCATACGAACAATGCCAGGATGACCCTCGTGGAGGGATTCCAAGACCCTAGTCCTCATTGAGGTGGGAATGACAACTCTGTTTCCCCAAAGCAGACAACCCTGAGAAAGGGACAGCTCGTTCCTTTTGGACCAGAAACTCTGAAACTCAGGACTAGGGCAGTGCTCAGGCCAACCAGACAAAACCCAGGAACGGACACGTTAAAGTGTGTGATCTGTACCTGATTCAGCGGCAACATCCCTGGCACTAAGAGGGAGCTCGGGCAAGGCTTGGATTGATAGAATGTTGACAGCTGGCGCAGGGTCAGCTTCTACTACTGGCAGAGGCAATCTACTGAGGCCATCAGCATGGCCCATTTCTTTCCCAGGCTTGTGGAGTAAAGAAAAATCATATGCATACAAAAAAATAGACCACCTAAGCATTCTAGGGGAAATGATTTGGGGAGTCTGCTTACGTGTGGTAAATAGTCCCAGCAGAGGCTTATGGTCAGTGAAGACCGTGAAGTGCCTGCCATATAGAAAGTCATGGAATTTTTTAATTCCAGCAACAACAGCCAGAGCCTCCCTGTCTATCTGAGCGTAGTTGCGCTCAGCAGAAGACAATGTTCTGGAGTACTATGCAACAGGAACCTGAGTTCCATCAGACCTGAGGTGGCTCAGGACAGCTCCAACCCCGTAAGGGGACGCATCACAAGCGATGCACACAGGAAGGGACGCGTTGAAATGTGCAAGTACACTGTTAGAAGTGAGCAAAGCCTTGACTTTGTTAAAACAACCCTCATGCGTTTGTGACCACTGCCACACTGCTTGCTTGTCTAGTAGACTGTGAAGAGGCTCAGCTACACTAGCTTTTTGTGGAAGAAAAGAATTGTAGAAATTCAGGAGGCCCAGGAAGGCCTGAAGTTCGGCCTTGGACTTTGGCATAGGTGCTTCTAAAATAGCAGTCAGTTTGGATTCAGCAGGGTGAATCCCAGCAGCATCAATTTTGAACCCCAGAAATTCAGTAGAAGGCACCCCAATCTTGCATTTGTCTTTTTTGAGCTTGAGGCCTGATTTCCTGAATCTTAACAAAACAGCCCTTAGCCTTTCAGCTAGAATGTGTGTGGAGTCTCCTGCAATTAAGACATCATCAAAGTAGGGGCAAACCCCCGGTATACCCCGTAGTGTGTTTTCCATTACGCTTTGGAAAATCCCAGGAGCGACATTCACTCCAAACTGTAGCCTTTTTATCTTAAAGGCTCCCCTGTGGGTCACAATAGTCTGAGCTATAGCAGCATCATCATCAACAGGCAGCTGTTGATACGCTTGAGCTAGGTCAAGCTTTGCAAAAACGCGCCCACCCTTGAGGGAGGCCAGAATATGACTGACCACAGGAACAGGATAGGCATGTTGCTGCAATGCCTTATTTAGAGTGCATTTGTAGTCAGCACAAATGCGAATGTCCCCATTTGCCTTTAGAGGCGTGACAATGGGGGTCTCCCAAGGACTGGAATCAACAGGTTCTAGGATTCCCTGTTGAATCAGTTTGTCTAACTCAGTGTCAATTTTACTCTTTAAAGCAAAAGGGACCCTTCTTGCTTTAATTCTAATGGGAGTGACAGTGGGGTCTAGCTTTAAGGACACAGGGTGTCCTTTGAATGTGCCCAGCTGGGGGCTGAAAACATCTGCAAATTCTTTGCAGACTTCCTGTAGGTCGAGTGTTTGTAAACTGTTGAGTCCTGTGACGTGTATCCCCAGGGCCTCAAACCAATCGAGTCCTATGAGACTCGTTCGTTCACCCCCTACTACTAATAAGTCTAGTGGACCTTCAAAACGCTTGTATTGCACGTTAAGGGTGGCCTCCCCCTTAACACACACTCTTGAATTTTGAAAATCTGTTAACACAATGTCAGAAGGCCTTAACTTGGCCTGAGTTCCACTACCGGAAAAAATCTTCCTAAATGTATGCAAGGAGATAATTGAAAAGGCAGACCCTGTGTCTAGTTCCATAGATAATGGAACCCCTTGTAGCTTCACCTTGAGTGACAGCTTTTTCTTAATGGGCTTGTGTGTGCCTGTCCTAAGGATGCTTCTTCGCGAAGCGCAAAACCCTACCCTATTCTGGCTGGGGAATCTGGTACCTTTCAGGAGCAGTTCTTCCTGAGATTGTACCTTTCGTCGGCCCAGACACACAGCTGCAATGTGTCCTTGTTTGCCGCATGCCCGGCAGGTAGCGGAGCGGAACTTGCAGTCGGTTCTCCTGTGGCGACCTCCACAGTCGATGCACTTGAGCGGAGCTGAAGAGCTTCCCTTCTGTTTTTCTTCCTCGTGGGGTGGAGACGGTCGACTTCCTCGTCCGGATCCTCCTCGGAGTTTCTTTGGACGTCTTCCTGGTGCACGGATGCAACCTCTGGACTGTTTCTGATCGGCCGCATGTTCTTGACAGCGCCGCCTGCTGCTTCTTCTGCGGTGACTTCCCTTAAGGCATCTTGGTAGGACAATTCTTCGTTAGCGAAAAGTCTCTGTTGTAGATCTCGATGCCTTAACCCGCACACGAATCGGTCCCTCAGTCGTTCTTCGAGGTCTTTGAACTCGCAGTGCTTGGCGGCCTTCCGTAATGCGGCAATGAATTCTTTGGCCGACTCACCGGGCCGTTGATCCCTCTGCTCGAAGGTGTGGCGCCATGCGATGACGGACATCTTGGGGTGGAAGTGCTCCTTCAGTAGCTTCTTCAGATCTGCGTAGCTTACAGACTCTACTTGAACAGGTGCTGCAAGGTTTTCTGCGATGTCGAAGGCGTCTTGGCCGCAAACACAAAGCAGGGTGGCAGCCTTCAAGCTCTCTTCCCTCACTTGGTTTGCCTTGAAGTAGTTCTCCACGCTGGCTACGTATGACTCCCACCGCTCTGGATGTGAGACGTCGAATTCTGAAAGCCTTCCGATTTTCGCCATCTTCAGGAGATGGGTCTATCAGCCAGCCTACCCCCGAATGCGCACTGGATTGGCGGGTAGCTGCCGAGTCGACGCCGTTCCGCCGCTCAGGACTCACTTGGGTAAGCTTACACTTCTTCCTTTCCAGGCGGTGTAAGGCGATCCCACCCTCGTCGCCAGTGTTGAGTCCGTGGCGGAAAGCAGACACGGAAAGCAGTTGAAGTTCTCAGTTTTCTTTATTCTGCGTTCAGCTTACAAGTAGATGGCTTCTGCAGCTCCCAAAACCTCCCAACTTCTTATATAGACATTTCCCGGGTAAATGCGATACTTTTCCCGCGCCAGCACCCGCGCATGCGCACGGCGCTGGCGACAGCCTGTCTGGTCCCGGGCAGCTTTGCACCTGCCCGGGACTGCCTGCAAACGCCCGAGCCGTTTGCAAGGCTCGGGACATAACAAGATGCTTGGCAACTGATTCATATTTATGACGGTCACAGTGTCCCAGGGTCATGTGAAGTGACCAAAACCTGCTGCAACCACCCAGCAGACGGGGGGGGGGGAAATAACCAAACACCCCCACCCCACCCCCGCTGCCAATCTTCAACAGAAATGCTCACAACAATAAAAACCTCGGACAGGAGGAAAAGCATGGCCAGGTGGGCAGGCAGGTGTCTTGCTCGGCTGTGGTTTGGGGGGCACTTTTTCAGTGCCATTGTAACTTCAAACAGTCACTAAGCGAACTGTTGTAAGTTGAGGACTTCATCACTTTTTTCCTTTTTTTTTTTTTTTTGGTCATCAGGTTTTTGACACCTTGCTAGGCGACTGGTGGTACTCGGATGTTGCCATATCCTAAAAGTGGTACAATGGGTTAAAAGGTTGAAAAGCCCTGCTTTAGAGTAAACCCACTGAATTAGATAGCTTATTCATAATTTACGTCCTCCTGATTTCATCAGTTCCATCTGAAATCTGGATATAAACTTCCAGTTCCTGTCAAATGTATTTTTTCCCTTAGCTTTTGTGATAGCATTGAAATGCAAATTTTATCCCCAATCGCTCATTCAAGAAGAAGCTACTCTTCTTCTGTTTAACAAGAAGCTGTGGAACATTTTACGTATAAATATCATGACCAAATCCCTTTGTCTGTTTAAAATGCATAGTCGTTTTTTATCTTATATAACAATGTCAAAAAGTGTCATATTGTGATTCTTGTCTTGATGTAGCACTGACATTTGTTTGTTTAATTGCCAAATTTGGAAACTGCCTATCTCATTTTCAGAGTAACTCTGCACAATTAAAATGTAAAACATAAAAATAAATATTATATTAGGAGGCAATTAAAACAAGAATAAAATTGTTCCTCATCTTGACAGCTGACACTTCTGGACGTTACAAAATCACATTTCATGGGTATGCCAGAGAATAGAGTAGAGTAGAGTAGAGTAGAGTAGAATAGAGTAGAATAGAGTAGAGTAGAGTAGAGTAGAGTAGAGTAGAATAGAATAGAATAGAATAACTTTATTAGCCAAGTGTGATTGGACACAAAGGAATTTGTTTCTGGTGCATAAACCCTCACTGTACATGCAAACAGAAAATATAATCATAAGATATCAATAGGATGTGGTAGAAAAGATGAGAAGTTTAATAGTATTTACACAATTTAAGGTTTTGTCATGTTGCAGTTCATCTGCAAAGGCAATCATGAAATCAACTTGGGTTGGTTCTCTTTAGGAAAGATTCCTATATAAATATTCACGATCCCTTCTGGGATCAGCAATACAATCCAAAATTGGCCTGGCCAACAACAACAATAAAAAAAAGTATAATGGCAAGTAGAGAATGAAGGATGAATATATGTTAAATTGACTTGAAATTTATCATTGTTTCTTTATGAATTTGCAATAGTGCTTGTGTTAAGTATTTCCAATCTATTTTTTGATGTTTCAAAAAGCTTCTACTCATACATAATTCTGGCAAGTGCTTGTTTCACATTCTCCGAACACTGGCTGACAGGAACTGGTTAATTGTGTAAAGCACTAGATAAGGGCTGTGCATCCTGCATTTGGTGGAGATACTTTCCTGTTGGGACAGGGTATTTCCTGCCAGTCAAATTAGGGCCGATTGGCTGAAGTTTAGTTACTATGTTCAGCAAGGCAGGTCCACCCATTCCCCCATTCAACAACTTTTCCCCCTGGTGACATAAAGTCTACGAAAGCCAGAGCTTGAGAACTAAGGGAGGGAACAGTCACTTACTGATAAAGTCTCTCGGTTGCCTGCGTAATGCAGAACTAGAGAAATTTCTGAGCAACTATGAGACTTGAGAAACTTCTGTTTAAAGTTGGCTCCTGGACTAAAAACGTCACTGCTGATTGGGGCAGGTTCCAAGAAATGATAGGCATGTGCAAACCTTCCTGGATTTTTTTGAATCAGCAACACATTGCAGCTGAGTATTTTGTCCAGAAGTAAACAGCTGGAAACTGTTCAGAAGCAGAAGGGGAGAGGCTGGGTTGGTCCAAGGTAATTCATTACTTGAGAAAAAACAATTCCTCTTCCCCTCAAGGAGAATATAAATCCAATCAAATATTTCTGGCAATTGAGTCAATTCCTCCCTTCCTTGATTAACTATCACAGCGAATTCAAGCACATATAATTCGTTTCTCTTTCAAACTACTCAGATGAAATGCCATACAGTAATTTTAAGACTACTCCTGGGTGTGGCTCTAAAATCCCAGAGAGTTGCCGCTAGCAAGCTAATGTAAGAAAGAGATGGTATAGAGGACAGAATATATTTTTAACCAATCAAAATCATGGTAATAGTTTTAATCCTGCCTTCTTTGCATGGGATCTGCATGGGAACACTATAGGTCCACATAGTAAGAGCTGTTGGTAAACAATGAGAGGATTGTGATGTGGTCTTTGGATGAAGCAAGATAGAACTGAAGTTCCTTCTTAGGATGTGTGTCCATGTTGAGTGCCTTCCAAAGTGGGTCTTCTCAGCTCTCTCCTAGATAGGGTTAATTTATTCATCCCCCATCATTAATGGAAAAGGCAGGCCCTCCACCTCAAATTTTCATGACTGCTACTACGATATGCCATAGACAGCAGCTGGAGTAAGGGAGATAGAAGGCCTCTCATTTACTGGCACAGGCCAAAGAATAACAGTGATATCCCAGCCTTTAATCCTGTTGCTGTGACAACTTAGATCCCGACAAGGAGAGGGGTGTGGGCCAACCAGGATCAGATGGCACTGACGCTGGGGATGTGCCTCAGCAGGGCTTGGCGTGGTGCCATCAAGCTTTACTTGGGCTGGACATTCTTGACATAGCTCTGACTCAACTAGGAACCACTGATTCCTGGCAGAGCTGGGACAATAGGCCAGAGGGCCAGGCGGGGGCATGGCCAGGAACCTGTGCAGTCCTCCTTATCTTTCCATTTATTCTGCTAATGGAAGATGCAAGATTAGAATGATCACAGTCATTCCACAAATGCAGAGACAAAAGTCTGGATTAATCACAGGCTTATTTGCAACTGGGCTTTGTTTTGCTGGAGCAGGACCTATATTTCTCTTTGGATAGTCCCCCTTTTTACTCCTTGTGGCTTCTGTATATTTTTAACTGCTGCATATCAAGCAAAAATTCCATGGGTGCAGTTATCTCTGGCACAGAGAGTCAATGTGAAGATAGCACCTATCAGGTGATTTTCTGACTCTCGTTCACTATTTAAAGGCAAAATAGCCTTCACTGAAATAGAGGTGATGATATTATGGCCTTTGCCAACACCAAAGCAAAACATGATGCACTTTGAACTGACTTATTTTATCTGTGTTATGTTTTTGGGATGCCTTCTCTTTTCCCAGCCTGATGGCCCAGCTTTATTAGTGGAGGACTGGAATAGTCCAAACGCTTCTTTGACTCTTTTCCTCCAGCCCAAAGAACATATTCCACGTTATGAAGGAATAATTGATAACCCCTGAACTGTGTATCCAGATTTTTTTTTTGCACCCAGCTTTCATTGCTTGTGAAGTCTACGCCTATCCATTGATTCATGCAAATGCCATCCATTTTTGTTTTCTCCTCCATTATTCTCGAAAAACTAATTCAGCTGGAAAAAGTTCTGTTTTGCTTCTCCAGGGAATCCAGAAAAAGTCCACCAAATTGTTTTTATATGGTCACATAAATGAAGTAATGTGAAATACTAATCTTTAAGTGCCTTATATCTCTGACCTGGGATAGGCACATGCCTCATCTCTGTATGCATGCATGCATGTATGTATGTACAATGTATGTGTATATGCATGTATATATATGTATATATTTATAACACACGTGCAGATTGGTGGGGTGTGAAGAATGAGAATTGGGACCATTATAACAGGACTGGAGTAGAAAGCTTTGGTCTGGCCAAATGATTAAAGGTCTTATTGCTGTATCTAAGTATACTAAGTATCTCTACACACCAGTAGCCATTTCATAAAATAAATAGAAAAGTTACATGCTTAAACATACAACTGTGTGTTACTTTAAAAAAAGGAAAAGAAAAAAGAAACAGCAAGCTGATGGAAAAGACAGGTATGAGCTTGGGAAGTGGTACCAGTGAAGGAAAAAGGCGAATATAGAGATAGACCTAAGCTGAAGGGTACTGTAGAAAAAAAGAATATTATTTAGGGGGGATAATTTGTGGGCAAAAAAATATTCACACTTGTGAAACCAGGGTTGACTCAGTTTTAGGTAAAGTATACATCAGGCAGTTGAAGATATACATGGGGGGGGGGGAATTAGAATCCTTCTAAATGGGTCCATCACAAGATACCTCCTCCACTCCCCATTTTGTTAGCAAACGTTGAAGTGATAAGGAAACAGCTGTCTGCAAACACATGGAGGTAGCTGACATGCAGACAGCACGTTCTCCACCAGAACTTTCCACTGCCCTTGAGAAGCTCCCAAAGCTAAACAAGCTATCTTATCATACCTCTCAGTGGTCTGATTGTGATATGATGGGAACTGGAGTTAATTGCAGGAAGCCTTACTGAAAAGTTTGCATATCAAGGGATGTGTTTTACACATTGCTTATTTCTGGGAAACATGGATTTGCTTATGTCAGGGATGTTGCCCTGGGCCTCCTTAAATTGTTATTCCATCACAATTACTTCTAACCCTTAATTATGCTAATGAGCAGGGCTATTGAGACTTGGGAAGTCAACATGTCTGGAAAGCCACTAGCTTTTGATGCCTTGCTATAATTACAACAATAGCCAAGAATCTGAATGATCCTTATTCAATTGTTTCCTCTTTCAGTACAATTCCCTAGGTTGATTTCATCTAGCCAAAGCTCTTTGGTATTGCTTCATTTGGGAGAAATGTGTTATCTAACATAACATCTTATAGCAATGGCCATTTAGCTCAGGAATGTCTACTCTGGCTGGCTGGAGTAGTCCAGAATTCAGGTACAGATCTTCCATACCTTTGCTAATCCTTAGGTGCCATGGACGGAATTTGAGAGAGTCTGCGCGTAAAGCATCTGCCGTTCCAGGGACTTATCCCCCCCCCCCCAGTATTTTATTTTATTGCTTCTGGGTTTAGCTCTGTGGTTGTGATTTGGGAATGCAAAGAATGGCATGATGGCAGCTTTTGCTTGCCTTCAAATACTTGCATAATCCACAAAACAAACAGGGCAAATGTTATTTTCATCATTACTTGTATTTCAAAGTCCTATGGCCACTGCACTAGTGATATCCTTTATGTGTCCCCGTGGCATTTCAGAAATACACACAGAAGACTTCCTTCCTCCCAGGCAAAAGGCTGGAAGTAGTTATTACTTAAGTGCATTCCACACAGAATCAATTAATTCTGAGTGTGCAATGAATCTCAGTGGCTAAGGTGGTGATAAAAAGCAGTGCTCATTGATAAGGAGTCAATGCCTTTCTAGAGTTTCTTTTTCTTTAAAAAAAAAAAGCAGTGATGTGTAGATGCGCATTTACTACAACTGAAACTAAGGATAGGAAAACAGCCTTAACTTTTGACTGCAGTCTTTCTTGCTTTCTATTATGAAAAGATTACTGGAATGGGGGATCTAGGATATAGATAGCATTGGAGGTAAGACAGGGAGGGAGGAAGAAGAGAAGTGAGTCAAACCATTACTTTAAAAAATAGTGCTTTTTATTATAAATTATTGAATGCTGTCTTTAAAGTCCCTTGAATATAAATATAAATAGATGTGCAAAGTTTTCTTCCAAGTTTAAATTTTTGGGTGGAGTCTTCAAGCATGTCTAACAGCCTTCAAGGCTGAAGGGTGGAATCTTTATAAAAGACAGAACAATTTTTTCTTAGGCAGGTCTGTAAACATTTCTTTCTGTAAAAACAAAACCTTATCTGCCCTTCTAAAACCCTGATATGCAAAAATAAGATGAAACCACAAAATTTTGGTTACAGTTTTTTACAAAAAAAAAAAAGTTAAATTAAGGAGTTCCAGGTAATTCTCTTGTTGCTACATTCTTGTACGGTTTTCAGTTACTCAGTGCAATCGAGGACCCAAACAAATCCACAACCTCTGTTATAGATGTAATGCCATTTTTTGATGAGCTAAAACTCCAAAAAGGAAGGCAAGAAATTAGCAGCCTGAGCAGAAGTCAAGGTAAAATAAACACTCAGGAGAAACACCGGCTCATGTAACATTCAGTTTGGTGTTCCAAAAAGCAATAAAGACATTTCAGAGGGTTATGTCCCTTGCCTGCATGATGGCCCAGAGAATGAATGGTGTTTTCTTGACGGTATTTCATTAATAGTCTATGGAGGATGTGGATTTCTTCTTAAGGCTTAGTCCCATGAATAAAATGTTGTGGCAACAACCTCCAAGGAAGAGACTTGGGTTGAAAGGAGATTTGTCCCTCCTGGAAGTTGCAAGAGGTAAAGATTAATAACAATAGCCGTAATAAAAAAGATTTCCCCCTTAAAACTGAGGAAAACATTTGATTTTCAGGCACTAGCTGGATTCCAGTGCGTGCATTCCTTTGTCAGAAGAATGGTTCTGGTCAAAAGTCATTAGAGGTGGTCTGGTCCAGTGTAGAGCAAACAGCTCTTTGTAAACGGTCCGTTGGTTAAGGAAGTCTGCAAACCATCCTATCATCCCCATCCTAAGCCAGAGAGAGAGTTTTGTCAAGGAGCAACAGCCTGTTCAATAGTCCAACAGCATCAGTCACTTGCACAAATCCCCCTTTGGGGATTTTATCAAGCACAAGCAACAGCAAGACAGTTTCTGTGCTGGGCAGAGGTTCCTAGGCTATTCTGTGTGCTGGGCCCCTCTGCCCCTTTCATAATCCACATGCTGGGGGGGGGGGAAAGGGTGAGTTTTGTCCTGGATTCTCCCATCTCTGTCCTTTCCTCGTCCTGCTCTTGTGCTTGTGTCACGGGCTAATCCTGCTGAAAAAGCCCCTTAGAAAGGCGCATCATACTGGTCCAAGAAGTCTTTGATGGGAGTGGGAAGTTGGGTCCTTTTCTCATAGGAATCCAAGTGCCCATTGACAGTCTTGCGACACAAATGTTGCAGGGTGGAGACACTGGAGGAGAGGGGGCGGCTCAGCACCAGCGGGATCTTCTCTCCACCTGAGTAGATATAGTAGGCACGTTTAGGGTGTGATGCCTGCCCTGGTTGTTGCTCAGGGAGGGGCATGTAGTGATGAACAAGTTTGAGAACGCAGTCAAAGCGGGGCACAGGCTGGCTGCTGTGCGGATCACTCTGGAGTGAGAAGCTACCTCCTTCACACTGGATCCGCAAGTTTTTGGTGCCTGACTCAGTCTTGACGCTCAGAGTGAAGAAATGGCGCTGGTCTGAGCTGTCACGGATGAGGAAGGTGCCGATGGGTTCAGCGCTCAGGAGCAGGTTGGCCTGACCACCTGTCACCGTGCTCCAGTAGAAGCCACTCTCCTGCAGCTTGCGCACAGCATTCACCACCAGCTGATATTCACTCTTGGAACTGAACGTCTTGAGGCGCAGGCTGGTGTCCAGCGGGTGGCTCATCCCGGCACTGGGGAACTTGCTGTGGGTGACCATGGCGCAGGGAGCCAGCTTTGCAAGTAATCTGGGCTGCTGCCAAGCGCAGCGGCTGCTAGGATGGGTACCTATGAATGGAGGGGAGAAAATGTTTAAGACAAAGAGCATCTCGATAGCCTTTTCACCCTCCTGGCCCAATTCACTGCATCTTCCCCGCCATTCATGACTGGAACTCCGACAGTATCCCCAAGATATTTCCCCAGTTTGGTCGCTGCCTCTTGGGCCAAATGCTACCTCGCGAGGGTCTCCCTCCCAGGGATGGATCCCCAGGAATAACTACTTTGCCTCCCCTCCGGCCGCACGCAACCCATCCCCCTCGCTGGCTCCGGACTCCCCACTTGGCTTTGCTTTCTCTCGCGGTGCGCTCCAGGCGCCCCGGGAGGACCCCCTGCCCGTAGCAGCCCGGGACCTGGTCGGTCGGCTATTTCGCAGAGATCGGAGCAGAGTCGGGCGTTACCTGGGGGGCGAGAAAAGAATCGCGGGGGCAATCCAAGCTGCTGGCAGAGCGCGGCTGCTGGCGAGACGGAACGAAGAGCGGTCCGCTTCAGCGCGCTTAGCTTGTCCTACTTTACAAAGCTGCCAGAGCGCCTCTCGGAGGCTTTTATAGAGCATCCGCTGGCCCCGCCTCGTGGTTCCTGGAACTCGGTTCTGCCGGGAGGGCGAGAGCGTCCCAGGCAGCCAGCCAGCCAGGCAGCGGCCAGCCCATTCCGGGCAGCGAGGCCTCCTTCCCCCTCCCCCCGCTCCCTCCCTGTCCTGGCCGCTTCTCGGCCCGCCACTTGCTCCAAGGAACCAGCGGGAAGGCTGGAGTCACGTCGCTCCCTTGGCGAGAAGACCTGCGGCCCGCGGGCGGCGGCGGCGGCGGCGGCCGCCTTTTCCCTCTAAGAGGCGATCTTTGGGGACATGTGAGCGGAGGACTTCCACGCGCGGTGCAACGCCCGGGACCGCGAAGCGGCGAGCTCTTTTTCATGCCTCTTCGCGGAAAAAAGAGCGTGGGAAAGAGCGCCCGAAAGACCTGGCGGCCAAGGACGTGAAACAAACACGCGTGTCGTATCAAGTTCCGTCATTCCTAATGTGGTTTTTATGGCTCTTCCAGTCACTCTTTGCATTTCTTCGAAAACAGCCATCTTTCCAAAGCGCTCGAGTCCCCTTCCCTTCCACCTCCGCTAGTTCCTCTTTCATATTCTGTGGTACCGATGGGTAAGATGAGAACCCGCGTGGGTGACCTACGCTAGAGGGCGCCCTTCCTGGGACGTAACAGACGTTTACTAGCATGGGTAACAAGCCAAGGGTTTCTCAGGTCACCCGAGTGGCACAATTCAACATTTCCTTTTGAGAAGTTCATGTTTGGCAAATAATCCCATTCCTGGGGGTCTTATAAATAGGGTTTTGCGATGAAGGGATTACAAAGATTTTGCCAGAACAGAAGTCTAAATTGGCATATTTGCATACGTACTGGCTAGTGGCTACTTAGAATGTCAGCAGCCCCATATATTATGTACAGGACTGCTGATGATCCCAGGAGCTACCATAGCAGGCGGGGAAGTAGGATTTGTTATGAGCTATTTGGGGCCTCTATGCATCGAAAGGGCAGGAGGAAGTCAACCTTTGTGGGATAAACCTGTAAATGCAACAAGAACTGCTTCCACGATTCACTGTGCTTTGCTAATGAAATTTTACCTAGCTCCACATGACTTCTTCCAAACCTTTCTTTTGTTCTATTGCTATTTTTAAAATAATCAAACCAAAATGGAATTAGCTGTCCAATATCCTTTGTTTGGTAGCAGTAAGGAGCCATCTACCTGGAAGGGCCCCTTGTAACTCATGAGTCTTGTGCACATTTCCCACAGCTTTTTCTTCTACCTGGAAGAAAACCTCTCCCTATTAACTCAACCCAGGTACCTACAAAGCAACCACAGAAATGTGTCAGCATTTATCAAAAGAGCTAAAACATGCATGAAGCAGCCTGGGAAACCCTCCGGTTGCATTGATGTCAGTCAAAAGGCATTTCCCAATCTCTGAGGAGATAAATGACAGAAATCTAAATATAAATGTGGAAAAGCATTTGCTTTGCAGGGGTCCCTTCCTCTCTCCAATGTCAGCATTTCGTGGGGTTTGGTTGGATGCCCTCGGACTAGGAAAAGGTTTGGCGTTTGATTGTCCGGTGCATTCTTAGTTGTTATTATTTCTCTCCCCCCCCCCCAAGGATTACGTTCATTCTATCCTTACTTGCCCTTTCCAGAGGAGCTGCAGGGAAAAACACTGGGAACCAGAAAAGCAAGAACCCCTCCCCCTTCTTTGCTTTAATTTGGTGCCTTGGGGCTCAGGGAAACAGGTCAGGTTACTGAGTGAACCAATGACTGGAGGTGCCGCAACTACAATTCTTAAGGGAAGGAATCTGTTTTGCAAGAAAACAGGAGATTGAGGAAGCCTTCCGAATAAAATTATGGGCTCCCATTGTGGCTCAACCCCTGACATTTTTTCCCCCTACTATGTGAGAAATGTGAAGTGCAGGCTGGCACAGCTCCGTAATATGGAGCAAATAGAAAGCCTTTTGTATAGTGATTGTGTAAGGCATACTTTATGCAACCCATTGTGTACTTTGCAGTTCGAGTGACATTTCCCACAATAAGCCTGTATCATGTGAGAGGCATAGACAGCACTAAATGCTCAGAAGGGATGAGTGCGCTATGAATACTGGTTGACTGAATTTTTTTTTCAGAACATTCTTGTGTGTGTGTGTGTACGTGAGTGTTTATGCACTTGCATCATGGATGTTGCTGCAGAAAATAATGACTCTTACATGAAAGATGAAACAGCAACATTTAAAGCTTTATTTAAAGAATCCATAACCCAATAAAATGACAGTATGAGATGTATGAGATCCAGATTTTCCCAATAGCATTCAGAGTAATTAAAAATGGTGCCGAAGAAGTGATTGAGATCTTTTCTGAGCAGAAGACAATCTCTCTCTCTCTCTCTCTCTCAATTGAAGCAGCCTATTTTTTTTTTCAGGGTGTTATAGGAACCTGAAAAAAGATGTTGCTGTTTTAAGCAATTGCCTCATTAAACTTAACACAACTCTTAAAAGAACCACAACTTTCTCTCCCAGGCTTTAAAAGACAAACCCCATTAATAAATAACAGAGAAATGTTAATGCTTGCAAGTGGTCCGAAGCTCTTCTTCCAAATAATTTTTGAAGAGTACACACCTCTGCTAAGGCAGTAAAAACTGTGCATAAGCGTGGTTGCGTGAGTTTGCATTGCCTATTAGTGTTAATTGAAATAGTAACAAATAGTTACTATAGAATACACGGTGCACCCTGTGTGAATATACTCAGACTCTTATTTCCATTATCATTTCTCTGTGCTCTAACTTTTCAGTGTGTTACAGCAGCTTTGGAGAGTTCAAACAGTATTTGTTTGAAAAGTAAATCGAACAAGCCATTAAGGTACTAACTTGAATCAGTTTCCACACTATACTGTATTGTCATTTCAGGAACAAAATGACTTGGCTATATATAAAAAACTTCCTTGCTGGCTGCATTCAAGGCAGTGCTTACATGTTCGTCATTATATGCTCCATAATAGCAATAGGTTGTGAACTTATTTGGTGTAGTGGTTAAAGTATATATACAGTAGGCAACTACTGTATGAGTTCTAGTCTTGCCTTAGGCACAAGAAGCAGCTGGGTATCTTGGAGCCAGTCACTGTCTCAGCCAACCCACCTTACAGGGTTTTGTGGGGGGGGGGGAGAGGAGGAGGGAGTATTAGGTATATTTGCAGCCCTCGAGTTACTGATAAAAATAATAAAGGTGGGATAAAAATCTAATAACCACAAAAGTCTTTACTAGAAATGGATCAAATAAAGAGCTAAAAGTACGTAAATGTATACATATTAAATGATTATAGTAATAGTTCTGTTTCTTATGCAAAATATTTGGCAGAAAATAAAGTGGCCCGTCTTCCCTATTTCTCAGTGCTCAATGCTGATTGCCCAAATGAGATCAATCTGCATTATTGTATGTTAGAGCTGAGCTCTTGGCAGGTCTTCCTATCATGCCTGAATGTTCCAGCCTCAGAACTCCACTGTTGGTCTCCTTTGTCTCTTTTCCCAGTGAGAGAGGATCACAGATATGGTAAGTTTGAACTTGGGAATAAGCAGTGTCTGTTGTATATGCTGCAAATACAGGGAGGGAGGGAGTTTTCCTTGCCCTACAGCAGCTGCCCATGAGCAGCCAGGAATAAACACCAGCAAGCAGTTCTGGGAAGTGAAGCTGCAAGAGCAGCTGCTCCAAAATGCAAACAATAAGATGCTGCCCGGAGTCTTTTCCTGGAGGAGAAGCAGAGGGCAGAAACCATACCAGGTGCTATTAAAGAAAGGAATGAAAGAAATCTGGTGTTTGTTTTAAATAAATGAGCCAGAGCTGGAGATGTACAGGAAGGCTGGAACCTTAATCCAAGATGGTTGCTACTAGGAGTTGATAGTACTAAAGCAGGCATATTAAATCTGGGTTACAAAAATCTAGACTACCAATGACAAAGAGATTGGGTTTTTCACATAACTCTTTGCTGCTATCTAATGGTCATCTAGATTTCTGCAGCCTAGCTCTGGTATCCTGTCTGTGGCAGATGATGTCTGAATTGCATCCCATCAGGACATTTACTGTGCAGGCTTCCAGAGTTGCTGTATGAATTCAGAAAATTAAACATCACTGTTTTAAGACCTCTGGTATAAGACAGCGTACTATATGAATTGCATCTTCTATTTTTTTAGATTAAAAGGCCAGTGCATGGAGGTGGGATAGGTGAGAAGCTGATCTTCCTCTCCGGTTCTATTTTATTTATTTTCCTGAAACTTCCACTGAAGAAACAAACCCATAGTATGATCCTGCTACCTATATCAACGGTCTGCTGTTACATGAAATGGGATGGAGTTTTGCTTAGGAAATTGAGCACAGCTGAAGTGATTTAAATGCATGAACTGCTGTCATTGCTGATCTCATTAACACTAATTTTCTCCCCAGATTGAGCTGCTTTAAAATTAAAAGTAATATAATGAAAACATATTTTTAAAGTCAGAAAATTCCGGTACAAATTATTCATATCACACCTACTTTAGCTTTTGCACATCAAATTGTGTATAGGAAATGAAGTGTTTTGTGAAGCATGCCTTCTTTTAGATATATCTGAAGAGCAGGGATTAGTGTGCCTACTACTACTTAGACAACTAACTAACTAACTAACTAACAACAGGTGCTTCCCATCACCAGTATTTCTGTCTTGAAAATAAGTCTGAAAACTCACCCGTGATTGTTTTTACTTCTGCCAAACCAGCCTTAAAATGCAGAGAACGCACGAAGAACACCATAAACCAATAATTACACCCTTTCCTCCATGCTGATCAATAGGCAAATACAGCTATTCTGCCCCCCCCCCCGGTTATTAGTAATCAGATGTTCTCAGCCCCCATTCCACAAGAGGAGATCCTATCACACAGGCTTTTTAATACATGCATTTGCAAAATGGGATGCTGGGTTACAGAAGATTATATACAAAATAAACATAACCATCACAATCCTTCAACTCCTTCCCACTCATCTGGTCACAATTCCTTCGTTGAATTTAAACACCCCTGAGTTGTGAAGAAGAAATTTTACATGTTGACTGTTTTGCAAAAACATATAGTATATTTCCCAAAGGTTTGATCCTGGTTGTATGTTGCTATGGTAGCTGGATGATTGTGGTGGGAGATAACTTACAGATAATAATACAGGAAGAGATAATTTGCAAATGTAGGAATAATAACTCCTCTGAGTCTTAAGCCAGGAGATAGAGTGAGGCAAGAGTTCCTAATAATGGGGAAAAAAGTATCATCTAGGTCAGCGGTTCTCAACCTTTGTGTGACGGCGACCCCCGTCACACGGATACCCCCCCATGCGCGGCGCCCCCCCATGCGCGGCACCTCCCCCATGCGTGACGCGGCGCCGCCCCCTGAGGGGGAAAAATGATGGATCGCGTTGTTTGGCAACCCCCGTAAAATGGTCGTTCGACCCCAAATGGGGTCACGACCCATAGGTTGAGAACCGCTGATGTAGGTCTACATTGCCACAGCAATTGAAAGAAAGAAGCCAGCTTTGCAGTGGTTGCAACTACACTATATCAGAATTGGGAGATACATCCGATAATAGCCTACCTTGAAATGGTGCAAAACATTGACACAGAGATGCTCAAAATGTCAGTTTCATGTACACATTTTACATTTTTCCTAATTCTTCCTATAAATGTTCCTGAACGAGTTTCTGCCATCACAGATATTCATTTTTAATCTACCACAAGGAATTCAATGGAAGATGTGGCATAAAGAATTGCCTTCACTTAAATTTAGAGGCAAGTCAGTCTATCCAAATACCTAACTAGGTATTAATCCTCATATTACCTTCTATCATTATTTTCATTAGGATGCCACATCTTCAGGAAGTAAGTCTCTCCCACCCTTCCCTTGACCAATGGCAGAAGATATAAAAAAAAAATCAATCCAGTCCCATTGTCGGATCTCTAGTTTAGGTTATAATCATCCATTTTTGCCATTTTTCAAGAGCTATTTCTTTTTAGCCATCTTTGCTCTTAAATTTATTTATAAGTTAGATTGGGAAGGCAGATCATTATGATAAGACACTTCTCTATTGTCATAATCATGAAGTCAAATAGGAATGAAGTTCAATTCAGGGGAGACTTTATCTTTTCTGCTGCTTTCAATTTAGGGAATGTGTTGTTCAGTGCTTTTTTTGTAAGAAAAAAGGTGCCGTAACTCATATCTTGTTAATCTTTTATTTTAAAAAATTATATATTCAGTTCTTAGCAGGACCGGTGGTTGAGAAGTAATTAGTAATTTTTTTTATTTTTAAATTTGGGGTCACACTTTTACACTAAAAATTTTTAAAAAAGATTTTCAATTCACCAACAATTTTTTAAAATAAAGAAATTATTTACCTTTTGCACGTAGTCAATCACTACACACACCCTCACGTCAGTTGTGTAATGAATCATAATGGTCGCTGCCCACAGTAAGCACTGAACGCGTGACCACACAACCAATCACAAGCCAAGCAGTGCCACAAGCCGAGCAGCGCCATCACAACCAGCACGGACGAAGTATGCATGCATCGGACTCGACACACAAGCAGCCCGCATGCACCGTTTTAATGATTTTGCCACTGACCTGCTACACTTGACAGGGCGATTCAAGTCCATGTGGACCAAACATCAAATTTTCAAAAGTTACTTTTAAAACTTGGAAAAATTCATTGAAAAAAGGTGCCGGAACGCTGTTCCGGTGCATTTTATGACAAAAAAAGCACTGGTAGATTAACAGTAGTCAATTCAATTGTACTATATACTCCATGCTAAGTCCTTAATGTATGACCTTTTCACATTCCTTTTACTCTAAAAATTCTCCTTTCTCATTCAGATGATAGAAGTGATGATGGTAGAGAGGAAAACCAAGGGAAGAATGGGGGTGAGGGAAACACTGTTTTGCTAATATGCCCTTTTTGCTACTTACCATAGCACAAGTTACACTGGATTCCTTACAAGTTACACTGGATTCCTTATTTTGAAACCATTTGCGGAAGGCATACTAATACCATATTTTCAAACAGGAGTTAGATATTTTATGATATTGAGTACTAACCAGCAATTATAATAGCACAAATACTGCAAGGAAGACAATTACAGATATAATATACAAATAAAAAGATTCAGGATTCAGCCAGCCCTTTGGAAATCCAGAGTGGAATTTTCCTTAAGTATCGTCCTGCTTTACAACTATCTTAGATGTATCTACATTCAGACAAAAAACTTCCAAAAGTGACACTATTTTTTTTTAAATAGTCAAACATCATTATCATTTGGATACACTTACAATTTTCAGAGACCTGGAAAGCCACACCATTAGTTAAAGGGAAATCCGTTCCGATACCAAGAGGGCTGACATGTGGCGCTAAGCTCAAAATAGACATATTGTATACAGGTAGTTCTTGACTTATGATCATAATTGGGACCAGAATTTCCATTGCTAGTCAAGGCGGTTGTTAAATGAGTGGTGCCCAATTTTACAACTTTTTTTTTTTTACTACGGTTGTTAAGTGATTCTGGCTCCCCCCATTGACTTTTATTGTTGGAAGGTGGCAAAAGGCCATGACCTGGGATCATGCAACCTTCATAAATACATGCCAGTTGCCAAGGGTTCAAACTTGATCACATGACTGTGGGGAGGCTGGTCTTAAATCACTTTTTTTCAGTGCCACCGTAACTTTGAACGGTGACTAAATGAATGGTTTTAAGTTGAGGATTACCCATAATGACTTATGTCACAATGCGTGACTTCAGCCACAGAATTTTATTCAGATTTGAAAAACTTAAAGGACAATATTTGTATTCAGAACAACCCATGGCATAATTCCCATGGCACTTCTAGCAACACTCCATTCATTTTGGCAGGGTTATTTATCAGCTGCATCTTAGTCAGATGTACCACTTTGTGCTATTCTGGACTGCTACAGCAGCAGAACTTTAGTTGTTGTTATTAGTTGTGAAGTCGTGTCCGACCCATCGCAACCCCATGGACAACGTTCCTCCAGGCCTTCCTGTCCTCTACTATCTTCTGGAGTCCATTTAAGCTCACGCCTACTGCTTCAGTGACTCCATCCAGCCACCTCATTCTCTGTCGTCCCCTTTTCCTATTGCCCACAATCTTTCCCAGCATTAGAGAAGGAAGGACTCACTGGAGAAGAACTTTAGTAATGCTCTGGAAAGGGCTGAAGAAGGATGACGTTTTTTGGTAGGGATGTAATTGGCATGGTGGAAAGAGTGCCTGAGTTAGATTTAGATGTGCATAATTAAGAGTTCTGGTGTGATGTACTATTAAGCAACTCCGAAAGTTAGACATGAGTACTAATGCTGGAGTGGTTGTTTTGAAGAAAGGCTTCATTCTAAGGGCATCCCTTTAGATGTTGGAGTGTGAAGCACATCCAGGAGCACATTGGGAATGGAAAGAAAAGAAAGCCCAATTCCAGAGCAGCTTCCACCAATCAGCCATAGTACAGTTTCGTCGAGAAACCACCTCTAAGGCTTATTTTATTTATTTACTTAATTTATATCCCACCATTATTATTTCCTATAAACAAATCAAGGCTGCAAACATATCTAATATTCTGCCTTCCTCCTGTTTATTCTTATAGCCCTTCTTAAGCTTCAAAATCCAACGGGAGGAAGCAGAGAAATGTACTATCCGTGCTTTGTAGCAAGAGCAAGATTTTGTTCCAAAAATTCAAGCTGGAGGCTTGGAAACCAAATTATTTCAAAAGTCCACACAGTCAACATCCTCCCACCTCTGCCTTTATAGCTAAGCTGTGTTTATTGGGCAAGGCTCTTGTCCCATAGTACATGTTAGTCGGTTCACAGTTTACCAAATAGAACGCTTTGGACACAATGAAGCATGCATTGTTTTCCCCTTATTGTTCAATGGAGCTAGCCTTTTGCCATGTTCATGGTTTTTCAAATGAAGGGGAACAGGCCTAAGGAGATATTTCTTATAACATCAGAGTACAGTAGAGGACACTCAAAAGACAAATGCAAAGGGAGGAGCAAAGAAATGCTTGACTTAAATAAATGATTATCGCAGATGGGCAAAAAGACTATTAGAATATAAATTATACATTTTTTCAATATGTCAGGTAAAGTCACTTTTTCAGTAGTTTTCCTAAAACATAAGACTAAAACACAACGTTAACCGCCTTAAGATATGTAGTGCTTAGATGTTCTAACTTAAATATGATTACGTTACGTTTTGGGGGGGAAAACACACTTGTATTGTTATGCTATTTTATTTTTCATGAAGTAACCTGTGCGAAGAACAGCTGCCTCTATTATCATAGGTCAAGTTAACTGTCTCTCTTATAGGCCAGACCCGTTCATGCTAGCAAAATTTGGTGACAACATGACATTATTTGGCCATGAAAAATTCAAATTCAATGTTTGAGTTTACACAATATACAAAACCAAACTCATGCAAACCTAGCTATGATTTAGCACAAGCTATTAGCCTAGTTAATATATCTATTTTTTAGATAATAGCTATCACATCTTGAGGCAACTTCACAGGTTTACTATGTTTAAAGAATTGGCTCATTTGTTTTGCAACTTTCCTCATTTATTGGATTATGTCACATTCCATTATTATGAAACAGGGAGAAACAATAAACATTCTTGTTCCACATTGTATTTAAGTCCTTCATTATATTTCCTTTCCTTGCCTTTTTTCTAAGCTAATTCTCTCTCAACAGTTGTTAGTTATTTCACAAAAATCCAACCCTATAGTTGTTCTGTTTTTCTATACTTTTTCCAACTGAACAATTGACTATCCTAATCAAGCCCTGCATGTCTTTTTTACGTGGAGGTGCCATTTTCCTTCCTGCCAACTTAGACCAAGCATTTATACTCAGGAGGATTTTAAACTTTTTGACTTTCTTGTCAAAAAGCATGTGTTTTCATAAAAAGCATTATGTGTTGCCTTTTAGGAATAACTTCATAAAGATGAAGTTTGACGCTACTTGTATGCCCTTTGCCTCAGGAACCCCACTATGTGATGCTGAGAAATTGCAAGCAAAGCATGTGTTTTCATAAAAAGCATTATGTGTCGCTTTTTAAGGATAACTTCATAAATAAAATATGAGGAGCCAAATATAGTTTCATAAAGTTTTTACTTGTTTTTCTATTTTGACACAGTTCTAACATAAACTACTGTTAAGGACTTGCCAAGAGGGAAATGATAAGGAATGTTAATCCCCCCCCAAAGGTTCAGTATCTATTCCAGCTGTGCTCACCTCTGCTTCTGAGACTGAGACATGTATGTGCAGCATACTCAGCCAATTGGAGAATGCATATTCTGCCACCAAAACATATACCAGCTGGAAGTCTGTTTTGCCACAGAAGTGACAGTTTGTTTTCCTGGAAAAACAAAATCCTTGATTTGTTCTCCTCTAGGGAAAGCTGGAATTTTTGTGAGGCAAAGCTTTGTAGTAAAAAGACCCCCATCCAACCACAGGAGGGGGGGGGGACAGTTAACTGATATGAGAGTGCAGCCTGGCTTCCTGATTGGAATGTTTCTTGAGGGAATGACTTTGAACCATATTAAGGAGATCTTAGAGGAGCAGGTTATTAACTTTGCTTTTTCCTTAGCTAACTTGTGGATTCAACTGAAAGAGAGAGAGCGCTAAACTAAGTAAATACATTTGTTTACTATCTTCCATTTTAAGGAGTCTTTTGGTCAGATTGCTTGTTAAACTAAATAACTGTTCTTGTCTTTTATGGTCTTCTATGAGGAGGAAGTTCCTCATGTTTAACCCCAGATCATGGTACTTTAAAAGAAAATATTTAAAAATCAATACTTTTAATATAAAAGAGAAATTTTGCTTTTAAAGTGTTTAGATTTAAGAAATATATTGTAGACAGCAATGCTAATTTGTGTTATTACTTTAAAAAAATTCTATTCTGGAGAAAGAAATGAAAACATCAAAACTGTTTTGCACACATTCTTAACCTGCATTCAGGCTGAATGGAAAGTTCTCCCAATTGCATTTTAATGCCCAGCTGCCAGATGTGAAAGCCACAATGACAAAATGAAAGGACGTGTTCCTTAAAAAGAACGTCACTGGTTTTTTTCAATTGCCTATGGGCGTACAGCAGACAGATATTTTGAGAATGAAGGGCATTTGGGAATTTTCAATGGGTTTGCCATAGGGTGAATTATAGATATTCTGCCCATAACACTCCTAAGTCAGGATTTCCTGCCTTTGTTTGATCTGATAGGGGACAGAGACATTAAAGTCCCAAGCTCAGAAATTGAGAAGAAAGAAGATCTGATTTCAGCAGGAAAAAAAAACTTTGACTAGCACTCTACAAAAGATCTAATTTGTTTGAGAAGTGATTTGAAGATTAGTAAATTTCAAAGGCTCTGATAGCTGTTGGAGACTGTGGGTGAAACTTTTCTTTCGGAAAGTAAAAGGTTTTCTATTGCTCAGTGCTGGGAAAGCAGCTGAAGTTCTCTAAATAACTATTGAACTATTTGAAAATACAGTAAACGGAAACTCAAGCTGCTGCACAGTACAATCTATCTGGCTGCTATAGCTGTGTTTGAAAGTTGGGATCCTGAGATTGCTTATGTAGAAGGAAGTTCCATAGAATCCTTTGGAACATATGGAGTCCCTGGTACTCTCTGAGCTTGCTTGTTTGCTTGCAGATGTTTCATTACCTGACTAGGTAACATCATCAGTGCTAGCGAGTGTGGGGTTTGTTCCCTATTTATAAACAGTAGCTTGCCCTTCATGTTTTGCTGGGGTGCATGTGGTTTTTCTCCTTGTTTTCTGCTTGATTGTTTAAGGGGATTAATCCCTGCTTATATGGATGTTGGCTGATGGAGAAGATATGTCCTGATCTTTTTGTTTCCCTCTTAGCTTTTTTGTCTCTTTTGAATGATAGATAAATATGGTTTATTTCTATGTATCTGTTGATGGCTGATTTCTCTGAATGCCAAACTTCCCTAGCACTTTTGGAATTAGTTTGGTTTAGAATGCTCACATTTCCCAGTTGAACTACACTGTCCATGTGTAGTGAGATTAAGAAGTGTTTTCTACCTGCGTGTCCTTATTACACAGGTGGCGGCTATTACAGTCCTTACACTGTATGTCTTAGAATAGATGACTCCTGTTTTTCTTATTGGGCTACTTTAATATATTGGAACATATACATGAAGACACCTGCATAGGATCAACCAAGAGGAACATAAGTGCATGTTAATTAAAGCCATTTCTGGTTCTCAATCTATTTGCATAGCAGAGAACAGTAAGTATAATTTCAATAGGGTTTAAGTGCTTTAATTTTTCTTTCTTTGTCTCTGACTGAATAGACTAAAGAAAGAAAAAACCATGTGCCTTGAATTTCATTTTCTTAATTTACCTCCTGGCTCATTATCTCCAGAGTTCAGAAGCCTACTTAAGAGGAAGAGGCTTGGTGACCCTGTTAATTGCCTGCATGGTGACGGCAGAAGCAACAGCAGTTTTCTACAGTAACAGGGTTGGGCTACCCAGAAGCAAAAGGAGAAGCTAACAAAGGTCATTGGAATCTTGGAAGATGTCATCATTAGAAAAAGGTGTAGGGGAAAGAGAGGGAACAGGAATAGTCTCTTTGTTACAATGGCTGAAGATTTCTGGGAGGAAGGAGGTAGTGGTACTGATTGCCATAGTAGCAGGTACTATGCAGGGGAAAACTACATGGGCATCCTGGGCCTGCTGCTTCCTCTGCATTAGGATGAATATTGTCCAGAAATCTCTCAGAACCTGAGAACTGGTGGTGCAGCCCTATTTCTGTACAGGTGGTGTTTTTAATAAAACACGAAACATCAGTTCTCATGAACAAAACAGAACTGGTGAGATACCACCCTTAGTGGGATGGATGGAAAAAAGAATATGTACTTAGGTGCACTATTGCTTTTTACAACAAATGAATAACCAGTCCTATGCTTGAATAAGGGCCACTATATTTAATAGATCTAATTTCCAGTAAGCACAGGGAGAACTAACATTTAATTGGTCTTACCTGAATGATTACAGTTCTCTTCCCATTTATTGGGAAGAAGCTGAATATAACTTGGATTACAGGTAGCCCTCTGGTTATAATGGCAACTAGGTCCAGAATTTCTATTGCTAAGTGAAGTGGTAATATGATGTCATATGACCACATCATTTAATGATGGCACTCTTGTAGTCCTGGTTGCTATTAAAACCCCAGGACTGCACAGGACATTAAAGAGGCAAGAATCCCAGGCTAGCAGGATGCCATGGGCAGGCATTCCAGAGGCAAAAAAGCTGTGGGAGCAGGAGCAATTTCCTGCTGGTTTCCCCACTGACTTTCCTTGTGGGAAGCCTGCAGAGAACATCAGAAATTGTGATCATGTGACTGTGACTTGCTGCAATGTAATCAGCTGATCACCAAGTGGCTGGATTGTCATCACATGACTTAGGGATGTTATAACAGCTGCAACTTTGTGGATCACTCGTAAGTTCCTCTCATTCAGAGCTGTTGTAACTTTGACTGGTTGCTAAATGAAAGGTTGTAACTTGAAGACTAGTAGTTCCAAAAGCATGCAATATGCTTTTCATCATTTTTTTGGGTCATCAGTCTAATAGACAAACAATGGCAACATGCCTTGCCATAACCTTCCAATTTAGAATTGCCAATTCATAAATTGTGGAGATATTGCTTCTGTTTAATACTTCCACAGCAATGGAAGAGGATAGTACAGGGGTTTGTGGTTCTCATAAGCGTTTAAGTAATTCTGACCTATTTTAATTTCTTAATGCTCAACACCAAGATTAAATGCGATTCCTATCTTCCCATTCATTATGCTTACTGGAGCTGATTGACATTATTCAACATGATAAAACACAACTTGGGTTTCTATCACTTCTATGTTCTATGCATTTTTAAGAATAAGCACAATTAAGTGGGAATGTCTAATTATGAATTAAAAAAACTTTTTAGTCTATAATTTTGTTTTTCCTATCCTGTTTAAATCAGTGAACATAGTGCTGTAAAACAAATATAGAAATATGTACTTAAAAATCTCTGAAATCATGTTTACAGTATGTGTGTAATATACTGGAAAAAAAACCCTAAGCCATTTTGCTTAGTTTTCAATTCCCTCAACTCAGCATCTGTAATAATACTCAGATAGGCTCTTAAAAATGTACAGTGCAGTACAGCACAACCCTAGACATTTTTCAGGGCCAAATTTCATTATACAGGTAGTCCTCGACTTATTGTACTCAATTTTTGAACTGTAAAAATCCGGATAATTCTTATCTCCCAATTTCTGCAATTCAAGTAAAGTAAATTTCAGTTGCCCCTTGGTTAGTTGCAGAGATACGGGCTTAAAATGAACGCCAATTCCAGCATGTGTTAGGAGTCACTGCTTATCTTTTCTCCGGGAATTCAAGGAGACTGTGTCAAAGATGTTTGGCTGAGAGGGAGTGAATGAGTGAAAAGGTGGGTGACTGGAGGATCTCTACTGCTATCTACCTCGGCATCTAATCCACAGTATTAGTAGTGCTACTACTCCATAGCTGTATGATGAAACCCAACACTTCGGCGTTCTCTGTCTTCGCCGTTATCTCAGCCTTCCATCTCCACGACCGGAAGCGGAACCGGCGGAGCTTCAACACCCGGAAACAGAAAGTAGCCAGGTTTCCATGGCGGCGGCGGCGGCGGTAGTTGCAGCGGCTCCCGCGCTCTGGCGGCGGTTGCTGGATTGTTTGCCTCGCGGGAGGCCGTCTCTGGCGGCGTTTTTCGGCAGGCTCTCGGGTCGCCTGAGTCGAGGCCATGAAAGCAGCGCTCGCAGGTGAGGAGGAGCTGCTAAAGCCTACGCGGGAGAGCGCTGGATCTTCGCGGGTCTGCGGTCAACTCTCGAGAAGTCTCCCTTTTCGCACGCTATTCATAATTCACCTGGGGTTGGGGGCGTTGCTAGTAGTAATAAATGGGATGTCCAGGGTTGGGCCGAGTCGGGAGAAATGCACGTGGGAACCGATACAATTGGAAATCTGCAATGGGCATCGCGTTCTCAAAGGGTGTAGGATTGCAGCGTCTCCGATCCCTAACGTGGGTTCTGCTGCTGTTGTAGTAGAAGTTGCAATTCTGCCCTTTGAGGCATTCTAGATGAAATTGATCTGAAGCAGCCATAGAATTGGAATTGATCGGCAGGAGAAACGATTATTTTGTGTGAGAGGAGAATAAAGACTTGATTTCCAAACAGATTTATTCAAATGCTTTCTTGTATTTTACTGATCCAAGCTAAGAATAAGGAGGAATTTTCTGACAGAGCAATTAATCGGTGGAATGGTTTGCCTTCAGAAATTATAGGTGCCCCATCGCTGGATACTTTTAACAAGAGATTGGACAGCCATTGGTCTAAAATGGTATAGGGCACTGATGGCGAACCTTTTAGAGACTGAGTGCCCAAACTGCAACCCAAAACCCACGTATGCATCGTTGGGAGCCGGGTGGGCATGGCCCATCAGATGGACGTGGCTGCAGGGGTAACGGCAGAATGGGTGGGACTAAAAAGTTCAATCAATCAATTCCAACTTTGCGAGATCTTTTTTTTCCCGCGAGAAGTTGAAATTGACTGATTGATTGAACCTTTTTTTTTTTGCACATCGTGGTGGAGGCCTAAAGCGAAAAGATTTTATAAAACCCAGCTGAAGGCCTAGGACTGGGGCAACGGCGTGCATGCCCACAAAGAGGGCTCTGAGTGCCGCCTCTGGCACCCATGCCATAGGTTCACCACCACTGGTATAGGATCTCCTACTTGAGGAGGGCTTTGGACTAGAAGAGCTGCAAGGTTCTTTCCAACTCTGTTATTTTGACATACAAAGTCTGCATTGGGGGGAGAGGGGAGATCTTACAATACACTGAACCGTTAACTCATTACCAGGATTGGTTTGCTTAATATGCTGTGCTAAAATGTTGTTGCCCAGTTTGTGCAATTCTTGGCTGATTTTTTTGTGGAATCCTCTCCAATATGACTTTTGAAAACTGATGGCCTCATTTCCTTCACAATGAGGAGGGGAAGCACAAATGTAGTGTAAAGCCTACTATTGGAATAACACAGATAAAAAGACAACTGTCTGTAATCATCCCATCTCCATTTTTTTTATTTGATTCAGGTTTTCCTTGTACAACTTTAGATATTTTAAAAAGCATTTTTTCTTAGAAATATGTTATTTTGATTCTTCTTTTGACTCTTTATTACTATATGAGCCGAGATGGCGCAGCAGTTAGGGTGCAGTACTGCAGGCCATTTTAGCTGACTGTGTTCAGCAGGTCAGCGGTTCAAATCTCACTGGCTCAAGGTTGACTCAGCCTTCCATCCTTCCGAGGTAGGTAAAATGAGGACCCAGATTGTTGGGGGCAATGTAAATATATATATACATTGCTTACTGGTGTACACCGCTTAGAGAGTGCTTGCACTTAAAGCGGTATATAAGTCTCATAACTAAATAAATAAATAAACTGAGGTAAATTGGTCAAATTATTAGTAATTTGGGTTCCAAATATAGTCAGTTTTTGATAAATAATACTTGCTATATTAATTTGCTACAGTTCCAAGCTTTAATATTCTGAGTGTGTTCCATACTTAAATGTTTCCATTTAACTTCTGTAATGTAGAAAATGTTTTATGAAAAGATCCAGTGTCTTCCTTTGTATGAACTCAAGGAAAAGTATAGCAAGAAAATGCTGAAGATATGCCTGAAAGAGATGGGGGTTTGCTACCTCCTCTAAGTCTCAAAAAGTAAACTTGGACATTCCAGGAAAATTAAAAAGAAATCAATCCATGTTGGTTCTGCACTAGAAAAGCAACTCCTAGAACAGTGGTTCTCAACCTTTTTAATGCCGCGACCCCCAACCGGTCGTAAGTCGAGGACTACTCAACCAGTCGTAAGTGAGGACTACTCAACTGGTGCAGCACCGTTTGCAGAATGGGACTTTTGGCGGGCTCAGCAGGGCAGAGACAGCCTGGACAATTCCTATTGGCTTTCAAAAGCCAATAGAATAAAAGGGAGTAGCACAGCTAAGGAAAAGGGGAAAAAAATGGCGGACTGCGTTGTTTGGCGACCCCCGTGAAATGGTCGTTCGACCCCAAATGGGTTCCCGACCCACAGGTTGAGAACCACTGTCCTAGAAGCTTATAGCCAGAATACGCAAACAGAAAATTAATGTACACTAGGAGTGTTGGTAGGTAAGGCAGGGAGGAAAAATTATTGTGAGCTCCAGAATACATGCAGTGATTGTCTTTCTCTCTACAGAGGACATAAACAGCAACTGCTGCAAATGCAAGCTTTTTTTTCTTTAAGGAGCATGAGAGAGTTGCTACATTGTATTGCATTAAGAAAGATGATGGGTTCCCAGACAGGAGAATTGAAGTTTTCCAGGAGAGGCAGACAAATAGAGAGAAGACAAAATAATGGGGGGGGGGGAGGAGGGGAGAGATCCTTTGACAGGCAAATGTATGGAAATTGTGACCCCCAAAAGCAAAAGATTCAGGAGGCACTTAGTGCCAGTTAAACTAAGAGCTGGTACTATACTAAACTGTCCCTCTAGAGCAGGGGTAGGCAACCTTGGCTCTTTTATGACTTCTGGACTTCAACTCCCAGAATTCCTGAGCCAGCCAATTCTCTGAGTTGAAGCCCACAAGTCATAAAAGAGCCAAGGTTGCCTACCCCTGCTCTAGAGGAACTTTGATAGCCACCTGGACAAACCAGGTCAAAAACATTGTAGGAGACACTGGGCCTCCTATTGATCAAAGAAACCCAATAACTGTTTTGAGAAAGAAGAGGCATGTCATGGTATTGCCTGATTGTTTGATATGGAGAAACCGTATGCAGACTTGCTGTGATGTTGTGTGAGGAGTGCTAATTCCCAGGTAACTATATACAGAACATGACGAAATCACCAAGATTACCCAAATCCACTAAAAACTACCATATTGTTTCTTTTTAGTTCATGTGGAGACAATGAAAAACCCAGGTATAGTTGACTCTTTGGAGAATAGAATAGGATAGGATAGGATAGGATAGGATAGGATAGGATAGGATAGGATAGGATAGAATAGAATATATAGAAAATAGAATAGAATAGAAAATACAATAGAGAATAGAATAGAATAGAATAGAATAGAATAGAATAGAATAGAATAGAATAGACCTTGGAGATCTTCTAGTCCAACCTCCTGCTCAAGCAGGAGAACCTATACCATTTCAGACAAGTGACTGTCCATTCTCTTCTTAAAAACCTCCAGTGATGGAGCGCCCATGATTTCTGGGGGCAAGGTGTTCCACTGGTTAATTGTCCTCAGTATTAGGAAGTTTCTCCTTAATTCCAGGTTGCTTCTCTCTTTGACTAGTTTCCAGCCATTGTTTGTTGTTTTGCCCCCTGGTGCTTTGGAGAATAATTTGACCCCCTCTTCTTTCTGGCAGCCCCTCAAATACTGGAATACTGCTATCATGTCACCCCTATTTCTTCTTTTGTTTAGACTGGCCAAACCCGAGTCCTGCAGCTGTTCTTTGTATGTTTTAATCTCCAGGTCTTTGATCATCTTAGTTGTTCTTCTCTGTACCCTGTCCAAAGTCTCAACATCTTTTTTGTAGTATGGTGACCAAAATTGGTTGTGGTATTCCAAGTGTGGTTTCACTAGGGTTTTATAAAACGGTACTAATACTTCACGTGATCTTGATTCTATGCCTCTGTTTATACAACCCAGGATTGAATTAGCTTTTTTGGCTGCTGCTGCACACTGCAGGCTCATAGTCAAGTGATTGTCTACTAGGACTCCAAGGTCCCTTTCACAGTTGCTGTTTTTGAGCCAGGTCTTGTCTAATCTGTATTTAAACCTTTTATTTTTCCTGCCTAAATGTAAAACTTTGCTTTTCTCCACATTAAAACTCATTTTGTTTGATAGGGCCCATTGTTCAAATTTGTCAAGATCTTTTTGGATCCTGAGCTATTGGCTATTCGTGGGTATTGGCTATTCCTGCCAGTTTAGTGTCATCTGCAAATTTGATGAGTTCCCCTTCTATTCCCTCATCTAAGTCATTAATGAAGATATTGAAGAGTACTGGGCCTAAGACAGAGACTTGTGATACCCCCACTGCTTTCTTCTCTCCATGCAGATGTAATACTGTTGAGGACTACTCACTGAGTACAGTTTGTCAGCCAGCTACAAATCCATCTGGTGGTGATGTTGTCTGTTCCACCTATTTGTAGTTTACCAAGCAGTAGATTGTGGTCTACTTTGTGAAATGCCTTACTGAAATCTAAGTATACTATGTCCACAGCATTTCGCTGGTCTACTAATTTAGTCACTTTATCAAAGAATGAAATAAGATTGGTTTGGCATGATCTGTTTTTGACAAACCCATGCTGGCTACCAGTTATAACTTGTTTGCTTCTAGTTGTTTGCAGATCTGTTTTTTGATTATCTTTTCCTGGATCTTCCCAGGTGTTGATATTAGACTGATTGGTCTGTAGTTTCCTGGGTCTGTTTTTTTCCCCTTTCTTGGAGATGGGAACCACATCAACCCTTTTCCAATCCTCAGGTACTTCCCCTCCTCAGGTACTTCCCTGGTGCCCCAGGACTTTTGAAAGATATGGTGCAATGGTTCTGAGATAACATCTGCCAGCTCCTTCAGAACTCTGAGATGTAATCTGTCGGGTCCTGGTGATTTATATTCGTCAAGGTCGGATAGGTGTTCTTTTTCCATTTTCTTGCTTTCCAAAGCTGTAGAATTGGGGTCTCCAATCCCTGCTCCACTGACTGGTACTGGTCTGTGGCCCATTGGAAATCGGACCGTACAAGTGTGTGTGTGGGGTGACCGTACAAATTTTATTTGCACATGCGCAGGATTAGGTTGTGTGCACAAAACCATCCCCTCCCCCTTGCCATCACCGCCAGTCTATGGAGCTCAAAAGGTTGGTGACTGTTGCTGTAGAGGTTTTTTCAGGCTAAAACTCAAAATTAAATATCAAAAATAGCAAAAAGGTTTTTTTTTTAAAAGCTTTTGTTGAAAATAAAAGGAAAGACAAGGATGGTCTATTGTAGGTCCACATCAGCCCTATCAAGTAGAAGAGACTCAGGATCATGCAGATCTTTTTTTTTATTAGAACCACTATAGGAATAGTGGACCATAAGAAAGGCTGAGCGCAAAATAATTGAGGCCTTTGAACTCTGGTGCTGGAGAAGACTCCTGCGAGTCCCCTGGACTGCAAGGCGTTCAAACCGGTCAGTCCTAGAAGAGATCAACCCCGACTGCTCTTTAGAAGGCCAGATCCTGAAGTTGAAACTCAAATACCTTGGCCACCTAATGAGAAGGAAGGATTCACTGGAGAAGAGCCTAATGCTGGGAAAGATTGAGGGCAATAGAAGAAGGGGACGACAGAATGAGATGGCTGGATGGAGTCACTGAAGCAGTAGGTGTGAATTTAAATGGACTCCAGAAGATGGTAGAGGACAGGAAGACCTGGAGGAATGTTGTCCATGGGGTCGCGATGGGTCGGACACGACTTCGCAATTAACAACAACAACAACATAGGAATAGAATCTTACAAATCTGAATATGTTATCTTTCTTCTCACTTTTGTTTTCATGAGAATAGGGACTGAGGGGGCGCTGTCATATTAAGCTTGTCGGAGGCACTTTCACAATTTCTTCTTTGGCTTGGGCTCAGTTTTTCTTTATCTGATTGTTATCCTGGTGGTAAATTTTCCCTCTGTCCTTCAAGGCCATCCTCTTTATCCACTAGTCCATTGCAAGGTGAAAGTGATAAGCTGTTAATTGGTGATTGTGAAGGCAAAAGTTCTTCTGTTTTATGTTTATCTTCTCTCACAAGAGAGATGGAACTCTTGTTGGTCATACCACTGGGGGAATGAGGGAACTGAGCTAAAGATGGACAAGTGGAAGTTAAGGTAATATTTAAACATAAAGAATTCCCTGTCCAGTCATCTCTGACTCTAGGGAACATGCTCATCTCCATATCTTAGCTGAGGGAGGCAGTGTTGTCCGAAGACAATTTTTGTGGTCATGTGGCCAGTATGGCTATACGCCAGAGGTGCATGGAATGATGTTACCTTCCCACCAAAGTGGTGCCTATTTATCTATTTGCATTTGCATGCTTTTGAACTGCTAGATGGGCAGGACCTGGGGTTGGTAATGTGAGTTCACCCTGTTGCACAACACTTGGGTGTCGAACCCGGCTTTCCAGTTCATAGGCTCAACATCTTTAACCGCTGAGCCATTGCGCCCCCAATATAATACTTAATCCTTATCAAGAGGGGGAAGGAGGGTGTAGAGAACTACAGACCTGTCAGTTTGACATTTATACTAGGCAAGAACAGGTTATCAAGCAGCATGTCTGTGTGTATTTTATAAGCTTATTATCAATAAGGTACCAGCATGGGTGTGTCATAAACAGTTCATGCTAATCTAACTTTATCTCTTTGATTTATAGAGTTATTAATAATAATAACAGAATAATAACAGAATGTCAGAGTTGGAAGGGACCTTGGAGGTTTTCTAGTCCAAACCCCTGCTCAGGCAGGAAACCCTATACCATTTCAGACAAATGGTTGTCCACTCTCTACTTAAAAACTTCCAGTGTTGGAGCATTCAAAACTTCTGGAGACAAGTTGTTCCACCGGTTAATTGTTCTGTCAGGAAATTTCTCCTTAGTTCCAGATTGCTTGTTTCCTTTAGTAGTTTCCATCCATTGCTTCTTGTCCTGCGTTCAGGTGTCTTAGAGAATAGGTTGACTCCCTCTTCTTTGTGGCAACCCCTTAGAGATTGGAACACTACTATCATGTCACCCTTAGTTCTTCTTTTAAATAAACTAGACATACCCAATTCCAGCAATTGTTCTTTATATGTTTTAGCCTCCAGTCCCCTAATCATCTTTGTTGTTCTTCTCTGTACTCTTTCTAGAGTCTCAACATCTTTTTTACGCTGTGGCAACCAAAACTGGATGCAATATTCCAGAAGTCTTACCAAGGCATTGTAAAGTCATATTAACACTTCATGTGATCTTGATTCTATACCTCTGTTAATGCAGACTAGGTCTGCGTTGGCTTTTTTGGCAACTACAGCACATCACTGGCTCATATTTAAGTGATTGTCCACTAGGACTCCAAGATCCCTCTCACAATTACTATTATTCAGCCAGGTATTAGCAAAGTGTAGTTGGATCTCAGCAAAGTCTTTGACAGAATGATTCATATTTTTGCTTAATAAAATGGTACAATATGGGCTAGAATGATATTCTTGGTAGATGGGTTCACATCATGAATGGCTCCACAGCCTTGGACAGAAGTGTAGAACAGGGCTTTTCAACCTTTTCACCAATTGTACCACTTTTAGGATATGGCAGTATTCGAGTACCACCTAGCAAGGTGTCAAAAACTTGATGATCCCCCCCCCCAAAAAACACCAAACCTGTTCAAAGTTGCAATTGCACTGAAATGACTTATGACCATTTTTCACACTTATGACCATTGCAGCATGCCCAGGGTCATGTGATTTATATTTGGATGCTTGGCAATTGATTCATATTTATGATGGTCACAGTGTCCCAGGGTCATGTGATCCCCTTTTGCAACCTTTTGACAAGCAAAGTCAATGGCAGGGCTGCTGGTGGCCAAGTGTTAAGGCGGGACTTACTTCCCTGCCTCCCACTTTCTCATGCCCACCTCCTTCTGAAGGAAGAATTTGAAATCCCCCCCCCCATATTTTCTCTCTTCCATATATTCATCAAACTAGGAAAAGCCTCCAGAGACAGAAAAGACAAACTGCTGAATGAACTAGCTTAAAAAGGCACACTCCCCTTTAAGAATTAGCTACTGGCTAGAAAGCAAAGTTAAGGAGCGCAGCCGGCACTTAAAAAAAAAATGTAGTAAGTATTGGTTGTCGGCTAAGACAGTCTCCCCAAATGGCTCCATTCATAAGTAAAGGAATGCTACAGGCAAAATCCATTCAGGAGAAAAATACTTCAAAATCCCTTGCAGCAAAACTTATAGCTAACAATAGCAGAGCAATAGAAGCTAACACGAGACATCAGCCATCAGCCAAATAGAAATTGCCAAACACTCCTTAAGAACACAAAGCCCACATTGCACAATCCCAGAACTTCAAAGTCACAAAAGCACATAAGAATCCTACTCTCCATCTCCCTCCCTCCCCTGTGCCTCACCTCCAGCCATTGCTGCCTTTTTCCATTCCTCGTGGAGGGTGACCCCTCCCCTGCTGCATTTCTTGCCTGTTTGCTGCTGCCAGCACAGGCGGCTGCCACAGCACTTGTAGATTGGCTCATGGCCGGCCATCTTGATCTTCTCTCCTCTCCCACCCTCCTCCTCCTCCTCTCCCTTCGGTGCAGCTAGAGCTGACTCCTGCTCCTCCCAAGGCTGCTGGTTTTTTTCTCTCTCCCTTTCCCGCCCAAACTGCCTCCATTTATACTATAGCCTCTCCTGTCTCTGGCCCCCTCCTTCTCCTTTCTCAGCCACTATGTAGCTCCAGAGGACTCTCTTACAGTAAGTCCTTGCCTGCGCTGGCTCTTTCCCTCCCCCACTACACTTAGCTAGGCAGGGCTGCGTACCACCTGCCACTCATTAATGTACCACAGGTGGTACGCGTACCACCGGTCGAAAAGCCCTGGTGTAGAGTGCTATTGTGCTGTATCCTGGGCCCTGTGCTATTCAACATTTTTATCAGTGATTGGATGAAACAGTTGAAGGGCCACTTGTAAAGTTTGCAGATGATGCAAAATTAGAAGTGGTGGCTAGTACTTTAGATACTGGTAAGAGAGAGAAGGTTCCAAAAGACTTAGACAAGAACAATGAATAGCTTGGAATTTGAGAGGGGAGATATGTAAGGCTCAAGTATTAGATGTGGGAAACCTGGCTTGGCAGTAATACACACAAACAGGATCTGTCTATCCTTGTTGGTCATGGAGACAGGCTGTCACATGAAGTGGTAAACTCTCCTTTGCTAGAGGTCTTCAGAGAACTATATCATCTGTCAGTGCTAGTGAATTCTGCACTGAGTAAGGACAAAGGGTTGTGCTAAATGACCTTTCAAGATATCTTTTAACTCTATATTCCATGATTTTTGAAAGCTGGTTTTTTAAAAATTCCCATTTAGTAGCATGTCTATGTGATTATTTCTTGTACATTTTATTGTAGCTTCTATGACAGTAAATACTTTGGACTCAGGATAACTCAATAATATTTTCTGGTTTTGGATTATTCAAATGTGTAATGTTAGTGCGGAGCTCCCTCGTTACTTTTTGGATATATCCAGGTGTTTTCTTGGCAGCAACAGAGAAGTAGTTTCCACTGGCTTTTCCAGGATCTTTTTTTCAGTACTTCATCCAATCTAGTTTCCTGGTGGTCCCCTGTCCATTACTAACTAAAGTCTGTTAAGCTTTTAAAAATCAGACAAGATTGGCTCTGTGGTGCCACATAGTTTCGATAGAGGAGAATGTTTGTAGCTCAGGATTGAAATGAGGGGTCCTTGATGCTCTCTAAGCTTGGTTTTTTTTTCATAATAGTTTGGCTTTGATAGTACCAAATCTGTAATACAGGTAGTCCTTGACTTTCGACCACAATTGAGCTCAAAGTTTTTGTTGCCAAGCAAGACAGTTGTTAAGTGAATTTTGTTCCAGATTGCGAACATTTCTTGCCACAGTTGTTAAGTGACTCACTGCAGTTGTCAAGGTAGTAACACAGTTATTAAGTGAATTTGGCTTCCTCATTGACTTTGCTTGGTCACAAAAGGTGATCACATGACCCCAGGACACTGCAGCTGACATAAATACGAGTCAGTTGCCAAGTGTCTGAATTTTGATCATGACCATGGGAATGCTTAAATGGTCGTATGTGTGAAAAACACTCATAAGTCACTTTTTCTCCTACCATTACTGCCTAACCCAAATCAGGTGTTCTATCATATTTCAGTGGCAAAATCTGGGGCACTGTGGAAACTATAAAAGGCCTCTGTCTTGGCTGCGAGGTCTGCTCCAATGTTTACATGTATTCTTGAATTTGAACTGCACTCATCTTTGTTTCCCTAAGTTCCAAGCCTCCTGCCCAATCCCTGATAGTTCCTATGTTGTTCATCCTCTCTGATCTATCAATTCTCTTCCTAGCGCAGGGGTCCCCAGCCCCCGGTCCGCGGACCAGTACCGGGCCGCGGCATGCCAGCAACTGTCTGCACAAACAAGCAAAGCCCCATCTGTGAGACGCAGGCAGCACACAAAACCACGCCACCTCTGGTCCGCGGAAAAAACCTCTCCCCACGGAACCGGTCCCTGGTGCCCAAAAGGTTGGGGACCTCTGTCCTAGTGAATGAAAACATTCTGTTGTTAGCAAGAAGCTGGGAAGACGGTTTTCCTTCCTCCTCCTCCTTCTAGGGCCCCAAAGTATGGTTTTTCTAAAACTATTGAAATAGTAACCCTTAAAGCAGGATGGGGTCTGGCTCAGTGGAGGGGGAGAAACCTCTCTTCTGTTTGATGTCAGTTGCAACCAGATTGAGAAGTATCTGCACAGGGAGAGAAGTAAGTTTGAAAGTCAGTGGGGTAGAGTAGGATACACGAGGAAGAAGCAGGATGTTCCTTTGCAGTTTAGATTATAATCAGAATTGGAATTGGAGGTGATGTCTGCTTTACTTTTATGGCAAACAGAGTAACCCCCTCACACAACAAGATGCAAGTTAGTAAAGTGCCTAATCAAGATAGAACAGGGGTAGGCAACCTTGACTCTTTTATGACTCGTGGACTTCAACTCCCAGAATTCCTGAGCCAGCAGGAGTTCTGGGAATTGAAGTCCACGAGTCATAAAAGAGCCAAGGTTGCCTACCCCTGAGATAGACACTTCAAATACAGCAGGTTTAAATAGCTGCTCTGCTGCAGAGCAGAGAGGCTTGATAACATTAAAGAGGGTTTCGCCTCTTTTTGCTGCACAGGCCTTTCATTTTGGTTTATTGAGACAATCACTGAACACTAGAATACAGCATGATGAATAACGGTTCATTGATGAAATATTGCTGAAACTGCTTGGCCTTTATTTTAGAACTGAGTCAGAATGGAAGATTTTGCTTTTACAAATAGTTTTGCTTAGCATCATTTTCTTGATCTCTAAATTTAGGATTTGTGTTGCTTATTTTTGACACATAGAGCCAACCCATATCATTTGTACCATTTACACACTACTTGTAATAATAACTCTTTTTGGATTGTTTACATTGCAGAGCCTCCTGCTTGAGACAGAAGGCCTCCAGGGTCGCTCCCAACTCTGTTATTCAGTTATTTAAGTTCCCTAACAAGCATTAAAACTACAGAAGTTAAATTAAAATTTCAGGTAATTGAAAGAGCATAGCTGGATTTATTCACTTGGTTATCATAGTTCTGTGAGAAAAGTATTAATTTTATGCTTTCCTTTTGCCTATAATTTTAAAACTTAGTTTGTGAGGATGAAAAGGGAGCATTATTTTTTACCAACCTTACTGTATCTGTAGTATGTAGAATTTTGGCCGATGAGTTTATATTCTGTGTCAGAAATCATTTATTTATTTCAGCAGAGTGCGAAGAGTAAGATATCCTGACATTGTAGACAGTTGCTATTTTTGCTAAATCCACAGCTTTCTTTTTAATTCTTTGTAAGTTGCTTTTTTGAACCTTTTAGAATTTAAAAGGAAGTTCTTTTTAATTTCTTCATAAGTTCTTTTTAATTCTTTACAACTTCTGCAATGCATTACTTCACCGTTGGAAATAGTCCTTCAAATACCACGGTCATCTTCCTCATTCTTTTCCTAAGAAGCTGAGTTTATCAGCATGCCATTAGATGCTAAAGCCATAAAAACTACTTCCTAACACCTAAGTATAACATGTACAAGCTTTTCATCACATTTGCATTTGTAATAATGCTAGTTTTTTAAATAAGCGTTTCATCACATTTGCATTTGTAATAATGCTAATTTTTTAAATAAGCGAAGGTGTTTAATTTATTTAACTTTCGTGATCAGCACTGTGGTCTAGATAGAAAGTGACATTTAGAAAATTTTGACTCCCTTAACTTCTATTTCATTACCAGCAGCTGAAAAGTAGTTTGCTGGGTTAATTGGCTTATAAATATACTATATGCAAAAATGTTTTGTACCACAAAAAACACACATACTGAACTAGTTCCTTTTTTCTCAAAATGCAAGGAGGAAAGATTTCTGAATAGTCTTTGATGCTTTGTCTTGCATTATCTGGGAAAAATTACTTGCTGGTGTTACAGGAAGTGTGTTGCATTCACATAAGTTCTTTATTTTCTCAGCATATGTTCTGTGTCCTTGCCAGCTCATTTATGTGTAGTAAAACTCAATATTTTGAAAACAAACATTTTTTCTAAAAGCTGTATACTATGGAAACAATAAACAATGTTTTTGCATTTATAAATATTCTCACTGGGTGAGTCCCAAGTCATAAAGAGTATAATTGTGTAAAAGTGGTTGAACAGATTACCACACAAATTGGAGTAGGGAGCACCAAGATACCTAGCAGTCTGATCTTCTAATACAGGTAGTCCTCGACTTATGACTACAATTGAGCCCAAAATTTCTGTTGTTAAGTGAGCCATTTGTTAAGTGAATGTTGCCCCATTTTATGACCCTTCTTGCCACAGTTATTAAATGAATCACTACAGCTGATAAGATAGTAACCTGGTTGTTAAGTGAACCTGGCTTCCCCATTGACTTTGCCTTCTATTTAATGAGCATATTCTTTTCTATCATACAATACACTCAGATTGGTTAAGCCAGTGGTTCTCAACCTTTTTAATGCCGCGACCCCCAACCGGTTGTAAGTCGAGGACTACTCAACTGGTGCAGCACCGTTTGCAGAATGGGACTTTTGGCGGGCTCAGCAGGGCAGAGACAGCCTGGACAATTCCTATTGGCTTTTGAAAGCCAATAGAATTAGACTCTATTCAAGAGAGTCTATTCTATTGGCTTTCAAAAGCCAATAGAATAAAAGGGAGTAGCACAGCTAAGGAAAAGGGGAAAAAAAATACGGACTGCGTTGTTTGGCGACCCCCGTGAAATGGTCGTTCGACCCAAATGGGGTCGCGGCATTAAAAAGGTTGAGAACCACTGGGTTAAGCCAATTCCTTTTAGAGTATATGTTCATTGTATATAATATTAATATGTTCATTGTATATAGTAATATTAATTTTGTTCTAAATTTAAGTCAGATGACAACTTTAGACTTCAGGAATTCAATAGTGCAAATTGTACTCATGCATTATGAGTTTTTGGAGAATTGATGCTACAGTTGTAAAATAGTTTATAGTTTATTAATATAGTTTTGTATTTACCAGATGATAATTTGTTTTTAGAACAGCTTCCTCTTTGATTTCACTTTGTTTTTAAGTTCTTACAAGTCAGATAGCATCCAGAAAGATGTAGACTTAAGCAATATGTAATATCCAGTAAGCATGATTCAGTTGAAACAAGGGCAGACTGATAATCTGGGGCCACATGTCCACCTTCAGCCTCTTGTTTAAGGAAGTTAACCTTGAGTCCTTATTGTTCGTTGGCATCAGTATGTTAACAATAAAATTGGTTTCCAGATTCAGTCATAACATATGCAGAAATACTGTAATACACACTCAGGCATTCCAGTGAAACAAGAGTCATTAGCAGAAGTTTCTCTAATGTGGCTTATGTGTGGGTGATAAATACCATGAGAAATATCCTGTTAATCTCTCTTTGCCTCTGGTAAAGTTGTTGCAATATAACAAGTATTATGGTGCTTTGAATTCATTCCTAATATTAGTCAAAATCCCATTTCCTAAGAATAGATTCCAAAATCCCCAGATTTATTAATAGTAGAAAGTCAAATTCAGAAAAGAAAGGTATGGTTTTCAGTTTATTTTCCTTTCTAGGTAATGTTGATTTTAATGTGCAGTACTGCATAGTTGTTTTCTACTTTGATTTGAAATAGACTATAATAGTTTTTTTTAATGCCATTTCAAAGGTGTATCTAAGAGCCAGAATGGCTAAATATTTGGCATACTTGTATGTTCTTTTAAATACTTCAGTTTCTCTGAGTGTAATCGGGCAGAAATAGTTTCTTTACAAGAAGAAAATCAATAGCATTTTTGTATTTAAATTTTCACAAATAACCGTGGGTACCTCAAGGCTGCTATTTTCTTAAAAAAAGAGTTGTAACACTACTTCATGCCAGATGGTGGATGATTCTTGAATCCCAGAGAAGCTTAAAAATATTATAGTTCTTTGTTTCATAGGAAAGAACATTGAGATGGTGTTTTGGAATCAGATATAACTAGGCTAATTTCTGAAAACTGATAGGATCTATACCCCGCCCCCAGACACGCACTCTAAAGTAGCAGTTATTTTGTAATTCCAGTTATAATGTAGGTTAATGATAATACTATGAATTGTCCTAAATGCAAGTCCATTATCAATGTATATGAATCAGAGGATTGATGGCTTCGGAGGAAATAGGGAAGGCACTAGTATGACTTATTGAAAGAAAAATATTGATTATGTTATATAAATGTAAGTGCACAAATAATGTGATTTTGTTTCTTGTAAACCAGTAAATGTAGATACGATTCCATTAATTCTAATTGTGGTAGAACTAGAAGTTGAATAACTTGTTTATCAATATGTTTAATAGGCCATTTGAAAAGTTACTTTTTACATATAAACAATGACTTTTTTAAATACCCTAAGTTTATTACAATAATCTACTCTAGATTAATATTGGTTAAACCTCAATAGGACATTGCTATTTTGCTGTCTTTTGATTGCGTGTTCGAAGATTTCATTAGGGAAGTAATTTACAAAGTTCTCTTTTTAAGCTCAGGATAATGGCAACTTTCCCTCCAGATTACTGTAATTCAGTATTGCCAAAGAAATGCCCAGTCCCCACAAACTGTTGAAAAACAGAGTAGCTAGGAATTCTTGTACACACTGAGTCAGATCCCCATTGTATGAATAGGCAATGACAAAGCGGTGGGCTTTCTGGGAAATGCAGTGGCAAATCATTTTTGGTTTTGTTTTTTCTTTTTTTGTGTGTTTTTTTGCAGGAGGATAAGGGGGAAGGATGCATGCAAACCTTGTAAAGATTTAACATTTTTCTGTGAAACAAGTGAAATCATCTTCCTGGCACCTGTGGTCAATTTGCACTTTGGACTGAGAGTTCCTCATAATTAAGAGTTCCTCCTACAATGCTGTTCTGTTTAAGCAGTTGAGGGCTTTGTAGTGAGATGGGGAATGGGGCAAACCACGGCCACGGAGCAGTGTGAGACCAGGATGACAAGTGAAGCTATGGTTTCTGTGTTAGAAATACTTTGATGATATATAGTAATGTAAAAATGACTTGGGGAGAAATTTATTTCCTTTAAGGTCATTTGATTTTTTTCCATGTTATAATAGAAAAATATTAGTCAAGCCTGTAAAAATGCTAAAGGTTAGAAACTGGCTATCTACAGTTAGATTTGCCTCTTCAAGGTTCACTGGTAGTTTATTAAATTTTTACACAGATGTTCACATAAAGAAAAACTTGAAATACATGATAATGGGTTAAAATAATAATTAAATATAAAACATAATTTGGTAATTTAGAAATTATATGCATTTAATATTAAGAATCCAAATTTGCACACTGAAATTTGCAGCTCTTGATTAGTTTTGTACATCATCCCAAGCCATTAAGATTAATTTGGTTTAGCTTTGAAATGTCTTGAGAATCTAACCATTAAAGTTCAATCAAGCTAGCCAACTATGGTTTAGCATGTGAGAACATAGTGATTTAATCCTCCAACAAGAGTAGGTTGTGCAACAAGGAATGTGAATGGGGCACTGGTCTATAATTCTGTAAGGTTGATGCATCTTTTCCTGGGATCACAAAATACTTGAAGAGCACAGTTGCATAGTCCTGGGAAAAGGTGTGGCTGCTTTAAAAGCCTGCAGAGAGGTAATGTATTTGTATTCCTGCACATTCCAAATTACGTGTTTGGAACTGAATCTAATCTGTGGGTTTGTGGTGCTTTTCTATTTAAACAATATAGCCCTGTCACATGTGGCAAATCAGAAAAGATTGCATACTCTTATTCAGAATCACTTTTATTCTAGAAAGACATCTGAAGTCAATGAAGGGAATTGGCTGAGAGCAGTCTACTCATTTAGGAATGAATTTCAAAAGCTAATGGAACATTTTTTATTAATTTGATTGATTTGACTTTTATCCTATTTTTATTCAGGTCAGTCTGATATATATATAAGTGTATGTGTATGTATACACATAACTATATATCTAATGCCCTCTCTTCCTATTTCCCCCATAACATCAACTCTGAGCTGGTTGGACTGTGAGAGAGGATGACTAAAGTCACCCAGCCGGCTTCTATGCCTATGGAGGGGGACTAGAATTCATAGTCCCCCAGTTTCTAGTCTAGCATCTTAACTAAACTGGCTATTTTAATAATTTTGATACGGTTTTGTGTTGCTTTTTCATTTTGCAAGGTGCCAATTTTATTTATTTATTTTAACCATTTTGATGGGAAATTGCTAAATATGTAATTACTTAGTTCTCACCTGTAATATAGGTGAAAGATGGACCTGTAATGCTTAGGACTTTATATCTCCTTCCTCATATATCTATAGGCTTTAAGGGAAAACCATATATGTTGCTAAGCTAATCTCTTTTTCATATTAGGTCATCATGGCTGCTGTTGGCTCCATTACTCACTTCTGCGGTTCCACAACTGACTCTTCCCACCAATTGCCTTAGCCCTGAGGGAACACATATTTTTCAATGGATCAGAAACTTGGTTCCAGAATTTGGTATTGCTGGCTCCCACATCAAGGTGCTTTCATCTCCAGCTGAATTCTATGAACTTATGAAGGTGATCTCAATATTTTTCTCTTGCATATTTTGTCACAGATTTTGTTTATACTACATGACAGGAGAATTCAATGGTTCTATTGTGTTCTAAAAAGTCTTTTCAGACTTATAGGTTAAAGTAATTTTATCTTACCATTCCTTGGTGAATTACTTACTATATTCAACTCTAACACTGAAGAAGAAAAAATCCTTTTGTCAATTAGCGTAAGTTTCTGTGAATATAGTGAGACATGAAAAGCTACAGTCCTGTAATCTCAGTGTTATGCTTGTTTTAATGTGTCAGGTTCAACCCCTGACACCTCCACATAGAAAAATCAGGTAACTGGGCAGAGAAAGACCCTTGCTTAAAAGTATTGGACTACATCTGCCAGCAATATGGGTGTTGCTAACTTCATTCATTCATTCATTCATTCATTCATTCATTCAATCAATGTTTTCATTAAGTTTCAGCATAAAATGTAAAAAGCAGCAACAAAAAAATCCAAAATTAAATGTTCATTCCCCCCCCCCCCAGTTTCTAGCAAGAAGTTTATAAAGGTGGGATGTTTAAAGTAATTTTTAAAATGTGAGTGATTGTATTTAATTCGGTACATTAATGACTTTCAAACCTCCTTTGGGGGATAATATTAGAACAGAAAAATGTCAGTTTGTATATAATTAAAAATGATGAAAGAGCATCACCTCTCCAGTATTAGCAGTCTTACCTCTCTCTTGACCTTCTGGTTGACAAGAGAGAGAGAGAGACTCACTTGCAACCAAGAAACTTGTTCTCAGTCCAGTTATGAGCAAAAATGTTTTAATAGTTTTCCTGGTAAATTTCAGCTTTATTGATTCTTCTAAAATTAAGTGCTGTATTGGGTGTCCTGTAGGAGATGCCAGTAGTCCTTGACTTACAACCATTCTTTTGGTGACCGTTTGAAGTTACAACGGACTGAAAAAAGTGACTTATGACAGTTTTTCACACTTATGGCTATTGCCGTATCCAGATGGTCACGTGATCAAAATTTATTTATGACGGATGCGGTGTCCTGGGGTCAGGTGATCTTCTTTTGCGACCTTCTGACAAACAATTCCTGCTCCAAAGATCCTGTTCCAAGATAACAGAAAAGCCAGATTCACTTAACCATGTTACTAACGTAACAAGAGCAGTGATTCCCTCAACAACTGTGACAAGAAGAGTCGTAAAATGGGACAAACTCACCTAACAACTGCCTTGCTTAGCGCCGGAAATTTTGGGCACAATTGTCATAAGTCAAAAACTATCTGTACTTGGATGCTTCCTTTGATAGACTCATTAGCACATCTAAATGTTTTTTCTCTTGCAGGGACAGGCAAAGATGGCTAAGCAACGAATTGTTTTAGCTTCCCTGTATCTTGGAACAGGATCTTTGGAACAGGAATTAGTAAGTATCTAAAATGGGAAGGAGGGATTGGAGCCTTTTTACTAAATAGCTAGATAAGAGATGCCTTAGATTTAGTTGTTTTTTTTTTTGTTGGAGGGTTAGGAGCTCTTGCTTCAGACCTCTTAATCCAGAGAGTCACTCTTGTATTTTTGTACGTGAGTTGTTAATATATCTGTGATAGGAGAAACAAACTTAGAATTAGGAAAACACTGATGCTTCCCGCTTGGCAAGTCGAAGTTCTGTGTAAATCTGACATTTGTTTTAATTTATGGACACTTCACTTCCCAACACTTAGTATACTTGAAAGAAAGGAAGGCTGTCCTGTGCATTTGTGTATGTTTTCTTCTTGTAGGTGGATTGTATTGAAATAGCTTTGGAAAGCTCATTGAAGGAATGTGGGAGTCCCAATTTTAGAGTGTCCATCCTGTTAGACTTCACAAGAGGATCCCGAGGTGGGTATTCATTGACCAACTCTTTTCACTTAGCTGGGATAGACTGATATGGTTGGGAATCTCTGATATAAGAACTGGGTTTAAATAATTCTGCAGATCAAAGAATTTGGACCTTTGTCTGAAATCAGTGCTGAAAAACTAATTTCAGTTCTTCTGTAGATTTCAAGCCCTTTCTGTCTTTGTATCTCTGTAGTTTTATTTTGCAAACACAAACCATAAAAATCAGAGATTTAAAATTTAAAACCCAAGCAAGATATTCCTGGTACTTTTTTTTATTTTTGACACATTAAAAAGTAAGTCTTGCCTTTTCAAGTCTTCCTATTTTGTTGTGTAGAATAATGTTAATTTTCTCGATCTCTGCATCCTGTTAAGGAGTCTGTATCTGCCAAATTAAGTGTTTTGGAGCATTCCCCAGCTGAGCTAAATTGATAGGAACCTTATCTCTTCCCACTTAGGTATTATTAGCCTGCTGGTTTTCCTCAGCTCTTGTTTTACTGCTTGATATAATCAGGAATATTTTCTATGTTGTTGAGTTGCTTTTTCTTTGTTTCTAATACAAAAAAAACAACAACAAAAAACATATTCAGAACATGTCAAAATCCATGGATTTTCTTTTCAGTGATGTTTTTATTTGCTCCTTTGAAACCTTCCTTTAGTTTTAATTGTTTTCGTGGCCATCCACTGAGTCCATCTGGGCAACAGATCTGATACTCTCCATTTTCAGAGGTACTGCACTGTTTCTTTCTCTCATTATTTTGCCTTTGGTTCCACTATGCATTCTATTTTCTTGGACTTGAAAATACCCCCAACTTGTCTTAATAGTTCTTTATTCATATTGCATCCACTTTAGACCATGTGCCATTACAACAGCCTCAGTGCCTCTTCTTTTACTAGCTAATTCTTATATTTCATATTGAGGTTCAGATTCAGATCTGACTCCTTCTTATTGGTGCATCTTCCTCACCAGACCAGTTAGAGATCAGTGCCCTTTCTCCCCCCCCCCCTCCAAAAAGTCTTCCCTTGTCTAGAACAGCTACTGTGAATGACTTCTGATCTTGGCCTCACAGCTACACAACTACCAATCTTGCTGATGACCAATTCTTTGATTTTGTTCTAAGAAATATCTCTACTCCTCTTGCATGACTTGCTGCTGATATTTCCTAAGAATAAAAGTAAGTTCGTGTCTTGAGCAGTTCCCAGAAGACCAGAAGTGCGTGACTCAGGTTTTCCATGCAGAAATCTGTAGTGTGTCAAAGCAACAGTTCAGTGAATGACATTGTGTTGCTGACTGCTTCCAAAAGTATAGACTAGTTATAGATAGTAATGAAAGTGTCCTGGATAGAAAAATGCAGGTATTTTGCTGTTATGTGAAATATACTATAAAGGAGGAGTCAGAACTTGCAGCTGAAGGCAGAGAGTTGCCTCTGTAAAATAAAGACATGCTTTAAGGCCTGGCCTTAGGAGGAGGTGAAGTTAATATCTTCCTATTAGGTCCATCTTTGGGAGATAAGAAAAATGCTTAATCATAATCTTAACTACTATTCTTGATTACTAGAGATGGAAATGAGCCAAAGCATATATGCCTAGGCCAGGGGTAGGCAACCTCGGCTCTTTTATGATTTGTGGACTTCAACTCCCAGAATTCTTGAGTCAGCATAGCTGACTCAGGAATTCTGGGAGTTGAAGTCCGCGAGTCATAAAAGAGCCGAGGTTGCCTACCCCTGGCTTAGTGCAATCATTGTCCACTTAATTCTCTTGTTGTTAATCCAAAGTAACTAGACGTGACACAAAATGTCTTCTAACATGTGTTTCTAGAGAGATAAATGGTGATTTTTTTTTGTCACTCTGCAGCTGATGAACAACCTATTTAGACATTCTATACATAAAAGTTTCCAGCATCTCCTGAATGTTAAGGTTTTCTAATTCTTACAGTGGATTGGAGCAGATATTCTGTATTACTGTAATCCCATCAAATCTGTTTCTCCCCCCCCAAGGCCAGAAGAATTCTCGAACCATGCTGCTTCCACTCCTGAGGCGATTTCCAGATAAGGTCCGTGTCTCTCTCTTCCACACTCCTAATCTACGTGGTCTTCTCAGACATCTAATTCCTGAGCGTTTTAATGAGACCATCGGGTTGCAGCATATCAAAGTCTATCTCTTTGATGATAATGTGATCTTGAGTGGGTGAGTTCCTCTTTATAAGGAAATAGCATTGGGGCACATGGAAGAATTCTGTGGTTTCCAGAATCCAGAAGAAAGAAAGAAGGAAATCAATTAAATCAGATCGTATTAGGGAATCATTCTGCATATTCTGGAATCTGTGTCATAGTTCTGTTCCGCAATTTGCCATTTTTGGACTGTTTCTATGAAGTGATTCTGAATAAGCATTCTACAATTCATTTGCATTTAACCAAAGTTTAAATGGGGAAATGTATCAGGAAGGCAATGTCAATGTTCATATGTTGATTAATCTTACATGCCTTCCTTTCTATTGTTTTCTCAACTGTCAAATGTATGTGAGCTGAATATGATTTACATACTATCATTAGGCATTCTTAACTGCCACCCTATTTTCCCTCACCAGAGCCAACTTAAGTGACTCTTACTTCAGCAATCGACAAGACCGTTACGTCTTCCTGCAAGACTCACCAGAAATTGCAGATTTCTTCACTGAGCTAGTAAATGCAGTTGGGGATGTATCTTTACAGTTACAGCAAGATGACACAGTCAAAACTACAGATGGGATGGTCCATCCTTACAAAGGTAGGATGGCCATGTATCACTTTATTTTCTATATTGCCATAATTTGAGATTTTGGGGAGGTATTTAGCAAGTAATTTATTATACATACAGTTAGTCCTTGACTTGACCACAACTGAGCCCAAAATTTCTGTTGTTAAGTGAAACAGTTGTTACATGAGTAGTTAAGTGAATCGCTGCAGTTAATGTTAATAACCTGGTTGTTAAGTGAATCTGGCTTCCCCATTGACTTTGTTTGTCAGAAGGTCGCAAAAGGGAATCACATGACCCAAGGACACTGCAACCATCATAAATGCGAACCAGTTGCCAAGCATCTGAATTTTGATCACATGATCATGGGGATGCTGCAAAGGTTGTAAGTATGAAAAATGATTAAATCACTTTTTTCAGTGCCGTTGTAACTTTGAATGGTCACTACATGAACTGTTGTAAGTCAAGGACTATATATATATCTTCTATATATAAATAAAAATGTAAATGTTCGTTTGTTCAAAATCTTAAATCTCCGAAAGTTCTTCACCGATTGCTTTGAAATTTTGCCACAATGTTGCATTCGAATACATGCATGTTTTTATATACCTATATTATATAGATGTCACACCTGTGACAGGTAAAAACATGCTTTTTGTGAAAAACAGCGCCATCTGTTGGACGTAAACACCCTACAATTTCAGACAATCTCTATATCTGCACAGACAATGGAACAACAAAAAATATTGTATATCCACAAGCATTGTGAAATTAAACATATTACAAACGTGCGCTTTCTCTTTTCTTTCTTTTCCATTTAACCAGACTGAACACCAGGGAATTACTATAAAAAATTAATAAAAACACCTAGCTTTCGTCGGCGACTGCCGACATCATCAGGGCTTGAAATGCTAGTCAGTGGAAGAGTCCTTTTATAGGTTGACCAGGTTCTGCGCCCGGCTCTTAGACCTCGTCATCGGACCTGATTGACCAAGCTGTGTTCTGGTCGTATTGGTCAATCAGGTCCGATGACGATATCTAAAAGCCAGGCGCAGAACCTGGTCAACCTATAAAAGTGTGTGTGTGTGTGTACACACACACACATATTTGTTTTCTGAGGTTTTCGCGGGTGATTGTATGTAGGTCTTTGGTTATTCGGGTTTTCTCCCGCGTCAAATTGGATGTGTCTTGGCGACATTACGACGAAGTCTCATTCGTCATCTTCAGGCTAGTGTTTTCGGCTTCGTGCTTCTAGGAGCAATGTGTGATCGTAGCTGTTTCTTTCTTTTAACTTCCAGTGGGGGTATGAACTGATTGGATGAGAGCTTGGCTGTGTTCTGATTGGATGGAGGTGTGTTCTGATTGGTTAGGAGCTTGGCTATGCTCTGATTGGATGGGGTTTGGCTGTGCTCTGATTGGTTGGGGGAGTGTTCTGTTTCTGTATTAGCTTCTGTTTCCATGGTGAACTGTATTTTGGGGTGTAGGCTGTTGAGGTGTGTGAGGAAGTTGATAATCTGGCCACATGGGAAAGAAAAACTGGACAACTTCCTCACGCATCTCAACAGCCTACACCCCAAAATACAGTTCACCATGGAAACAGAAGCTAATAACCAACTTCCCTTCTTGGATGTCTTAGTCTACAAGAAATCCAATGGCTCCCTAGGTCACACGATCTACCAGAAGAAAACACACACAAACCACTATCTGCATGCTCTCTCACACCACCACCCAGCACAGATCAACTCCGTAGCCAAGACACTTATCTCTAGAACAAAACGCTTAGCTGATGAACAACACCTAAAAACCGAACTACACACACTCTCACTAATGTACTAACATCCAATGGATTCCAAAGAAATAAGATTACCAAACTAATCCAAAAAGAAACCCCCACTAAAATCCAAGACAGAGAAGAAGAAAACGGCAAAGCCCTCCTCCCATACATAAAAGGCACCACAGACAGAATCAGCAAGATCCTCAACAAACACAACATCAAGACAGCATTCTGCACAAACAGAAAAATATCTACCATCCTAAGAAACCCCAAAGACAAAATTGAGTTAGAAAATCAAGGAGTTTATGAAATCCCATGCACCGCTTGTCCCACCACATACATTGGACAAACCAACAGAAGAATAAGTGCACGCATTGAAGAACATAAGAACTCAGTCAAAAAAGAGGAAACAACTTCTTCCCTGGTCCAACACCTTAAAGCCACAGGACATGAAATTGACTTTAAAAAGACCAGAACTATTGCCAAAACTGAACACTTTAATAACAGAATAATCAGAGAAGCCATCGAGATAGAAAAAACGCCCACACAGCATGAATAAACGAGATGATACCTCCTGCCTACCAGCCATTTGGAAACGCACCCTTATCGACAAACGAGTCCCTAACACAAAGAATGACACCAGACCCACACTCACGAAAACCACACAGAATGTCACCACCACACATCCACGCAAAAAGCAAACCCAAACCCAAACCCATACCGATGGTGAAGCATGACCACAAACCAGAAGCCAGACCACAGCTGCATCATTAGCCACTTTAAACCACTCCAATCCATACATGAAGCAAACTGAAGATGAAGGCATGAGGCACGACCACGAACGCGAAGCCAAACAATAGCAATGCAGCTCACCATCTCACATCCCCCTGCAACTCAGACTAACCTGAGCACAACAAAGCCTCCACCCAAATAGAACACTCCCCCAACCAATCAGAGCACAGCCAACCCCCCATCCAATCAGAGCACAGCCAAGCTCCTAACCAATCAGAATACACCTCCCTCCAATCAGAACACAGCCAAGCTCTCATCCAATCAGTTCATACCCCCACTGGCAGTTAAAAGGAAGAAACAGCTATGATCACACACTGCTCCTAGAAGCATGAAGCCGAAAACACCAGCCTGAAGATGATGAATGAGACGAATGAGACTTCATCAAAACTTCCAATTTGACGCGGGAGAAAACCCGAATAACCAAAGACCTACATATGTGTGTATGTGTGTGTGTTTATGTGTATATATGTGTTTGTGTGTATATGTGTGTGTGTGTGTAGTGTGTGTTTGTATACTTGTACCTTTCCAGAATTCAGTTGCGTTTTCTTGCTCCTAACTCAGCGGTTCTCAACCTGTGGGTCACGACCCCATTTGGGGTCGAACGACCATTTCACGGGGGTTGCCAAACAACGTGATCTGCCATTTTTTCCACCATTTTTTTCCTCGGCTGGCGGCGCAGGGGGCGGCACCGCGCATGCGCGCCGCATAGGGGGCGGCGCCACGCATGCGCGCTGCGTGCTTATGACCAGGGTCGCCGGTATAAAAAGGTTGAGAACCAGTGTCCTAACTGAACTTCTCTTGGCGTACTTCCAGATGTTTAGAGGTATGCCTATAGAAGTTAGATGTTTTGAATACAAACATGGTGCTCTAAATATTTTCAAAAGGAAAATAAATACTATCTTTCTGGATAGAGAGGCTCTAGAGAGGAGGAGGATGACAATATAATATAAGTTATATTAGTTATGGTTGTAATATATTAATATAATATTTAATTGATATAATCATTATGTTTAAGTATAATTAATATAGAATATGTTTAAAAACTAGGTGTGGTATAAAACTAAAGGAATATTAATACAAAAATACAAAGTAGACACATGAAAACCTAGGCACTTTTAATTCTAAGGAAGTAGTAGAGTACCAACAGGTAGCCATTTTTCAGTAAAAAGAATGGATAAACTAGACCTTATAAAATTTAGTTAAACTATATAACTTATTAAATCAAATAAAATTAAACAATAGTCAACATAATGTCAGAAAAGCCTGTTACTGATATCAGTCCAGACTATCCTTTAATATGCATTCCAGATACCAGTATCCTGGATTCATAAGGATCTCTGAAATCAGAGCTAGGAAACCTTTGCCAGGCCCAGTAGACCATGTTGATCTTCTTTTATATTCCTAAGGATGGAATCTGAAAGCACTTTCTGTAAAGTATACACTGAAAAAATGGAGTTATGGTTCCTTTTTAATCTGCTTTTAGCTTGATCTCAGGAGAGACCTTTTTCATTGGTGGGGAAATTCTTTTGTAAGAGGGGAATGGGGATGGAAAGAGGTAGCATTTTCATTTAGCTAGTAGGAATTTCTGTGCTTACTGGGATTACAGATACAATTGCCAACTGATATACTTTAGCGTTGCAACCTTTGAGACAGGAGGAACAATGATGGAAGGAATTTATCAACAGGTGGCATTAAATTTTATGATGATGACTAAACAGGAGGAACCCTGGATGGCAGACAAGAATAAAAACCACAGTATTAAAATAAAAAAACCATTTAAAACAATGTTGAGTCCACAATAAAATTTTGCATTCATCTTTTGTAGCCAGGGGCTTTGGCTAAGGTGACATGGTTCTGTAGATTGTGAGGTTAAAGCTAAACATTCTAATGATTTCCATGCTGGTAAATAATTTGAATAACTTTGTGGTGTTTCCTGAATATGAAAAGGAGAGAACTCCAAGCCCTGTTGTATAACGTGTGCTTTAAAATGTTGCATGAATGCTCATATGGGTGGATGCTATTTGTACTCACTGACATATATATATATATTTTAATCTGGGAAATAGTCTTTCTTTGTTACAACCTGGAAAGCTAATCTTTAATACAGAGCATAAGTCACTGGGTGTCGTTTTCCCTTGGGAGATATTTTCCAAGCAATACCAATTGTTGAGAGTCCTTCCCGGCAAGCCAGTTGCTGTGATTTCTAGATCAGGTAACAAAAGCAAATACTCTGGGAGTAGGTAAAGGGGGACTGGACTGCCCTCCGATGTTTGTTATGTGGATGAGCATATCCTGAATTAGCCAAATAGGCACAGAAGAATGTACCTGACATGCATCTTAGCTGACAGCTTCTTAACTGCTATAAATTCCCATCTCACTAAAATCACTGGAGCCTTTTTTTTTTTTATTATTTGCACATAGTAAATTATGTTCATTAAATGGAAGAGGTATGTGGCATGAATGTCACTTTAGTAGTTTTTCCAGTTTGGGGTATTTGTGTAGCTTACATTTTCATTTATTGTGTGGTTTATCTATTGTGTGCTGCCCAGAGTTCCCTTTGGTGAGATGCCAAATGAGATAGAGAGATAGCAGGGTATCAGATAGGGGCCTCTTTTATTTTCACTAGCTGAAAGAAGCTGTAAATTCAATTAATAACACTAAATCACAAATCCCAGAGTCCATAAGAGTCACAAAACAGCATTTCAGCTTATCCTGTTACCGTCGCTAAGGAAGTCAAGCGTCTCTGCAAGAGATCTAAGAAGGATTGGATAAGGCTAAATTGTTTCACCCATTCCTGATAATCAAACCTTGGAAAATGAGTCATGTCAAGGCAGGAGGAAGACACATTCTTCCCAATATGCTCCATATGCCTCAGTTATTACTGCCTCTGTTTTTCTTCTTTAACCTAATTCTTTGGTAAACTAGCACCTAACAAAAATTAATTGAATACATTCACAATTCTTTATTTGAGAACCAGGTTTCATTTATCATATCATTCTTATATCCCATTGCCATTATTAATGGATACAATTTAACCAATCTAACAAGTAAAACCTGTTACAAACACTGAAAGTTTGTGTTGGTGGCTGATCTGGCTCTGTTCTGGGTCAGACTTTATCTGATAGACAAGACCATGTTTTTCCTAAAGAGCATTAGGGGGTCCTTTGGGCTTAGAGCAACTGGTAGAGGCTAAAGTCAGGGGACTTTGACCAGCTCTAGTTGTTATGCCAGTTGTCGGTCCTCCTACAGTGGGAGACCCTAGCAATATTAACTCATGCTTTGTTACTGCTTGCATGTACACTCTACACTGTTTTTGAAGATGCTCTGATTCAAAACGCAGTAGCTTGCTTGTCTTTTTGCTATTTTGTTCGCAAACTGCCTAGGTCCTTGGAAGTGCATGACTTGTAACATTTGTATAAATAGTGAATAAAATAAAATTTGAAGATGGGAATGTAAGAAGCTGCATTTACTTTCTTCATATTTTTTTATTTTCCTGTTTGCTTTATAGGAAATATATGTGTGTTGATTAGTGTGCAAAGGATCTGAAGAATGTCTTGCTTTTGTACTCTCAAAGAAAATGTTATTTCTCCTACTTTGCATCAGTTTCACCTCAATTTATTTTTGCTGGTCACAAGCTAGCTTAAATTAGTAAATAATTTGCAACTAACCACTTGTTTTCCAGAGTTTAGGATATCCATGTTAAGATGGGTGACTGACATCCTTTGCTATGTTTTACAGAAGATTATTTGAGAAAGCAGGCCTCCCAATACCATTAGTCATAGCAATAAGCTTTTAATAGCAGGAATAACGAAAATTAAATAATAAGCAGTATTATTTTTTAAAAAAGTGAGAAAGAACGAGAAACTGGTAATAGGGGTAGATTTCCAGTTTCATTAATCAGGTCCTGGTCACTAGAATCCTAATATGGGTTGGAAAGATTTATCCTTTTTTCAGTGAGAAGAGATTACTTACAGTTCTACAAGAGCATAGCAGAAAACATTGTGGGCTGTCCCAAGATACCACTAGATGCCATCGCTAGGGCCCGCTGCCTTAAAAGTGTGAGGAAAATCCTCAGGGACAACTCACATCCTGGTCAGCACTTCTTTTCTCTCCTGCCATTGGGTAGGAGATATAGAAGCATAGCCAGCTGCACCAACAGACTGAAGAACTGTTTCTACCCATGGGCTGTCAGACTCCTGAATGGGAAATAACTCCATGTATGATAGACCTGTGGGGCCGGCAGGTTGTGCAATAAGTTTACATGGTGCAATAAGATTGTGTGTTTGTTGTCATTGTGAGTTGTGATGGGGGGGTGCATGAAGGGAGGCTCAGCCAATCTCATTGTACACATGTCGTACCTTGACAATAAAGGATTTGAATTTGAGAAGTTGTTCTGTATTTCAGTTCAAACTAAAAACATGCAGTTTGCCTACCTAAGATTCTATCTTAACAGTAAATGCAGAAAAAATAGAAGGTAAGTCCTTATATTTAGGGAAAAATACATTAAATCCTTTCTTATGGCCATCAATGAAATGGTATATGGTATATATTTGGATAAAACCTCTTTTGGGAAACTTATACCTTTTCATGATTTGGATCAGTGGTTCTTAAACACTTGGTCCAATTACTTCTTTCCTGGTTTCAATGTTAATACCCCTTCCCCCAATCCCCACCCTCTGTTGTTTTACCCCAGGGTCTTGGAAGAGGTCATTCCAGCTGGACCTTTGGCTCACAAACAGGCAGTTACAAATTGCTCCATGATATGTCCAGATACCTCTTTGAGTGTAATTCCTCCTGTTCTAAGTGCCACTGTTTTAGGTTAATTTGACTTCCATAATTCCTGGCCTGCCGGAAGCAACCAGCTACTACTACTCTGATCTCTTGATAAATTTCATAAAGGTAATGTTATATTTCATTAAATCACACATTTATCTTCTTAGGAGACAAGATGGCCTATTATGAGATGGCAAATAAGAGAGTGATGGAAGTGATCAATTCTGCCAGGATCAAACAAGAACAATTGCACACTCAGACTTCCTATAGCAACAGTATGGAAGGGGAAATCTCATCCTGTGATCCAAAGGCAGTTGGTGATAGGCAATCAGAACCGGATACATGGATTTATCCACTAATACAGATGAAGCCGTTTGGGATTCGGATAGATGAGGCTGTCACGAAGACCCTCCTTATGGAAGCAGAGCAGAGTGCCAGCATATACCTCACCACAGGTTATTTTAACCTCACAAAAACATATGTAGATCTGATTCTAGGCACGCGGGCAAAATTCCAGATTCTACTAGCCTCACCAGAGGTGAATGGGTTCTTTGGAGCCAAAGGGGTGGCAGGTGCCATCCCTGCTGCCTATGTTTACATTGAACAGCAGTTCTTCAGCAAGGTGTGTGGCCTGGGTCAGGAAGAGAGAGTTCAGCTGCAGGAATATACCAGGAGTGGATGGACTTTCCATGCCAAAGGTGAGACATTCTAGGTAAAGGACTTTCGCTTACGCTTTGTAGTGGCTGAACATTTTATCAAAGCTTGAGTTGGACTTAATTCTCTTTTAAGCATCTATCTGTATCTGCTCTGAAGAATGTTCCTTGGATAAATTCCATGCCAGGTCTTTGTCTGGAAACCCAGCTGGATGATTTGATTATGAATTGTAGATTTAAAAAGGCTAGGAAAAGGCCACAGTCATTTAATGTATTTATTTATTGTTAATTTTTTATCCTGTCTTTATTACTTTATGAGTAATTCAAGACAACAAACATACATAACTCTCCTTCCTCCTTTTGTTTTCCCCACAACAAAAACAGCCCTTTGAGGTAGGTTATGTGGTACATTTCTAAGATGCCTGTCTTAGAGTAGAGATTAACAAAGGATTTCAAGTAAGAACTTTAAGCCACAGGGATAGATGTAAATACTTTACTGTTCCTGAACTAATGAGTGGCAGCAAAAGCACCGTGGCATATTGTTGATAATTAGTTTATTCTGATAATTTTATATTTAGGTCAGGAATATGACATATAGGAACCATACATGAATGAAACGAGAGCAGCATTATTTATTTATTTGTTTGTTTATTTGTTCATTGAATGCATTTAGATACCACTGCAACTCTCAGTGTCTTACATAGAAAAAAATAGCTTAAAATAAATCCAATACAAAAGAGAAAAACATGTCAGCAATACAACAAGACAGAGGAAGAAAATAATAATAAAAAAAGATGGCCATGTCAAAATCAAAAGTATTTCTCCATATAGGAAAGACAGTAGAAAATAGGAACTATATAGAACTAAATTTGGGAAGAAGATGTGTGGGAATTGTTAAATTCATTACTGACTTTGTAATTTGTTTTACTACAATTTCTTCATTTCCTGTTACTGTGATGTGGTCAGTTGGGAAAGCAGGAAATTGTGTTACCATGTAAGAAAGTAGCGACTGAATGGGATCTAAAGGCCAGTTAGGGCATCTGACAAATAACAATCTGGGTACTGAACTGAATCTGCCAATTTTCCAGTGACATTTAAGAATGATGGATGCCTGAAGGGAAGAATCCTCCCATTAATGAAACAGTCCTGTCTTTCCTGTATTCTGAGAATTTAGGGTGAGAAATCTGAAATCATATCCATTTTGGAAAAAAGACAATGGAAGTGCATTTTTACTAGCTTGCCTTGATCTGAAATTTTCTCTGCAAAAGATGTGGTGTGCGGAGTGGAATTCAAGGTTAAACAGGATGACATTGTGATATGCCAGGGAGAAGAAATGGATTCCTAAAACATAAATGAAAGTGAAGTGTCCCAGCTGTGATATAGCTACAATTTATGTGGAAACCATAGCATCTCAGAATATGTAAACCATTGGAAAAATACAATAATTTTCATAGCCTTTATTTGAAAGCAACCAAATTTGAATTTCTCAGATTTGGATATTTTGCATTTCCTGTCATTGTAGTGCCTGGAATTTTCATTCAATTATACATTGTCATATGGAATCCATTGTCTAGCTCTTGGAAGATAAGCTGCTGCCAGCAATAATTAGTATTCCCCATGCAGAATCCAAGTTCTCCCTTGCAATATTCCACTTTCTATTGTACCAAGGAACCTCTTTGTTGCTTATTATATAAATTGGATTAGAGTATTAATCTATTTTATTACCTTGAGCAAATCCCAAAGTTCACGTCCTAACAGGCCGTTGTACTTTAGGGATCTAGGCTTTTATTTGCCTGAGTTTGTGGTGGTTAATCATTATGGGAATGCTGGTATCTTCCCAGCCTCCTTCCTGCAGAGCTTCTGGGAATAGGCTTGGAGGTTGGGTGTGGGGATGGCTGCTGACTAAGCTCTTTTCTCTTAAGAAAACATATTCATGTTCCCACTCAGCCAAAATCAGGAAAAAGGGCAAGGGATGGGATCATGTGGGTAACCAACAGCATTGCTTATGAGTTCTTTTAAGATCTCCCCTGTCAGCAACCTTTCGAATGGGGATGGGCTTAGAATGACTGATCTTCTGTATTACTACTGGCAGTGGGCTCCATTATTGCAAGCCTCTTTAGAGATATGAGGACCAGGAAAAATAAGAAAACAAAGGAGACTTTGATTATTTTCTCAATGCTCTGAAAGGAGGGTGGGTTGGGGGCCCTCATGAATTTTTTTCCCTCTGATTTTTTTCTCTCTCCAGAGCCTTCATACTTTTGTTGTTTAATTACACATGACATGGCTTTCCTCATTCTATGATTCAATGTTTCTTCCATTGAACGGAGATGTGAAATACACACTATACCAGTGATGGCGAACCTTTTAGAGACCAAGTGCCCAAAAGCTGGGGCCCCCCGCTCCACCCCCTTGCCCTGCCCCCGTTCTGCCCCCACCCCGCCTGCTCACAGGGCCACTCACCGCTTCCAAGGCCTGCTGCAGATTGCCCAGGCAGCCCAGCAACGCCATGGTGGCCACACCCTCTGCCAGCGCCCCGCAGCATCAACTGTGCGCGATGGGGTGTGAGGGCACAGTCTTGTCTACTCCGCCTGGCTGTCATGTTCTTGGCTGTGCTGCTCTGCGTGGGCCACGCTCGGGGGCGACTCTCCTCCAGGGGGGCTGCTGGTGAGGGGGTTATGGGGGAGGCGAGGCTGGGGCAATGGCACGTGTACCCACAGAGGGCTCCGAGTGCCACCTCTGGCATGCGTGCCATAGGTTCGCCACCACTGCACTATACTTTAAAAAGCTGCTGATTCTATAGTAGCTCAGGATAATGTCATGAGCGTTGACATTATTCTGAGTTACTTTGACTGAGCAATGGCAATTAAAAATAAAGTCTACACGCAAAGCAAAAACATTGCAAGTGCAGTTGCCATACAGAGTCACAATTCCATGTATTTCTTGGTGCTGCAGATTTGAATGGAAGAAGAGTTTCTCATTCTTGATACATCCCATCTTGTGCTGGCCAGTGTGTTGTGCTGGCTAGAGTTTTAGGTAAGACATGTCAGCTTAAAAAACTGTAAAGCTCTCTTAGTAATTAGGACTACCAAGATTCATCAGCTTCCCAGACCAAGTTGAGTAAGAGGCAGTAATATCTTTTCCTTACTAGTTTGGGAAAGTACATTTAAGATTCCTGTCTTGGAATCTGGCTGTGGAGGGAGAGATGAGATTAGGTGAGGAGGCTTGAGGTAAATAAAGATTTTAGTGGTAAGCACCTCTTAGGAGAGGCAGGTATGTTCTTGCAGGGGAAAATGGTTTGCAACTGGGGGCAAAGTATCCCTTGTGCTGAGGTAAACGTCTACTGCAACTGAGTGACAAGTGAGACATTCTTTATATTTTCCTCCTGCAAAGGTGAGTCATGACGCGAGCAAAATCAGGTTGGCATAGTCCCAAGACTAATCGCCTCTTACAGTAGGCAGTCTCCTGGTTTCTGGCTTCCCATCTTCTGCCTGGTCCGTAGGGACGAAAACAATGCTGGCGTCTTTTCTGTCAGAGTCCAGTGGGCCAGCAGGCAGCTCTTTCCCTCACTTCTGCTGAGTTGCATTGTAGGTTGTGCTCAGAGCCATCGGTTGGAGCAGCTGGACAATCAGGTCCTTGTTTGTTTTAAAACAACGATATGCAGGGAGGATAGAAGAATATGGAGTATTTAGAGTAATAGAAAAATAATTTGTGGCTCAACTCAGTGTGTCTGGGTGACTAATTTTATTTCAGGTGTAAGAAAACAAAAGCAGAAATATAAAGGAAATGGCTAACTTGGAAGGACTTATTTACCTTAAAAGAAGAATCAAATTTAATAAAATGGTTGCAGTAACTTGGTCATTTAATTTTCCTATGCTTTTAATGGCACTTTAACAGAAAAAGAATAAGATGTTTTAAACTCTTAAGTTTCAGCAGCAAAATTAATTCATTAGATGTTACTGCACTGCAGGCTCTTCAAATGCAACTTGTAAAAGTGTGTTTTCTTCAGCAGTCAGTTACTTGCATGCAAACTGCAATATTGTACTCACCTCATTAATAGTATCAGGATTAATTTTCAAAACGTGTCAGTGCTGGCAAACCACATCTCATAGGTGAAGCGTGAACCTTACGGCTCCACGGAACTCCAATTGCAAAATTGTCACTTTCCAGCAGCCTATCCCCCATTCTCTTTTAAAAATAAAAATAAGGGGCCAATGAATCAATCCTCCAGAAGTAAAGGTGCAGACCCTTTCTGCTCTTGTTTCATGTAGTTGCTGTGATATGAATTAGATCCTAACCTGCAGGGAAGCTTCTTGATTGCATGTGTGTTTGGGAGTTTGGGGTAGTTATTATAAGTGCTTTTGGAATATTGCTTTCTCCTTTTTTATATGTAAAGAGGAAGAGATTAGAAGATAGGAAACCATGCAAAATGGGTGTGTGCAACTTTTGTCCTGGTCGATGTGGTAGAGTGGTGAAAAGGTAACTGCCTGGGTGGAGCCCCAGTTCTCAGAAAGCGATATCAAAACTGTTGGTTGCTTATTATTTCAGCTGAAAGTATAGCATCTGTATTAAAGTATATCTGCTGTGATCATGATACGTTTTAAAGATGCAGTGAAGGTTGGCTTGTTTATCCAAAAAAACCCCTGTATCTTATTTTTCTATTTACCAGAATGACCATTAGAATTAGAAATGCAAAGGTACATTTGTTTCTGATTCTATAATGGCTTCTATCATAATGCGGCATTAAAGAGTTTTCTTTAAAATATTAATATATATTTTTCCAGTGGGAAAATGTTCTCAGAATGTGAGTTGTATTGTTGTATTGTTTGTGTTGTGAATTGCACAAGTAAAATACAGTGTTAGAAATATTGTTTGGACATTCCTGCTCTCTGCTTCAGGTTGGAGCAGCTTGACATGTAAGTGTTGCTGGGGAGTTGATTGATTAAGAGCTGTTCACTTTTAAAATAAATGAACTTAATTTTATCTATGCATGTGGAAGCCACACTGTATAATTTCTGAAGGGAAGTCTTTTTTCCTTCCCGCCCAGATCCCAAAATCATTTTTCAGATATAATTACCATTAGCCCTTTATGACTTTTTATTGATGTTGATATCATTATAAAAAAATTAAGCAAAGCATTTTGGGGGTAATCACAGTGTAGCCTATATTTGATAGTTTTTATTTAGTCATTGTACTCTGCAGGAGTTCCAGTTGGTGTTGTTTTCCCCTGCCCGTTTATCGTAATAACATAAAAGGAGCTGTTTTATAGTTTCTTATTAAGAATAGCTAAAACAGCTTCAATTCTAACTTGTTTTGCAGTAATTATTTATTTTCAAATATGGTAAGTATAATATTGGGGCCTGGATCATTAGTTAGACTTGCGACAGCTGGAATGTAGTAATGGAAATGAAAACATGGTCTGCACCATGTGGAGATTGCATTGTGCAAGCTGAAAGAGGCTAATTCTCGTATGAATTGTATGATAATCTCTGGCGGGAAGTGTCCCTATTTCCTGGTTGCTCACTTTAATGATTTACACTGCTGGTAAATCTAACAAAATGTTCAGTATGCTTTGTTACCGTGCCTTTGCATAACAAACAATTGTTTGGAGCACCTAACAACTATCCTGGTCACTTCCTCTGTCTGCCATATTTCCTTTCTATGTTTCCTTGCAGGTCTCTGGTTGTACCTCGCAGGAAGCAGCCTGCCCTGCTTAACTTTGATTGGTTCTCCTAATTTTGGGTACAGGTCAGTTCATCGTGACCTGGAAGCACAGATTGCAATAGTGACAGAAAACAAAGCCCTACAGCAGCAGTTCCATCAGGTTTGTAGCACATGGACTCTGTTTTTTGAGCACTGGCCCTCCTTCATAGGGCTGAGGGTTTGGGTGTGACAAGAGGGTTTTAAAAATAAATAAATAAATCAGCAATTGAAATCGACAAAAGGCTGTTTTCATGACCTTTCACTAAAGATCCACTACCTTAAATAGTTGAATGCTGGAAGAATTCTGAATAAGAAACTGACCCAGGAATTTGAAGAGAGCATGAGAAAAATGTGAAAGTACAATTATTCTGGTCGTAAATTAATTCAGCTGTCTTTTTCTGATGCGGTTCTCCCATCTGAGGGTGGTTGCAGGGAAATGTAGCAACGCTTCGCTCCCCAAGCAAAATCTCTAAAAGCTGTTTCCAGTAGCTCCCGTGTTTAGATAACTCATAAGCCTAGTTAATTCTAATACGAGATAAAATTCCTGTCTCTTCCTGGCTTTCTTCCCACATATCAGAGTGGGCTGTAATCTTTCTTCTACAACAAGTAAATATTTTGTGCATTACCCTTGTAAATTGTTTAATCTAGACTTGTTTAATAAAATGATAATTGTTCTGGGCTCATAGTATTAATCTTTTGCATATTGCAAATACACTTCAAACCGATCTGAATGTCCCCTGGAGAACCAGAACTATAAAAGTATTCAATATTCAGTCAGTTAAGATTTCCCTAGTTTCTTTGCAGCAAAACCACAGAAATAATGCACACTGAGGCTGTATATTTTGTTGTATTAGTCTGCAACTTCAGTTCAGAACTGAACCTCCCCCTGACCCATTTTATTTACTTATATCAGATGTTTCAAGGAAACTTCTTTTGATCATTTGATCTGGTTTTGTGGAAGCAGTGCAAATAATGCATCTTTTGCTACACTTTTGATATGTGTAAAATGTAAGGGAAAAAACAGCCTTTCTGTATGCCTCCCCTATTTCTGTGGCATCTGGGGAGGGGTGGGTGGGAAGGAAGATATCCTTTTACTTTGTACAACACTTCAGAAATATAGGAAGTGGCAGGAATTGCTCTTTGGGAAGAGGGAAAGGGAAACTGGTGTAGTTCATGCCACCACATACCACAATTTTTGTAATCTTCTGTGACACAAAAAAAGACTTTGCCGTTTGCATAATTGTAACTCCTTTTGTTAGTGGATGGACTTGATCCTCCTTTATTTTTACCTTATTTTGTTTCATTTTTGATGCCTTGTTCCATAGGTTAGAACAGTGAGAGGGGTGTTTCAGAAGCCTGAGACAAACTGGAGGAATTAAAGCACACAAAATGCTGTCATTTCTTGTGCTGTAAAAAACAGTCTTTGACTTGCTTATTGTTTGTTCAGGTTTAACAATAATTGTTCAGTAACCATTCAGACTTATAATGGTGCTGAATGAGTAAACTTATGACCGGTCTTGTAATCATGGCCATTGCAGCATAACAGAATAATAGAGTTGGAAGGGATCTTGGAGATCATCTAGTCCAACCCCCTGCTCAGGCAGGAAACCCTATACCATTTCAGACAAATGGCCGTCCAGTCTCTTCTTAGAAACTTCCAGTGTTGGAGCATTCACCACTTCTGGAGGCAGGTTGTTCCACTGGTTAATTGTTCTAACTGTCAGGAAGTTTCTCCTTAGTTCTAGGTTGCTTCTCTCCTTGATTAGTTTCCACCCATTGCTCCTTGTCCTGCCTTCAAGCGCTTTGGAGAATAGCTTGACTCCCTCTTCTTTGTGGCAACCCCTGAGATACTGGAACACTGCTATCATGTCCCCCTTCATCCTTCTCTTCATTAAACTAGACATACCCAATTCCAGCAACCGTTCTTCATGGGGTTTAGCCTCCTTGTAGCATCCCTATAGTCACATGATAATGATTGAGGCATTTGGCAACTGGTTCACATTACAATGGTAATAGCAGCCCACGATCATAGAATTGACATTTGTGTCTTTCACTGCTGGCTTCTGACAAGCAAATTCAGTGAGGTTGTAAATGATGATCACATAACGTTGTACCTAACAACCATGCAGGGTTCACCTAACAATGGCAGCCAGGGCTTCTCAACTGCCTTCCTAAGTTGGCACAGTCACACGACATTGCACTTTATGAGAGGAAGTTGCAATTCCCATGTTCTCTAGTTAAGCAAGCATTACCTGTATTTTTTCTAGATAGCTTTAAGGGAAGCTGTACTTGTCATTTTTTTTATTTCTCATATTCTATAACTAATTTAGTTAACTTTTCTGAATTTCTTTTGAAAGTAAAAGTCTAAGCCTGTGGTCATTCCGATGGATCAAACAGAAGTGCTGAAATGAATATTTACTTAAAGCTTTTGAAAGAGTTCTATTTCCTATACGGTCATTCCTCAGTCTTTTTTGTATGCTGTATAGATGATGACCCTCGGAATGGAGCATGTCACCCGGGGCAGCACATTCTGTGAAGCCGGCCTTTCTGTGTGTAATGGTTTTCTCACTCAGCAGAGCTTCAATTAATCACCCTTAGGATTTTTCTAACTGCATTCTTTTGAGCTACAATTATGATGTAAAATAGGAAGCAGTATTGTGGAGTGTTCAAGTGTTAAATGGGATCCGTTTATTTTTTTCTAAAATTGGTCTTATTAAACCCCAAAGGGATCTAGATTGCAGGAATAAAGGAAGAAAAAAGAGAATAGCAATGCCATTTGCATAGGCTAAGCGATGTGGGCTACGTAGGCTTAGCTGGAGTTAAACATGTCATTTTAAGAATTGAGAATAGAAATGTGGACCTTGGTGGAAGGTGGGCAGGAGTCCCACAATATCATAGCTCTTTATGTATAGTCTGTTTTATTAATTTAGATGAAATCTTTATGCGTTATAAACACCGTTTTCAAATATGTGTATGCTTTTGTAATAGAAGCATTCATTTTTCCTTCCAGCTGTACTGTTTGTACTTTAAAGAGCTTAACATTTCTGGGAACCACATTGAAACCTTGATGGCACATTAGTTTTTGAAAGGAGCCTTGGATTTTTTTTCTGAAGAGAAATGAGCAGCCCAGTCTCTGGAGATTAAAGCTGGGTTTCCTTTTTGGACAATTATAGCTCAGGGCTTGGCTGTGTTACGGGAAAAAGAATAACCGTAGGGCCAGTCTTGCAATGCTTTCCTCCTTGTATGTTTGTATACATATGTGGGTTGGGTTCTGTGTTTGCAATTACTTGGGGTTTGGCTCAGTTAGCATCTGAGATGCCAAACTCTGCAAAGTTTTGGCAAACCGAAGTGTCAAATTTGTGATCACATTTTAGGAGAATAATGTGCTGGGATGAAATACCAGAACTCTAATCACACTGATTTTGATTCAAAATAGTTAAGCTAGACAAGGATGGTAGTCGACCCTAGCAAGATTTGTTGGTTCTTGAATAGCAGTGGTGGGCTAAAGTTCAGGAGGTTGTGATTAGAGCAAATGTTGAAATTCAAGTTGTAACTTTCTTGCTCTAGGAGCAGGAGCAACTTTACTCTCGTTCTAGTACAGTGTCTTCCTCAACATTTGATCAGCCAAGTCGCTCTGTCAAGCTATGGGTGAAGATGTTGACGCCTCTGATTAAGAACTTCTTCTGAAATAAAGGGAGGCAGGTCTTCTTGGTGAGTATCATATGTGGCTTTTTATAGCTTCCTCTTATTGGGAAGCACTTCAATTAACAGGAAATGCGTAGATACTGATTTCATTTTAGTGTACTTTTACAATGTGTAATCTTCCTAAACATTATACAGTCTCGAGTTCTTGGTGTCAACTCTCACAATCATAGGTCAGATTCTTCTGGGAAATGTTTAAAAGCTGTATGTGAAATAACTGGATCTGTCTTTAAATTCACTTGTGGAACTATTTTGGATTTTAAGAATTTTGAGTCTGTAAGGGTACAAAATACATAAAAATTGTGTAAGTTGCGAATGTGCCTTTAAATCACTGCTCCTTTGAGTAAAAAAAAATATGCATGTTAAGAAAAGGTACAAATATATTTCTGTATATTTTTGTCTTATTTGAACAAAAACAAGCCTTTTAAATGGAGAGTTCTCTTTCAAAGAGTAAGGTAGCAACTCAGCTTTGTTGAAGTAATAATATTAGGTTCTTGTTACCTACTTCTCATAAGCAGAAATATGCTGGAACAGTGAGGCATATTTTAACCAATTATCTCAGAGCAAAATAGAGAACTACATTTTGCCTTCTACTCTGCTGTGTATTTAACTTGAACACTGTATAAATAATTTCCTTTCACTTATGTTCTTTTGGTGCACAATAATGTATTTTAATGTATCAGCTATCATTTTTCTGTCATAAATATATATGTTATGGGAGTGAATAAAGAATTTTGTATTGATTTTTATTGTTTCCGCAGTGAGAAAATTGTCCCCGGAAATTCAACTTTAAAATAAGGATTCATGAAAGTACAGAAAAGCATAAAATTCTGTATTGTTGAGGGTAAATAGACATACAGTAGACTTATCCAAGAATGAATCTACTGGGTAGGGGCACCCAAGAGTCAGCCTTCTTTCAATAGAAGGATGCCTGGAGGACTTAAATTTTGGGAGGAGACATTGCTCGAAAAGGCTTCTCAACTAATGGTGAGCCTTAGGGCCTATTACTCATTTGTGAAACTGAGTATACTTAAGAATTCCACAAGTTGGTTTCAACCCAAAATGGAAATAGATTTAATTGCTGGGCCTGTTCCTTTTCATATGGCTAGAAATTAGTCATTAAAAGAACCTGAACTTTTCCCTTTAGGAAGAGAAAAAGGCTGTCCATAATCTGCTTCATAGAAAAAGAAAGCTCAGAAGATTATATGGATCTTCAGTTTAGTAATTAATATTACAAGATTTGTGATCAATTAATGCTACATAAATTTATGTTCTCAGATAATCCAAATGCTACTTTAGCTATTTGAGATTTTTATTTTGGGTTTGAGAACCGTGGGGACATATAAAAGGAAACGAATACCTGTTTCTTAGATACTAGAAGTCTTAGACAACATTTACATTGGGCGTTTGAGGTTTTTTTTTTAATATTGTTAAATATTTTTACATGTGTATTTTCTCATTTATAAGAAGGCTATTTTTAACAAAAGAGATGCTCTTAGATAGTTAAATACTGCACTCATCATCTGTTGTGTGCTTCTTTAGAACAGTACAGAATAGCCAGAGGTAGCACAAATCTAATTCTGTTGTACCTTTGAATAGATGTAGGTTGTAAGATATCAGAAAAATTCTGGTAGCCCCCAGTTTGTTAGTTGGAAAAAGTGCTACCTCGTTCCTTCTGATATTTTGGTACCATAGACTCATAGACTTCTTCTGTAGCATTAAGAAGTAAGAAACACTAGATTCCAAGAAAGTAATTTTTAGATTTTAAGTATAAGTAATTTTAATATACTAATCTATTAGCCATATTAAATAATTTCCCTCCAGTGTATGTAAATAGTGCAAGGGAGGGAAATCTGCAGTTCTCCGGATATTCTTGAACCCTGTCTTCTCTCAGCTCAGCCAGCATAGCTACTCAGAAATAATGTGACTTGAACTATAACAATAGCTGGTGGAATGCAGTTTTCAGCTTGTGGCTACAAGTTTCTTTAGAAAGCAAAATAATGTAGTAAAATTATTATACTTGGAGTGGGGCAACAGAGGGAATAAGTTGGCTGGAAAATGATGCCAAAAAAAGAGGAGCCAACAAAGGAGAGTCTGGACATTGTCATTAGAACATCTCAAGACTAAAGAGAAAATTATTCCTAGTACTTGGTATTGATAAGCCCTTCATCCAAAAACTAAGGAGGAAAAATTTCTTGATGTGATTGTAATTCAATGCTCTAGGGCAGGGGTAGGCAACCTTGGCTCGTTTATGACTTGTGGACTTCAACTCCCAGAATTCCTCATTGCTGGCCCAGGAATTCTGGGAGTTGAAGTCCACGAGTCATAAAAGAGCCAAGGTTGCCTACCCCTGCTCTAGGGGGTTGCATTGAAGCACCAAGTTAGTCCAGATTTTGAGGAGAGAATTCATGGTTTTGGTCTTAAATGTCATTAGCAAGATTGAATTGGCAGTTGGGGAAAGAGAGTATAGTGGTTGTACCCTTTTCAGTTTCTCTCTGAAGTGCTATTTGTTTTGTTTCCCTTTCTATAAGCAAAATTCACACAGTTTCCTTTTTTGTAACTCAGAGGAACTAAAGAACCTCCTGTGCTGCTGATTTAAGATTGCATCTTGATGTATTTGAAATATGTTCTGGTCAACCAAGTTCCTCTGTTGTTTGATTCCAACCATGGTAGATTTAAAAAATAATAATAGTATCTACTTTGTGAACAGAGTGGATCGTTATTTCCCTTGCTTTGGCTTTTGATACTAAGAGCAAAACAGAAGAAGAAAAGACTGTAACTAAGTTGCTACAAGGAAAGAAGAATAAATAGATTGCTTTGGGGGGAAATTATGATTTTATTATGCTGTTAATACATACCATTTTAAATGTTGAAGTACATAAGTTTTGCCTGTTAAAAATCTGCTTTGAAAATTGATGCATGCTCTGAATTGCCAAGGAAGCAAGATTTAATTTTCACGCAGTGAACTGCAGAGCTTCTGCTGAGCAGAGTTGTCTGAGTTAATGGCCCTGCATAATTCTTCAGATAATTGTTTTTAATTGCTGAGTGGAAAAAAGATAGAAGGAGCTTACAGGCAGTTCTGCAATAGTCTTGCTCCTTAATAATGTTTGACTGTAATGTCTGAAACTAATTTGTGAATTGCTGAGGAGTGGAAATTCTCTTCTTTTGAATGGGATCATCCACCCTGTTGCATCAGTGTGCTTTCCTTCTCTTCTTGTTAACAGATCCTGAAATACAGTGGTCCTTTACTCTGCCTCGGGAACAAGACTTGCGGTGTTGCTGCCCTCACATCACAGCCACTGCTGTTGTTGTGCTGAAGGCAGTGCTTTCCTCTCTTGGTGTGACAGGATGATGGGGATGAGGCAGAGCATTGTTGCTTTTTTCTCAGCTTTTCTGCAAAAATCTGGTCTTTGCATTTCTCCATGCCCAGTGCTTTTGGGAAGATGAAAGCATGCAAAGAGGTGGTGGAAGTGGTGATAAGAATTAATTAGGAAAGGGCACTTGCCACATGCCAGCCCTCACAAAAACCACAAAAAGGTTTTTTTTCTTATTTTCAATAGAAAGCACAATGTTCTTGTCAGATTGCTTTGCTGTCGCTTTAGTTTGACAGCATTGGGCTGGCACTGAGGTGAAGGCTCTATTGTGAGAACATATATGCAACATGAGATAAGTAAGCCAGTTTGGACCTGGGCACAGAAGTGAAGTGGATGAGCATCACATACACAAAAAGTCTTTGTGTCCCAGGCATAAAGCTTCATGATACCACTTTTAATCAAAGACTACAGTATTACTTTTGTATTTTGATAGTAAACAGCCTTTCAGTAAGATTGTTGTACCTTTTATCAGATGCCTAGATTTGCTGCTAACGTCTGCTCTAAAGAGTGATTTCTAATGCAGTGATGGCGAACCTATGGCACGCGTACCAGAGGTGGCACTCAGAGCCCTCTCTGTGGGCACACCTGCCGCTGCCAGCTCGCGCAGGTCCATTAGGCCCCTGCTGGCGCCCGGAGCGGCAGCCCCACCCCGCACAAAGGAGGCGAAGCAGCTGGCTAGCAAGCTTGAGTAGAGGTGGTAGAGGACGCCCCCATGCGCTCACTGGCCTCGCCTTGCACCGCAGCAATGGCACCCCTGCCCTACCCCCTGGCTCACCCCGCAGAATGAGCCTCCTGCCCACCGCCCCATCCACCAGAGACCCTCTGGATCTCCCCCAATCCTTCTCAGCCCCCACAGGCATCCCCCACCCATGAGCAACATCAAGGTGGCCACGCCCACCCCGGCCACACCCACTCAGTCTGCCGTCACCACCGCAGCCACTCCCACCCAGTGGGCCATGCCCTCCCCTGAGGGCACCACAGTGCTGATGCGGCCCTGACACTTTGCGATAAATAAGTGGGTTTTGGGTTGCAATTTGGGCACTCGGTCTCTAAAAGGTTCGTCATCACTGTTCTAGTGTAAGACTAAAAACAGTTAAGGATATATCTGGGTATTTTGTTCATAATAAACATAATGTGGAGGAATAAATGAGTTCTTTGCTAATCAAATAAGCATAATGTTGCTTATTAATATCTGTAATCAGATTCCTAAAACTTCAGGAACGCTGTATTAACACTCTAGGAATCTCTAAGTGTCTATCTTGTTGCAGTGAGTTAGTCAGGAACACCCAAGAATTAGAGGGGGGTGGGTGGGTGTATTAAGCGTTAGGTTGGTCAAGTTGTTTTGACTGACAGCTGTCCCTCTTTCTGGTGAATGGACAAAGCAAGTAGACAGGAGAAATGCATTCATTGTACAAATAGTATAATTTCCCTGGATAAGTGTAAGTTTGTTTATTTACATTTTTTGGACACCATAATAGAGTCTTTTTTGAATGGAAATGTGATAATGACCTGACAAGCATTGTGTATTTTTTAGGAATGCTGGCTGTGCAATTTCAAACATGCCAGAGCTGTTTCATTACAAGAATGTTTGGACACTAGGCAGGAGACACCAGGGAGAAGAGCCAGACAATGATCCAAGTTAGATCTGGTAGTGAGCCAATATTGCAGGAAGCAGAAGTGGAAAGATTGGGCTGGATGGGCATGACCTAACAGATAGCTTCAGAAATAATCTAGTAGGTTAATAAAGGCAATCCAAGATGACAAAGCAGGAACAGGTCTTAGTGTTTATACAGAGAAATGTTGATCATTAGGATAAACAGGTGCTGGGTGAGAGGTTCAAAGTGATTTAGATTCCATTTGTACCTTGTGTTCAGAGTTTTGAGCAGTATATTTCACTATTAGATTGACCAGGTTTTAGTTCCTGAAATGAGTTTTGCGACTAGCTACCCTTGAAAATGCAAGTAACATTTCCCCCAAGTTCCATATATGGCCAGGAAGGTGAAGATGTCTAGGCTAAGCCATAAGCTGTAAGTGAGAGCTATTGCACAGTCTTGTTTTTCTTTCTTTCTGTATGCTCTTGCAGAACTGCAACTCGACCAGACAAGCTTTCTGTTACGGAGAATAATTAAATATAGGAACAGCGTTGTTAATGATCACTTGAGTAGGAACATCAGGCCAGATGTACTTTAAAATAATTTTTATTTTGAAACAATTACCTTGCTTGGGGTTTCTAGGAAGGGATAAAAGTGCCATGTTGGAGTGGACAAAACTCTTGCCAGACATTAAATTTGTAAGAGTAAAGCAACTCCAGCAAGAATCCACTTAGCTGGCTTCTCTTTTGTTTTCAGGTTAAAAGTCCAGACGTAGGTGGGGCCTCTTGTGCGTGTCTTGTACACAGGACACTCATACATGTTCTTGATATCCATGCGATCCACAGGGATGGCCTTGATGAAAATGACTGGCATCGAAGGCGTCAGCTCCTTCAGGCGTGCATCGCTGATGACCCCGGTCTGAGTATCCCAGCGTGCACCTGCAACAATATGGGACAGTACTCTCAAGATCAGTTGTTTTGCAGCAAGGCTAAGGAAGGAGAATCTGCACGATTATCAACCTGCTAACTTTTGCAATAAGGCTACAAGACTTTGGCTTGCACATGCTTTTGATGCTACACTTATATACTTTACAGGACTATAAACAATTGGATTCATATCTTGCACTTGGCATATAGCAGCTATTCTTTTATTACAGAAAGTTGTGCACTCCTACAAGTTCTTTTAACATAAAGTCCATTTATACACAGGCTCGTTTAGCTCAACTTTAAAAAAAAATGTATCTTAGATGCAACATCCCCAAAGTAGAAAGCTGTCCTCTTGCTTTTTACTACAGCTGGGTGTGATAATGAAATGGACATCTGCTGCCCTCTACTGATATGAAATAAAACAGGCAGCTATCCAAACATCTTGTTTATCTTTTTGGTCGGTGGTGATGGTGGGTGTCAAATATTTATTTATCAGAATGAATTTGGAGAATTAATTATGTTTCTGCTATGGGTGCAAATAATATTGCTTAGTGATTGATTTCTAGCATAATTTCTGTCAAATAGTATGAAAGTTGGACACTGAAAAAAAATGAGAGAAATAGAAATATAATTGTCTTTGAATTATAAATCTGGAGATGATGAATAAGGGTACCACAGACTGCAATAATCATTCAATAAAACCCGGACCAAATTAAAACTGACTGTTCTTTTGCAGCAATGATCAACAACCGAAGCAAATAGGTGATGGGCTAGGTTTTTTCCTATGTTGTAGATAGATGGATCAAAAAAATGACAGGACTGTCCTTGGAATAGCTATGAGATGCACTACGGGTCAGGCTGAGGTAATGAATATTCATCCATGCAGTGACCAGGTGTCAGGACTTAAACTACCAAAGAGGAAATTTAATTTCCAAGTTACTCAAAGCTATTGCGTTCCTGATATACTACTGGCCTGCAACCCTCAGTGTTCCCATGGTAATTATAGAAGCTGTCATTGAGCAGTAGTTGAAGAATCCTACCCTGTTCTTTAATTTTGGAGAATGTGAAATGGGCACCTGTATTCTTTTATTGTTATTCATTACAGAATTGTATAACAGATGCAACATTGTAGAAGAAGCCTGAAAACAACATTCTGAAAATAAATCTCTTTCTCAGTAATTTACCTATTTAGTTCAAAGTAAAATATGAAAATAGAAGAACCAAGTTCTGTTTCCAAAATTATTTTCTTTCTCTTTCTCCTGTCCGTTCAGCAAATTGCTGTGGAAGAAAATACCAATGGCTGCCTGTAAGCTGCACTTATGCTTGAGAAGATTTTTGAAGTTAAACTAAGGGTCACATGAAACAAAGTCCATATCTTATCTACATTACTATACAAATGGTTTGTACCTTCCATGAAGAGTCCATGAACATAGGAGCCTTCTCGAGGTGGAGCTGTCATATCTTCTCTGTTTTTCTTGGTAACTTCCACTGAGAGACACATTCTGTCAAGAGGCCATTCATTCTTCCTAGCCATGGACTGCATAATGGCAGTCAGAAAAGACTGAGGATTGAAGAAACCTGCTAGCCACACAGTTGTAGGCAGGGCAAAATCTGTGGTCCAAGCCTCCAGCTCCTGGAAATGAAAACAGTGATAGTGTTTTATAGATAAGCATATTAAGGACTGCACATTCTTTATATTCCAGCTTTATTTCTCCCTGTGCATTCCTTAAAAATACAGCTTGAATGGGAAGATCTATTAAATAAAATTTGCTGAACAAATTGGAATAAACACTTTGAGATTTGTGTGATAGCAAAAATCCAGATGAAGAGAGCTGTCTTTTTGTTCAACTGTCCACAATAAAAGCTGTGTAAGAATGCTATACAGCCAAGAACTTCAAAGAGAAGCAACAGATTATGTTAACAAAATAGAAAAAGAGTATCTTTTTATGCAGCCAACCAGTACACAACCGCCAAAACTCATGAAAAGATTAATTCTCCCATGCATCAAAAAATATTTAAAAATCGAAAGGGATTTACTTCATTTGCTAGGCATCAGAGAAATTAAAAAAAAACTCCAACAAAATCTCTCCAAAACATTTGAAGCACAACCCCAAAGACGCAATGAATGAAGAAGACAGAACAGACAGAATTATTTGCAAGATATAGTGCAATGACTCTGAATGCCTCCATGTAGAAAAAAACAATCAGATTATCAGAACACATCTTTAAACTAGTTCTTACAAGACACAATGATGATTCTTTAATTTCACAGCACATAGACAAATGCAACCATAAATCCACCTGGGAAACTGTTTTAGATCAATGCAAGAGAATTTGTAAAAGCCTAGCATTCTGATTGATCAGCCATTAACAAACACATAAAATCCCAGTGTATAAACTATTTTAAAACAGCAGTGAACCAACAAAGAAGCAAGCAGACTGAGGCACATCCTTATATCCCAGTGGTTCTCAACCTTTTTAATGCCGCGACCCCCAACTGGTCGTAAGTCGAGGACTACTCAACTGGTGCAGCACCGTTTGCAGAATGGGACTTTTGGCGGGCTCAGAAGGCAGAGACAGCCTGGACAATTCCTATTGGTTTTTGAAAGCCAATAGAATTAGACTCTATTCAAGAGAGTCTATTCTATTGGCTTTCAAAAGCCAATAGAATAAAAGGGAGTAGCACAGCTAAGGAAAAGGGGGGGGGGGGGAAATGGCGGACTGCGTTGTTTGGCGACCCCTGTGAAATGGTCGTTCGACCCCAAATGGGGTCCCGACCCACAGGTTGAGAACCACTGTTATATCCAGAAATTAAATAGGTTAAGTGAGAACACAATAGGTAGGAGCAATTTTCAGTGAAACAATAGAGCCAATCAAACTAGGAAAACAAATGGGAAACAGGCAGACAATCTACAACATTCCTGATCAAGACAGGTAGGACAAGCTGCTACTCATAAAAAGCCAGCAAACCGGTCTCCCTTCTATCAGAGAACTGACAATATTACCTAGTATAGTACAGAAAGGTTTGCCAGAAGAAAACAAAGCTCAGCAAACAAGATCCCAATAGGAGAACAATACTTAAGGGCAGGTTTTCAGCTTTGTGGAAAAATCAGCCTTAAGAATTTACAGCAAATTTCACATCGAAGTACTTAAACAGCCTCATGGTCCTCACCCTGATCCGGAGCAGTAGATCTGCATACCAGGCTGCTAAACTAAGTAAAGATGGGTAAGCACGATTTGTCCAGGATTCGGGTACATTGTCATAAAAAAGAGCATTGGATAATTCCTCCATGTCTGTTGTTATTGTCAACTCGCCCTTTGGGAAAAGTAAAAGTTTTAAATTGGTAGTTGCCATTATCAGAATATCCTGCCTGAACATATTGTCTACTTGAATAATTTTCAGTGTAACTAAGGAAATGGCATCCCACTTGGTCTTGATTCTCTGTTAACTAAGGTCCTCTCAGTATTATATTATCCAATAAGCAAATTCTTACAAGAACGTTTAGCATTTCCCCCTCAAGTTAATTATGGTACTGTGCGGCAGTTTAAATTTCCCAACACACTACTGAGAAAATAAGATTATTTTCCCAGTTACTGTTATAATTGCCAGGGCTGAAATTAGATGATGACTGTAATATGAATCTAAAGTATATGCATAGCATACACAAACATGGTTTTCAACACTAAAAATCAATTTGTGAATGCTTGTGCTATAGCGTTTCAAAGGAGAAGCAATACCCACGTTTTTGAGCAACTTTAGCTTTTAGCTCCCAACTAAACATTTAAAAGGAATCTTTTTCTTTTTACTAATCTTTATTAGTACAATAAAGCACACATGCTTAAAACATTAAAATATCCATGCCCTCTGGAAAGCTCATACAGCTGTTTTGAAGACTTGTGCTGGCAATTCCCGGAGAAGAGTTGTTTGTTCCTGTACAGATTCATGCCAACAAACAGAGACAGCTTTTAAAGCAGCCATGTGAACCTTCCAGAAGATGCAGCTGCATTAATGCACAATGAAATATTTACACAGCACCATTAAATTACTGCACTAAGCCTCCTGAAGACATATTCTACATAATGTTTAAACACCCACCCACTCACACCCACAACCTTAAACTACCTTAGTTTTCAGCCCAATGTCTGCTAATATCCCTCATAATTAGGCATGTTCTCCAACAGCTTGGAGACCAAAATACTTTAAAGCCCAGACAATACATTTTCAATAAATATACTGAAGGTAAGCAATTACTAGTACATGAAATTATATTGGCCACACTTTGGACCTGTCTCCCTCAATTTTCACATATGTAAATACACAAACTTGTGCTCACTACATAATTACACAAAAGGAAAACTATTCTGAATTTAAAATTATTCACCCAAAAGGAAACAGTAGATTTAGTATGTACAAATTAAATTCAGTGCGTCCCTGGTTTATCAACTAAAGTTGACCACCTCAGCTGATTTCTCGCCCTCTGTGTGTGTGAGTGGCAGTCTTGTTTTGCATATGAGCATGCAATCCCAAGAGCAGAACAAGGACCCCCCAAAATTAATTGATGATTGGTTAAATTTGCCTAATACAGAATCCCATCTGCACAGATAACTTGTCAGTATACATAGAGTCTCCCTATGAGAACAGCAAAAAAGAGATGAGGGGGGAAAACGGGAGGCAGATGGGATGAATGGAAAGTGAATGCAAGGGAAAGAGCTGGGGTGGGGGGTAGGGATAAACCAATGAGGTGAGGATAAAGGTAATTTGCTAGAGAAGAAAACCAAAAGCCATTTTGATGTTACAAAAAGGATTAAATTCAGCAGAAGGGCATTTTTGTTTACCAACTGAATCTTGTTGATCTGATATGTTATCAAGAAATAATTTTCCATTCATCTTTTTTCTGTATCAGTACACCAGTTGAATAGCTGGAGATGGCACCAGCAAGAGTATGTAATATGCAGTCACCTTCAGTCCCAAGTTCAGTTCTTTCAAAGAGCGTCTGATTTCACTGGTGAGGATGTTCATTCGTTCACATTCCTGGAAAGCAACTACCACATATGGTGTTTTCTCAGCTGCTTTTGCCATAATTTCAATCATGTTGAAGGGCTCTGGAAGACGATCCAGGATCTCATCTAGCACTGTTTTTACCTGACACACAAAAGGCCAAATGTATGTTTTATTGCTTGTAACATTTTGCTGTGAAAGCAAATTAACATGAATGATCAATTCATTTTATTTTATTCCTCATGTCCTTGTGGTCAAAGAAGAGCTAGGCCTAGCCCAGCACAGCCCAAAAAGATGGTAAAGATGTTCCTGTGTGTGATTCTTTGGGCTCCAACCAGGCAGTTTTCTTGACAGCATTTTGGAGGTGGTTAGACACTACTGTCTTGTGGGATTTATTTTTTAATTGTTTAGACAAAAGCCTTGGAAATTCTCAACTAGTCTGCCATCCAAGTACTACCCCAACCCAACCTTATTTAAATCTGAATGAGAGATCGATCAACTTCTTCAAAACAAAACCTGACAGTGGGAGAGGCAGAGCAAATGGGGAAATTAAAAAGGTGAAATAATTTTAAATAAATAAAAACAAAACAAAACAAACTCAAAAGGCAGATTTGACGGACCACTGGGTCCTTTTCTGCCATCAGTCTTCTATGTTTCTATGGGCACATCATGTCTCAGGAAATGACCTGCCTCCTTACCTTTTCTTCACGGGACACACCAGTTCCTCCTCCAGAATCAGATTCTTTGGGTTGCATTTCCAGCACTGTGCGGAAAAGTTTCTCTGAGGTTACAGTGAGGAAACCAATCTCTGCATTCGGATGGAGCCCGTACAGATAAGGACTCTCAGGTGGTAGATTTTCATCAATATACTCATGATAGCCCTGTGAAAATATATATTTTATAGAATATTAGTGGATACACAGCAATGTGTTTGTTCAAGTAGCCGAGGCTGGGCATTCTGATCTTCACCCGATAGCTTCCAATTTACTTTATATCCATTTCTAGGTTTTCTATGGTACCTTAAAACATCTGGTAAGTTGATGTCAGTTCAGTTTTTGTTTCCCCGTAAAATCCTCTTCCAACTACTTACATCAATACAACTTGTGTGAACTAGTCTGCACCCTCATCATTCCTCCATGGGCTATTAGGATATTAGGTAGAACAACTTTCTGAATGGTTAGCTAAACATGGGACATTAAACAATATTTTCCTTGATTGACCAAAACAACAAGAACAATTTCCTGGGCATTCTCTGAAAGAGGAGAGTCTTAGAGAAAAAGAAAAAAAGTAGATATCTGGCCAAGCAGATATCTTTACCAATTTCCCAACAGGATGATGCCCAAATAGTAATGAATAGGTTTAGTAAGGCAGCCATGTTTATTTTATTGGAATTCTCTCTGTGATTCATGTCTTCTGTTACTTTTCCTATATTCCCCTTTTCCCAAGAAATGTTTTTTTGTATTTAAAGATTTGGTTTGTAGGTTGAATAAGTTTTCTCATTAAAACCTTCCCCACATAGCTACTGTTTCTGTTTCAGGACTGATAGTTAAATAAATTCTGTATTTGAGCAGGGAGATCCAGAGCATCCTTGCTTGATAGTTTGCCTAGGGCTGGCCTGAAGGATGATGTTCTTGGTAGAAGGGTGAAGTGCACCTAAGTTGATGGATTGGAGGCATCAGGAAGAAGGCCAGTAAGGTTTTCAATTATCTTCCTAATCTACGTCTCCCATTTGATAGTTCTCTCAGGAGTAACTGCCTGACTTGCTTACAATTTAAAAAGTGATTTTTTCATAGGGATTAAAAAAGTGCTTTGGCTTGTTCCAATTTAGCTTTCTGTATTCTCTATGTCAAGATGTGAAACTTCTCTCTCTCTCTCTCTCTCTCTCTCTCTCTCTCTCTCTCTCTCTCTCTCTCTCTCTCTCTCTCTCTCTCTCTCTCTCTCTCTCTCTCTCTCTCTTTCTGTCTCTCTTTCTCTGTTGTTGTTTTTTAAACTGGTTATTTATGTGGCAAGTTATCCGGTGGGTGCCCTATCCTGCCTGATTCTCTCTGTACAGTTGGATCCACCCTGTTTTCACCTTGTAATCACTATTGGGTGGAATGAGGAATCCTGGAGCCAGAAACATTTCGCCTTCCAACATTTCCATGCGGATGTATTCACCGAGGTAAGTCCGACACAATCTGCGGTCCCAGTCATCCGTAATATGTCCTCCATACATGATTTCACCAAAGAGATACCGTAAGTCATCCCACGGCACCTAGAGAGTAGTGGACAATATTCATGACTGTGATATTAACAGATAGAACTTTATTCCTTGGTTCATAATAAAAAAGGCATGCAGCTTTTCACTTGACTATAGCCCAGGGGTTCTCAACCTTGGCAACTTTAAGACTTGTGGACTTCAACTCCCAGAATTCCTCAGCCAGCAAAGCTGGCTGAGGAATTCTGGGAGTTGAAGTCCACAAGTCTTAAAGGTGCCAAGGTTGAGAACCCCTGCTATAGCCCCAGGGTGGCTTCCACAACCCAGCCTGTTGTGTTGCGACTGGAACTCCCAGAGTTCCTAGAGTGTACAATATGTTTTTTTCAAATAATACTTTTTTTTCCAGAAAATGAATGGTAATATAAAGAATATTTTATTTCACGACTGCAGAAATATTTATCCTGCTGACACTCATTTGAAGAAAATAAATGCCTTTTGGTAGCTGTGGGATACACTTAATGATTTCGGGAGGCTTAAGGACTCTAGTTGAATCCCCATCTTCAGTATTCATTATTTCAGTTTGTAGGGCTGCCCACTTGTCACGGGACTCTTAACAGAGCAAAGAAAATAAAATAAAAAATGCAACAGAAATGATTAAAAACACATATGTCTTACTTTTCAGTTCCTGGAAGTCTACGTCATTCAAAGCAGTTCCGTGTCAAAAAGTGGAGAGCTTTTGACAAAGTCCAGAAGCCATGATAGTCCTCCCCTCAAAAAGAAAGCCTGCTATCCACAACGACACACCGTCTTATTCTATGCTTCTTTATTCCTCACAATGTCATTAATCAAGACATTGGGGAAGCGGAGACTTAGTTACTATTTTATAACAGCATTAGCAAGCAAATGAGCAGTTAAACAAACTTTACCCTCACGTTGGCTTCCAGGTAATTATACAGAACATTGATGGAAATGGTGAGATCTCCATTGTTAAAGGGGTAAGACCTGTTCCAACCTTGTGCTCCAAATTTCCTCCGTTCTGCTACCACTGCGTGGAAGTAGCAGAGGGCAAAGAGAATACACTTAAACTCAATTTCCTTGGTGCACATTTCCAGGGTATCCTAAAGGGGTGCATGGAAAGCAGAGAGGTTTTTTGCACAAAATACTATGCTATCATTTCTGTTACAATGCTTATTGCTGTACAGGTAGCCCTCAATTTAGGACTGCAACCGAGCCCCAAATTTCTGTTGCTTAAGCAAGACAATTGTTAAGTGAATTTTGCCCCATTTTACAACCTTTCTTGCCACAGTTGTGAAGTGAATCACTGCAGCTGTTAATTTAGTAACATGGTTATTAAGTGAATCTGCCTTCCCCATTGACTTTGCTTGTCAGAAAACCACAAAAGGTGTTCACAAGACCTTGGGACTCTGCAACCATCATAAATATGGGCCAGTTACCAATTGTCTGAATTATGATCACGTGACCATGGGGATGCTGCAGTAGTCTTAAGTGTGAAAAACGGTCATAAGTCACTTTTTTCAGTGTAGTTGTCACTTTGGTCAAAAAACAAATATTTGTAAGTTGAGTACTACCTATAATTCAGGAAAATTGCTCAGAAAACCCTGGGAGATATACAGTACATTAAATTCCTTTGGCTGTAATCCAGGATGGTTCTTCTACACTAGGCAGTCCCTCACTCTTTACAGGACACCCACAAGATCCTGTCACTCAAGCACTCTCATCTTATCCATCAGAATGCAGAATGCTTCCGGTTTTCAGGAAAATGGAGGAACAGCATGATTTCTTAAGGCTGCCTTTAGGGCTACTCATCCATCACTTTAATAGGATTTTAGTTAGGCACTAGTATATTGGGAAGAGGGCCCCACATCTTATGGACTCATTATAGTTTTATGGGGAATGCCATATTGTGACCACAATCTTTTTAAAGTGCTATTGTAATTGATGTTAGTTATCTGGCCATATCCTTCATAATTAAAGACAGGAATAGTACCTTATCTTTATATTATTATAATTTTAAACACAATATTTTCCAGTTATCAATACAAATCATGTTGTAAAAAGTGGTAATGGCTTCGTATAATAATAATGCAAAACAAACAAAAACCTGCCACAAAAACATCCTTCCCTTAAAAATCGGGCACTGTAGTATTACAGCAATCTGCCAATCTTTCATTTAAAAGTAGAAATATATTTCATTGCTAATTAAAACATGGGCTTAAACATAAATTGTTTCCCTCAGCAGGGTTACAGAAGCTGTAAGGTAAATTTCAAATAGCCTCACTCACAGCAGCTAGGTATAAAAGGGGTATTGTAGGATGGATGTAAAATACTCCTCCTATTGTGGAAATTCAACTGGGAACTTGTAAAAGCAGAGCAATGACGAAGGCATTTTCTAGACTAGAGACAGTAATTTAAAGTTCACTATTGGTCTAAGAAAATACTGCACTCATGAACATGCCCAGGGTATTAGGAACACCACCATTCCAATTCTTTTTAGAGAATTCAGTTACTGCAGAATTCTGACAGAGAATATGCAGCAGTGGAAAATTAAACAGAAATCAGAAGCAAGGAAGAGTAGACCAAAAGGCTGCCACAAAATCCTACCTGTGGCTTTTAAGTCTCCAGTTATGGTTAGGTGATACCCCAATTTGCCTTGTCCCAATTTTTGGCTGAACCTTATAGTTCTTAATTTCTTTAGTATTTCAATATCTTCCGACTATTTACTACCACTAAAGCCCTTGTTTTAAAATTCATTCGATATCTGGATTCTATTACCACACGTATACCTGGTTTTTTCAGTTTCAATATTTTAGCCAGAAGGAGTCACAGTTCTGATATACAGAATGGGAGTGGTTTTCTCAGATTCTGCCAGAGGCAAGGAAAGGAGTAATTTTAGGATCAGGCTTGACCTCAGCTATGTTTTTGACATAGCGACAGTTCTTCTAAGTCAGGGGTCTTCAGACTTGGCCCTTTTATGACTTGTGGACTTCAACTCCCAGAATTCCTCAGCCAGCATGCCTGGATGAGGAATTCTGGGACTTGAAGTCCACAAGTCATAAAAGGGCCAAGTCTGAGGACCCCTATTCTAAGTCCTCAACTTGTTATGATGTTTTCTGTCACTTGGCTCATAAAGGTCTAAAAATTTACTTAGGCACACAGAAAAAAAGATAATCTAAACTTGAAGGAAATAAGTAGCACATGTGCAGAACGCAAAGGCTGTCCTAATCTCCAGAAGCGAAACAAGACTTTAGCATCTGTTCTAACCAATAAAATGCTGCAGCCCTCCCAAAATAAAGAAAACCAATGGCTGTGTATTTAGGAACTATGACCTGAGGCCAGAAAGGAATAACAAATTGGACAGATGAGTCTGTTTACCTGGGTAAAGAGGTCGAGGGCTTTGTGTAAGTTGGCATACATGCCAGTTGGAGGCTCATTTGTGATTTTAATGGCATTTTCTAGCAGGCCCTGAGGAATAATGTGAGAGTCTGGAGAAGGAGCAGGTTCAGCACTCATAAATACGCGGTAATCATTGTGACTTCCAATGCTGTAGCGTTCAACTTTCTTATCCAGTATGCTCAGCCACTTGGCTACCAGATGTATATTCTGCAAGATTATAAAATTAAATGACTTGGCACTGAGGAAGTTTAACCTTTTTTTGGGGGGGGTCTGAGCCCACTCTGGCAATGATTGGACTGCTACTTTAAACTGCCCTTGTCTCCTGGTCCAAAGCTTTGTCCTCTCGTGAGAAATCTTTTTGAGAAAATGCTCAACCTCCTGCATTAGTCTATGAAGCTGCAGTAGGGCAATTCTTTGCTGACTCTGTTATGTGTTTAAACTTGCCTGCACTGAATGCATATTATTATGTGCATGTTATTTATAATTCCTTTTCTATGTGCAATATGCTAACCCAGAGCAGCACCTGATATCTTTTCTGTTTTAAAGAGTAATACTGTTATGTAACTATGTGTGCTTTTTGGACCAGCCTTGTTATTAAAAACGCCCCATCTTCTGATAAACAGAGGGAAGGGGTGCATTCACATTATGAACTTAGCAAATTTATCTAAAATGTTGCAACAGGGTCCCTGGCATGTAATGGAGCGGTTGCCTTGTGACAGCCTCTGCTGGTGTGCATTCTGCATTTTTAGACAAAGCATAAGCAGCAAATATTTATTGTGGGCTTGTTTTGGGATCAGAATGCAGACAGTTTGTGCAATCTGTGTGGACTATGCATTGACTGACTATTTGTTTAATCATGTAGGAAAGGGAATAGTATATGGAATCAGTGAAGCTGACAAATCTAGGAACTGTAAACAGGAAGTCTATGGGTATTCAGTACCTGAAGAATGACCCAATGTCCCTCTACTGCAGCCACATCCAGAGCGTGTTCGGCCACAACCTCTTGCCCTTGTCCCAGGGACACATTATGGATTTTCCCATTGTCTATGGCAAAGCCAAGCTTTTGACCTAGGAGCAATAATACAGTTAAAAAGCTGCACGTGTTGATTGCTTGTTCTTGTTCTGATTTCCTGTGCATTGAACATGTCTCTATGTAACTGTCTGTAAAATTAATATCTATGTTGTCTGTCTGTGGACTGCACCAGCCAATGTCTTATGGCTATATGGAACATTTATCGCCAATGCTACGTGAACATACCTAGGGCTTCAACATCCTTCAGTGGATCCACTCCAGGAGAAAGAATGAAAAATATTGGTGTGGATGGACTGCTTTCTTCATAGGATTTTGAGAATTCAACACTTCGTCCTTCAACAAATTTACTCCCCATCTTCTCTTCCACAAAGTTTCTGAGACAGTCATGTTTTTGGAAAGGGAGGGAAAGGAAGGAATAGAAACAGCCAAATACATTATTAAAACAAACAGAGTCCGGGGAATTATCACCTCATTTAGTTTCAGTTATAGGGACTTTAGGTTGTTATCCTGTCAACTGCTTAAGAGTAAGTTCTACTGAATTCCACTAGGCAGATTTAGACACACATGGGCTTGCAGGGATAGAACAGAGATATAAATAATTTGAGATTGGCACTTTCTCCACTGCAAACTGATGACAGAGATGCTCTACATGTAATAGCACTGGAAATGGCAATGTCCAATGGAATCCAGTAGTATTTCTCTAATACATTATTAGTATGAATGGTTTTCAAGTAAGCAACATAGTGTCCTCCAGATGTTTTGGACTACAGTTCTCCAGATCCCTGTCTGCTGGTCATGCTGCTTGAGGACCACAAGAGTAATCCCAAAAAATCTGATTACCTATCCCTGTTCTAAGGGAAACAAGCTGCTGTTAGCACTTTTTTTTTGCAAATACAAAGGAAATACATTTTTCACTTGAGCCCCTAGCAACCAGTCTTGAGTGGGATTTTGTACTACTAATTTTAATAGCAGAAATGTGTTATTCAGTTCTTGCAGTGGGGTAGATTAGTCATTTACGAGCATGAAAAATGGAGGTTTTTCTTTGTATTGTTAAAATCTCAGAAGTGGTTTTTGTCCAAAATGCTACAGGGTTTCCTGCCTGAGCAGGGGGCTGGACTAGATGACCTCCAAGGTCCCTTCCAACTTTATTATTATTATTATTATGGATCATCGCACAGTCAGCCAGATCTTCAGACTGGATTTGGAATTTTGTCTACCTATCGAGTCCTTACCCAGGACCTGGGATAGGCAGATGTGGATGTTTGATGGTATTACAGATATCGTTGCAGGATGGAAGCAGTTTCTAGTAAGGCCGCCTTTTGCAATTGACTAATAGCGAATTTGTCAATGCCAATGGTGTTCAAGTGGTACTCCAGTTGTTTTGGGATTGCACCCAAGGCGCCTATTATTATTGGTACTACTCTTGCTTGCTTTTGCCACAATTTTTCTATTTCTAATTTGTAGGTCTTTGTATTTTGTTATCTTCTCCAGTTCTTTCTCGTCTATTCTGCTGTCTCCAGGCACTGCCACGTCCACTATCCAGACTTTTTTGTCTTTCTTATCGACAATTGTTAAGTCTGGGGTGTTATGTTGTAGGTGCTTGTCTGTTTGAATTCTGAAGTCCCATAGCAGTTTAATTTTATCATTTTCTCTGACTTTCTCTATTTTATGATCCCACCAGTTTTTGTTTACAGGCAAATGATATTTTTTGCGGATCTTCCAATGCACCATTGTTGCTACTTTGTCATGCCGCTGCTAATTATTATTATTATTATTATTATTATTATTATTATTATTATTATTACCATCATCATCATCATCATCATCATTTTATTTATTATATAACTATAATTATGAGACCAAGCAAACAAGCTCCCAAATAAAACCTTGTTGACCATTTGCAACTGCTCCTATTTATGTATATGCTTGTATTCTTTCAGAATTATCAGCCTTTCATGTCAGCACAAGCTTTCTGGAATTGTTGATAAAAGAACACAATCAGGAGCTATATATAGGCTTGTCTGAACCCTATTGCCCATGTGTAGCTATCTGCAAGATGGACATGTTTGTTGTTTGCCTTTGAACCTCTGGACTGCACCAGCCAATATTTTCTTCTTGACCGTCGACTCTAGCAGGAAAAAGGCCAGAGTAGACCAAAAGACTCAGGTCCTTGGAATAACATACCAAGTTATAATAAGAGCTGCTCCACATGAGAATATTCTCCAGGCTCCAAGTCAAGCACCCTCAGATTTCCTATTTTCCAAGCCTGTAGAAGAAAACATGATACATACTTGACTGCATAGGTCATACGGTCTGGCCTCATGCATCGCATCATGCACAGCTTTTGTAGGGCTGTCTTATTCTTCCATTCCTTCGGGAAAACTTCCTTTTCAGGGGTCTCTGATTCTACAAATTTTTTCCATCGCTTAGCGGAGCCTTCAATATCACTGTCCAGGTTTTTGAATTCGTCCATTTCAGAAAGTACCTGAGGATACAGCAGCAACAGCAGATGCAATGCTCTCTAATGCTTTGCCCGTGAATGGCTAGTTAAATCACTTATCATTCTCCATCTATGTTCTAGATGTGTTGCAACAGGAAGAAATGAAGCATCTCAAATATTAGTAAAATACTAAAGGAGATAAGGAGCTGCTTTGCATATTGTAATAACAGCAATGGCAGACTATTATACAACCTCTGTTGAAGAAAAAAAAAAAAAACTCAGCTAGCTACAGCCAGGAAATTCCTGACTAGTCTTGCTAGTCTTACTTTTTTAAAGTGGGGAGAGGATACCAAAGGATCAGCTGTCCTTGCCTTGGACAACATAATTAAGGAAAAAGAAGTACCAGGAACACTGGGGATGGGGAGAGAGTGACCGTGTGATATTAGAGCAGTGGTTCTCAACCTGTGGGTCAGGACCCCATTTGGGGTTGAACGACCATTTCATGGGGGTCGCCAAACAAGGCAGTCCGCCATTTTTCCCCCCTTTTCCTTAGCTGTGCTACTCCCTTTTATTCTATTGGCTTTTGAAAGCCAATAGAATAGACTCTCTTGAATAGAGTCTAATTCTATTGGCTTTCAAAAGCCAATAGGAATTGTCCAGGCTGTCTCTGCACTGCTGAGCCCGCCAAAAGTCCCATTCTGCAAACGGTGCTGCACTAGTTGAGTAGTCCTCGACTTACAACCGGTTGAGTAGTCCTCGACTTACGACCGGTTGGGGGTCACGGCATTAAAAAAGTTGAGAACCACTGTGTTAGAGTTCTTGATTCTAAGGGGAACTAAATCTGCAGGTAGTCAAATGCAGACCATATCTTGGTCCTTAAAAAAGTTTTAATAAAGGACATTTTTTTCACCTCCAGATGTACAAAATGTACATGGTTTCTTTAGCTTTATCCATTTAGGACATTGTCACTTTAATATAAAGTCAGTCAGTTCTAATAAATAATGTGTTTCTTGTAAATGACCCCCCCCAGTAACCTGCAGTTGCCAGACATGGAAGAGTATTTACACTTAAAGAAACAATTTATCAGAAACCTACGTTAATGAGTATGATGTGCTTATCCAAGTAGAACAGGTTTTCCATTATGGTAGTCCTTAACAGGACACAGCCATTGCTCTGGGATTAAAATAGCCCTTGGCCTAATGATAGTCTTGGCAGTCTAATATATTTGCCACTATGGAAAAACGGTCTGGAGGTGGGCCAAGGTCAATAATATCCAACAGGATAAACTGATTTTGCCAAGCTATGATGTAATACTATAACTAATCAATAATGAAGGGTCCACCTAGTTCTTGGTCTTGCTTGAACAGATTTGAATAGTTTAGATTGATGCAGATTTGGTATTAGAATTTATTCAGTACTAATTCATATCTGTCCAGCCACTACATGGGTAACAAGCTGGTTCCAAACTACTTTTGCAATCTACATTGTAAAATCATCCCTATACCATGTTTGCCCGTTGCATATCTTACTCCAGGTCTTTGCTGTTCTGCAGTTTACCTGTTTTTTAAAAACTGATTATAAAGGGGGCCTACCAAAAATCATGCACGGTTTAGCACCTGATATTGTGACTAAAGTTCATATATATTATGGTACAGTACACTAGTACATGAATGAAGCTTCGCACTTTTCATGGCTCCTTCTAAGTTACTAAGAAGCGCTTAGACTACAAATAGTGGTTTTGAGCAAACCTTAATTCCACCCCATCCTTGACCTAATAAGAAATCTACTGGAGATGTCAAGCCAGCTTTAAAGGGAAAACGTAGAAGAAAGTCTAGTTCCACTGGATTCACTTCTTTTTTTACCAACAAGACCTAGGAAAGATGAAAAAATTAGGAATGTTACAAACGATATACCTTACTTCAAACAAATAAATAACAGCTGCTGTGTCAAAATTCATGCATCTTCTATTTTACTGATTTCCAGAGATGGTGAGCCTACACACAAGGGCAGGATCTAAACCAGAGGGGGCAGGTTTGGCTATTCTGGGGAAGGTAAGCAAATGCAGGTCTTTGTATTCAAGTAGTCCTCAACTTACTTGTTCAGTAACCATTCAAAGTTACAGTAGAACTAAAAACATGATTTATGACTGTTTTTTCACAGGAAAACATCTCCATGGTCATGTGATCAAAATTCAACTGCTTGGCAATTGGCATGTATTTAGGATAGTTGCAGTATCCCTGAGTCATGACCTTTTGATGAGCAATCAATGGTAAGTATTTCCACTTTGCCTTCTGCTTTAACCTTTCATGGCTAACTGTCTTCCAGTTCCAGTTGCTTCATTTATGAGCACTTTTTTTTCATACGTGAATTTTCTTGAGAAACTCTTTCCCAACTTATTTTGCAATAACGCTATTCTACTTCTGCATTCTCTGCAACAAGGTGATCCTTGCCCTCCTGATTTATTCTCAATATGCAAAATATTCTGTAGCTTGGTTTATGCATCAGATCACACTATCGTGTGGTTGGACTGTGGCTAAGTGACAGTGTAAATCCAGCCACTGCGGTTGAGGGCTTAGCATGCTGTGTGAACGCAGTTCACTGAACAAGCTATGACAAGTAAATCATGTGTCCACTTAGTTACTAATACTATACAGAGCCATTAATGATATTTTCAATATAGTAGCAACTTTTCTACAAACAGATATCCTTTTTATCAAGCGGGAGAAAAATACTTTTTGTCCAGGATCATCCAGTCACTTTACCTGAAAGGCAACTTGGGCTAGAAAAATAAGCTTGTCTCTCTCAAACAGTCCCCGAGCTGTGTACATGAAAACTGAATAGGTGATCTCATCTGTAAGGTTGATCACTCTGTGTTTCACATCTTCTGCTGGAGCTGTACGCTGAATGGCTTTCTCAAACACGACGTTGAAAGCCTGAACAGAAAAAAGAGGAAGAAAAAAAAGAAGTCAAAATGCAAAACTGTGTGGGGGTTTCAGGCAGACGTCCTGCTTTGTGTTCTGGAACAGACAAGACACAAGCAAGATGCCATCCTCAAAAACATGAAGGGGTTACATAGTTGGGCATTAGCAAAACAAAAGGCCCAAGGTTTGACTCTCTGGAAGATTTTTTTTCCATTGCATATGAGGAGTTGCTTGGCTCTCAGTCATTCTTCCTTATCATGGACAGAGAGTCCCAATGGGCAGCTATAATGTTTCTGCAAAAAAAAAGCTGAGAGTATTTCGGACTCCATAAAGGCAGAGGGAGCTATTTTTCTACAAAAATATAACCGATCACTATCCAAACAGCATGTTCTACTATTGGGTTACCTTCAGGGAGAACTGATAGATGGGGTTGATTTTGTTCAGGTCATTTAATATAAAATACAACAGGGATGCCCTTTCTGCTGCTGGCCTGTAGTTCTCTCTGGCTTCATTAATTTGTATTTCAGTAACTTTAGCCTCTTTCACCTAAAAAAAAATAAGAAAAAAATATTTTTAAAAGAATAAAAAAAATAGACTACGGTATGTGACATTTAGCCATGCTTTAGAGAATTACAATGCTTTCTATATTACTTCGCCTTCACTGCTAGTTTGGTAAATCACAAATCCATTTCTCAACACTATTGCTGAGGCAGGACAGCATAGTGAAGTTGAACCAGCTAGCTTACTTTTTGTTCTATTTCATTTGCTGTGCGCTTTGTGGTCTCTAGGTTTTCTACCAAGGCTGTATCTCCTAAGAAGTTTCCTGATGCAGCAGAGAGTCTGGCTAGTAAGGAGTCCTCTAGTTCCTTCAGGATGATCTTAAATTCATTCTGTTGTTTTGTGAGAGTAGCCTAGACCAGAAACAAAGTGGAGAAAAAGAGATTTTGTTACTTATCAACAAATCTCCTTTCTTCCTGCACCAAACTAGGCCATTTTCAACCTGGAGCTGCAGGTTCTTATCTTAGATGAGCTACTGAGTAAAATGGGATCTGAATTCTTGGATTCTACCGTTAACACTTCATACATTTTAAATACACACTTATCTATTGTATTAGATGTGAAGACTACACACCAATGCCATTTCCCTTTATAAAATACTTGGGTTGTTGCAATCCTGGGACATAATAAACATTTTAAGGAAGAAGACAATCTGAACACTTGTTTTAGATTCTCTGCTTTTTTCAACTTGGTGCTTCCCAAATATGCTGGACATCAGTTTCCACAATGTCTATCCATGCTAGCTGAGGTTTAATAAGAGTCAATACATCTGATATACTATCAAGTTGGGAAGGCTAACTTAGACTATTTGATTTCCCTTGGAATTACTAAAGTGGCTATTCCATTGTCCATAACTCAGATGCTCACAATATACCTTCAGTTCCTCTAAGTCAGGTCTTTCCTTAGCAACCACAGCAGCTAAAAGCTGGTCTTCCAAGCCATCCCTGGTAACCAAAAAGTTGATCAATGTGCACTGAGCCTGCATCTCTGGCTTATAGTGGGGATTGAAGTACTTGGTGTGCAGAATCAGGCGAAAGTTGGGGTGGTACTCTACTTCCTTGTCTCCTATTTTAATGTATCTGGGAATAAGAGTTTTGAAACATGTGAAAATGTTGCATAAACCAGTGTAACTTACCTTTGCTTATATTCACTACTGATGGACAGAGCTACTATCTCTGTCCCACCATCTTTTTTTTTTTTTAGCTTAGACTCAGTGATAGAAAATCAATCCTTTTTGTCTACAACAGATGGTTCAATATACAGGGAACTGCTTATCAGGTCAGATCATCAATTCATTTAGTTTAAGATTGTATATGTAGACTGGGAGTCATTGCCAAATGCTGAGCTAGTGCTATTGACCTATGCTTCAGTTGGAGAAAAGTGTACAGTTTTCTTCAGTTGCTGTCTTTCTACATTGTCAATCTTTATCCTGCGCCAACCGCTTGTTTTGGCTTGTTGCCAAATGGTGGTATCCTGATTCCAGCCACTCAGGTAGAAAGCTAGTGGTAAAACTCCTTGGCTTTGCTCTACCATCCTCTTTTTGGAGAGCACCAGCCAGTCAGGGCAGCAATGCAGTGATGGGGCTTGGAGCGATGGCAAATTTTGACTGGAGGCTGACTTGCCTCTCCCTGTTTATCATTACGCCAAGACATCTATCAGAACCAGGTAAGTTCCATGGTAAAACAGAATTGGTATTTGCAAAGCCCAAGGCAACAATCCAGACAGCTGAACTGCTGATCAGTGGGCTGGACAAACTGTGTGTTAAAGCAAGAATCTTGTGTAGGTCAGATATGAGACCAACACCTTTTCTTTTTTGTTGTGCAACTGCCCCTAGTCCGCAGTCAGTTTTTCTGTGGCTTCTAGGGAACTGCTGGGTAACTTGGTAATAGCTGCTGCAGCCAGTTCTTCCTATCTGAAGAGCAAAAGGGGAAGAGCTGTGTCTTGTCAAATTGGCCAATAGATGCAGGCTGTTTACTAATTGCACTTCCAGCAGAACAGTTAGTAAAGTGTATTAGATTAAAGGGAAAACACTATAAAATTGGCACCGCTTAGGATCACCTAAGGTGCAGTGATGGGATTCAGCTGGTTCGTGCCATTTCGGCAGAACCGGTAGCTAATTTTTTGTTGCCCAGGCCCAGAACGGACTTCCGGAAGCGGCATCCATATAGAGAACCGGTTGTTCACATATTTGAATCCCACCATGGCCTCATGATATTGGCCTTATGATCTAAGAATGAGATGAAAGCAATATCATGAGGCTATGGCAAAAGAATTTATTATGGCTAGATGAAAATAAAGGCAAATAAAGGCATTAAGCCTGGCTGCCCTGGTTTCACAAATGAATCTTTCCACATCCTATTCTGGAGATGCTGCAGGTGGAACTAGGCACTTTCAGCATGCAAAGCAGATTCACTAAAATGTAATAGAGCAGTCCCTCTCCATATCTACTCATGTTATGCAATACATCTTGAAAAAAAAGAGAGATTAATTAGGTAAGATCAATGTTAATGAGGGACATTGGGAAGTTGGAGATTGGCAGTTGAAATGAAAACTAGTAGAAATAGTTTAAAGCAGAGTTGGATTTGTGATGTCAACCCACACAAAGGTGACAATTTCAATAGATTCAGAGACATGAATAGAAAACAGCACAATTTAAGAATATTTGCTGTCGTTTTTTTTCTGTTTGATTTTCATCATAGTAACATAGGACATGCAGGCCCAAACTTGCAATTTCTGAACCAGTTTAAAGGAAAAAGGCATGAGCCTGCCATTTCTGAAATTCTTACTGCTGTCATAAATCCACTCATGGATAACCAGAGACACTTTGCTGCTTAAGGCAAAAGGCTGTATGGTGTCCCTCCTGATCCTAAAAGGGGGCAGAAGCTAATGCAAATGGCAGTGGTATCCAACATCCGGATAAGGAATGGCATACTATCATCAACTAGATCTGAAAACAATGGGCTAATTTGGGAACTAATTTGGACAGATTGTGCAATTTACACATTTTTCTAGAATAAATAAATAAATAAAAATTGCAGAGGTGTTAAACAGCTATAATACCTCTATTGGTATTATAGCTTAGTAAAACTCAGAAGGCTCCAGATAAATATCTCTTAGACCCTAGAATGCATTAGGACAAGATATTTGCCTAACCCACTGGTGGTAGCAATTTGCCTAACCCACTGGTGGTAGCAAGCCTCCAGCAACTTAAAAGGCAAAAAGTCTTCAGCATGAAATTGATTAGAGTCTTGTCAGTAGCAGGCAGCAGCAATAGGCCACATATGGTTCTAATCAATTAACTAAGGTCACAGAGTTCAGTGTGTTAACTTGCAATTAGCCCTTGTTAGGGAGTGCTGAGTTGTGGAGAAAAACAGCTCAGAAATAGCTTGTTTAGGCACTCTGTCAGCTCTGTAAGGGGGAGAGAAAAATGGATCAGGCACAGGACAATTGTATACTATAATGGTGAACATCTGACAGGGAGAGGGAAAAGGAGGGAGGGAGGGAGGGAGAGGGAGAAAGAGATGCTGCAAAGGTCCTTAAGGTGTGCATTGTTCACAAAATCACTTTTTCATCACTGTCATAGTTGTGAACAGTGACTGTGCTGTTGAAGGCAGTCAGTAAATGAGGGCTTTCTATCATACTTCATCACCCTATAGGTTTGGTGAGGTGGCCTCTCTGGTCACTAGCCAGTCACTCACAGCTGTTTCATTCTCAGACTTTATTTTGTGTGTTAGCATTTGTTTCCTGAGTTCCTTTCTCACCTATCTCTCCACTCCAGCTACCTCTAGGCTTCCAACAAGGTAGAGAATAGCTTCCTCACTTTATTTGGGGAAGACAAGCAAGTGCATATATTTAGTTCTGTATGAATAATACTTTTCATTTTAGAGTACTGTTGATGAAAAAAATGAACAAAAGTGCCAGTTCTTCTTCCCTCAGTAAAGTAACAGAGATCTACTTTCTTCTTCTTTATCAAATGGTTGGAGATAAGAATACAATGGTGCTGGCTCTTCAGCACTCTCAAAAGAGAGTCATATAGTGTGAGTATAAAGTTAAGGATTTGCATTGTGTCCCCTCTTTGATTATCTTTCCTGCTCTTTGTCTTAAGAGATTGCTAATCTGAGATCATCTGCTTCTGCTTCTCTTCCAAAGTGCACATGCATAGAACAGGTATTCTTTGACTCTCTTCCTAGTAGGATGCAGTTATCTATGTGTTGGCCTTACCAGTTTGGTGTAATGGTTAAGACACTACGCTAGAAACCAGGACATCATAACTTCTAGATTGACTTTAGGAATAAAGACAACTGGATGGCCTTGGAAGGTCATCACTTTCATAGCCTTAGGAAAAGAGGAAATGTCAAGCCACTTTTGAAAAATCTTGGCAAGAAAACTGGAGTGAATTGTCCAGGTAGTCTCTGAGAATTAGACACAATTGAATGAAAGAAAAATATGCTTTTACTGTAAATAAATCTTTTGTTGCTGTAACCATAAAATATGCTTCACTAATCTTTGCTTGAGTCAAATTACCACTCTTAGGACAACTAAGGCATACACACAGAATGCATCAACTTCCAGTGCAAACTGGGTTGCAAAGGACAGAGTACAAAGATACAACCGAGGGCTGTTGTGGCTGCAAATGCACTTACCTTCCTTTCTTGATTGTGTTTCGGCCTAGCAGAGGATCCAGCACAGGTTCTACTGTCTCTCCAATATTTTCAATAAGCAGCGTGTCTCCGTCAGAAATCGCTTTTTCAATGATATCTAGGTAGCTGTACAATTGATAATAAATCTTTAGTGTGTCACACAGTCTCTTGAGAACACAAAAAGTCTTCTTATACCCTAGTGAAAATGAAGTTAAATGTGTTTTCATAATCATTTGCAATGGAGATGCATGCTGAGAAAAGGAGCTTTATCACTGAAATAGATGTCAGAGCACATAGGAAAGGGTGACATGAGTGGATCGAGTGGGGAATTCAAGTGAACAGACAAACAGTGGAGGACATGCACAGCAAGATAGAAAAGCCACAATGGACTTCTCACACTAATTAACTATCCAATTAGATGAAATTGCCAATTAAATACTGAATTGTAGAATGGCATTTTCTTGTGCTTTTCTGTTTGGTTAATCAATTTAATAATTTTATTTATATGGACTTGTCATTGTTTTAATGTGAGTCACCCAGAGTCACGTAAGCTAGATGGGAGGTTATATAAATTTAAATAGATAAATAAGCCCAGACTCCTATCAAATCTGGAAGGACCCAGAGAGGAATTTGGGCAGAAGAGTTATAAAATTTATGAAATCCACCTGAATTAATTGGACTGGTGCATAGGTTAGAAAAACATAAAACAAGGCAAGAAGGCAAACACAATAACAAAGCCATCTAAGAAGTGTGTCCTTGGATATGCAAAGACCTGTGAATGACACAGTCTGAAACGAGAAACTGGCTACCATGTGGGAGATCACACATCATAGGGTAAAAGTTATTTAGCCCAGGATGGCAAGTGACCGTGACCACAACTGCTATAAGAAAAAGGGTTGGACAGAAGACATCTTGTGTAGATGCAACCATCTGGATCGCATCCGTCTTCTTCTCTCCTGTTTCTTGATTAGTTATTCTGGTGGAGTTGGGGGAAGCACATGGGGAAGCAAAAGGTCTTTGTATGTACGTAATAAAGCCAGAAGATTGATGAAGAATTATTTGTGGATAAAATGTCATTAGGGGTGAATTACTTGCCTATCCCAGATCCCAGAAATGTTGCTATGTCACTGAAAGATGTGTGTGTTCCCCACCTAAATTCTATTGATCAAGGCTCCAGTCATCTCAAGGAGCCTGTTCCCAGTCATTCCCTAGGTGTGGAGCATTGCAAGTGAGGAAAGTTGATAGTGTGGGCTGTGATGGGTGTTACAAGGAAGATTGAATGTAAAGAATGCAAAGAGGCTAATTATAATATTCCCAGAATAGATGCAAGCAAAATGAGGGTGCATCCCAGATAAGCTGAGAGCAGATCAATTCTTGGTTTTTAGCCTGTAGGCCATTCTTTTAGAATAAAGTCCAAACTGAACAGAATAACTCTAGTTGACCTTTTCTGTCCAAGCCGGATGGCTTTCAGATCCCGTCCATGTTTGTTCTTGATCCATTTGATCCCTTGAAGCTGTGCATCCACAATGAGTGGCCAACGTTCTGTGTTGCATAGAATTGTTGCATTTTCTGTTGACATACGGTCGCTGGGGAGCCCCTGGTTGTTCCAAGTTGCTATATCTGCATCATCTGTTAACAGGGATAAAGGATCCAGGCCAGAAGTAATAGGGATTGGTACCTATTATAATGTCAAGATAAAAATGGACTGTCAGGATAGAAAAGGCATAGCCTATGTTCAGGAGTGAATTAGATTTTGACAAGGGTCTCTGAACATAAAACAGAGCTTCACTACCTCCTTGCTTATCTGGTACTATCTCACTTGTTACTAGAAAATCAAGTGTTGGTTCAAGGCAGTGCTGTAAAGCAGCACTTCTCTAAAGGGGTGGAGGAGCAGAGATCAAGGAAGCTTCAGGGTCAAATGAGAAAGACCTGTAGATTGGATAAGAAGACTCACAGGTCAGAGGCTCCTCACTAGTTTAGACAAATAAATGACATAATGGTTAGAAAGAACCATAGGGTTTTTTTTTTTTTTTAGCAGGAATAGCCTGCAGGAATAACACCTTGTCCTCAGGATCTATAATCTCTTGGATCTGCTGCATCCTTCACTGCCAAACTATTATTTTGATGTAATGCATATATCGTGGCAAAACACTTGGGGAGATACGATGCTTCAGTATTTTTCACCCTTCAAATCTATCATCTGAAGAGAAGCAATGGTGATGGGAATATGCCTTCTAGCAGGGGCATCTTGCATGCGATTTTCTCTGGGAAGGTTTGGTTGGTACCAATATTAATGTTCATATTTTTAAGGCATGAAGCAAAGATCCTTTCATTCCTCAAGGCTCTTCATCACTTCTTTGTTACTACTTCTGCAAAGATCACTTTGAGGCTCCTCTTTTCTGTGATCAATTGTTTTAATGGGTTGTTACAAAGTGCCTTGGAGAATAAAAGCAAAAAGATGACATTTTCTTTCTTGGTCAACAAGCCAAGAAATACTCAGAGTTAGAGTTTATAGTCTGAAGCTGGGCATAACTCGAGGATCCTCTACTTGTAACTTAAAGCCACTAGGATTAGAAGCCAGACAGATTCACTGAAACAACATTCATTTTCTGGAACAGGCATTTACATAGACTTACCTTCAACTGCTTTAAGTAAGGAGTCCAGAACTTGTCCAGTAACTCGCTCCTATACTTTTTGATAAAATACCCAACATAGGAAACAAATGCAGTAATCAGTAGCACATCCCCGCACAGAGTCTTTCCCTGTTCACTGAAATTTTCCACCGATTCAGCCCAACGGACATTTTCAGATGCTAATCCACCAACAAGCCTTAGGAAATATTCAAAAGGAGAGAAAGATATGATTAGGACATGTGAGGCTCTAACCCAACCTGGCTTGATCAGCAGTATCAATATTCCAATAGAAGTATATATGTAGCTCAGGGTTGAACTGTAGATTTCTTGGTGCTCTCTGAGATTTGGTGTTTACTTGCAGACGTTTCATTACCTGAGTAGGTAACATCATCAGTGCCAGGGAATGTGGGGTTTGTAATAAACCATATTTATACTGTACATTATTCAATACAGTAACAATAAAAAGGCTATGGAGGAAACAAAAAGATCAGAATGTATCCTTTCTATCAGCCTACACCCAGATAACAAGGGATTAACATCAAGCAGAAAACAATGAGCTCATCAAGGAACTACCAAGAAGAAAACTACCAACAACCATGCCCTATCATAAGGCACTCAGTAAAATGACCAAGTATTTTTTCTTCATTATGGGGGCTCCCCTCAGTTGTTGTGCTCTTTGGAAAGAACAATCTGGCAATCAGCGTCCCCCTCCTGCCTTCAGCCGATGTGAAATATGATGTATGTTCTGGACCATGAAGGTCTGTATGTTAGAATGTTTGGCATTTATTGGGTTAAGTGCTGTCTCCTTAAGAGATGGCTTATGGGTAATGTAGTTTAGCTAGTCAGCTATCCCTTGTTAATAGGTCAGTAGTGGGAGGAAAGGAGGAACCACTAAAGTTCATCACAGGATATCCTGGCCATGAGCCAGCTTGGAATGTTCTTTTGTCTGAGATAAGCATGGGGCCATCGGATGTTTCAGATGGCTCCACTCCACGTAAGAAGTTGGTGTGGAGAAGCTAATGAATTTACTGTTCTGATCATGAATCAAAATGCCTCTATAATCTAATCTCAGACAGATAAACTCAAATAAAGATGATTCCAAAACAGATATTTATTCAGAACAATGTATAAAACCATAATCAATCTCATTTGAAGCAAGCACTTCCTGCTAAGTTCTGAAACCACTCAGGTTTCTCATCATGAAAAGAAATCAGGAAGCAGTAGATAGATCTGAGGGCCACATAAGTCACATCCAGGGCGCGACTTTTGTGAAGATACATAAGCCTTAGTGAGAGATGTGTAACTCTTTTCCTTGGTGATGTACTTTGTGGCTTCTGGCAAGGGGCAGACTGATGAGAGAACAGAGAACATTGCTTGCTTATGAACCAACAGCCTCTCTAAACAAACCACTCATCTTTGATTCATGCTTTCTTTCTTTTATAGTATTTCATTTTCAGGAAATGGTTCATAGATTGCTGAGAAGCTGAACAATTTTCTTCTTACCAGCTGGGATTTCCAGCCAGTTTGAGACAATCAAGCTTCCTAGTGACTTCTCATATATTCCAATGTATTAAAAAAACAATTTGATATGAATACACGAAATGTCTGAAGCTTTCGCAATTGCTATCTGGTTTATAGTATTTAAGATTCATATTATGCTATTCTTTCTGATCTTCCTGAAATGTGGTTTAGATCCTTGGGATTCAGATAAGGAATATCATGTATCCTAGCCATGATTAATTGCAAACAATACTACAGTTTGATGTAGCAGAACAAAGACCATCTTCTTCTGAGGGCTTATAAGAATATAGATATTGGATTCTGTCTCTTAGAAATTTTGGAAGACATACAAATGTAAAGTATTAGCCATTAGGGTTAATGATATAGGAAAATCCTAACAACTTTCCTATGCCTGCATGCTTTTTAATACAATGAAGCAAATACTTTTAGAAATCATATTTAAATTCAGATTTATCCCCAAGAAAATTGAGATTTACTTTTTTTATATAAATATTTTATTAATTTTCTAGTTTTACAGTTAAATACTTAATAGACAATGTGTTGTCTGGGTCCATTAGTAATTCAGTGGTATATATTAATTTCTTCAATCTAGATCCAATATCACACCATCAGATGTTTCCTCTCTTCTTCTGGCAGTACCTGTTTTCCCACACTAGGCAAATACAATTATATAATACCCATTTACAAGAGTCAATCTGAATAGAAAAATGGGTTTAAATAGAAACTCTCTTCCTATAACTGCTGCTTCAGAGACATTGGCAGGCCCCCGCCCTACTTTCAGTTTTTAAAAAGAGGAAGATCAGTCATGGACCTCATGCGGTCAGGCTCATGCTGACATAAGCCAACTATGCCAATTAATCAGCATTAACCCAGAGCACCCTTGGAAGTATTTAGTGACTGTGTACCTGTTAGCCAATGAAATTACTCTGTTCGTTGCATCAGCCTCTTGTTGGCATTTGATTTTCGCAGCTGTGGCCTTTTCAAATTCAGCAGTCAGATTGGCTAAATTGGCATTTAGATCCTTTCAAACAAAAAGTTTGCAGTTACATGTATGGAAATGACGAACTAAAATGATGTAATTTCTTCCCATATTAATAAGGCAATAGTTTGGCTAAAGCAAATTGGTTTAAATTGAGCATTTACGTACAAGTTGATTTTGAAGGATGAGTAAATGCTGCATCATGTAACCAGATTTGGCAGGGGAAGTCACATCAATTCATCACAAAAAAGCAAACAGCTACTCATATGATTACAAAAAATAAAGACACCCCCAGTTGTTGTTGGAAATGCTTACAATTATGCAATAATTTTGGAGGCTTCACAGATCTAACATGTTTATCAAAATGATGAAAAAGGTGTCATGCTGTAATCTCTGACCCTTTTGTATGTGTGTACAACATCACAATGTGCACAGGAAAAGGGGCAGAGGCTGTACTGTCTGTCGGCCTGCTTTCACAATCACCCACCATCATCAACCCTCCATTGCGCATGCCCCTGAATAATCTTCAGACAGCAAATCATAATTAAACATACTTTACCAGTAATTATTGCAATAATTTTGTCAAGTAAAGTTGTCTAAAACTGTGAGGAAGAAAAGGCTGCAGGAATGGGTAGTGATAGATTAGAAATAAGACGAAGAATGAAAATGTAAGGGAGGTTTATAAAAAGATAACCAGTTTGGAAAAAGAACCAATTTGGTGTAGAGGCTAAAGGCATTGGGCTAGAAACTGGGAGGCTGAGAGTCTTATTCATACAGATAGTCCTCAACTGATGACCACAACTGAGCCCAAAATTTATGTTGCTAAGTGAGACATCTGTTAAGTGACTGTTGCCCCACCTATTTTGCAACCTTTCTTGCCACAGTTGTTAAGTGAATCATTGCAATCGTTAAATTAGTGACACAGTTGTTAAATGAATCTGGCTTCCCCATTGACTTTGCTTGTCAGAAGGTCGCAAAAGCGGATCACATGGCCCCGGGACAATGCGACTGTCATAAGTATGAGTCAGTTAGTATAGTATAGGGGGTAACTTGCTCAATAGTAGTAACTGTGAGAGGGACCTTGGAGTCCTAGTGGACAATCACTTAAATATGAGCCAGCGGTGTGCTGCAGCTGCCAAAAAGGCCAACACAGTGCTAGGCTGCATTAACAGAGGGATAGAATCAAGATCACGTGAAGTGTTAATACCACTCTTCAATGCCTTGGTAAGGCCACACTTGGAATACTGCATCCAGTTTTGGTCACCACGGTGTAAAAAAGATGTTGAGACTCTAGAAAGAGTACAGAGAAGAGCAACAAAGATGATTAGGGGATTGGAGGCTAAAGCATATAAAGAACGGCTGCTGGAATTGGGTATGTCTAGTTTAATGAAGAGAAGGACAAGGGGGTGGGCATGATAGGAATATTCCAATATCTCAGAGGCTGCCACAAAGAAGAGGGAGTCAAACTATTTTCCAAGGCAGGACAAGAAGCAACGGGTGGAAACTAACCAAAGAGAGAAGCAACCTAGAACTAAGGAGAAACTTCCTGATGGTTAGAACAATTAGCCAGTGGAACAACCTGCCTCCAGAAGTGGTGAATGCTCCAACACTGGAAGTTTTTAAGAAGAAACTGAACAGCCATTTGCCTGAGGAGGGGGCTGGACTAGATGACCTCCAAGGTTCCTTCCAACTTTATTATTATTATTATTATTATTATTATTATTATTATTATTATTATTATTTGCCAATTGTCTGAATTTTGATCATGTGACCCCCAGGGATCCTGCAACGGTTGTAAGAGTGAAAAACGGTCATAAATCACTTTTTTCAATACCATTATAATTTTGAACGGTCACTAAATGAACTGTTGTAAGTCGAGGACTACCTGTACTTTAGTCCTAAATAAGAAATGTAAAGCTGGTAAATGAAATACCTCTTCAAGTCACACATAATGAAGAATTCAGAACAAACTGTATGTATAACTTAAGTTCTGAATTAATCTATTTTCTGGGTTTGCACAATATATTGAATAATAACATAACTAAAAGGGGATAGGTTTGCAACTATTTGAAATAATAAAGTAAATGAAATAATAAAACAAATAAAACCAAGCAGAAAAATAAGCCCTATATCACTGAGCAAAGTTAAAATTAACTGATCCTCACATGCAGGAGGAAAGAGTTCTTACATTCATGTTAACATCTGACTATTTTCTATTGAAATAGATCCAGGGCTAGACAAGCTATTCATCAAGCCAGGTTCTCCTTCACAACTAGTGTACAAATGGATGTGAGTTCATGCTCACTTTTCTCTTCTGAATAAAATGGAGGAGAAATTAATTCCTCTGGCTACATGGAGGAAAGGAAAGGAGAAATGCTTCTCATTTCATCACTGGAAGCTTTCAAAAAAGGCTGGGCTGCCATCTGTCAGAAATGGTGTAGGGTCTTCTGCTTGGGCGGGTGGTTGGACTAGATCAGGGCTTTTCAACCAGTGGTACGGGTACCACCTGTGGTACATTTGCACCTGGCAGGTGGTACGCGACCATCCTAGAAAAGTGGTAGCGGGGGAGGGGAATGAGTTGAACCGGTGGCAGCACCGCACAAGCCTGAGCGAGAGATGGCTGGAGCTGCAGGGCTGTCAGGGCTCAGCGGAAGCGCCAGGATCAGCGCTTCTTCGGGACTGTTGGCTCAGGGGAAGCATCAGGATCAGCTGGAGCTCAGTGCTGATCCTGGTGTTTCAGCTGAGCACTGAAGAAGCACCAATCAGCTGGAAAGCAGCACTGATCCTGGCACTTCTGCTGAGCCCAGAAGAAGCGCCGATCAGCTGGAATGTTGCAGCATTTCCAGAGTCTTGTGATTTACATTCAGATGCTTGGCAACCGATTCATATTTATGACGGTCACAGGGTCCCAAGGTCATGTGAAGTGACCAAAACCTGCTGCAGCCACCCAGCAAATGGGGGGAATAAAAACCAAACACCCCCCACCCCACCCCCGCTGCCAATCCTCAACAGAAATGCTCACAACAATGAAAACCTCGGACAGGAGGAAGAGCGCAGCCGGATGGGCAGGCAGGTGTCTTGCTCGGCTGTGGCTTGAGGGGCACTTTTTTCAGTGCCATTGTAACTTTGAACAGTCACTAAGCGAACTGTTGTAAGTTGAGGACTACCGTACTTTATCACTTTTTTCCTTTTTTTGTCAAGTTTTTGACACCTTGCTAGGCGATTGATGGTACTCGGATATTGCCATATCCTAAAAGTGGAACAATGGGTGAAAAGATTGAAAAGCTCCAGACTAGATGACCTATAAGGTCCCTTCCAACTCTATTATTCTGAATTCTGAATTTATTTAGCTCAGGAATGGGTAACATGTGTCCCTTCAGACATTGCTTAACTTCATCTCCCAGCATTCCACACCTTGGCTGGAGCTACAGTTAACAGGTTAGCAAATTATGGAAAGCCATGTGGGTCACCCCATCTGAACTGGGCGAGTACTGTAGTACAGTTCTCATTTCATTTCATTCCATTCATGCGCAGGAGAATTCATGACTCAGAGTTCATGTTTATGCTGGTTCTTGATCTGTATAGATACAACGGAATGTTGTTTGCATGCATTTGGTTTAATTGTGTAACTTTTGCCTAAATAATTAATTCTCTTGTTTGGCGCCAGCAGTGAATGTCAGCCAATTTGAACACTGATATCTACTTCAACAAGATGCCCTGGGGTCTGGCACATTACCCAAATGAAGTTGTAGCCTACTTACTGCAATCTTGTTTTTAATCGTCGTGAGTTTGGCTTTTGCCTCTGCCAGTTCAGCATTAGCCTCTTCCAAGGCCTGCCGCTTAGGTGCCACATCACAGTAGACTTCATAGAAACGAACAATGTTTAAGCACCAAGAACATAAACCAGATGCAGCTGTGGACTTGGAGAGTATAAAGTCAGGATCAAATGTTGGATCATTCTGAAATGGTCTGTGGAGAAAAATTCACAAAGCAAAATTGCAACTAGGGCAGAACAAGGACACCTTCAAGTTTTATAAAGGAGCATATCACTTACGTGAACAAAGAAAGGAAAAAAAAAACCCTGACCACATTTCTAATCTAAGTTCTCCAAGAAACTACAAAGATGTCTGCTCTGATTCTAGCAACTGTGATGAACAATGACACACGTGATATTACAGTGCAAATCCCTGCTATTTTGTATTTACATCAAAATGCTGGGCATCAATACGTAGGTTAAAGGTTTTACATTTGACATCCGAACATTTGATCCCCCTTCAAATGTGTATGAACTGATCTTAGGAATCTTGCTGTTTCTTTTCTAGCAAGTGAATTGGAGATTTAGACTATTATCACTTTTCAAGGAATGAAATTCAAGAAAATTGTTCAAGTCTTAAAACTCTCTGATATCAATCACAAACTGGACAAAATGAAAGCAGTTGAAGAGACAAAGGTGTTCCAGGTCATTTTTGAATGAGTGTAACAACAATAAGACTGCTATAACTCATATTCTTTTTGCCACTATCCTACTTTTGCAATACACACACACATGCACACATTCATAAAATAATGTTATCCATAGAATAACTTTTAATTTTAAAAATGTTTAAAATACGGAAAAATCATCCCCTGTTTAAGATCTGATGTAGAAATATTGTTCCAGTTTTTGCTTGTTTGCTGCTAACTTCACAGAAAGATTTATATAACTGGTGTTTGTCTTTAAAAAGGAATACATTCTTTTATTAGGAAATTACATTTAGATACATAGCCTCCATATCTGATCCAGTTATATTCTAAGTACAGTAAGTGAATGAAAGACACGTAGATTGCTAGACAGCATGGAGCCTGGCACAGTATTTACTTTATTACTGGAGGGGAATTGTGTAAAGAGGAATTGTGAGGACAAGCATTAAGTATTGGAAGTGATGGGAATCCTGAGAATATCAGACTATCTAGGTATAGGCATGCTTGGAGGTATCAGAGATGGAATATAAAGAAGTCAAAAAGGGGAATCCCTCCACTAAAGATTACACTTATTGTCGGTAGTGGTCAATAAGGTCAAAAGGCACAAAAAAAGCAATGTGCAATGAAGTGGACCTTCCCTCTCTTTCTTCCTATCTCAGCAAGTCATGGAAACTTGAAAGACTGCCTCTCTCCAATGGTCTGTATTCTTCTTTAAGATCCACCTGGAAGGACACACTTCAGGTCCTATCAATTAAAGATTGCCATCTTGCAGGAACCAGGAAATGTACCTGTTGTGTCATGGCCCCTGCCCTCTGGGATGCTGTACCACCTGAAAGCAGATTGGCCCTGACCCTATTGCCTTTCTGGATATTGTCAAAAACCAGTTATTTGCCAACCATGGGGGTTATAGTGTTAGTAAAATCTGGGTGGGTTAATACAGTGCTTACATGGAGCACTGTGGAGAAATGGGCAGCTAACTATATCTAAATAAATAAAATTGGAAAAATCCGTCTCTAGTTACTGCATCGGTCGATTACTGCCAACCCTGTGCAGTTAGCCGCTAAAGGCAAGAGATGCAAGAACAGATTTTTCTTAGAAAATGGGCAAAATTCTGGTTATATTTGTTGCCTTTTAGGAAGGTTACAGATTAGCTCTTAAATTAAATCTAGAAATCTGAGAATTGGGTCTCATCCAGAGGAGGAAAGCACCTGGGGAAAAGGCTAACCTCCTTGTGTGAGCTCTGCCTGCTCTGTACATTGTTTGAAGCTTTGGCGTGAATTCACGTGTCTTGCATTTACAGGCCTGGCGTGAGAAGAAAGAAGACAGGAACAGGAAGGAGAAAATCTGCTCTGGGCACTGCAGAGGGGAGTGGGACAACTTGACTCAGCCAACTCGCTGCGGCCAGCCCACCACGGCCAACTCGCCGTGGGGCAATTTAACAATTCTATTTAATTATTTAAAATAAATAAAAATTGTTTTAATTTTTGCCATTTACATTTCGTTCTGGTTATGATGATTCTATTCCACCATTTCTTTGATATTAGTGTAACTCTTGTCCCGCAGTGAGTTGTCCTGTAGTGAGATGCCACGGCGAATTGTCATAGATCATTATCAAAGATCCAGCCTCACCCCAAGACAAGGACAACACAAATGCCCTCAAACCTCAGTAGTGCTGGCAATAATTAACACAGGCTTCTCATGGTTTCAGGGAAGAATTCCCAGACATGTTTGGAAACCCCGGGACCTTTTGTATTGAGAATCTGTGCTCAGCCATAATTATTGATATTTACCTCACTTTTATTTTTGAAGGTGGTGACAGCGAGTCTCAGATAAGAAGGCTCTAAGTGGAAATCTCTCTCTCTCTCTCTCTCTCCTCCCTCCCCCCCATCTGAACCAATGCATGACCTGCCATTTCAATTTATGTCAGTGTAAGAACATATATGTGTAGATGTTTCTTACTTAAAAGCTTTCAAGCAAGCTTCTGGAATGTGTTCTTTGTCATATTTCTTCAGGGCATCCAGGAAAGCATCTACTTTGCCCATCATGGATTTTGCTGCTTTCCAACTTCTGTCTTTTGGTATCTTGCCACCTGGAGCAGTCAGGATCAAAACTGCTGCCGTTACATTAACCACTGCTTCTGGAGGGGATCCAAAAGACTTCAGCTCTGTCAGGTTGTTCTAAAGAGGCAGCCAAAGTTGGGGGAGAAGAGAAGGAATTTTTTAACAATGAAATAATAAATTCCATAATTAAGAAAAAAGCCCATTAAGCACCCCATATCAGCTACAACGTTATCTGTGTTAGCAGAGCAGCAGAATAATACAGGAAGTGGAAGTGAGCTTAGATGTCACCTAGTTGGGTAATGAAATGTCTACAGGCCAACAACCAAGCTCAGAGAGCACCAAGGACCCCACAGTTCAATCTGGAGCTACAAATATTCTCTTCTATGGGAGTTTCGGAATTACAGAATTTTGGAGCAGTACTTCAGAGGCTTCGTAGTCTGTGTAGCTCCAATCCTTGATAAAGCCTTCCAGGGCAGAGGCTCAGCCTAAATGGGATCTTGGAGTGTTGGTACAGTACAAGCTCAGGCTGGTTTTTTTTTTTTTTTAAATGTTTTGTTGAATGAGAAGTATTTATTTTCAAAGTTATTTGCAGTTTCAAACATGAGAAACTCTGCACTTTTACAATTGATGGCTTAAAAATGGTTCTTGTAAGAGGAATCAATTATCCAGACCACGTTTCTGTCTCTGTGATCTTCCTTCATAAAAATAGAAGTATATTTATCTGCTTGATCAATGACATGTTGAAACAGAATATATCTCTAGAAACGAGTACATCATTTTTAACTGCTGGTTAAAAACCTAAAGGATTTTACCTTATTGAGAGTGTCTAAAGCTTCCTGAGCAGCCATCAGTGCTGGTTCAGCTTTAGCCAAATCAGTTTCGCAAGCTCTTTGCTTTTCTGATACATTCTAAAGAAGGAAATATGAATGTTTTTCAAGTTATTGGGGAAATGCATTCCTTAGTTCAGTTTTAAAATTCTGAGATTCTGATCACCTCTAATTTTGTTAGATCAACAAAAAAAATTGCCCTCATAAGTAATGCTAAGAAAGAAAGTAATTTGTGAACACTGGCTGTAAGCAAACTCAGAAGCTTGATAACTGACAATTTCCCAAAAGGAGAGCTCTGCATTTAGGACATCCAGTGACTAAATTCAGAGGAATTGCCAAGTAAGGAGAAGCACAAAGAGGAAAGAGTGAAGGAGACTATCTATTCTATCTCCTCACTGTTGCAAATTCATCCTCATATATGATTGGCATATGGTGCAATTCAGTTTTCAGTGTCTATGGCAGTGGTGGCGAACCTATGGCATGTGTGCCAAAGGTGGCACTCAGAGCCGTCTCTGTGAACTGCTGGTGGCAGGCTGCAGAGCCCCAGAGTGTGCCGGTCGAGGGGCCGGCAGGCTGTGGCTGCTGACGGACAGCCGGCCCCTATGTGCTTGCTGGTTTCTGTGTGCGGGGGCCGATGGTGTCAGGCAGCAGTCGCCCCGGCCCCTGCCTTGCCTTGCAATAATGGCACCCCTGCCCTGCCTCACCTCACCCTGCAGGACAAGCCTTCTGTCCACTGCCCCACCTGCCAGAGACCCCCTGAATCTCCCCCAACCCTGCCCGGCCCTTACAGCCGTCCCTCCCTACGAGCAACATCGAGGTGACCATGCCCACCTTGGCCACACCCACCCAGTCTGCCATGCCCACCACAGCCACACCCACCCAGTGGGCCACACCCACCTGGGACCTGGCGATAAATAAGTGGGTTTTGGATTGCAGTTTGGGCACTCAGTCTCTAAAAGGTTCGCCATCACTGGTCTATGGAGATTCTCAGTCGTCCAGGTCACGGTTGTCCCAAAGGTGCTTTCTTTCAAAAGACTGTTGGACTTTCTTGTTTTGCTTGAAGATGTTTTGCTTTTCATCCAAGAAGCTTCTTCAGTTCTGACTGAATGGAGGAGACTGGAAGGATTTATATCCCTTGGAGTCATCTGGTCATTAGCCCTTTTCCTGAGATTTATTGAGGCCACTTGGAGGTTTATCTGTGCCCCCCCCCCCAAGATCACCTGAATCCTGTAGTCGGCAATTTTTTTTCCTGGAAATCCATTCATACTCCCATAATGAGGATGACTCCATCATTCAGTCAGAACTGAAGAAGCTTCCTAGATGAGAGGTGAAACATCTTCAAGCAAAATAAGGAAGTCCAGTTGCCTTTTGAAAGAAAGGATCTTTGGGGCAGTTTTGAAAGAAAGCACCTTTGGGGCAGTTTTCAGTGCTTCAGTATACATTAGCATACGGAAGGAGTGGATCTGCAGGGAACAATGTGTGGCTTCATGGCTAAATTGTTTAATATTTTTAATACACAAATATTTAGCTTAACTTGGTGCCAAGTTTTTGTTTTTTAATATTTAGAGTATTAATTGCTTCAATTTGGTTTTTATGTCTTTTTTACCAATATTGTTTAATTCTTGATTGGGAGCTACTCAGAGTTTGGTATAAGATGGGCAGCTGTATACACATTTAAAATAAATAAAAGTAACACAGTGCACTGCAATAAATCCATCAGTAATATCAATTTTGTTTAAAGCATATTAATATTATCTTAAAAAATTATGACCTCTTCTTCCAATATAGTGTCTTTCTAATGAGCAAAACTAGTTAATTGGACTTGGAGCAAAGGGCAACTGATTAAAAAACTATTGTGGGTGATACAGATAATTAATGTTAAAATGGTTGGCTAGAGATTATGAGAGCTCATCTCAGTTGAGGAACAATACTGTATCTTGGACAACCAATGGAGGTGACAGCTAAATTTTACTGCAACCCTGATCTATGAAATGGATCTCTGTCTTGGCTTACTTGATCAGAAACTACTGTAATAAACCACTGGCAATTAAAGTCCTCACATGGTTAAAAAAAGATGCCAGGCGTTAAAACAAAACAAAATAAAACAAGGTATCATGTAGTTCCTTCCAGGCTGATAGATAGCAAATGTGTCTCAGGACAGTATTTGGTTCTTGCATAGGCATCCATATGCATTCTTTGCTTAATTGGCAGCTTTCTCTTTCTACGTCTTTTACAAGGCGAGCAACTGTCAATGCCAAATCAGAAAGAAAAAAAAAATCCTACCAAGTTAATGACTTGCACTTTGAGTTCCTCTTCATCAGCAATTGCTTTTTCCCTGCTCACTTTATCTGTTTCAACTCCTACCACATGAATCAGTTTGTCAGCATCTTCATTCTTGTGCTTAAGCTCCAGCTCCTGAACAGCGAGTTTGGCTTTCAGATCATCAACCTATAAAATTCCACAGTAAGACAAACTCTAAAACACATCAGCTACTCCTGATGAAACATGTTACTTTTCTAGTCTCTTAGAAATGGATTCTGACCACATGGGATTATTTCAGAGAATAGTTGTTCTTAAAATAAAAAAATAAAATCAAAGCCATCAGGAAGATGGAAAAAGAGTAGATTGTGGGAAGTAGATTGTGACAAATTGGCACACCTAAAAACCTAACTTACACCATAAAAATGTGGCTCTGTGGTATCTTAGTATAACTTCCACGTACATCCTAGTAAAATATGAAATATTTATCCCGAATAGTGCTAATACCTATTCAGGAATGCTGCGCATCTATTACCTCCTCTAAGCAAACCAAGTAAAATCATCCTGATAGGGTAATTCTTGGGCATTCCTGCCTACTCTGCATGACTGGTTTAGAATTCTTGCCTTCTTTCCAGTTAATAACATATTTTTAGGAGACTGGTTAAATTCAAAAAGGGTTGCAAGAAGAAAAAGTGAACTGCTTTTCACCAGCCAAAATGGACTCGCATATGATTGCTTTTAATAAAACAAAAAGGCCCCCGATATAGGACACTCTTAAATGGCATATGCAGCTCCCCCCCCCCTTCTACATTTCTTTGGAGCCAGAATCAACTCAGGCAATAACGAGAATGCCGTAATACTACCATTTCCATGCCAAATATTCAAATGCAGTCTGAAGAGGATTTGTGGCTGGCTTCGCGTCTGGCAACCCAACATGCTGAAAACAAGTAGCGAAACTCAGTGCCCTGTCCCAAACCGCTGCAAGCCCAGCAGCAGTGAAATCTCTTTAATTGCATTGCATGGGAGAAAGAAGATGAAAAACAAAGCAACCCCAGGACCCTGATCCTTGGAAATCTGTTCATCCAGCAGACGAATCCTTATCACTTAGTTTTATTGGGTGGGGGGTGGGGGGTGGAGTTGTACTCAGTTCTGTACTCAGCAGTGCAAAACCATCAAAGTTGCATTTCCCTTATGGGACCTATGTCAGGAAGGATGGGCCAAGGGGTCCCTCTAAAGAGGAAATGTAGCCAGAGAATGTCAAAAGCAAAGGAAAACATTTGCCACTGTCTGAATTACATGTTGATAAGCTACCAGGAAATCAGCCCAACTCTCCAACACTGTTGATATCAGGAGACTGCATGGGATGGAAATTGCTTTCGAACTAATGCATAATCTTTGCATGGAAGCATATTTTCTCCTCTAAACATCCTCCCCCCCCCACACACACAAGATAAAAGAAAACAAGATTTCCTCCCTTGCAGCAGCTTCAGGGGGGGATTCTGAACATTTTCTCCCCCACCCACCATACAGTCAAGGGTCTCCATCTCCATTTTTCTGTGTGGTACTCAGGTTCCTTACCTCCTAACCCAGACATGTCAAACACAAGGCCTGGGGGCCAGATGCGGCCCACAAAGTGGTTTCATGTGGCCCGCAAAGCCATCCTGGAAACAGTGAGGGAACTCGCCCAGGCCGGCCAAGAGCCAATGTGGTAGCTCATCTGGAAAAGCTTTTAGTTACACGCAATTATCTTTAGCATATTATGGGAGAACTTGGCATAATCTTGGGGGGGGGGGAAATATTTCCCTGTGGAATATCTTTTATCTCAGGTTGGAATTTCAAGACTAAACAGAGAATTTTTGTGCTACTCAAATTCTCTAAAATAGATCAGCCAAGACACTTTCCAGATGGATCTTGTTAAACCTGAACTGAAATAACTAGTCACTAAAATGATAATCCTCTTTAGGCAACCAACGAGGGTTTCCATGAAGAGATCTGAAAATTGCTACAGCCAAGAACATCCAGTTTGCCCACAAACCTGTGAAGCTGTACTTTGGAGTTTCATTAAGCCATTCTCCAGCCTCTCAATTTTAGCAATCAGTTCTTTTCTTTTTTTGGCTAGGAGGTTCTGGTAAAGTTTGATCTGTTCCAGGAAGGTCTTCGGGGTGGTATAATTATAACGCCTTTCAGTGGCCAGGTAGGTCTTGGACATTTCATTGACGGTTGTATGGACGAAGGACATAAACAGGCTGATGGAGGTTTTAACTCCAGGCTGCAAGAAGGACCAGAAAATATCAGGCCAATTTGTGCCACAGAAACGTTGTTCTCCCTTTCCCCCCTCCCCACTTTTCTTTTTGTACCTTAGAAGTTATTTATTTATCATGGTCTTAATTATATTAAGCCTTTATTATATAGTTTATAATTTTTCACTAGCTGTAACAAAATCCGCACATTTCCATACAGGCAATTATGGGATTTTCCCTCCTGAGTAAGTCCCAGGCCCAACTGCAACTTGATAAAGTTACATTTGCCTAAAGGGAAGACAAACTGGATACCAAACAGAGAATAATGGGAAATTATTTGAATGAAGTTGGTTGGCCGCCAAACAGCTTTTCCAACCATTCAGAAGGTCTGCATTTGTTAACCTGTAGGAATTTCACTTGATCAGTTTTAATGTTTCATTACTTATATTTCACTCTTTCTCCTTCCTCTAATTTTCTCCACAACAATCATGCTATGTGATGGGGATCTTTCCCAGAGATATTTCATGTTGGAGGGTGGATTTAAACCTCGGTCTCATCGATCCTAACAGAACACTGCCTGATCGATCCTAATTCAACACCAACACCATCTTCACCAACTTACTATTCTCTTGCTCCCTCTTCCAAACAATTTTGGACATTTTAGAGGATAGGATAAAATACAGTAACAAACCTACAGTTAAGACACCTGAATTAGTTCAAGTTATATATAATGAGCACACTGAGCATGGAACAAAGGCAACCATTTGTCTAAGCTTGAATGAAAAGTATTTATTTTAGTTCCTATCTCTGCCTAACATTAAAAATTGGTAACATTAAAAATTGCATGTCCTGAAAGGCACCATCTCAGAAACAGGCAACTCAGAGAATGCATGTTTTACACCTAATTGCATTTGGAAATTTTAGCTTCAAATACAACTATGACATGTAGTTGATAAGTTAATGTTATTCTGCGGATTTGAGGTTTTGCATGCCCCACATTTCTTTCTCTAAGAATCTGATATAAACACTGTGGTATCAGAAACAGAATTATTAATACTAAATGTACTTAGGAAGAGAACGCATGTTTAGCAAAGAAACACAGACATAAAGGCTCTGGTCAATATTAGCTTTTTTGACAAATCCCAGGAGAACACTGAAGCTAATGCTATACAGAAATAAAATTACATTGGGCTTATACTGCAGTTTTTAAAAATCTGGAATATATGTCATATGAAAAATAAATAAATGTATCATGCTCTTTCCAGGAAACAAAAGCTCCAGGCCAAAATCTATAAAGTGGTATTTTCAAGCCAACACTATGTGAAGCAGAAACTATAACATAAAAGAGAGACATAATGATAGAAAGAGACATGGAATGTATAACTGCTTATGGAGAAAATATCCATATTGGCATCAAAATCCTGTAACAGCTTGTAAAGAGGCAGTCACAACCCTTTCCAAGGTTGGACAATTGGTAACTAGGCAAACATCTTTTTTCTTATTAAAGCTAAAGGCTTTCCTTGTCTTCATCAAACCCGTTTCCAAGATTTCCTGTCCTTTGAGCAATTCTATTAACATTTGCAAGAGAGTAAACCTTTTAAGCTGTATAGGCTTTATTTCTAAGTAAACATATTAAGAATTACATTCTAATATACACGTTGCATTTATAAAAATATGCAATAATTATATATTCCATTTTGTATTTAATTTCCCGGCATCACATGCCTTGTCCATCAGAAAGGCAGGAGACATAGACCTTACTGGCTAGAAGTTAAAAGTTTTCATCATGGGGATACAAAATGTGCTAGGATGTGTATATGATGTGGGGAAATGCCCCAACTCTAATAAAATTCGGGGAGGTCAAAGATTGGCTACTCTTTATATTGCTTTATATTTTAAATGATTATCTGCTTTATATTTTAAATGATTATCTGAAACTGCTTTATATTTCAAACGATTATTTGAAACAAACACTCTGAGCAAAATAAAGGTTTTCTATTTGAAATGTTGGTGTTGGAGAAGACTCCTGAAGACTCTTGACAGCCAAGAAAACAAACAAATAGATCCTTGTAAAAATCAAACCAGAGTTCTCACTTGAGGCCCAAAGAACCAGACTCTAATTATCTGACTTCAGACACATTATGCAAAGACCCATCTCTCTGGAAAAGAGTGCAATGCTGAGAAGACAGAAAGAAAGAGAAGAAGAAGATGACCAACAGCAAGGTGGATGGATTCAGTTATAGTGGCAATAGGTGTTCTGTGGGAAGACCCAAAGGACTAGGCTGAGGATGGATAGTCATGGAGAAAATCTATCTAGGTGGTTGCTAAGAATTTGCATCAGTTTGATCGTATATAATTAATTAATCAATCTGACATACATTCTTTTTTGTCAACTATTGTGAGATACCCACTGATCTTTCTTAGTGATCTGATTCTGCTTAGTTTCCAAATCCAGACCACTTTGAATAGTGATGCCATCTACAAAGAATGAATTCTTTTTGGACCGAGAGTCACACTTAGTCTTTATCACATCAAGATTGCTCTTCAAAAATGGGTGGAACCAGAAGTAAGAGAGGCTGGAACAGAAAGGATTTTCAACTTCTGTCATGTTAACATTGACAATGTATGGTAGTGACCAAGCTTAGATTGGCTCTGGGGATTGTAATTAAGGTTTGGGTGAGGAGCATGGATTGCTCACCACAGTCTGAAGAGATAGAGGAATGCCATCTGAAAGACATCCAAGAATAAGAGTTCTAATCTAGGCAGAAAACAAAATAAAACAAAACCATAATGGAACATTGGTAAAAAAAATGGTTCTATTCAGCACCAAGAGATGTTGGGAGTACACAGTGTCTACTTTTTGGAAAGTGGATGCATACCTCAATCCCTTCAATCTCCTCTAGGAATCTTCCACTGACGGACACCAAGGCATCTTCAGGCCATTCGTGGAACCAGTCAATAGCTGTGCAGTTTACTACAGCAGGGAATTTTCTGGCCCTCACGCGGAGAGTAGATCCCACAGGAGAGAAACATAGGATTATCTGGGGAGGGAGTGAAGACGCATCAATGTGCATAATCACTACTGTTAGTTACTTAAGAACTTTTACTACTCAAATGTTATTGGGGAGTCCCTGTGAATCTCAGTATATCAAATTTACACCTGAAAATTACTCTGCTTATTAGAGTGGATATTCCTACCTTCATTTGTACAATACTGAAATGTTGGCTAAAGAATTTTCATATTGCCCCATAGCACAAAACAATAAGTTACTGTTTCTTTACCTCAACCGTCTCACTCAAAAAATTAAATGTCCTCTCCTTCCATCAGTCATGCAATAATAAAGAATATTAATTTAGATATCATTCATTATACACGTATTTGACTTTTCCTCTTCTACTCTTTCAATTTAATCTTCACAAAAATCTTGTGAGGTAGGTTAGGCTGTGAATAAGGGCACTATTTGCTCATTGTTAACCCATAAACCATGATTTACAAACCCCAGTGCCTTCATTTCATAACGCTTTGCACAAACCAACAAACCATATGATTCTGTAAACAAGTATGTTGAGCCTGCCTCTGGTTGGCCAAAACAATTTGTGGCTGAATGGGATTTGAATTCTTCCAACTTCTTACCTTTAATTGTTTTCGGACTTTGTCGATGAAGAATTTCCAGCAGTTTTCACGAGTATCCTGCAAGCCCATAGATTTTACCTGAGGCCTCATGGAGCTAATAATATTTTCCACTTCATCATCCTGAAATAGCCCTGGAATCTCGCCAGATGCCAAGAGATCATTGATCAAAACCAAAAACTGCTCTTCAGCAACCTGTGAGTCTGTCATAAGAAAAACGGTAGGGGTATTCTTCACAGCAGATTTGATGTACTGGGCAGCCAGATCAGCCTGAATCACAGAACAAACACTTGTTAGTTAAGCAGCCTTTCTATCTTTTTTCAAGATTTAAAATATGCTGAATTTGTTGTGGAAAACTTTTCTACAGTATTATGAAAGCTGGCTAGATAACATTTAGGGCAACATTCCATTTGCAAAATCACAGTCATGTTTGTGAAGTAGTATCACTGAATGTGTGAACGTTTCTGACTTTAATTCAAAATAAACCTTACCCAAAGGTGTCTCTGCTAATGAATTTATGTGAAAGCAACCAGCATGTTTCCCAATGGTCCCGAGGTGTCACCCTTACACTTCTCGGACAGGCAAGCACAATTCAGCCTTCCCTGATCCAGAGCTCTCAAAATGTATTGAGAGTACATCTTCCAGAACTCCCAGCATGGAAAAGAAAATGCTAACTGGGAAGTTTGCCATTTTTATTCCTGAGATATCCAGAAGGCACCAGATTTAGACAAGCTATTCCAGAGGATTATCTCTGAGCATAGATCAGGACCAAAATACAATAATTGAGGGCAAAAGCCAAAAGCATAAAATTTAATTTAACCCATTCCAGGGTCCATTGTGGTATAGGAAGGGTTATGATCAGTAGGCATGCTGTGTACGAAAACAATCTCCTATCCTATCCCAACCAATTTCTGGTTTATGGCAGGAATCTATAGCCTGCATATCTCATATCTCTCGCAATCTATTTTCTCAGCCGCATGCACAATCCCCGGCGCTGATATCATTTGACAGCAAAATGATGTTAGGCAATACAGTTGAAGGTGGGAATCTGGGAAATTCCCCAATATAAATTTATATTAAGGATCCTCTGGCCAGAACACATCAATTCTTCTCCCCTGTCTTTAAAAAAGAAAAGAATCATTTTTGGATCCACCTTTTTGGTGATGTCACCATGTCACTGTCATGCTCTCTGCCCAAAAAACAAAACCAAACCCCACCCTTATCCTTGTCTAAAACTAATGAGTGCAGCTAACGAGTAGGCTGGCTTGGTCGCTCACAGTGAGAAACTAGTGAAGTGGGCACAGCAGCGCCTGCATTTTCTGTCGCATGAGAAAAGCACATCTTTCTTCCCCTGTCCTGACCACTTTCTACAGGGGGACGATTGAGAGCATCCTGTCATACAACATCACAGTCTGGTTTGGAGGCATAACTGCTTCAGACAGGAAGGCGGTGCAGGGAGTGGTGAGGATGGCTGAAAAGATCATTGGCAGTTCCCTCCCTCCCATCCAGGACATAGCACAGAAGCGTTGCTTGAGCAGGGTCTGTAAGATTATCTGGGACACTACACATCCTCTTCATGACCTGTTTTCCTTGTTACCTTCTGGGAAGAGGCTTCGTGGTATCCGTAGCAGAACATCCGGATTCAGCCATAGTTTCATTCCATACAGCGTTAACCTTGTGAACTCTAAATCTTCCTCCTTCCGTTATATATTCAAGATGGACAATATTTAATATTTATTTGCTATGTATATGTAGGGATGTGGGTCTATACATATGTTGTTCATAGTATGTTTAGGTGTGTGTCATGTATGTGTTTCACTTTGAGAGCGGGCAACTAAATTTCATTTTTGATGTGTGCCATTGTGCCCACAGTAAAAAAATGACAATAAAGGTATCTTATCTTATCTTATCTTATCTTATCTTATCTTATCTTATCTTATCTTATCTTATCTTATCTTATCTTATCAATCTTATCAACAATCTAAATAGAACTAATTCCTCTTTTATATTCCTTGATGCTTCATGTTTTATATTCTTGTTTCGCCTTTAGCTCCCTGTCCATCTTAGATAGAAAGACCTCAAGTTTCTGTTTTTAGAAGTATGCATATAATACATGGCATTGCAGCACACTAATGATATGCTCAGAAATGTTGGTTTGATTACAGTGTATAATTTGTCGGGTAGCAGTACCCAGCATTTATCTTCAGTTTTAGGCCTCTCCGTACCATTTTTGAAGTTTGTCAATATATGCTTGAGCAAATTGTCCTCACCTTGAGGTCTGGAATGCCGTAGCCCTTCTTCAGAGTGATCTGAAAGACATCCAGGGAGCTAATATAGGCTGCCAGCCGAGACAGACTTTGCTTGCCACTGCCTCCAACCCCCACGAGTAAAGCATTGCCTCTGGGAGACTCTAGGATGCGATTGATCCTACAGACATGGGACACAGCATCTTCAAACAGCACCTGCAGTAGACAAAGAACGCCCATTCCTAGTTTTTACCCAACAATGCAGAAAAGATCAAAACAATAAATTTAGATTCTAACTCTCATTAAGAGGGGTGGACAGGCAAAACCGAGTGACATTTTGAACAGTGAACAAAGCAAAAGCTGTAGTACAGTATAATCCCCAAGATAGAGCAACACATTTAACACCCCGACTCCATCCCAAAAAGAAAAAAATGAAACACTGAAGCTCTGCCAAGTCCCACCCACTTTGTTTCACCCTTCCCAGCCAACCATAGCCCCTGCTTTTTTGTACCAAATCTTAATTGCAGCATCAAGTTTACTCATGGCTCATTCTCATCCTAATCTGAACCATATTTCTAATGGATGCTTCTGGGTTCTGGAAATAAAAACAGTCCATACAACATTTTTATCTTGGCCACTGATCCATCCTCCAATTTCCATCATCTAATTTATGATTGTGCCTATTAATTATTCACCAACTCAAACCTTAACTTCATTCTCATTACCCCCCCCCACCTTTTAAAACTATGGATATTTGGCAGGATTCCAAGGAATCGTGATTTTTCCCCATTTCATTTTTTAAAGACCTGGAGCCCCTAAAATTTAGCAGTGCCTGTAAAATTACACAATTATTCAAACTTGTCTCCAAATTCACTAACTATGAGATTACTGTAATGGGGGAAAGAAAAGAAGGATGCAAACAATAACAACAAAAAGAAAAGTATACTTGATAGAGCATAAGAGCCTTTGGATGATGTGATGTAGCCTATTATGCTAAACATTAATTTATGCCTCTTTTCACCATTGGTGAATGCTATGACCAGAAGCCTCTTTCTGTGGTTTGGGGGTTGCTGTGTTATCTTTATGTGATGCAAGAGCTTCTTCTGGCTTGAACAAGCAGGAAATAAAATCAATAAAAATGCCTTTATTAGAGCAGGGCTTTTCAACCTTTTCACCCATTGTACCACTTTTAGGATAGGGCAATATCCGAGTACCACCAGTCGCCTAGCAAGGTGTCAAAAACTTGATGACCCCCCCCTCCAAAAAAGAGGAAAAAAGTGATAAAGTACAGGTAGTCCTCGACTTACAACAGTTCGCTTAGCGACTGTTCAAAGTTACAATGGCACTGAAAAAGTGCCCCTCAAACCACAGCTAAGCAAGACAGCATCTGGTGGCGCTTTTCCTCCTGTCCAAGGTTTTCATTGTTGTGAGCATTTCTGTTGAGGATTGGCAGTGGGGGTGGGGTGGGGGTGTTTGGTTTTTATTCCCCCCATCTGCTGGGTGGTTGCAGAGATTTTGGTCTCTTCACATGACCCTAGGACACTGTGACCATCATAAATATGAATCAGTTGCCAAGAATCTGAATGTAAATCACAAGACCCTGGAGATGCTGCAACATTCTAGCTGATCGGCGCTTCTTCTGGGTTCAGCGGAAGTGCCAGGATCAGTGCTGCTTTCCAGCTGATTGGTGCTTCTTCAGGGCTCGGCAGAAGTGCCAGGATCAGCGCAGAGCTCCAGCTGACAGCCCTGACAGCCCTGCAGCTCCAGACATCTCTCGCTCAGGCTTGTGCGGTGCTCCCACTGGTTCAGCTCATTTCCCCTCCCCCGCTACTTTTCTAGGATGGTCGCATACCACCTGCCAGGTGCCAATGTACCACAGGTGGTACCCATACCACTGGTTGAAAAACCCTGTATTAGAGGAAGCAACTTTGTCTCCTCCAAATGTTTACATTTTGGACCAGAACTGTTACATATCTAAGCCACTGTACTGTAGTTATTGAGCTGTGGTGGCGCAGTGGTTAGAATGCAGTATTGCAGGCAAATTGTTTCTATAGCCAAGAGTTCAATCCTGATGGGGCTTGAGGTTGACATTCTTTCAAGGTCGGTAAAATGAGGACCCAGGTTGTTGGGGGCAATATGCTGACATTATAAACTGTTCAGAGAGAGTGATATATAAGTGCTATTGATATTGCTAATGACTTTGTATAGTGGAAATTGTAGTACAGGCACCAGTTAGTTTATCCATGCTTCATGTGCTCAGCTGCAGTATTTTTTCTCTGGCTCAGCTCTCATTTCACTTACCAAATTCATCACTGCATTGACCTCATTGTAGCTATCCAAGGCTTCCACAAGCAGCTTATTCAAACTCTGTACATTGGAAACAGGCAAATACTTTGGTTCTCCAATGCCTTGAGCAAAGTGGCAAAAAATGTTGGGCTTTGCAAAAATAATATTTTCACCCAGATCCTGCAAAACAAAACAAAACAAAACAATCCATTATAAACTGAAGATACTTTATCCTCCGATCAGCTGCTTTTTGATCTTGGATTTATTTGAACTATCCAAGACAACATTTGGGATTAATTCTCTAGGGCTAGCCTGCAAGTAAAATCTGGAGAGGCATTTTGGCACAAGAGAAATTAAAGAAAGTTAACACCTGAGAGCTGGGCTCTTTGAAACATAACGTTCCTAATTTAATGAAGCCTCTGTAAACCTGTATACGGTCTTCTAAAGTAGGCATATTCCTATACCAGATTAATTAACTTTTAACTGCTAATATTGGAAAAGTACATCCTAGTTGAGTCCAAAGTCACTTTTGAATCTCAACTGAAGGAAGAGAGGAGGGGGAGGGAGAAGCAGCAGTAGCAGTTCCCTCACCTCAAAGAATTTCTTGCAATTTGCTGTCATGACCCTGATATAAGTCTCTTGATCTTTGTCTTCCACAAGTTTGTCATAGTAAACCCTCTCTGCTTCATGCAGCCAGAGCCGGACCAGGTCTGATGGTATTTTGAGGCACTCGTGAGTCGAGAACAGGAGTCCCTGGTAGAGACAAAAGCATTAGGATTGCTTTCTCCTGGGTATGTTACTAAGGCAGAACCTCTGCCACTGTTTTCTGAGGGCATCTTTAATGCAATCCATCTCTATAACAGTATTTCATTTCTTTCCAAGGCCACCATGTGGTGATTAGCGTCCAATATTTTCAAAGGGCATGATAGAAAAGATCTCCCAGAGGCAGACAGGCCAGATGGAAGCCAGGAACGAGATATACTGCCTCAGTGACATTTAAAGTCCTATTTGAGCTAAGCTGGAATAAAGGAGACATCTGCAGACTTCAAATATATGTATTCTTTGATCAAGGAAGAATTGAGCATTGTCACTGAGATTGCAGGTATCTCTTTTGGATGAGATTTCTCTCAGACATTTTTCAAGGTCTTTAGAGATGAGGGGTTGTGGTCAATCTGACCTAACATGATCAGGCTGAAATTGACACAATGAGCCTTGTAAGCAGGGTAATATGCACAGTAAACATGGTAAGAAAAAAAAGGAAATGGTTGAATAATATTCTGAATATGAATCTCTCTTTATCTCTCCCCTCCCACTACCTTATATACATGGGGATATGGATTCCATTCCTATCCCCACTAAGGACAAGGGTATATCATAATTGATACTTGACAATACACTGTTCTCCCACAATCTTATTTCCAATTATCTCAAAAAGAGCCATACTTTCTTATTTCTTTTGCCCTATTCCATTGTTACAGCCTCCACATGAGTGTCAGTAAAAAAATGCTCTGTCACGATAATACTTTCTCAGAAAAACAATTCTCCCAAGCCTTTCAATATAGATAATGCTTCCAAGCTGCATACCTTAACTAACAGCTAATTCGGTAGCATATTGTACTATTTCCACTAAGCTAACTTTGGCCCTTATTTTTGCAATACCACATCAGTGGAATTCAGACCAGGAAGGACCATAAAAATAAATAAATTCCTTGTTTGATTCTTAGATATATAGACCTCTGTAAAATGAAAGTAAATTTATTAATGATGCTGTTGCATGAGTGGTCCAGCTGCTGGAAGTATATTTTATCTATGTAAATATATCTTAGCAAAGTATATATATTTATTAATTCAAATACTTATATGCAAAAATTTATATGCAAACAATCACCAGTGAAGACGGTTGCAGAAATATATTTTAAGAATTGGGAGAGAAGATGATGTTTTCTTGGGTTATTTGCATATATATTTATCTTTCAATATATCTATGTACAAGGGCATGACTAAGTAATTGAAATATGCATTATTAGGAAAGATATATTCAGATGATTATAAAAGGCAAAAGCAACTTCAGCAATTCAAAATGAACTAAAAATGGTTTTCTGCTCACCATGGCTTTTCTATGTTGATATTGGACTTAAGAGAGATGGTGGACTACCAAAGGAAGCTGTCCTAGATCAGTGGTTCTCAACCTTTTTAATGCCGTGACCCCCAACCGGTTTCAAGTTGAGGACTACTCAACCGGTCATAAGTCGAGGACTACTTAACTGGTGCAGCACCGTTTGCAGAATGGGACTTTTGGCGGGCTCAGCAGGGCAGAGACAGCCTGGACAATTCCTATTGGCTTTTGAAAGCCAATAGAATTAGACTCTATTCAAGAGTCTATTCTATTGGCTTTCAAAAGCCAATAGAATAAAAGGGAGTAGCACAGCTAAGGAAAAGGGGAAAAAAATGGCGGACTGCATTGTTTGGCGACCCCCGTGAAATGGTCGTTCGACCCCAAATGGGGTCCCGACCCACAGGTTGAGAACCATTGTCCTAGATGATGTCATAATATATATCAGCTTTTCCTGAATCAGGACATTATTGTATTGTATTGTATTGTATTGTATTGTATTGTATTGTATTGTATTGTATTGTATTCTATTCTATTCTATTCTATTCTATTCTATTCAGTTCCCAATTTCTAGGATTTATTATAATGTAGTTAAAAGCAAATGGCTCACAAACAAGTGATCTGTGTGATGCCATTTTTATTCCAAGGTATTGGAAAATTTATACATACCAAAATACAAAAGTGATATTGTACCTGGAATATATTTGAGAGATCCCGGAGATTGAAAACATAATGAAATTTTATGGCCGTAGGAAGAAATGTTGATGTAATTTTTTGATGTAAACCTGTTACAAAGAAACATGTCATAATCATACCAAAAAAGCATGGGGTTGCTTGGGATAAGAAACAAGTTATTCATGATTAATTTCTCAGTCAGGATCAACAAAAAGCAATGAAATGGGTTGATCTCCAAACTGTTTAATTAAAAGTATAGGACTCTTGAAAAGCCTTGTCCATTCTAAAATTCTTTTACTTCAGTTGCATTTCATTTTAAATTATAATAGGAACCAGGTCTGAAAAGTTACAGTAGAGGTTGTCTAGTTAGTTAGGGGATTCATAACCAGTGGTGGGATTCAATCAGTTCACACCACTTTGGCAGAACTGGTAACTAATTGTTTGTTGTCCAGGCCCAGAATGGACTTCCGGAAGCAGCATCCACACAGAGAATCGGTTGTTCACATATCTGAATCCCACCACTGTTCATAACACCTACACATTCACCTAACTAGAATAATTTGACAATGCTAAGTGGAACTTGAATAAACCTGAATCAACAAAAGTTGGCAGTTCCAAAGAAAAATGATAATAATGTGGTTGTGGTAGCATCCAAGGCAGGAAGTACGTATGACAATCATGCCAAGCAAAATTCCATCCCGGCGATTCTGTTAGTTGTATCTTTTTCTCCAGGCAAAAATACACTATTGGCTAACTATTACCCCATTTCCCAAACATCCTTTGCACAAAGAGATCTGAATCTCAAAATCTTCAGCATCATGCAGATTACAAATATGAATAAGATGCTAAGAGGTAGAATATTAACGGGAAAGTCTGCTTCAGTTCATGCTGCTTTTTGCAGTGCTTACCCAGAGCTGCAGAAACAAGGTGCTGATTAACCTTCTGGACGACCATTGAAACATTCCGAACAGCCAAGTGCTGACCTAAGATAGTACTGTAGATGGTCATTAGGGCATCCTGACCCGGGAAACTCACCGCAAATACACAGAAGTGTCTCTACAACAAAACACAGTTTACAAGATCTTGCTGTGCTCCCTGGTGGGCCTCTTAACAAAAAAAAAACCTCTCACTTTTTCTATTTACAGTTTAGTCAAAATTTTAAAAAGCAACTACTGTAATGTAAGGGAATCTATTTTATTTTTGACTGAAATCGCCAAAGTGCCATGTCTCCCTCTATTAGGTACCTGAAGCCTGGAATCAATAGTGAAGGATCCAGAAGTTGGGTTCATGCAGGCAACATACTGGCAGTTGTGAATATCCTTTAAGGTTAGTTTGTTTCTGTCATACCTAATGGAAAGAAGCAAGATGGAAGGTATTACTGATCAAATATTTTTGAGAAAGCAATGTTCCACTCTTCCCTTACTGTTAAGACAGTCTTTCTGTCTTTTATACAAAATGAACAAAGAATGAAGGGTTTTGGTATCTTTTCATTAAAAAAGCACAACCAAGATTTAAATAACACATCTATCAATGCCTATGAAAATATCTAACTTAATCTACACGTAGGAGACAAGACGGCTAATATCTTTAAACATACAAGGCATTATGTCTATGGAGATTCTCAGTCATCCAGGTCATAGTTGTCCCAACGATGCTTTTTCAGGAGGCAACTGGGCGTTCTTGTTTTTCTTTGAAGAAATTTAGCTTCTCATCCAAGAAGCTTCTTCAGCTCTGACTGGATGGTGGGGAATGGAAGGATTTATACTCTTTGCAGACAGCTGGTCATTTGCATTCTTTTAGAAAGTCGTTGAAGCCACCTGGAGGTTTATCTGTGTTGTCATGGTCTCCTGAGTAGTGCAAATGGGTGTGGAGCCTCCTTGGAACTATTAAAAGGACTGTGTTGTAGACTGGAGATAGACGATGTTGTATCCCTCCCCCTCTGTTGAGGGAGGGCTGTTCAGTTTTGACATAGATGGCCTCTTTGACCCCTCTTTCTAGTGGTTCTCTCTGTCCAAATGTGAACTTTGCTGTCTTCAAAAGAGTGGCCTTTGTCTTTGTGTCAGTTTGTGTCTGGGTGTTTTATCCTTCGGGTGGACAAGCTTCTGCTTTATTGTATTCTTGGATTTGAAGTGTGCGCATATGTTGCGTTGGCTGAAGATCCTCCTGAACTTTTCTGATATTCCTGCAATGTATGGAATGACTACATTGCTTTGTTTATTGTTTTCTTCTGTGTCTGTTGTGGAGGTGTTCCTGTTGGGTCTTTTGGGGGGATTTGATGAAGGCCCACTTGGGATAGTCACAAGTTCTGAAGGCTTCCTTGATGTGTTTTAGTTCTTTTGCTTTCCCATCTTTGCTGTTAGGCAGGCCTTCAGCTCAGTGGTGTAGGGTTCTGATAACTCCTGTTTTGTGCTCCAGTGAGATGGGGAGAATATGAATATTGATCCACATGTAGGTCCACCCCAAGGACAACACATTCAGACATAAATTGAGCAATGCGATATATGCAGTACAATGTGCAAATCTGTACATTGGGGAAACAAAACAACCACTTCATAAATGCATGGGACATCATAGCAGAACAAACCCATCAGGACAAGATTCAGTAGTCCATCTGCATTTAAAAGACAAAGGCCACTCTTTCGAAGGCAGCAACATCCACATTTGGACAAAGAGAACCGCTAGTTTGAAAGAGGGGTCAAAGAGGCCATCTATGTCAAAATTAAAAGAATGCAAATGACCAGCTGCCTGCAAAGAGTGTAAATCCTTCCATTCCCCATCATCCAGTCAGCGCTGAAGAAGCTTCTTGGATGAGAAGTGAAACACCTTCAAAGAAAAACAAGAAAGTCCAGTTGCCTCATGAAAAAACATCTTTGGGACATACAGGCATCATATGCATAGCATAGTATTCAACCATATCATCTTTATAATACAATATATTAATGCATTACAGTATATTACATTACAATATATTTATAATATTATATAATATAATACAGTAGACAACACAAAAGATTCAACCTGAAGATTAGTTGCTTTTTTTGCATGAGGTTTTCTGTGAATCCATCCTTTAGCTATACAGACATAGCAATTATCAATAAAAACGTATTTATACCAATGCCCGTGATCCATGTGCTGCCGGATCAAGGTGTGAGGAGCCACAGTGCCATACTTGTCAACTTCTGGCATGTTCATATCATCTATGAAGTAAATCAGCTTCTTCGTACCAGGGGGGCCAAAATTACGTCCTGATTTCTTCTCCAGAGGCTTCTCCAGAATAGCTGTGCAAACAGAAGACCATTAATCAACAGATGGCACTGGATCCTATCTAAATGATCTGGTCAAATGTCCTTCCATCTCATGCACCAGTTCAAAAGTAAAAGTTAGCTATGTAATGTTCTTGAGGAGGACAGCTTTCCTTCAGTGCATCAAAGTCTTACAGAGGAGGCAAGTAACCTACATGATGACTTGAAAATATCTTGAGTGCAAGGAACAAGGAGTCCCGTATCAGTTCCATCTGTACAGGCAGACCAGTTAAAATACCTTTTTTCATTAAATGTCTAGGATGCAGATATGCACATGCTGTGCTGAACAATGGCAGTGGAAAAGAGCAGGAGTCTCCTTCTCAAATAGCAAGTAAGAGGTGGAACAGGCAACCTGTTTTTTTGATGTTCTGGAATGCTATTCCCATTAGGCCTACAGCATTACCGACAGACAGAAATGGAGGGATTTTGCAGTCCAATCCATCAGGTGAGAATAAAATTAAGGAATGCCGTAGCATTAGCAGCTTATGTAAGCAAACTCTACAAATGTTGGCTTGATTGTGTCAGTGATGGAACTCTTTTTTTTTCATCTTTCACTAGGGTGATTTGAACGGATAATGAAATTCTTACTATCTACCTAATCTGAAGAAGTAATATTCATTTTAACAATATCCATTCTTCCCCTTAAACACAAGGACTTTTTCTCGTATATCAACAATGGGCAATTAAGCAATATGAAATAGTTAAATCAAAATAAAGTGGCATTTTGCTGAGAATGAGTACTTCAAGAGATATTTTGGAGAGTCCACATAATATACTAAAGTCTCACTTTTTATGTATTCTCATAAATGAAGGAAAATATTCGTGTCCCAGGATAATGTGGCAGGACTCAATCTGGGTCAGTCACCAGGACCGGAAGTTTAGTCTTCCGAGCTTTCGGAATCATTCTGGAGTCCATCCTCGAGGACCTTCACTCTCATCAGAATACTCCCATAAATCTTTAATAATTTCCCAATTTCTTTGCACTAAGATTACAATTTGGAAACCACTTTTGCAGATACACAACCAAGGGTTTGAGGAGGTCATTCGTAGCTTTGGGCATCCCTAATTGGTCTGAATGAAAATCCATCCGATTTCCCTTACCCTGCAGCATAGCTGAAGTTGTGTAGAAGTTAAAGGGAACAGCTTGCACCATATAATCATCCAGGTTCAGGTTATCCAGCTTATCCCCCATTAGCACTGACTTTCCAGTGCCTGCATTCCCAACTAACATCACTGGCCATTTTTTCTCCATTAGTAAGTCCATGAAGTAACGAATCCGGATGGTTTCTGTGGTGTGGACCATTGAAGCCTGCAAAACAGACTCCCTGTGAAATTTACATCAATTAAGAAAAGCCTGAATTATAATTTTAAAGAAACTGAATAGTGAAATAATTTCTAAGAAAAGCAATGGTGACTAGAGAGATCTCCCCTTGAAAATAAATGTACACACAGGCTTGGCAAAACCCAGATGTGTTTTAATAGGATATTGCAAGGAAAAATATTGTGTATCTGTATCTTCCCATCTCACAGCTGATTTTTTAACTTTAAATTTACATTAATTTAATTAATTTAATGAAAATTAATTTTAATTTTTTTTTAAAAAAAATCAGAGAATAATTGGTTGCAGGCCAAAGTGGAATATTAACAATGTGTTCTAAGCCCCAGAAGAGAAAACCTGTCCTGAGTGCCAGCCCTTATATTAACCATCTATAAGAGGAAGGGATGAGGAAGCTTGGGGAAGTTCCAAAGCTAGCAGAAATGCAAAAATATACCTTTAAGGCAAAACTTAAAAGCAAAAATATTCTTAAAGAGGGAAAATGCAAAAAGTAGCTTGATAACTGTGTATAAGTGACCACAGAATGATGAAGTTGGCAAGGATGGTGGGATTGGGTCAGCCGGGAACAGGGCAGCTGAAATTCTGCACATGCTTCCACTCTCGTTGTTGTTCAATTGCTAAGTCATGTCCAACTCTTCGTCACCCCATGGACCATAGAACACCAGGCCTTCCCCTGTCCTCCACTGTCTCCCAGAGTTTGCCCAAATTCATGTTCATTGCATCAATGGCACTATCTAACCATCTTATCCTCTGCCATCCCCCTTCTCCTTTTGCCTTCAATCTTTCCCAACATCAGGGCCGTTTCCAATGAGTTCTCTCTTCTCATTGGTGGCCGAAGTATTTGAACTTCAACTTCAGTATCTGTCCTTCCAAAGGACAATCAGGGTTGATTTCCTCTAGGACTGACCCACTCTCATTATTCTTCTACAAACACATGGCTTACCCACAGTAAGATACAAACACCCACTAGGATAGTTAAAGTATCTCTGCAGGACTTCTATTTTAAATTTCATGGCAATCTTACCACAACAGTCACTGTAAATTGTGTTTACTCTATCTAATACATATAGTCCATATTATTTGGTAATTTTTAAAATTCAGTTTTGCTGCAGTGATCATTGTTGTTTTGAAGGATTTAGATATAAACGGTGGGTAGATATATTTGGAACATGACAAGAATCTAGCATCTCAAATTACCCTTAAATCAACAATCTGTATTTCTCCTGAACGTGTCTCGGTTACTAGATTCGGAATCTTTTGCTAATATCAGACTGATTTTTGTCTCAGAGTACTGCAAAAGTACTCTAAAATAAGCAATATCAGAAGTAGAATTAATTCCAGCAAATTACCTGCAATGGGACATCGGGATCCAATTCAAATTGTGGCACTTTATCAGTCCACGGCAAGAATTTCTTTGATTCTGGGTCAATATAGTAGTCAAAAATTGTTCCCTGAGATGGGAATTTTATTGTTTTAAATTCATTCACCCACCATTTACTAAATTCCACACGATAATCCACAAGCTGCAGAGAAAGTTATATATATATATATATATTTATTATGGTTTTAAATTTATTTAAATTAGAATATGTTCTAAAATATGATTTGACCTTAAAGTAATATAACAAAACATCAAAACAAAATTTATCAAAGCTAAATGAGTGTAGAAAATTAAATATAGGCATTATCTGAGTGGATGATTTGAATCAACTGCTATAACAGCAGGGCTCACTCCACAGATCCCATTCATCTCAATGAGGGTCCAAATGACTACAATGTACTACTAATGCAACGTACAATCTTTCTTTCTGCAAAGGTGGGCGAGGTGGGACGGACCACACTACTTCCATTGATTCTAAAGAACATATGGCCTTGAAAAGAGCTCTGGTAAACTATATGACATATCAATGAAATGTTAAACCCTATGAAGATGGAAGTGATTCTGGTATCAGTTCTGTCAGTGCAGAAATCTTTGAAATGGCTCATAAAAAAATGGACTCTATGAATATTGGTTATTGTGTCATTGGTCTATATCAGTGGTTCTCAACCTTTTTAATGCCGTGACCCCCAACCGGTCGTAAGTCGAGGACTACTCAACTGGTCATAAGTCGAGGAGTACTCAACTGGTGCAGCACCGTTTGCAGAATGGGACTTTTGGCGGGCTCAGCAGGGCAGAGACAGCCTGGACAATTCCTATTGGCTTTTGAAATTAGACTCTATTCAAGAGAGTCTATTCTATTGACTTTCAAAAGCCAATAGAATAAAAGGGAGTAGCACAGCTAAGGAAAAGGGGAAAAAAATGGCAGACTGCGTTATTTGGCGACCCCCGTGAAATGGTCGTTCGACCCCAAATGGGGTCCCGACCCACAGGTTGAGAACCACTGGTCTATATCAAGATAACTCTTGAGTTATAATAATGGAAAGCCTGATCACTTCCATTTCTGAAGATACCTGATCTTGGAACATTGCTCCTCCGAACGCCCAGAAACAAGAAAACACAAAATAGAGTTCGTATAGCTCTTTGGGAGAATCTGGAGGTGTGTTGGTTGGGGTCAAGAGGCATTCCAGTAAATAGAGAATCATTTGCACCACGGTCACTTCAGGAACAGGGGTTATCTTCTTGAATCCAAATTTTAGTTTGTCCAAGCAGGTAGGTAGGTATTTATCAAACAAGATCATCAGGTTAGCTTTTTCTGATTGCACTTCTCGGCGCTCAATCCAACTGCTCACTATCCTGTATACACATACAATTACTTATTACTTATTACTGTATACACATACCATTAATTATTGAATAGGCATTCTCGTGCATGTGACATGTACCGTAAATGCCGGCGTATAAGACGACTTCCGCGAGCGCTGAAATCGGCGCCAAAGACGGGGGTCGTCTTATACGCCGAGTCGTCTTATACCCCGGAAATACTGGTAGTTTCCGGCGTATAAGACGACGTTCTAGGAATGTGGCCCGGCTATAAAGACGGGGGTCGTCTTATACGCCGGGTCGCCTAATACGCCGGCATATACGGTACATTTTATATCAACTGGTCAATTTTTTATTCCTCTCCTTCCCCCCCCCCACACTATATCTTTATAGGAATGCCACTTAAATTACAGGGAAGATATTAACATTTAGCTGTTAAGAAAGACATCATGCACTACTCAATAAATACCATCAGTTATGAGCAATGAGTTTTGGTAATTACCTATGAAGCTAATCATTTTTATGTAAACTACATTACATTTACTTACAACGTTTGGTAAAAAATAAAGCATCAGAAGTTCCTTATTTTGGAGAATAAGTCAACATGTTTGAAAGGGAAAGGGGAAGCAAGAATTGACAATCAATAAAGAGTTAATAGTTGACCAATCAGTGCTTGTTTGCCTGCCAATAATATCTCATCCCATCTTCTCAATTCTATACTAAAAGCCAAATTTCTCTCCCCTCTGCACAACCCAAGGGAGGGAGGGAGAAATCATATTGTTGCACTCATCATGGAGGCAGATCTTGTCTTTCACAAGTTACTTATGCTATCATAGCAACTATACTAATCTTTGGAGCCCTTAACCCAATATAATAACCAGGCACTACAGAAGGATTCCAGGACCTGGGAAACGCATCAAGGCAAATTTTTCTTTAATGATTGCACTGTCTCATACAACACTGTCTGTCCCAGGTTTTCTTGGGCAGCAAGTAACTTGCTATTGGAACTAGAATAATCTGGAATAGTGCACTAATAGATCCCTGACAACATCGTCATATGACCAGTGAGGACTTTGTCTGATCTATGATGGGATATACACCCTTCATCTAAATAGGGATGCACTGATACACTTCAAAGGGAACCAGGACTTACGGATTCCAGCCCAGGTCAGCAGGATTGATATACAAGATTCCTGCTCGAGATACTGTGGCAGGTGTTGCTGTTCTTAGGTGACTGATTTCAAACACAAGCCTCATGGTGGGGTTTAGTGGGATTCGCTCATTGCTGGCTAAGGTCAGCACCTAGGAAAGAGGAAATCATGCAATGCAACTTCCTATTTTCATAAAAATGAATGCCAATGATTGAGTCTCTAGCTCAGTGATGGCAAACCTTTTAGAGACCGAGTGCCCAAAAGCTGGCCCCGCCCCTACTCCACCCCTTGCCCGCCACCGCTCCGCTCCGCCCCCATCCCATTCCCATCCCACCTGCCCGCAGGGCCACTCACCGCCTCCAGGGCCCGCTGCAGATCGCCCAGGCAGCCCAGCAGCGTCATGGTGGCCACACCCTCTGCCCGCGCCCTGCAGCATCAACTGTGTGCGATGGGGCGTGAGGGCAGAGTCTTGTCTACATTGCCTGGCTGCTATGTCCTTGGCTGTGCTGCTCTGTGTGGGCCACGCTCGGGGGCGACTCTCCTCCAGGGGGGCTGCTGGTGAGGAGGGGATCATGGGGGAGGCAAGGCTGGGGCAACGGCACGTGTGCCCACAGAGAGGGCTCCGAGTGCTGCCTCTAGCACATGTGCCATAGGTTCGCCACCACTGCCCCAGCTTATTGTGCTGACCTTGTTGTCATCCATCACGGTATTCAAAGATTCAATCCACATAGGATCAATATCTCCATCTAGAACAATCCATTTAGGTCCGCGATGAGTTATATTAGCTAGATCTCGCATTATAGTTGAAAATAAACCTGTCCAGAACAGGGAAATTCTCAGTGAATTTTATAACATGCATATATGCTCAAGTTTCAGTAAAATTTTAGCAGAGAGAGCTGATAAAAACATATATCAACACAAATAAAGTTATTAAACTATTTGTGATTATTATCTCATTTATATAAATCCCCAAGCTGCAAAGTGAAAAAATGCTATCAGTTCATCATCCAGAAAACAGGAAAAAAATTACTAGTTGGTCTTTGGCAAAGCCAACATGAACAATTTTTAGAGCACCTAATTCATGGGCCCATTTCAGTTTCACAGATGGTAAAGGAGACTTTTTGTACAAGATAGATACTGCTGCAAAAAGAGTTCAGTAATGTGTTGTCAATAAATTTGCAAATCACCAATAGTATCTGCCCTAAAAATCATAAGTGTCTAAATTACTGACATCAATGGAGATATTATTTAAAGTACCCAAGTTCTTCAGGGCTTTGTACATGAATATTAACAGCAAGGCACTTCAGACAATAATTGAGCCACTTCATTCTACAAAGGCTGGTGTTTTAAAATCATGTAGAGTATTGTGGGAAGCTATCACCTAGCCACTTTCTGGCTCTATATGGGGCTGTCCCCGCAAAGAGAATTAGCTACAGATATGCTAATGTATTCATATTTGCAGCAGGTAGATGTAAATGGGGCAAAAAGGCTCCAGCTGGATAGACCAAAGATGTTCATAAACTTTTTACTTAGAACAAGATTACGTGTCTTTTTAAGATACTTCCAAACAAGATACTATGCCATTCCAGATAGCTCTGCATTCTTGTGATCAAGTATTTTTATCCTTGTTTAGCATCTGAGTCAGTTTATTTCCTGGCACAACTATAATTGTTTTTCCAGGTGAATCAGTAGATCTCTGCAGAGCAGCAGATGGGCCATTTCCTCAGCTTGGAAAACACCTGCTTTCTAAATTCCAGGCTCACTCCAATTGACAGAGATTCATCTCCCAAGGTGAAGCTAAGGAGCTTTGATGTCACCATTCAGCATTATTTTAAATTGTGTACTAAAGGAGACAGTGCTAGCATCCTCCATTTTAATAACTAGAGAGGGAATAAAGGAAGAAATATGCTACATTTATAAATGAGGAAGCTCACTGCCTCTCATCTCCTTTCTTTTGATCTGTTCAGCTGATCATTGCCCTGGGCTCCTCTATTTGGGAAACAAAATTCTCTTGGGAGTCTTCTGCCCACTTCTCCCCCAGACACTTCTGCTTTGCTAAAGACTCCAATCCTCTGTCCATAGGCAGTTCTCTATATCTCTTTCCAATCTTGGACCTTGGGTAAAGATGTCACCCCTCTACAACTTAGCTTCTCTGGCTGGACACTGAAAACTGAACAATACACTCATACTGAATATCTAAATTTTCTCGCCAGCCATTGCCTTCTACAACACTCTATAATTCATTTTCTCTCCTCATTTCTCTCCCCCACCCCAATTTTCTCTCCTTCTTCCTCTCACCAATTTTAGGTTATAGCAGCAACATATCCCTCCAGCACCTAAGCAGGTAAATGTCCCACCCAGGATTCTAGTCCCTAGCATCTATATATAAAGCGGGACCAATGGAAATGCTTTCTATCTCTGCCCTACAAGAGTATTGGCTGGCAGCCAGTTCAGCCTATCAGCCTGTGTAATGGAGTACCTGCACTTCCAAGCCAGAATTGAGTTTCCTTTCTCCTAATTCTCTTTCCTTTTGCTAACTCATGCCAGCATAACAGTAATCATACCAAGGCACAAAAAAAATCCACCTGCATTAGTTTAATAAAGAACTGGTTGGCTTATATGTTGTTTTCAAGTATTGAAGCTGCTTCCAATGAGATTGGTCTCAAATAATTTCAAAGGTGTTTCAGAGAATTTGGAAAGAGGACAGAAGAACCCTTTCTTTGAATAATTAAAATAAACCTTATTAAAGTCAGCAACTATCATATAGTATATGCATTTGGTATCTTCCTTAATTATAAGCTTTTTTATGTCAAACCATTAAAGGGATTTGTAATCAGGTATACCATGGATAAAAAAAAATAATCCTGTTTTTTTGTTCTGTTTGAAGTTGGCTCAAATAAATGAAATAGGGAAGAGTTTATACACAGTGTAACAAAGGGGTGTTTTTTTAAAAAGAAAGTTATAGTATTAGAATTTTAAATAGCAGGAAGGCATAATAAGTTCATAACTGCAGTATGCAATTTTCCCAAATGAAATACCTCTGAGTTTCCTAAGCAAGCTATTATTCTAAGTGAAGATAAGTGAGTTGTAATTATTATTTTCAGTGGGAATCTAATTTTGTGTATATATATATATATATATATATATATATATATATATATATATATAGTGCCACTTTAGTAGTATTTCATGGAAGAAATTTAAATGTTATTCTGTAAAACAAATGCATGATCTTTCTATGCACATTAATGTAGACCAGTGGTTCTCAACCTTTCTAATGCCGCGACCCCATAATACAGTTCCCCATGTTGTGGTGACCCCCAATCACTTATATATCACCGGGTGCCAGGGGCGTGGCCAAAGAAAAGGGGGAAAAAATGGCGGACTGCGTTGTTTGGCGACCCCCGTGAAATGGTCATTCGACCCCAAATGGGGTCCCGACCCACAGGTTGAGAACCACTGATGTAGACATTTGCTATTTTGCAGAATTTTCTCAGCTTTTATATAATCAGCTTTTTGTGATTTCTGGAGATTGTAGCTAAACAACAATCAAAATAAACAATGTTGTTCAGCTACAGTCTCCAGAAAGTAGCTATTTGCTTCTTACCATCTTTCCATTCTCTTGTTGCTGGATTAATTATACCAAATAGTTCATCACAAGTCACAGCTTTAGGATCAAGGTCAACAGCTACAGGCTTTCTCTTCATGAGCTGATAAGTTTTATTCAGAGATTTTAATACCTGTCAGAAAGAAAAGATTGAATATTTTGTCCTGTCCATTCCTGATCTGGCATTCTCCAGATATATCAGACTTTAATTTTAATTATCTTTGAGCCAGCATAAGTAAGGGATGCGGCCACTATATACTTTTTGAAAAGCTCCACCATTGGAGCCTCCAAAGATATTAATTGGATTGATGGGCTCCAGCACAAGTCCAAAAGCTTGGAAGACTAAACCTCTGGTCCCGGTGACCAACCCAGGATGGATGTTGGATTGATAGGATTTATGTGGTTGCCTAATTTGCAAGTGAGGGTTTGGGTAGCTTACATGTTGAAGAAAAAATGTAAAAACTAGAAATTAAAAATACTATAATGTAATATGTAATCCCAAACCATAAAAAACAGGATAACACAACAGAAATAATAATAATCAGGGAAACAACTAAGGCCCGCTAGCTCAGATCTCATTCAAAGACCTAATATATGAGCTCATCATGGGATCTGTTCAATACTTGGGGGAAGAACCAGGTTTTTAGGGCCCTGTAGAAATAGAGAAGGGTTTGGGTCATCTAAACCAGGGGAAAGTAATGTCTCATAGGGCAGGGACATGTCCCTTGGTTCCCACTGTGAGATTATTTTGTGAAAGGGACCTGAAGCATGCTCCCACTGCCAGAGCTTATAGGCTGAATAGGCATAACCAGAGACAAATAGTCTCACAAGTAACTGAGTCCTATGCCATTTTTTATTGGCTATAACCAACACCTTAAATTGCTTCCAGAAAAAAGCAGTGGCATTATGTGGGTGCATCAAGACGAGTTCATAATTACTTGCTTCATTGCATCTGAATCAAGCCCAGCTTCCGGGAAGTCCTTAAATAGAGCACATTGCAGTGGTTTAAACAGGAGGTGATAAGACCTCAAGTGATTGTGAGTGGGGCATTCCAGTCCAGGATTGGATACAATGGTGCAAGAGATGGATTTGTGCAAAGGCCTTCTTGGCAAGCCTGCCACCTGCTTTCCAGTAGAAGCCTAGCGTTCTAGACTAGAGAACTTCCAAACTGTGCATCAGTTCTATCTGAGGGAGTATAATCTCAACCAGGACTAAAGATGAAGAGTCCACAGAGTTAGAGGGCTCCCAAATCCTCTTGCTAGGGTTGAGCTAAAGTCTGTTGTTCCTTATCCAAATGCCCGTAGCCCCCACACACTGAGAAGGAAGTGTCATGAAATCAGTGCGTTTGTTTAGGGTGCCCACCTAACCAAAGTCATGATCATGATCATGAACAGGTGCTCAGAAGAGCAAGTGGCTACAGCTGCAATATGTTATTTTGAGAAACCAAACAGGATTCAAGGAGATAACGGTAGTGCTAGAAAAAAAAATTACATTCCTCCTCCCGCAGCAAATGAGATCATTGGAACCGCCAGTGTGTGGAGTAGCTAGCCATTTCTCTGGCTTTCCTCCAGACAGCAGTGCGTTCAGGCCCCTGACCTTGGGTTTAAGATCTGTCAATCATAAATATTTTGGGAGACACCTTGTGAAGGCTGCCGTGTTCTGTGAAGCCAATTTGAAACAAAACATTTCTACGTTCAGCTGGCCCTTGGTAATGACACTGAGCTCATAGCTGAGTCCTCGGCTAAAAAGTCCCAAGTGGTGGCACAGAGTTCTCACCTGTGACTTGCCAGAGCCGGCATTTCCAATCACGAACACCGAATGTCGGACTTGCAGTAGTTCCTCTAGCTGCACCACCTTCAAGACAAAACTCTCCTCGGGTTGCAGACGGAGCTCAACAACAGCTTGTTTGATAATCTGAGGATAAGAGATTTGATAAGATTTGTTTATTTCCAGATTGTTCTGCGTGTTTTATTTATCAGTCAATTGCATTCCAGGTCATTTCTATTAATCTTCATAATTGGTCCACACAAGGAATTAAATTCATACGCACACATATACACAGAGTCCTCAACTTATATCCAGAATTGGGACCAGAATCTTTGCTGCTAAAAGATGATTATTAAGTCAGTTACATCAGATTTTACACCTTTTTTTTGCTGTAGCTGTTAAGAAAATCACCAGGATTGTTAAGTATATCTAGCTTCCCCCACTGATTTTGCTTGTTGAAAGCCAGCAAGCTAGGTTGCAAAGGGTGATCATGGGACATTCCAAATGATCATAAATACATGTCAGTTGCCAAACACCCAAATTTGCGAGGGCTGGTCACAAGTCACTTTTTTTTGTACCATCACACGGTTGCTAAATGAATGGTCATAAGTCGAGGAATATTTATATCTCACATTTCTATACCACCCATCTCCCTCTCAATCAGTCTGTGTACACTGACTGTATGATGATGGTAGCAGTGGTGGTGCTTAAAAACAAGAAACAAAGTGCATAATTCAGAGACAAAAAAAAAACCTGCAAATATAATTGCATGTGGTTCGATCCATTAAACAAGAGAGTAGGAAGCAAGCAGGTGTTTTTTTTTAAAAAAAAAATGGGCCAAGGGATCCCTGGCTGAAGCATGGCCTGGTAGCATGATTCTGCTTACAAGCCCTGTCCTTCAGTCTTACAACTCAAGTAAATAGAGAGAGCAGCCCCTGCCAGTTTCTGAATCAGGGCTATTCTTCTGGTGACATCTTGATTTTCCCTCAGAAGAAAGTTCTTGTACTTCTGGTGAGAAGCATTTAACTGCTTTCCTTAGCCCTTTGCTTGAAACCACAGTAGCCAACTCACCTTCTCAAAGTTCAGGTCACGCTTCCGGGGTACATCCAGGGCTGGGAAAAGGTCCCCAATGAGTCCCATGAACACAGGTAAGTCATCAGTCACAATCTTGGGTATGTTAAAGTCTCGCAAAGCTCTCATGAGGACCTGGTCTTCAGCCCGGCCTGGGTCCCCTCTCTTCAGGGACCCTGCCACCACCAGCACAGACTTGATAGCTCTCAACCCCCAGTCGTAGTGATCCTGAGAGATAGGAAGTGCCGTTAGAACTCCAGGTGAATAAAAGGATGTCACTTAAAAAAGGCGCAAAACCATCACCCACTTCCAATGAGAAGAAAGGGCTTCCTAGACATGGCTACCTTAGCAAAGATATGCCCTGTGATTAGAGGAAAATGGGCCTTCCCAGACCTTTTAAAGTCTTTTCCCAAAGGCTATAAACCAGCTTTCCTCACCGGCTTTCCCCACATATACAGGATACTCTATATCAGGGGTATCAAACTCAATTTCATTGAGGGCCGCATCAGCACTGCGGTTGCCCTCAAGGGGCTGGGTGGGTGTGGCCAGAGTGGGTTCAGCTACTAGGTGGGCGTGGGTGGAGTGGGTGTGGCCTACTGGGTGGGCATGGTCAGCTCTACATCGTTCGTGTCAAGCGTGCCTGTGGGGGCTTGGGCAGGAGTGGGACAGATCTGAGGGTCTCTGGCAGAAGGGGGTGGGACTGGGGCAAGCACCAAGGCATGGTCCATTTCTTCATTCCTCACAAAAGATGTCACCTCCCCAGCATGCACCCAGAGGGTGGGGTCAATGTGGCAGGGGCTGGTTCCTCGCTGTTTCTAGGTGGCCTTGTGGAGCTAAGACTGAATGCATTTCAGCATAGATGGCACAAAATTGTACATTGGCTCCTGGCTGGCCTGGGCCTGGGCCAGGGCCAAGGCAGTGGGAGCTGTTCCCTCACTGTTTCCAGGATGGCTTCGCAGGCCACATGAAACCACTTCGCAGGCTGCATCTGGCCCCCGGGCCTTGTGTTTGACATGTCTGCTCTATATATTTCTGAACCATAACTCCCATCTCCCTCACTATGCTGAACAGGGATGATGGGAGTTGCAATCCAAATACATCTATGGTTATCCTGGTTGGGGAAGGCTCCTGCAGGATGTGTTGGCCTACCCAAGTGAATGGGGTGGTCAGCTGCATTTATTTTGGATTTATTCCAGATATTGAAATCTATACATTCTTGTAGTGTTGTCAAGGACTTTGGAAAAAAAATACAGTATAATGGAGAACTTGGAGATGGAATTCAGTGAGTCATATTACTGTAATATTTTCAGAAATCTCTGCCAATTCTTTCCCATCAATTTTTTGTTTTCTTTGAAATATTTGGCGCCATAGCAGAGCCGTGGAACCACATTCAATTACCTGCTTGGAAAGTAGCTCCTTACATAGTGTGTAGAGTGTAATAAATTTCCTGGCCAGAAGCCTAGCTTCAATAAAACCTTCAGCAACAAGCATGATTTCACAGATAAGCTCAAAATCAGGCACAACCATGGCACAGGGCCTACAAGAGGACATGGAGAAAAATGAGCATCTGGAGTGCTTATACAGCAGAAGCAACAGAACATCTTTCCATTCCGCTAAAGTGAGCAATCACTGCAAATGCCAGACACAATTCAATTTCAAGTGCCTCTATTAGAAAAAAAATCCACCTGCTGTAAAAAAGTAAAAATGATAAATAACTTTTTATTGTGTGCAATCAACCGCTTTCTCATATAATATTTTATGCAAAGAACTCATTTTGAATATTACTTGGCCAAAGTTTCAAAATAAATGGACTTCAGGTGTACTTGCTTGAAAGTTTATTTCAGGGCATTTAGTCAGAGATTCCCAGCCTTTCTTGGCTGGTGACGTATTTATACATTTAAGAGCGTCCCATTGAGTGCCTTCTTGAAATGAGCATTTGGGGGGATCTTGTTCCATTAAAGCCTGCCAGAGTAGACATGACCCAATCTTAAATATCCATTTCCAAATCAAATTCAGCTCTTGGTGATTTTATAGATATGAATATGGACAAAGCAAACATAGCCATCTGAATTTCTGTATTTAACCCAATTCCATGGGTCAAACCTTTTCTTTATTCAAGCCAACTTGCATTGCCTCATTTCCTCAAGATGTTAATACCTGAATAACGCTTTCAGATTTTCAGGCAGTTCAGTACGACCTGCATACCCAGGATTCATGGTAATAAACATTCCAACAGTGGGAATCAGAGAGATCATCTCTCCAAGGAAATTGAATGTCTTCTTCTTGGCTCTAATAGCATCCTGAACACATTTAACCTAAACAATGAGCAGAAGATACTTTTATTAATTCACATGCATTTGGATAATGAAATGTGGTGTGCAAATATTTACATATAAATGTATAACAATTCAACTACTTTGAGCCGATAATACCTAAGGCACATTGGATAAACAGTAAACTAAGGAATAACTGCATACCCAAACTCACACATTCATTTTCCAGGACATTTTATGGTACACTAAGCATGACTAAAACAGTAGTTATGCATCTGAATAAGGCTTTTTGCAAGCTGAAAAGTACCAATTTTTAAAACACTGCTGTAGGATTGAATTATAAATAGCAACGTGTTCACTGTTAAGAATGAGAAAATAATGCATTGAATAGCTTCTGGATGGTCTCACATTGTCCAATCTAATGTGCTCTATTATGTGGTTCTGACATCTCATTGACTGCTTGGTTCTAAGCAGTGTCAGATAAAGCACCCATCAAACAAAGGAGGACGAATAAGGGAGGCCTGGGGGACACTCTGGATTCATTGAAAATAACATATTGCAAACATTCATGGCAGTCTCACAGTCAACATTTGAGATAATCAGTAGCTTCTACAGATTGTCATAGTAGTACACCAATATTAAACTTGTTTCAATTTTTTATGAGAGACAACTTGATGCTTCATGACATAGTAGTAGTAGTAATTGCTTAACAGTATTAAACAGTTATAGGCAGACTCCACTGTAACCGTTAAGATTTCTGATATAATCTTGTTTGTAGCAGAGCTACCAGATTAGGGCTCCAAAAACCCAGGCTACCGCTAGATGGCAGGCATGAAGCACATAAAGCTCCATTTGCTGTTATGCAGTGGTTACCTGAACTTTGCAATTCATATCTGGTAGCTTTTAGCTTATAGAAGCTACAAGGGATATTGTAGAAGATAAAGAAAAATCATGCACAGAGGCTTCCTTCTGCTTTCTGGGATATTTTATCTGCAGAATTCCACTTATAGAACATCTGGATCCAATCTATTATTCCTATACCACTGCTTTATCCACACAAATCTTTCATTGTGTGATTCCTCTGTATCATTCACAGAATGATACAATAGTCTGCGGTAGTCACAGAATTTTTACATTGAATCCTGAACATTTTATTCTTTTGAGCAGCCTCCCATCACCACTTCCATCTTTTATCTCATCAGAACATAAAAAAGATGGACTAGCTGCCTAGGTTTTTTTTTTTTTTAAGCAGTTGTTGTTCTTGGAACACCCACAGGATAGACTTTTAGCTGCAATCATCAAGCTGCAATCATCTCCCCTGACTCCAGTTATTTATACACAACAATACCAGCTTCTTATGGAAAATAGTTACCTGTACCGCAATGACTGACAGGACCTCTACCGAAATCCGATTGAATTCATCAAAACATCCCCAGGCCCCGGTTTGGGACAGCCCTTTGTAGATATTTCCACAGGACTAGAAAGAGAAAACAATATTTAGAATGAAGAAAGTATCATTTGATTGCAGTTATCTTCACACAGTGAAAATAGTATGGGTCATGCAGTCTTCGGTATTTGTTGATGGAAACACCCCACTACGAATATTTCCAATTTGTCCCACAACTTATTTTCTGGGACACCGTGTGGCAGCGCAAGAAACCATGGATGGAAACTAATCAAGGAGAGAAGCAACCTGGAATTAAGGAGAAACTTCCTAACAGTGAGAACAATCAACCAGTGGAACAGCTTGCCTTCAGACATTGTGAGTGCTTCATCATTGGAGGTTTTTAAGAAAAAAACTGGATAGCCATTTGTCTGGAATGGTATATAGGCCCTCTCCTACTGGAGGAGGCGGTTGGACTTCCAAGGTCCCTTCCAGCTCTATTCTGAATCTGAATCAGTGGGGTGATTGGATATTTCTATGAACAAGCCCTATCCAGAGTAAGCAGGTAGGGAAGTGATTTGGGGGAGATTTGCAAGTACCCTTAATATCCCCCAAGCTTCCTAGGACCCTCACCTCTTACCTAGTCATTTCAAATTAAAGGTGAAGCCATAGACTGGTCACCAGGCCATCCTATAGGAACTTCAAACTGAAATGAGGTGCATTATTTTGGAAATGAGTGCATTTACAGGCAATAATATTCTCCTTAGTACTCATGAAGCGCAGAAAACAGATGAGGCATCACCGGGAAGAATATTTTTAAAAAGAAACTGTTGGAAAGATGAGCAGCCTGTTCTTTTTAGGCTGTTTTCAGTGGTATAATTAGTGCTGCCAAACGGAAACAATGCAGATGGAAAATGCTTATTTTACTGCATGGAACCTGGGAAAAGGCCCATTGCTTTCAAGATAACAGAGTCTTTGCATAACCAACAAAAACCTGTGTATATTTAATTGTAGCTCTCAATGAATAATTCTCTCATATTCTTTTTCTTTGGATTTCTTTTCTAAGTGATTTGCAGAGAAGTACTTGTCCTTGAATCAAGCCAAAGAAGTGTTGCATAAGCATTAATTAGAACAAGTAGGAGACTTTATAGGTCAGAAGATATTCTCCTGACCCATATTTCATTAGATCACTACCTTATAGTCCATTTGCTCAGAGCAGTTGAAGACATACACCATGATTCCTACAGCCCTGCCCAAGTCTTTGGTGGTCTCGGTTTTTCCTGTTCCCGCAGGACCTGCAGGGGCTCCTCCCATGATTAAGTGGAGGGACTGGGTCAGGGTGATATAGCAACTGCAAAACACAGGGATTGGGCATGTTATCTTGGGCCTGAGAAATCAGGCTGTGCCATACTCAAGTTTGTGTGGGTGAGCTCATACCGGTCAGTAAGCGGGGTGATCACCAGACGAGGAGTGTTGCCAAGGTATTCATAGGAATACTGGAGTTGAGCATCACAGATATTAGCAAAGCAGTGCCTCTTTTCTTCATCCCAACGGTGCCTAAGTTGGGACTGCCACGTAAAGGCCTGAGAGCTCTCCACCTGTCATGAAAGGAGTGCAATTTAGTTCTGACTAGGGAGTGCTAGGTGGCCCTAATTGGGTTCAGTGAGAAGCCAAGGAAGAAGGGGAAGAGCTGGTGGTAATCATTATTATTATGAATAATTAACAGCCTTGCTTCTTTCGATGTGTGTCTTACAGAAGAAACAAATGAACAGTGCAGTGGGCTGGCTGAATGGCAGCCATTTTCTCTTGGATGGAGCCAAACACAAGAGTTTTCCAGCCATTTTGTTTCATTATCAGCTTTTAATATGCCCTTTTTGTAGCTGTATCAGTTCTGTACTTGGGTAGCTTGGGGGGGGGGAGAAAATAAGATAGCCATGCCATGACTAAACTTATTAGGGCTGATCCAGAGATGAAAAATGATCTTGTTTCTTTGTATATATTTCTTACAAATGGCATCCGTTACTTATGCCAGTTGGCAGAATGGCAACCATTTGCAAACAGACCACCCAACATTTTTTGTACATCTTCTTTATGAACATCCTAAGTTTCTTAAATAAAGTAGGTTTCTCTCGTTATGGATGAAGGTTAATTCTTTTGTCTTTAGTGAAGTCTAAGTGGTCTTCCAGGTCCCTCCATTGTACCATCCAGCTGGAACAATGGTTTGCAATATTAATTTTTTTAAACAATGCTGCTTCTAAAGGTGAAAGATAACTTGGTGTTCTTTTGTCAGGCAGTTGACTATGTGACTAGATAAAAGTGCTTCATACATCTAATTTCCAAATCTATATTTTTCAATCATGTAAGTTAATGCAACCAAGAGGAACACTTCTTCAGAATTTCTCATGCCATAGCAGATCTGCATGGCCTTTGTTAAAAAGGGACAAGGCCTTACATCATTTGCAGTGCAATAACTTATCTCAGAGATCAGGTTATTAAAGTTTTAAGGTAAAACTCCCAAAACGTTTGACCTCCCAAAGGCACAATAAGAGATGAACGTTTCATTTTATGTTTGGTAAGGTCATAATTGCCCTGCACATTTTTCTGTAATTTTTTCAGGATTCCTTTGTGACAAAGTTAGAATGCATTAGAGCAGATTGAATTCTATGGCATTTGCTAGCTAAAACAATTTGTAGTGGTATGATTGGCCCAATCCCTTTGCTTATTCATTTTCTCGTGGTGGATGTATTAAATTACAATTCTGAAATCTCCCAGACACAGTCAATGGGGATTATAAAAATTGTGGTCCATTATATCTGAAGTGCACCAGGCTGGGGGAGGCTAATTCTTGCAATTCATCTTTCAACCTGAAATTAAGAGTTTTCAGGACAAACGAACAGAACAAAAGGTTTGCTCAAACATGCCCATGAACAAAATACTGCACAGTGTTTAGTTCACAATATACCTTTGCTAAAATCATTTTGGCAATGACATCTCTGGCATGCACATCAATAGTACAAATGGTCATAATCTTCATTCTGTCCCCTGGAGATAAGCTCCCAATCAGCAGTGTAATTAAGGTGTTCAGCTGGTTAATCTGTGAAGAGGAAAACAAAAGAGATGAAAGACTTTTCTGATCTCTTTCAGCATGAGCTGTGGAAACTTGTCTGATACACACACACACTCACATACACACGCAGGTTCTATCATTGCACATACCAATGTTTTATAGTCAGGTAAACTGAGAGAACTCTATTCACCTGTTTCTTATTGTAATCTTTAATTGCATTTTCATAGCCTTCTTCCAGTCGAGAAAAGGCAATGCCAACTTCCGTAGTCCACCAGATCTGGGTACATGTTAAAGCAATCTGCCACAGACAAAAAGTTATATGAAAAGTTGCAGTCCTGTGAATCATCTAGAAACATTGCCCCTCATTGAGGTATGGGTAATCAGACTTTAAGCTCAAACTTCACAAAAAAATGCTTCTTCTGTCTACCTTCGTATTTTGTTAGAATTTCAGCCACTCTGGAGTAGCAGCTGAGATGTCAGGCTAGAAATCAGGACTGTGACTTAGAACTGGTAGTCCTTAGGCCTGGAAGTTCACTGGGTGATTGTGGGCCAGTCCCTCTCTCTTAGCCCAAGTCAACTCATTCACAGAGTTGTTGTAGGGAAAACAGGAAATGGAAGAATTAGATATGTATGCTGCCTAGAGAGGACCAAAAATTTAGATGGAATAAACATAAATGAACTTGTTTTGGTTCCTGCCTCCTTTTTCATGCATTACATGCCTTTGAACCATACTGCTTTTTTGCTTACCTGGGCTGGGTAATCAAATATCCATTGTTCTCTCGGCTTTTCCTCGTAAGTCACTACGGCTTCAGCTATTAGTTGGCGCAAGGTATTCTGCATTCTCTCCAACACTCGGTTTAACCAAACTTCAACCTGGGTGTAGACTTTCCAAATTAATTTTGCATGCTGTGCTGCCTTGATATGCATCCTTCTAAATGTCCAAATTCTAAATCTCTTTCCTCACCAGATTATATTACAAAATGTGTAATTTTTACTCATTTGTATTGTGTGTCTTATTGGCAGAACGGTGAGATGATGATCATGATAAGTCAAAAATTAGTACACTACTGTAAGGTTATTGCATTTTGCTGTTGCTAAAAAATAATTTTCACTAGCTATCCTGATGTTAGCCTATAGTATTTATCAACCTCTTCTTATTCATGAATTGACAAGATAGCTCCTGTTGATATGATTTAATAACAAAATTAAAAAAAGGCTTCAGATGATAGCCACTAGAAAGTTCTTAGGGAATACAGAAGTGATCTGATCATCTAATAGAATTCTTATCTCTAACTTGCCATCTACTCTTGTCTGGAAAAAGTCCAATGTATTTTTTTTTTAAGGGTCTGATGGGATTAATTGAAGATAGGTTAATTTTGGGTAAACTTGTGGAAAATATGATAGAAGAAGATATAACCAATCCTATAGTAGAAAAAATACTGCTGAAGAACTAGTATTGTAGCTATAATGTTAAACTACTAGACTTCTACATTTTTTGAGAGAGACTTCGCAAATGTGGGTAAAAGTGATCTGATTTTGTACATTTGGATTTTCAGGAAACTCCTCACTAAAACCTTATAATTAATTCAACTGCCATTAGTCTCACTGACTAATAATAGAGAACAGAAAGCAGGGATTAAGAATAAATGATTTTTTTTACAAATAAATGTAGTTTTTATGCCAATGGTCTTTTAAACTTTACAACAGGAGTTAGAGATGCTACATTTGCTGATGATATCCAATTATTTAAAGCATACATAGAAAAGAGATGATGAAAACTTAGCATCATTTGGAGGATCTCTGAATGAGCTGTGTTGAACTGTCCTTCCATGACATGTCCCAGACAGCATGGTTTATTATTTTTCATAGGGCACAGCTTTACATCCCACCAACCACAGTGTGACATCATCTCAGTCACTATTTTCAATGGATATATTCTCAGGCTATTTTCTTCAGCTCATGGTAGAGCAGTTTATATTCAGTTTTAGCTGTTCTGGTGTTAAAGGGGAGTTTTACCTTTTCTTCCAGCACAAAATTATTTGCCATAGAAATAATCTACCATGCCTCATTATGATGATGGTGAGAAGACAATCAAAGAGTAAGGTCTGCTCAACTCTTGCTGGGCACTGAAGATATTGCAGACGTGACATCTCTTCATTGCCCTCCGTGGGTATTTTTGCTTGGGTTGGAAGAGGCACTCAATACTTGGCTTTTGCAAGAAAATGTGCCTATATAATGTCTATAACAGTGGTGGCGAACCTATGGTACGGATGCCAGAGGTGGCACTCGGAGCCCTCTCTGTGGGCACATGCCATTGCCCCAGCCTTGCCTCCCCCTGCGACCCCCTCCTCTCCAGCAGCCCCCCTGAAGAAGAGTCGCCCTCGAGCGTGGCCCACATGGAGCAGCGGAGCCAAGGACATGGCAGCCAGGCAGCGTAGACAAGACTCTGCCCTCACACCCCATCATCAGTTGATGCTGCAGGGCACGGACAGAGAGTATGGCTGCCATAGTGCTGCTGGGCTGCCTGGGCGATCTGCGGTGGGCCCTGGAGGTGGTGAGTGGTCCTGTGGGCAGGCAGGGTGGGGGATGGGGGGTGGAGTGGGGGTGGAGCAGGGAGGTGGAGCGGGGTGGGGCCAGTTTTTGAGCACTCAGTCTCTAAAAGGTTCACCATCACTGGTTTATAATGTCTTTCAGGACATATAATTCAAAAATTATGTGAGTAATCTATATATAGATATTGGTCAATTCTGGAAGTACAGTAGACTTGCCTGTTGAAAATGGATCTAAACTTAAAAAACAGGAGATAGAGCCAGATTTTGCCAATTGAATGTTGCTGGTTCTTCAACCAATGGTCTGCAATGTCTGTCTATCAGGGGGTTTGTCTGGCCATATTTCTTAGTGTCATAATTTTTTGGGCAGTGGGGGATATAATTTTGTTTGCTATCACTCACTGTCAGCTATACCCTGGCAGCATTATTTTATTTGGGATTTATGGCAGCAGGGTGATACTGGCAAGAGTTCTCCTATTTTCACTTAGGTAAAAAAAAGATTATAAGTGCAGCAAAGAGGTGAGAATCAATAAGGAACACAGGCTTAGCATTCTTCCAGAAAAGTGCCAGACAAAGATAGTGAGTGACACCACTATGAAAGTTCTGCTAGGGCCAGTAACCTGCCAACGTGGCAACTTGAAGGGTGCTAAACTCACTTACAGTTAACCAAGCCTGCTGGTAAGAACCATGATTGGTGATGATTTTTCCCGTCAGCATGTAATGCTACTGCGACAGGAAAATCATTCAGGGGAGTCCACCATTCAGTGCTTTTCAATTGCCCCACATTGAGACCGTAAGGTTAGTATGCTTAGTAACTTAATACTTGAGCAGAACATTGTCTGAGAGTGACATTGTGATATTTTTCTGCTGACTTAAGTCTACAGGAATACTGCATTTTAAAAAGATTTATAACTAACCTGTCCAGAGCAGTCACAGTCCTTGTCAAAATCAACATACTCATCTTCTTTGCTGTACATTCCCACGCCAATCTTCAGAGGCTTTTCTTCTGCATCTAGTTTGAATTTCAGCTTTGCCATGCTATCAAATAATTTGGACAAATGGCGGGAGACCTTCAAGAATTACAACACAAAGGACCAGACAGTAGTATTAGAGGTCTGATGAAGACATCAGCAATTCTTTAAAATGATCATCACTGTTGAAAGCTTGAAGTAAATGTGCATTGATCAATTGAGCAAAAAGTGTCTAATTTGAAAACATCACTCAAATCTGTGCAACTGATCCATTCACTCATTTTCTTCTCTGTTTGATCCCAGTGAGAGAAAGGTATTTTTATTAACTGTTAAGTGAGATTGTCAAAATTTAAACCATAGGCTTCACTAAGCTACAGCCCCTTTCCCCAACTGTTATCAAGTCACAGAAATCCTGTTCAGTTTCTATTATTCTGTGCTGTTTGTATTGGATACATTAATTTTTTATGTGGGAAAGAGAACTTAGTCGAACTCCTGACATTCAATTACAAATTCCATTACAAGTTCCAAATAAATAAATAACCCAAGACATTCCATCGTACCTCAACAGGGTCATTACCATTGGACAAAATATCCAGCAGATCAGCAGAAGATACAAAATAAAATCGAGGGAAGGCCAGTCTCTTGGTTTCCAAATATTCAGCCAGAGCTTTTTCACAGAGTGCCAAACTAAAAAGCAAGTGAGAAGAAAGTAGTAATAGCATTATTTTTGCTCTCTCTAAGATTATCATTATTCATCACTGTAGATGTACATGGATGTAGACTTTAAAGCAGAGGTTTAATTTTCTCAGGGTCAATATGAGAAGTGGAATTGGAATCTTCCAAAGATTTGATCCATTTAAATATGACTCTCTTCTATGCATTCGTATTTTCCCGTTTTTTCTCTCTCTTCACTTCACTGTACTTCCTCTTTTTGGCCTACATGGCATTCTCCTTTTTTGCTAGGGAATGTAACTGATTTCATCCCTACTTTAATTTTTCTTGGGAAGGTGAGGTATTGGCTGGGAGCATTTTAGACTGACAAGATAGCCTTCAATTGAGTACCATTTTACTTCCTCAGGATGTCTCAGGTCCTTGTGAGGACTAATAATAATCAGAAGGGCAAAGGACAGGCTTGAAGCACTCCCAGGCATCTGATTATTTAAAAAAATATATCATTTTTAAACCTCAGCAAAACACTTCCAGGAAAACAGAGGCAAATGTGGGAGCACTGGGCCCTTTGAATATCATCTGGTTTCCATTTACTGCTTGTAGTGGGATGGATGAGGTGACCAAACCCAAAAGTGGCTTCTGTCCCAAGCAGCTTCCAGCCTAAATGTTAGCTTTTGGAAAACCCAAGGAAGCAGGGAAATCTCCACCATAAAGCGAACCCTCATTTTGTTTGATGCCAACATGATCATTAATGCTTTTGATGGACGTGGCTCAGAAATTACTCAAAAGGGACAAGAGTGTTAAGAAATGGGCATGCATATCTCACCAGCCTCAGGTAAGATGGGTGGTGTAGAAATTTAATAAATAAAATATATACATTATAGGAATATCACTTAATGTACAAGCAAACGGTTACTTGTAAATATGTTGTATCAGAGGTTGTGATAAATTTTGTGCTCAAATTATGCTTTGTATATTATCTACTATTGTTCAGAAATAATGAAATAATCTTCACTACAACAAATGGTTCTTGTTTGAGGCAGCCTATGCATTAGTGCACTGTGACAACTACTCAAATACATTTTCCATAGCCACTGAAACATAACTATCCCCAATTATCATTATGACAGACAATTTTTTCCAAAACAAGGCCAAGTAAAAACTGATTCCTTGGCACTGATGAAATCTCTCTCTCTCCCTCTCTCTCTCTCTCTCTCTCTCTCTCTCTCTCTCTCTCTCTCTCTCTCTCTCTCTCGACTTGCAAGAATTGTCACCCTATGATTTGCTTCTGCTGCAAAAAAATCATTCCTTCTGCTGTATTTTACATTTGCACTTTGACAATCAAAATTAGCCTCCTGACCTTTGCTGCAAGGCTTCTAGCTTGTCATAGAGACCTGGTTTATTGGTTGCCTCAACCACATTTGGAGTTTTTACTGCATCAGCCATTAATTCCTTTAAAGAGAAGAAAGATTTGTTAGCCATTCTAATAGTATTTTTGCAATAGTAACAGAATCAGTGCTTAAAAGGAAGTTTGCTTACTTTAAAATCTTTGTCAATGACATCAAAACGCTTTGAATCCTCAGGAAGCTGGTTTCGAATGTCTTCTGAGCCAATGAAAATGCTCTCCAGGTGACTCCAGGTTCTCTGGACTTCAAACCAAATGGATATCACAGAGTCAGCAGTGGATAATTTCTGCTGCCAGCTGGAGACCTCCTGTAGGAAGTGGGCCAGATACTTAGAAGTCATCAGAGTTTGGAGTTGCACTTGGTTCTCTTCAAGGGTTTCTACTAGTGCTTCGTCTGCCTTCAGCATCATTGTTCCCGTCCTGTGGTGAGGCTCATGTTCAAACTGCATGGTTGACCAGGTACTGTCAAGAGCCTTCAACACCTTCAGATAATAATAAAAGGGGAGAAATGTTTTAAAAACTATTGTATTGCAAATGCAGGTGGATCTGTTCTATTTTGTTAAAGCAAACAATACCGAGGCAACATTGTGAGAACCCCACTTCCTTGCTTAGTGTTATCCTAATCTGTTGAACTTACATATTCATAACATATCAACTACGTTGGCCCAAAACTATGCTTGCTGGAATCATAGGAACTGAAGCCAATGGGATCCTTTGTGCACTATTTTCTTACTCATGAATATAGGACTTTAAAAGGAAGTCAAATATTAAAGAAGACAGCTCCATTCCTGGTCAAAATTTTGTATAGTACCAGCTAATGAGGAACATAATTTGGCAAGCACAGCACACTGTTCCAGACTTTACACAGCAGGGTTATTTTATATGTTGTATATGCTGTGTTCCAGAACAGTTCCCAATAAAAGAACAAACAATGCAACACTGCAAAACAAATTACTCTGAGTAAAACCAGCATTGAAACAGCAGTTACAATAGGTTAAGACAGCAAACTTAAAAGCTCTGCAAAGAATAAACATGTATCTCCTTGGTGCTAAAAGGCCAAGAAAAAAACAAAGTCGCTAGTGGCTTTGCTAGGAAAGAGTTCCATTAGAGGTATGAAGTAACCCTCTGCTTTCATCCTTTCACTAAGAGAAAAGTTTCCATTTATGACCTGAAGACAAATTGACGTGCAGCAGACGATCCCAAGATACTTAGTGCTTTGAATGTTGCTCAGAAAATTACTGGACTTCAAATGTAGGACTTCAACCCCTGTCCTGATGCACCTCTGATTAATGTAGTAATGAGCACATGTTATCTCAAAATGGTATACAAATAACAAATTAAGAATAATTAGAAAAGAATAATAGAATGCAATGGAATGGAATGGAAACTTGATTTAGTCATTTGACCATATCAAAAAATAGAAAACAAATGCAAATATACAAATAGATACCCCAAAAAAAGCACCATGGGACATGTTCTTAGTAAGCCATCACCCCTACAGCTAATCCCAATCTGATCTAAATATTCCATCCTCTTTGAAATGGCTTTTGAAAAAAACACTGCAGTCTAACATGTAGGACCTCAGTCAGATTTTGTTCTCAGCTATTCCAAAACATCAACTACATCCCATTATGTGGAGATTTGCCCACATAATGAAGAAAAGAAGGAGAATCACAACTCTGTTCAATGTCATTTCAAAGTGTTATGTACCTAGGAGGGAGTAATTAATGGTCATGGCATGGGGTAAACAGTACCTTTTCCATCCCAGATTCTTTTACCGCCTTGTCTACAATGCTGCGAACCTCATCTTCAAACTTGTGAAGATTCAGCTGAAGCAGATCTGCCAGTGTTGTTTCATCAGACATGGTAAACCTCACCTGGTACGGAAGACGTGCAAGGAAGGACAGTCAGTCAGAGCTGAACACTCATCTGTAGTCTTCCTATTCTACTCTGCAATTCTATAATAATTGCAGTTTCAATTTATATTCAAATTAACAAGAAATCAGAAGAACCAGTGTTTGGGTCTAACTGTTTTATGACTTTTTCTTTATTTATAATATATTTATTCATTCATTTATTTAAAAGACTGATATAGCTATTTATCTTATGTTCCATAACTCTAGGCAGCTCACAGTACAACAATTTAAAAAACGTTGTTTTTATATAGGTTTCTACAGATACTATTTTTTACATTTCACTTTATTGGAACACTTCAAATGTGTGGGTGGAAGATCATAAATTAGAAAGATGATGAGGATGACAATGATGGTGATCATCAATCTTGTGGGTCTTTGTTTTAGCCTGCATAAGATTACCTGAGTGGCCTGCATGAGTTCTTTCCAATGTCTATCTCGGATAGCTGGATTTTGGAGATCACTCACAGCTCGAAGAGATGTGATCATGTTTTTAACTGTATTATCCAGTCCTATAAAAGCATCCCACGGTCTCATTTCCTTGTCCAAACTTCTCACATCCTTAGCGAATTTTTTGCAATCAAGATCCATTTGTTCAACATTAATCTCTTTCCACTTGGTTGTTTTCCAATCATTTATGCTTTCATTTACCTAGATGGAAATGCATATATGTGTGCAATCTTTTCTGTAGAGAAACAGTCTTATAAAACCTATGAATCATTTTGAAGGCTTTGCAGATTTTATAGCTCAAAGGAGAAAAAACTTATAGTAACGAGATATCTATTTTAACCCTTTACTACCATTCATCCCTGTTTAATGCAAATAATGCGATATTCAAACCTATTTTTCAGTAGCCCAAATGGGCCATTCAAAATAAATGTTTTCCTGCATTAGGAACAGACAGTACACAGCTTTAAATGATTTGTTATTTAATGGGTGCATAAGCAAGTTGCTCTTGGATGCTCTAGAGCAGTGTTTCTCAACTTTGACAATTTTAAGGCATGTGGACTTCAACTCCCAGAATTCCACAGCCAGCATTGCTGGCTGTGGAATTCTGGGAGCTGAAGTCCACATGCCTTAAAATTGTCAAGGTTGAGAAACACTGCTCTAGAGGCAAACGACCAATATCTTCAGAAATAAGGATAGAAAACTCCCCCCAATGCCAAGAAGTTGGAAATAGTCATAGATGTCTGTAACAAGCCACAATGTCATCAAAGTCATGGCTCAAGGGAGTGATGTCATCATGCAAGTGACAAACTTTTGTAATGATTTTATGGTATCTGATACAAACATATACATCATGAATCTTACAAGACAATATCATCACCCCATTATTGTCACTTTCCTCTTCTGCCTCCCTTGTGGATACCCACATAACTAGCACTTTGGGTTGTTATGAAAAAAACATGAAGACTCACAAGCAGAATTGCTTATATCAATAGATCGCAGCAGGAAACAAATGAGCAACGTGGCAAGGCACCTGCTGTTCCCTTTTGGATCCGGAGAGAACCAAGTTCTTCTCCTATGCAGTTCCCTCATCCTTCACAAGAACCTATCAATTGCAACGACTTCTCATACCTTCCATCAAACACTCAGGTTGATCTCTCTATCCTACACATAGAAAATCATGCTAACCATATAACCATTAAAGAAATAATATTCTGCTCGTCAAACACTCGGCCCACACTTCCACTTCCAAACAAAAATAGAGTGATAGAGTCACTCAAAGAAATCAACCAGCAGAATGAAACAAACAAAGAAGCAAACAAAAAAAACTTGGGTTACAGGAGAAGCAACATTGATCTAACTTGGGATTTTCTTCCCTCAGTAATTCACTTTTTCTGTTTTTTGTTGTTTTCAAGACCTGCCATTTTGGTTCAGAGTTTAGCACTTGTCCCATTCCACAAATTACACTTCAAAGTCTTACCAAGACAATCATGTCCCAGAGCTCCTTGAGCAAGCGCACTTCCTTATGGCATGCTTTTAGCTGCTTGTAGTCTGGAACAGATACTTCAAACAAGCTTGCAGATTTGGATAGGGCTTCCATCTCTTTTTCCATACCAGTAATCATTTTTTGTTGCTGAAAGCACACAATGAAAAGGCATTGGTTTCCACTTGCTAAGTACAGAAATTAGACCTTTACTGTCTATCTTCTCAGTAGCATTAAAGCCAGGAACATGGCACTCCAGGCCATTCTTCAAGACCTTATTGAAGCCTTCTTGATGCATGGTTGATAGCACATGTGACAATTATTAATGACATATAACATAACAAAAGGAAACAACAGAGCTCAATCGCTCTGGGAATTTTACTGTGGCACTAAAAGTGTTGCATATGTATTAGAGCAGGGGTGTCAAACTCAATTTCATTGAGGGCCGCATCAGCATTGTGGTTGCCCTCGGGGGGGGCGGGTGGGTGTGGCCAGGGTGGGTGTGGCCTATTGGGTAGATGTGGATGGAGTGGGTGTGGCCTATTGGGTGGGCATGGCCAGCTCTACATCATTTGCATCAAGGGTGCCTGTGGGGGCCTGGGCAGGAGTGGGACAGTTCTGAGGGTCTCTGGCAGAAGGGGGTGAGACCGGGGAAAGTGCCAAGGCATGGTCTACTGGAGGAGCCTCACTGCCTGCTGAAACTCCTCCACCAGAGCCCATCAAGCCGGATATGTGAAGTAGGCGAGGGCCATTTGCTGGCCACTTCCAGGCGATGGTGCATTTCTTCATTCCTCACAAAGGATGACACCTCCTCAACATGCACCCAGGGGGCAGGGCCATTGCAGCAGGGGCTGGTTCCTCGCTGTTTCCAGATGGCTTTGTGGAGCTAAGACTGAATGCGTTTCAGCATAGAGGGCCACCACAAAATTGTACATTGGCTCCCGGCCAGCCTGGGCCAGGACCAAGGCAATGGGGGCCATTCCCTCACTGTTTCCAGGATGGCTTCGCTGGCCACATGAAACCACTTTGCGTGCCGCATCTGGCCCCCGGGCCTTGTGTTTGACATGTCTGTATTAGAGCAGTTATTCTTTGAAATCCATACAATATTACCCAGATAGACATTTCCACGTCTTAGTACGGTGCTTCCCAAACTTTTTCCTTCATTACCAAACATGGCTTATCAGAAAGTTTTATCAAACTTTGATGGCCAGTTGTAAGTCCCTTCCTTCAGCACTGTTGTAACTTCGAATGATCAGTGAATTTAGCTCTAGGACTACCAGTATTATAAAGACAATAATATTTATAATGTCATTTCAACAAATAAACATTGGTAATTTCATTGATTTTTATCTTAATAAAAATACGTTGGGAGATTTTTGAGTATATTTTAGTATATGTGACAGTCTTTAAGTCAATGTAAATGTCTGCTTAATGGGTTTGTGTGTTGTTACCCCCCCCAAAGAAAAACATTTTTACCCAACTTGGGGTAGTTTTCCCAGGTTTGGAAAGCACTGTCTTAGCAAATTATTACCTTGGTTAAGGATTTATATGGGTCTGGATCAACAAAAGTGAAAGGTGCATCGATTCGGAATTTCTCTCTGAACTCATGTTGTTTAATCTGAACAAAAAAGAGAAAGGAAATTTTGAACAGGAAATTAATAATTACTAAATGCAACACTGGAACACTTAAGGACCTCTTCCTTCAACCAGAATTGGCCTGTCCAATATGAAAAATTTGCTGTTAGTCCGCACTACCATCAGAACAGAAGGACTGGAGCTGGGAGGAGATGCTTCTTCATTATGACTTACATGCTAAGGAATAGTTTATCACTGGAGATTAACTGCCTTAACCTTGTTGGCCTTCTGAAAGAAGGAGATGGGGCTTTTCTAGAGGGCCTTTTTTAAGGTAGTAAAATAATACTTAAGAATTGTTTCTATGTTACACTTTTCACAATACACTTGTGAATATACTTTTTATGATTACATTTTTGATAATGGTGATAATGATGTTATTGTATTATGTATATTTTATTTCTTATAAGCCACCAAGAGTTGCATGACTGCAGCAGTCTAAAATTATGAACCAATATTGGCTGCCACCAGTTCAGAATGATAATGAACTTGGATTGTAACATTTACTGATAGCAATCAGGGCAAAGCTTGGGGAAGACCAGTGGTGAACAACCGGTTCTCTGTGTGGATGCTGCTTCCGGAAGTCCATTCTGGGCCTGGGCAACAAAAAATTAGCTACCGGTTCTGCCGAAGTGGTGCAAACCGGCTGAATCCTGCCACTGGGGAAGACCATCACTCTTTAAAACAGTCCACTCTGCCAGCCTGGCACAACCTAGTGTGAGGGAGAGCAACTCTCAGAATCTGCAATCTCCTGTAAGGTAACTGTTGTTAATGTAAGGATAGTAACTCTCCTGCAGCCAAACAAGGGCAGGGCCTCAGTCATCTGGCTGTCATTTTTTTAAAAAAAACAACAACTACTAATCTGGCCATGGTCAGTTGCAGGGCTGGCTTGTGCATGTAGAGCGCTCAGTGGGTGGCATGGCAGTCAGATGTAGGCAGAGGGGAGCAAAGGCAGCAAAATAGCCAACCTCAGCGTGCATAAAGTAGGGCACCCACTGGACAGCAGCAAAGGACCACAGGTAGTCCTTGATGTACAACCACAGTTGACACCAACATTTCTATTGTTAAGTGAGACATTTGTTAAGTGAATTTTGCCCCATTTTACTACCTTTCTTGCCTCAGTTGTTAAGTGAACTACTGCAGCTGATAAGTCAATAACCAGTTGTTAAGTAAATCTGGCTTCCCCATGGACTTTACTTGACAGAAGGTTGCAAAAGGGATCACATGATCTTGGGACACAGCCATGATCATAAATATGAACCAGTTTCTAAGCATCTGAATTTTGATCAGATGATCACGGGGATGCTGAAAACATCATAATTATGAAAAACGGTCATAAGTCACTTTTTTCAGTGCCATTGAACTTTGTACGGTCACTAAATGAATTGTTGTAAGTCGAGGACTATCTGTACTGAAAAGTCTCATTTTTTATTGTTTTGATTTTTTGCAGCCTGGCTCTGAATCTCTTGCACTGATGCAATCTGCTGGTCCAAGAGACTGCCCCAGACTGGTGATGTTTCCTTTTCTCCCCAAGAATTTTAATGAGTGGAAACCCCAAACCCCAGAAGTGTTGGAAAATAAGTGTTGGAAAAGGGGCCCTCTTGTGGAACGGGACCTTGCTGCAAGCAGTGGCAAGTATCCATCTTAAGTGTCTTTCGTCCCCTAATGTGCTTAATCTATGCTGTATCCATTGCTACTTGAGGGAGTTTGAGCAAAGTTGGAGTTTAATCATAAAACATACCTCAAATTGTTGGCATTTCCTTCGGATGATTGTAACTTCACTGGCTTGTAGAGGAGCCACATTTTGTTTGACTTGGAAGGACAACTTTTTGGTGTTGTTCCATTGTTCTGGCAAATCCTAAAATACAAAAAATATAACATCAAAAAATAAAAGTAGACATTTTGTTCATGCAGCTGTGAGAGACCTTTGGATGAGAGAAATAAATACAGACTATTATAGGTAATATGAGGAGAAAAAAAGAAAATAAAGAAGTCAGATAGCTAAATAAGAGGATGTAAAATTTATTGAGGACTTGGTCGATTTATATTTGTGACTTTTTGAATACCAGTTTCAGCAGAGTTAACAGTAAAGTACACAATACAACATCTATGACAGATCACACTGGATCTCAGACAGTTGAAACAGAATTATAGAATGGATCCCTGCAGATTGTATAAATTTAGAGTTTTATTAGGTATTTACTTTCCTAAATTATTTTTTCTCTAAATGTTCTGCACTTCTTTCTATTCCAGCATATAGGAAATATAAAAACATTTGATGTTTGGGATTGTTTATATTGTACAAAAGGAATCCTATCATTTTATACTATATCCAAAGTATTTTTTTTTTTAAAAAAAGATAACTAATGGCTAATTGTATCTAGTGAAAATTACTGCTGGTATACTTACATGCAACTGCATATGGATCTCTTCAGGCATTTCTTCTCCATACAATTTTAGTAATTCAATAGTCTGCTTTAGGGGCTCAAACATATTGTCAGTAGCTACTTGTCTCTCTTTGACTCTCATCAAGTGTGCCATCACTTCAACAAGCCCATCATAGTCACCTTCTTTCACTGGTTTAGTTAAGCCTGCATTTGCCTCTTTCATGAAAGTAGCAAGCTCTTGAAGGCTATAAAGGGCAGAAAAGTGATATTCTGGCTCTCTTCAATGCTTCTTCAATGCAGAAATAACATTGATTTGAACTTTAGAGAGTAGCCATGTTAGTCTATTTTACAGCAAATTTAAAAAGTGGTTTTATATAAACACTAATAAACTTACATCTTCAGCTTTCATAGTCAGTAGTGTTTCTTTTTGTCATAGAAAGCAATGATACCCTCTGAGAATTTTTTTTTTTATCTGAGAGGCAACATGCTGTCTCATCTTCTTAGCCTAGCCATGTTTTCTGTCTTTCTCTGCTGAGAGAAGACAGCTGGGGGGAGGAAGATTTTTTTCCCCAGAGGTCTAACTTTTAATCCCAACACTGGAATCATCCAGGGATAGTTGGAGATACAGAATAGAAAAAAGAAAGTGTTTCTTTACAAGGTACATGATTAAATTTGGTGCTGCCTCCCACAACATGTGGAAGTGGCTACTAACTCAGATAGCTTTAGAACTAGATTAGACAAATTGACAAAGGATAAGGCCACCAGAAATTACTAGCTATCATATTGTGTGACATTTTCACAATCAGAGTTGGCGTGTTTATTCAGTACAGTTGATAGCTAATTCAAGTGGGAGAGGTGTTATTACATCCATGTCCTACTTGTGGGCTTCCTAATTACAAATAGCCAATTTCTGAAGGTAATCACTGTGATTGCCTTGAACACATCCTTATTGGTGTGGGGGGGGGGAAGAGTTGTGTTATCAGATGTTTGGAAATTGTCAAAATAGTTTCTCATCCTACCTATTAGTGACATGATTGATGAGGTGCTGCTTGAACATTAAACTCCAGCGTTTGATAGTGTTCAGGAGTGCTTGCTTGAAGGGCCGACAGTCACTTTGCAGCCAACCATTGAACACTTTGGTATTATCAAACTTGGATACTTCTTCATATAGTTTTTCATATGTATCAATCTAGAAAACAAAAAAAAAGTTCAGAACAGAAATGGACCTAGTAGAGTAGGATTTCTACATAAACCTTCCTGCTGCCTATCTTTTCTAACTCTTTCACTGATGGAAGACATACAGGTGACTGGAGTATAAATGTGTGCTACAAAGTCTGCATAGTCAACTTCCCATTACTGCTGCAGAATTGAAAAAAGGTGGGGGGGGGAGGCTATCTTTTCTAGGGACAGAGCACCCTCTTCTGGTTGTGGATGATTAGCAAAAATACTTTACAAAAGATGAAGAAAAGAAAGCACAGATATTGAGGACAAAACAATTTTCAGGTTAAAAAAAAACACCATTGGGCATTTGTATAATTTATGTGGTGACCATTATTAAAATGTAGAAATTAGAAGAGACACTAGATGCACATTCTTATTAAAATCAATCTTACAGACCAAAGATAGGAAACAATATTCTAAGAATCAGATTTGGGGCATTATAAAACAAATAGGGCTGAACAGAGAGATGGAAAGAGAATGATTGAAATGAAGCCACTGAAAGAAGACACAAGATCAGTAATGGGATTCAGCCAGTTCGCACCACTTCTGCAGAACCGGTAGCTAATTTTTTGTTACCCAGACCCAGAATGGACTTCTGGAAGCGGCATCCACACAGAGAACCAGTTGTTCACATATTTGAATCCTACTACTGCACAAGATGCAGGGCTTTTTTTGTCATAGAATGCCCAGAACGGAGTTCCAGCACCTTTTTTGGATGGAACTTTGTAAGGTAGGCAAAGCGGGTTATAAGACGTGTGTGAGTTCTGGCACCTTTTTTTTTTTTTTTTACAAAAAAAGCACTGACAAGATGTATTATTTACACACCCTCATTAGCGGTGATGTGGCTATTACAGGTTAAGGAAACAGGGTAGGAGATATCCCCATAATATTACACTCTATGGTTTAGCCCAGGGGTAGGCAACCTTGGCTCTTTTATGACTCGTGGACTTCAACTCCCAGAATTCTGGGAGTTGAAGTCCACCAGTCATAAAAGAGCCAAGGCTGCCTACCCCTGGTTTAGCCAGATAAAGAATGAAAGTCTCCCTTGACACATCCATCCCCTCCTCTTCTAACCTGTAGCTGGAATTGCTCAAGAGTGGGTGCAACATGTGGCAAATACTCTTCGGCATGAGATTCAAGCTCCTCCTGTGTGAGAGCATGGCCAAAAGTGAGGAAGCGCTGCATGAATTCCTGGGGATCATCCATCCAAAGATAGGAGTATTTTTCAAAGGAGTCTTGATATTCCTCACCCTGCTTCATGGCATTCACCACAATGTTTGCCACTTCCTCCCGCATCTCTATTAGTTCTCCCATATCTTCCAAGTCAGTCTGCAAACATCAAGGACCATACTGGCATTAGATAATTATACAAACTAACTTGTTGCCTCCTGTAAAAAAGAAGTCATGTGTTGTATTAAATGAACATTTATTTATTTGTTACTTAATAATTAGAGTATTCCGGGGTTCTATATGACAGTTGCTTCTTTGCTATCTACTGAGAAAGAGCTTGTGTTACTTCTTTCATAGTGTCTGCCTGTTCCTGCATTTTTGTTTTTAACTATAGGAGAAATTTTCAGGAAATCTCTATCTGGGAACAAAAATTATAAATCAAATGGGAAAAGATCCCTAGGGGCCCCAGTGTGCATTACTTGAAAATATTGCAAAGGATAATATGTTTTTAATAGTAAAAGAGGATTTTTTTTTCCAAAATAGCTACTGTAATATACTGCTAAAACTGTTGAACTAGGACAGGGATTCCCACTCAATTGTGGAGCTCATTGCATCACTCTTCACCCATTGCCCTTTCTCATCCCAGCTCACACAATTATTTTGGGAACAGAATGAAGAATGTCTGCAATACTACCTTCCCACAGGAAATCATCACCACTGCTATCATGATGATGATGACCAGTGAGCTGTCCTTTGACTCAACCCTCCTTTAAAAAAAAATAAAAAGAAAAGGATGTCACAATGAGCATTAATACCAATTTATAACACTCATGATTTGCAAACTGTTGCTGGGCCTACTTGCTGCTGTGCCCATTAATTGCAGTTCCTTGGATGCTCAATTAGAGATTGCCTAAACAGACATTGTAGGGACATGGGTTATAATCAATGGTGGGGTTCAGCCAGTTCGCACCACTTTGGCAGAACCAGTAGCTAATTTTTTTTGTCCAGGCCCAGAATGGACTTTCGGAAGTGGCATCCACACAGAGAACCGGTTGTTCACATATTTGAATCCCACCACTGGTTATAATCTTCATTTTCAACCCTAGATATATCACTGCATGGTTCTCTCCTCAAAATAGGCATGCAGAAATTGGGGGGGGCACATTTAACAGTTCTTTAAAATATAAATATCCATTGCTCTTTCTTTGCCCCATCACAAACAATAAGAAAGTTGTGTAAAGCCAGGTGGAACCTAGTTTGATGTCCTCAAGGCATTTTGAGCCGGAATAATAGTCAACTCTTGCCTGAGTGGTTATCAGTTGTTCTAGATTTATTCAGGTGAAAAAAAGATCCATAGATTGGGACTAACCTTATAGCTAAATTTCCCTTCAGCCAGTCGGGGTATAAGCTTTGCTGTATCGTAGATATCATTCATTAAGTTTTCTACCATTTCCAGAAAACCTTGTTCTGCTCCCACTTCCAGCGATGGACGATACCTTAAGTCATCTTTATACAACTCCATCCGTACTTCAAATAAGGGGGCAACATTGGCCTGAAAGCACATTGGCGCAGTTTTCATTTGCCAGTTTTCAGTCTCATGTTCAAAATAAGTTTTTTCCCTTTTCTACAAGCTGACTGGTCCCTTGGTCCTATCTTTATTGTTATGGTCCTATTTTCAATGTATAAAGCAGACTTGCTTTCACTGAAACTGTATTAAATCGTTTTTAAGTATCTGACAATGTAATCAGCGGGTACATCAAGAAACCAGTATGTTTATGGATTCAAAAGAAAATTCTCTTTTTTATATCCCTTTTCTTTATTTGCATTTTGAATCCTTCTGATATCTGTTATTCAGTTTGGTTGAGAATGGTAATAATAAACTGCAGAACAATTGTAAAATGAGGGAAGAGAAGTAGTGGGGAGCAGCAGGACATACAGTACTTTCTCCACAGTTTTCAAAAGAATAGTTCCCATAGGTTTCAGTGGGAGGGGAATATGCATGCAATTGCCTGGAGTGGATAAAAATTGTGGGCTACATAGAAGAGAAAATGAGCTTTGAATCCAGTAAATCCAAAATTGCTCTTGCATCAGCGTGCCCTTTTGAGGACTATTAAAGAGCAATTGTGTATGAGTGTGTGTGTGTGTGTGTGTGTGTGTGTGTACACACATGCACACGCAATAGCACACCTCTTCAAAGTTGGGAACAGGACACTTCTGAACCCATGTAAGACCTCAGAGAATGCCATTTGAAAAGGTTTGGATTGCTCTGTTGGCTCATTAAAAAATACCAGTAGGTGGGCACGAACCCATCTTGCTTAATTGACTTTTACAGGTAGTCCTTGACTTATAACAGTTCATTTAGTGACCATTCAAAATTACAATGGCACTGAAAAAAAGTGACTTCTGACTGTTTTTCACGCTTATGACCATTGCAGCATCTTAATGGTCACGTGATGAAAATTCAGATGATTGGCAACTGCGACTGTCATATTTTTATGACAGTCGCAGTATCCCAGGCTCATATGATCACTTTTTGTGACTTTCCGATAAGTAAAATCAATGGGGAAGCCCAGTTCACTTAACAACCATGTCACTAACTTAACAACTGTTGTGATTCATTTAACAACTGTAGCAAGAAAAGTTGTAAAATGGGGCAAAATTTACTTAACAAATGTCTTATTTAATAATATAAATTTTGGGCTTAGTTGGTGGTCATAAGTAAGGACTACCGACCTATACTAAAAAACTGTCTTTGACCACAGAGTTTTAATTTATTGAGTTTTGATGCAAACATCTTCAAATTAGTAACAAATGCAAGATTGTGCCCATTAATACCTTTGTGTTTTAAAGGTAGCATTAAATAAAAAAATACTTCTGAAATTTCATTTACTTACATCTGCTGCCATATTGCTGAGTAGAAACTGCAGTGATTTGCGTATAAACTTAAAGTATCCATCTAAGATTATTTCATCTATATATTCTACATAATGAGACCATATTACAGTTGTCTTGTCAGCCTTGAACAACTCTGCATTTTCCTGGAGATAGAAAAAAAAATATTTCAGAGAAGCAATGAATCAGGTTTAATCAGATCCTTTCTGTCAATAGTAATTGCTTTAATGGTCATAAAAAGAGTCACTCAGCAATACTTCAGTAACGAGAATTTACACACACATGCATGACGTAATTTCCAATATGTATTCAATAAAGAGAAACTGAGGAAGAGAACTAAGAGATTAAAAATATGCTCAATTTAAGCATATCACATCACATATGGCTCTGCATCCACAATGATGGCAGAACCAAATAAATACAGGTAGTCCTCGACTTATAACAGTTCTTTTAGTGACCATTCAAAATTACAACGGTGTTGAAAAAAGTGACTCATGATGGTTTTTCACAGTTACAACCTTTGCAGCATCCCCCTGATCTTGTGATCAAAATTCAGATGCTTGGAAACTGGTTCATATTTATGGCCATTGTTGTGTCTCAAGGTCATGTGATCATATTTGTGGCCTTCTGACAAGCAAAGTCAATGGGGAAACCAGGTTCATTTAACAACCGAGTTACTAACTTATCAGCTGCAGTGATTCACTTAACAACTGAGGCAAAAAAGGTTGTAAAATGGGGCAAAACTCACTTAACAAATATCTCACTTAACAACAGAAATTTTGAGTTCAATTGTAATCATAAGTTGAGGACTACCTTTATAAATTATTTACCATGTAGTGCATTTAGGGCATTGTTTCTTCTCTCCCAGACAGGAACTCCTTCTGTAACATTTCTGTTTTTAAAGTAGGGCATGATCCCCTCAGAGCATTGTCTGTACTTTTTAACTGTGGGGGGTGGAAATGCTGTTGATTTGCAAGAAAATTTCTAGATTAGAAATCTGAGGTAAATACCACAACACAAGCATGTTTGGATTAAAACCAGGCCTTTATTGCGTTTCTGGCAGACTGACCAAAATATGCCAAAAGGGAGTGCAGCATGTGGTACTGCTGTGACCAATTTCATTATTTATGATGAAAAATTGAGAGTATGAATGAAGAATAAAATGAGATAAAGTAAGGTGATCAACTTTTTTACAATGAAAAGGAGGACACAAAAAAATTGAAGAAAAAATATCGTAAATAAAAGAAACATTTTATTCATTGCAACAATAATGCAGAATACACTATAATATGATAAATGCATAATAAAAACATTTGTAACAATAACATTTTATACTGTAATTATGCTTACATGCCACGCCCCCGCCCCCAGCCGCCCCGCCAGCACTGCTGCCCCACTGTGTAGAGCGGGCCCCGCAGCTCCCAAAGCACCAGCTGTGCCGGCTCAAGCCCCGGGGGGGCAGCCTGCCATCGACACACCCCACCTGCAGCTGCCCCATCAGCACCACCGCCCACTCTGCACAGCCCCGTGTAGAGCAGACCCCGCGGCTCTCACAGCACAGGGCACAGCCGGCCACTGCCGCCCATCACACCCCTGCCCGCAGCAGCCCCACTGCCCTGCCTCTTGCGCCTGCAGCCATTATTGCCCTAGCAGGGCTGAAGATCAAGAGAAAGTTACCATGGCATCACCGCTCCAGTCTCCTCCAGGTATCTTTGGAACTAACTAGGAGATGGTGTAGTTGGGTAGCAGGGAGGAGTGCAAAGTTCCTGCCAATTCGCCTTCGCTGCAGACAACTTACATGTGCAAAGTTTGCTGACCGGGTGTTTTGGCACGCTCAGCAGCAATTCCTATTGGCTTTCAAAAGCCAATAGGGGGAGTAGAAAAGCTCATGAAAAAGTTGAAAAAAAAACATCAAAAAAAGGTGCCGGAACACCATTCTGAGCGTTCTATGAGAAAAAAAAGCCCTGCAGATTAGTCTTCAAATATCAAAAAGGAGGACATGTAGGAGGACACTTTTCGAGGGAGGACAGAACTTAAAAAAGGAGGACTGTCCTCCCTAAAGGAGGACGGTTGGTCACCTTAGATAAAGGGTTAGAATGTCCATGAGAGAGCTCTCTCTCTCTCTCTTTTGTTGATGTCAGTTGTGATTCTTGGACAAAAATGATTAAGGAAGAAAAAGAAAGGAGATAAAAGTATTGAAATTCAAATGGCTGCAGAAAAAGAAAGAATAAGACAATATTAGCAGACAGATCTCTAAGCAGACTGAATGAATGATGGGCAGAGAAAAAGGGAAGCTCTGTGGAAGAAAAGGAGATGCCACAGCAGTACGGGGGGGGGGGGGGAAGGCCCCTGGAATGGTGAAGTGAAAATCTCCATGCATAGGAATGATGGCTGCAAAAAGAGAGAGAGAGAGAGAGAGAGAGAGAATGAGAGAAATATATTGTATAATGTATTCGGAGAGAAAAATGTGCAAAGACCTTTATCAAGTAAAGTGGAGAATGTTTAACAATAAAAGAAGCAGTGAAAAAAAAACAGCAATTTTGATGGAAAATAAGAACTATTTTTGAAGTAGGCCATGAGGAGCAAATATGGAGCCTGCAGCAAAGTGGATGGAATTAAAAATAAATGGAGGAAATTCAGGGTGATAATTAAGTGAGGGAAAAGGAATATTTTAGAGATTCTCACAGGAATAATAGTGATATGTTGAAAAGTAGACTTGAAATGAATGTTATAAGTGTTGGTATAAAAAAATGAATAAAAAGGAAATAATACACACTGCAAGAACATTGAAAAATTGCCTGGTTGGTGGTGTAGATAGGATAACTACAAGAATATTAAAATATAAAAAAGATTTGCTTGTGGAATGACTATGCAGTTTACATAAAATATAGCATCTATGCCTGGCAGTGGGTAGTACATAATATGAGAACTGTTGAAAGAATGCTTGTCTAAAGAAGCAAAAACAGTTGTATATACAACTGTATTTCTGTCTACTTTCCTAAGAGTTGGGTATGTCAGGAGAAAGTAAGCTGAATGCAGTGAAAATAGGAACTTAAAAATAGTGTGGTAAAACAAGAAGAGCTAGGTCAAGACTGAATGAATGCTATATAAACTTGGATTGAATTAAAAAATGATTGATATGAAAGAAAAATGTTCAGGCAGCTCTGCCATTATACAGAGAAAAGATGAGGGTCCAAAACAAACATGGGTCAAGAAGAAGATTGAAAAAGCGTCGATGGTTTTCTTAGCTTTTTAAACATCTAACAAAAGAAAAGAAAAATAGACAAGATAAAGTAGGAGTATCAATTTTTGGTAGAGAATAAAAGCCAGAGGATACAACTTTGTTTTGCAGGCCTGTTCAAATTGGGCATCTCTAGGACATATATGGTTTATAGGCCCTAACATGCCTTTTATATCTTAGAAGTACACTTCTGAATAACAGATCAAGCAAACTCACATTTGAGATGTACATCTCAATTTTACTTATAGCAGTTCCTATTTATAAATTAAGCTATGGACATTTAATACCAACCAGTATCTTCTTTCTTGGAAGAAGCCACCTGGAAATTTAAGGAACTGCTTTGAGTAACATGGCTCTGGTCTGGCTTCATGAGAGCAGAAAGAATATGATCAAGAAAAGAGAAATTCCAAATCTATATTGTAAACTTTCCTTGTACTTAAGGTGACCAACCGTCCTCCTTTTGGGAGGACAGTCCTCCTTTTTTGAGTTCTGTCCTCCCTCAAAAAGTGTCCTCCTAAATGTCCTCCTTTTCCATATACCCTCCTCCTTTTGGGAGGACAGTCCTCCTTTTGGGAGTTCTGTCCTCCCTCGAAAAGGTCCTCCTAAATGTCCTCTTTTTCTATATTTAAAGACTTATCTGCAGGGCTTTTTTTTCCTCATAGAACGCCCAGAAGGTGTTCCGGGACCTTTTTTTGATGGTTTTTTTCAACTTTTGCCTGAGCTGTGCTACTCCCCCTATTGGCTTTCGAAAGCCAATAGGAATTGCTGCTGAGCACGCCAAAACACCCAGGCGGCAAACTTTGCACGTGCAAGTTGCAGGAACTTTGCACCCCTCACTGCTACCCAACTACACCATCTCGTACTTAGTTCCACAGATAGCTGGAGGAGACTGGAGCGGTAAGTTTCTCTTGATCTTCCCTGTTCGGTTCTACACGGGGATGCACAGGGTATGCTGTGGTGCTGGGGGGTGGCTGCAGGGCCAGAGCCAGCGCGGCTGGTGCTTTGCTAGCCTCAGGGCCAGCTCTACGGGGATGCGCAGGGTGGGCAGTGGTGCTGGGGGGCGGCTGGGGGGACAGCTGCAGGGCCAGAGCCAGAGCAGCTGGTGCTTTGCCTTTGCGAGCCATGGGGCCGGCTCTACAGGGATGCGCAGGGTGGGCGGTGGTGCTGGGGGGGCGGCTCAGGGCCGGAGCTGGCTCGGCTGGTGCTTTGCGAGCCGCGGGCCTGGCTCTCCACGGCAGGGCAGCGGTGCTGGCGGGGCGGCTGTGGGTGGGGGCGCGGTGGGCAGTTGACCTTCCATGGGCCGCGCCAGCTGGTGGTCTACGCAGTGCTGACCTGCGCTGCCACCACCTCACCCTGCACATCTACGTGGCCATCCTGGAGCGCCTGGCTTACAACACCTGCCTCCACCGCCCACCCCCGCGCAGTCCAGCCGTGTAGATTTTTGGACAAGTGAGAAATCGAGATTGAATGTTGATACTCTAGCTGCAGCACTTGCCGTAAAATTCAATATGAAGGATATTTCTTGTTCAGATATTTCCAATATATTGTTAGAAGATGATATATTGACAAAAAATATTCATTCAATGGAAAAGTACTCATTTAAATAATTAATAGGCATGTAAGCATAATTACAATATAAAATGTTATTGTTACAAATGTTTTTTATTATGCATTGATCATATTATAGTGTATTCTGTATTATTGTTGCAATAAATACAATGTTTCTTTGATTTACGATATTTTTTTCTTCAATTTATTCGTGTCCTCCTTTTTGTTGTAAAAAAGTTGGTCACCTTACTTGTACTGCAATCACTTTTACAATGTCACTTCAGGAATAGAGCTAGAATGCAAAGAACAGCTGAACCATAGTGTCACTGCAATTTGCTAAACGGACAATAGAGGCTGAAATACATATATTCTTAAAGGTCCACTTATAGAAAACCCAGAAAATATTATGCCTCTCTGATGCCATTAATGGAACTTAATGGCACATAAATAAATAAATGATACTATTTAATGGTTATCGTGTTCCTTTCATTCATGAATACAAGCACTTTATCTGGAAGGTTACAAATTTCACTGATGGAAATCTGAGGCTGAATAAAAATTATTTGGCTGGGAGAGGTTACATATTAAAAACAGATTTAAATCCACAGCTCCTTTTTACTTGACCCTCCTGTGAATATGAATTCAATGTTATTCAAGGATTTTTGCAGTTCAGGGTACTGGTAGATATATTGTAAGGCATCGGCATGATTTTCTCAGTAGTTGCTCCAGTGAGATAGATAGATAGATAAATAGATAGATAGATAGATAGATAGATAGATAGATAGATAGATAGATAGATAGATAGATAGATAGAAAGCTTTTCCCTGTCTTCAGGTTAAGCATCTACATAATGCCAATTAGTTTTTAAAAGGCATTTTATAAAAAATCAATTAGCAAAATAACAGTTATTCATTAGGCTGGACCACTTATATTGTTTAAGCACACTTTACAGCTACCTGAGTATTTTAAAATCATTTTGTAAAGTGCCTTATGAATCTTCAAGATGAAGACTAGAAATGTTCTAAATCAATCACTTAAAATAAATATTGCTGTTTCCTACCTCCAAAAGTATTTCAGCTTGGTACTTCATACTTTACAAGGAGTATACAGTACATATTTCAGGCTAACATCCTCCACTGAGGAAAAACTTCCAAAAGTAGCTAGTAATGATGTAATTCCAAAAGTAAGCATTCTTAACATATTATATAAAGTACTTGATTGCAGCCACATAGGGTGTAAAAGAAGGGCTGGAGCTCAACAATAATGCATATACTTTATATGCAAAAAAATCTTGGATTTAATCCTTGGTGTATCTAAGTAAGATTCATAAAGATCAACCAATGGAGGCAATACTATATAATCAATACTGAAAGAGATGAAGCCAATCTGATTTGATAAGACAATTTCCTATGTTTCTGAAGGTATGTATAAAAACTAGTACTGTTGACAAACATAATATTCAACAAATGGTCTACATTACTGTGAAAACTATCTTTCTCTCTCTCCTTCATACCTCCACCATACTCTGGATCTTCTGCCCAGCATCTTTGATGGCTGCATAGCGTTTGTTTATATTTGTTTGTCTTCCATCTAGATCAAGAAGAGCTGTCTCCTTGTTGTCTTTCCTTTCAAACAAAGGACTAGCTGACCATTCCTGTAAGAAGAAACAGGATAGGAAAAAGTTCCTTTACAGCAGCTGTCACAAATAAATCTGTAGCCAATGCAATCCTAGGTTGCATTAAGAGAGGGATAGAATCAAGATCACGTGAATTATTAGTAACACTTTATAAAGGCTTAGTAAGTGGTCTTAAGTGTGGTTTACTAAGGCTTTATAAAATGATCACCATATTATAAAAAAGATGTAGAGACTCTGGAAAGAGTGCAGAATAAAACAACAAAGATGATTAGAGGGATGGAGGCTAAAGCATATGAACAACGGTTGCAGAAATTGGGTTTTCTAGTCGAGTGAATAGGGGTGACATGATAGCAGTATTCCAATATTTGAGGGGCTGCCACAAAGAAGAGGGGGTCAACTTATTTTCCAAAGCACCAGAAGGCAAAATAAGAAATAATGGATGGGAACTAATCAAGAAGAAAAGCAATCTAGAACTAAGGAGAAATTTCCTAACAGTGAGAACAATTAACCAATGGAATGGCTTGCATTCAGAAGTTGTGGTTGCTCCATCACTGGAGGCTTTTAAGAACAGACTAGACAGTCACTAGTCTGGAATGGTATAGGGCAGACATGTCAAACTTGCGACATCATATGATGTCGCGCGATGTATTGGAGCTTTTTCCCCATTGCTGGCAATGGGGTGGGCGCGGCTTCGTTGTGACACATCTGGCCCACAGACCGGCAGTTTGACACCCCTGGGATAGGGTTTCCTGCTTGAGCAGGGGTTTGGACTAGAAGACCTCCAAGGTCCCTTCCAATTCTGTTAACCTATTCTGTTAAAACTAAAATAAAGGAACCTCCTTTTTTAAAGAAACAGGATAGGAAATTCTTTCACAGCAGCTGTCACAAATCTGTAGCAGAACAAAATTAAAACTAAAATCAAGGAACCTTCTTTTTTTTTTAAGTGTCTGGTAGCAGTGCTTTACTCACTTGCATAAGCTGACCAATATTCTCCACATTTAATTTTGTTTTTTGAATTCTTGTCTCTAAATCATATAAAACATTTCTCATCTCCTGAATATAATCCATAACACCTGGATGGGCAATGGAAGGGAAATTTAGTTAGTAGCTAGAATTTATACTTTCCCATGGATTTAATATCCAATTCCCATACTTTCTTCACTGAAATACATCTGGTATCATGGCGCTAGAAACAAAGGGCCATAAGAACACAAGAATGGCACTGCTGGCCCTTCTAAGCAAATCAAATATCTCTGGTTGTCCTTGTAAGAAAGAGACACAAAAAATATTCCTCTCCTGCTCTTGGTTCCTAATACTGATATTTCAAGGCATACTCCCTGCCCCCCGTAGTTTGGAAATAATGAGTTTCGGGGCAGATCCCAGCTTGTAATAGATAAATGTACCTTCATTACTCCAAAACACATTGGTCTCAGCTTTCTGTAGGCCAACATCAATTTCTTCCAGCTCAGTTTTGACCAGAGGAAGTTCTACTGGCAAAATTGTTCTCTTGATCTAAAAATGGATAGATCAAATAAAAATAAATAGTTTATTTCGGAATGCATTCTTAATTCATTTTATAGATACTGCATATGGTATTGTCTTGATAGCGGCATATTTTGTTTTAGCCCTTATTCTAAATATTCAGCAAGTTTAAGAAAACCTGCGTAGCTTGCAGACTTATATACAGTACAAGTTTTATCTGCAGGGCTGAACTCTGAAAGAAACAGGCTGCTGCTTTTTTCAAAGGATAATCTGCGTCAGTGGTGGTGAACCTATGACACGGGTGCCAGAGGTGGCACTCGGAGCCCTCTTTAGGGGCACATGTGCCGTTGCCCCAGCCTTGCCTCCCCCCATGACCCCCTCCTCTCCAGCAGCCCCCTTGAAGGAAACTCACCTTCGAGCATGGCCCACACGGAGCAGCGCAGCCAAGGACATGGCAGCCAGGCAGCGTAGACAAGACTCTGCCCTCACATCCCATCATGCACGTGATGCTGCAGGGCGCGGGCAGAGGGTGTGGCTGCCATAGCGCTACTGGGTGGCCTGGGCGATCTGCGGCGGGCCCTGGAGGCAGTGAGTGGTCCTGTGGGCAGGCAGGGCAGGGGATGGGGGGGCAAAGTGGGGGCGAGCAGGGAGGTGGAGCAGGGGTGGGGCCAGTTTTTGGGCACTCGGTCTCTAAAAGGTTCGCCATCACTGATCTAAGTAATGCCTCATGAGCCAATTATAATACCTTCCAATTTATTCACATAATGAATGGATGGATACATGAAATCATTCCTCATTGTTTCCTGACAAAGAAAGATATGTTGTGCCAACTTTATAATCTACTGGAATTAAAGGAAGGAGGGATTTGTCTTAAAAAAAGGAACAGAGGAAGAAAATGGGAAGCTGCTAAGATTATAACAAAAAGCAAAAATAAAATATGACATCGGGAGATAGTTGCAACAGTATTTGATTACTCCCACTGTCTTCTAGTTCAGAAAACCTTGATAAAACTTTTCTGAGTTGAGCATTTTATTGTTGAATGCCAATTCAGGGCACTGAAAAATAGCCACTCAGGTCAGGATTCTGAATGATTCTACATCACAGAGACATGTTACGTGACATTTGGAGAATTAATTTCTTCAAGCTTAGCCGGATGCATCAGCAGACAATATCTGGGCAACAGGGTGGCGAATTTCCAATGATCTGTCATCATTTTGTTATGTGTTTGGGATAGAAATTTTGTCTGGCCTCCCTTTCCAACATATGAATGTGTAGTCTGAGAAATGTGCCAGAGTTCTCTAGACTTGCATTTTTTTGGGTAGATTTAGCATTTGCTCTGACTATCTAAACTACTGGGTAAAATGGGGCTCACGATTATGTGGCCAGTCCAAATTAGCCCCTGGTACTATTTATCTATCGAAGTATATTTGATTCCAGTTTTCTGTGTTTGGTGGCATAAAATTTAGGTTTAATAATTCTGTTGCGATGGACTGATCATTACCTAAGAAATGAATCATTATTCAGACCATCGCTTATTGTGACTCAGAGCTTCTACTGATTAAGAACTAATGAAATTGTTTCAACTCAGCAAGATGGATTTAAATTATTTCTATTAGATTCCCACAACTCAAAGATGGTTTATGAACTATTAGTTGTCTTGAGGCCTATCTGAAAGACAACAGAGTTTGCCTACTTTCTAAGACCCTTGGGACCTTTCATCCATAGAGAGGGCTTTCTCAGTGGTTGCTAAATCAAGAATGAATTGCTAGGGAAGATGGTTCCCATTCCACTGATGGACAAACACATTTTGATTAAGACAAACTATTTGACCTTAAATTGACAAACTGTTGAAAAAAAGATTGGCATGTTTGCTACAATTAAGGTCTTTCTTTGAACCTTTATGAATCTTAATGCTTTAATTCCAACTTTATTTTATCTCCATTTTATTGTTAGCCATACTGACCTCTATTTCTAGTGAAGGAGTGTGATTTACAATCAGGCAGCTGATAAATAAATACCTTATTGTACCAGCCAACAATGAGGTCTAAGTTGTCCACAAACTTCTGCAAAGTTTCATTCTGAGAGAAGAGGCTGCCAGCACTGTCTGGAATTTCTTTTTGCTGCTGAAAGTTCAGGTACTTGACTTCACGGAGAACAGCTATGAGCTGTATAGGAGGAATGCAGCAGTGAAAAATAAGTGCTTTTCCAAATGTAGAAAACAAAATTGAGCTAAAAATGTGATGGGCTGTTGGCTGGATATGCTTGTAACACAACAGGAAGTAAGTAAATGAACAGGGATAAACCAATCTAGTTCTATCCATTCCTATAATGTTCAAATAAGTTCAATTCCATTTCTACATAAAGCTGTGTGTAGCTAATATTTAAGTCTGATTGCTATTCACATTGTTGAGGAAGTTTCCCTTTCAATGAAAAGAACAGCTATGATGATCCAAATCCGATGATAGTAGCTAAAGCACATCTCCTCCTTAGCCTGTATAAGGAATTCTTACAGGTTTTAATGAGTAGCAAAAGACTTTGGATACTCAGTAATCAAATAAAGAACATATCACCTGGTTTACTGGTATAATCAAGGTCCTGTGAAGTTTGAAAGCTCATAAGCAACCTAATTAATCTTCTTTAAACAGAATTAATTTCAAAAACTAGTAAGGATACTCTGTCTGCTATGTAACAGATTATTATTTTGGGAAAGATTCTATTAGCATCAATCAATCCTCAATTTATGACCACAATTGAGCCCAAAATGCTGTTGCTAGGCGAGACAGTTATTAAGTGAATTTTGCCCCATTTTACAATCTTTCTTGCCACAGTTGTTAAGTGGATCACTGCAGTTGTTAAGTTAGTAACAAGGTTGTTAAATGAACCTGGTTTCCTCATTGCCTTTGCTTGTTAGAAGATCACAAAAGTTGATCACATGATCCTGAAACACTGCAACCATCATAAATTTGAGTCAGTGGCCAAGCAGCTGAATTTTGATCATGTGACCATGGGGATGCTGCAACCATCTCATAAGTCATTTTTTTCCATGCTGTTGTGACTTTAAATGGTCACTAAATGAAATATTGTAAATTGAGGACTACCTGTACTAAAGAAGCATCGTACACAGATGCTGGATCATGCCCATCATTCCCAGATAGAATAGTCAGTGCTGGCTGAGAATCAGGGATCCTGTATATCTGGAGTCTGCCATTTTGGAGAAGACTAAAAACTTGCAGTCAAGCTGACCATCGAACTGAAATGATGCTAGCACGCTTCTGCATTATTTACCAACCTCTTTGCTGAAATTGACACTAATAAGTCTTGTTTCTGGATCTCTTTGGATCAGTGGTTGTTCTAGATTAAACTGGCATTCTCTGTCAACTCTGGCGATCCACTCTGCATAAATTCTTTCCCGGTAACCTTTCAGCAAACGTATCATCTCATCGTACTTTCCATATATCAGTTTGGCTTCAGAACTGACCATTACCCTGCAAAGAGGAAAGAAATCCCTCAGTTCCAGAAGGGAAATAGAATTTAATTAACATTAGCCTGAACAAAGCTAATAGCCTGTAATTCTACTCCAGGGAAAATATTACTAAAGACTGGATAGTCGGTAATGACAGATTGTTACTTACGGATGATCAATGGTATGCAACTCTTTCCTTGGGATCTGCAATCGTTCCTGTAGTTCTAAAGCCCATTTCAGTTGCCCAGCAACAGGTGGCATATTTTTGCTAATGGGAGGCACATGATCTCCAGTTTGAGTAGCAGCTATCTGGGCATCATACAAAATCTTTGCATTGTCCAATTCAACATTGAACATCTCCAAAAGTGTAGCGTAATGGGGAGCGGCATCTGCTTTGATCAATGGTCGTTCCAATAGAGATGAAAACATATGGATTTGCTGGAGAAGAAAAGTGGTACGAATAAGTATGTCTATAGATAAACATACACATACATATATGGAATGTATCCCTTATCTTTCAATATACTGTACATCTGCAGAAAATTTTTGAGGTTCTTTAAGAAGTTTTTCCTTGTCATACTTCTTGGTATGCTACTTCATCCCCATGAAGCAACCTGCAAGGTTAATGGATAAATAGGATTGTAATCTTAAAGGTAACAAAAAGAGCCAACTGCCTGAACAAAATAACATTGGTTCCACTGTCTTCTTTTGTGCTGTAGTAGGATTTGCAAGTTATTGAAGAAGTTATTGAACCAAGGTAACCATGGGAGGAATGCAAGGAATGCAACAGCACAAATAACAATGCCTCCATTGTCCTATATTCAGAGTGAAAGCTACCATTTGTCTCTTTCCTTGCACAGCTTGGCATTTAGGAATCTATTTCCTACATAAAGAAACTGGGACACAAAATGTACTTTGTGCAGCATGAATCGAACAGTTTATTCTTTAAAATATATTTCCCCCGTTCATGGTAATAATGCTTTATTGCTCCCTTATGGTTTTAGCAATTCTAAAATTTTGTAGCTATCATAAAATCAACCAGAACTCAGACAGGCAATTCCTTTTTCAAAAAAAAAACAAAAAGTTTCAGCATCATCTTACAAAATTTATCTCTACTCCAAATACCAACTCTTTTTGCAACAACTCATTGTTTCCTTTGTTGCCCACCAATATAATGGGGATAAAAATGGTAATAGAAGTATGGGTGAATTGATATTTTTGTGCTTGTAAACCCTACATCACTTTTCACTGTTTTCCTCAAAATGATACCCTTATATCAGTGTTCTCAAACTGCTAATCAGACAAGATAGATTTTAAACATAACAAAAGAACAGCCCATTACTAGAAACTATATTTTACTGGTGATGATAGTAATGGAATATACTATGAAGAAACAAGTTTACATACATTTCAAATCTATATTAACTCCTGATAAATCTTTTGAAATCCTAATTATAATTAGTTGGAAATGGCAAAAGTTCATTTACCCATTTCTTGACCCCAGGATCTTGATTTGGATTGTTAATAAAATCCATAAAGTTCATGATTCTGTGTGAAAGAAATCTGGTGGTTCCCATTGCAGATATTGTAAGAGGAGAACCACATTAGTCTATGGTATCCAAAAATTAAAAAAAAAAATCTGGTAGCAACTTTCCAGCCTAACAAATTTGCTTACTGGCCAAAACTTTCATGAACTACAGTTTAAGAAATCTGGCATCTGATGAAGTGAACAATTGTTCATGAAAGTTATGCTCCCTAATCAATTTTTTTACATTAGAATTCTTCTGATTTGTGAAATGAATAATTCTGGAAATACTTCCAGTCCTTTATCAAGTCAGTAAATTCTTCTCTGTCCGAAAAACATAGGCAGCCAATAGTAGGACTGGTCTACCCAGTCTCTGGAGGGCTAGAGTGGAGTTAAATATATTGGTGGGGATTGATCTTAGGAGCTGTTTAATTCTGAAAGAGTCAGAGAAGTTACAGTAATGCTGTTTCATATTGACCACAGATTAGAAAACCAATTCTTCAGATCAGAGATAGAATTGGAAAAGATTTCCAGGTTAGCTGGTCATAAAAAGGGTTTTCCACTGTCCAGAACAGAAGCAGCTATTTGTCCTACTACCAGGGTTTTAGATAAGAAACAGATAAAGCTTCACAAGAATACGAATACCTTGACAGCTGATTCAAAACTGGAACAGTCAACAAATCCTTGATAGAAAATGGTGCCCAAACGCCTATCCAAATCCTGGATTTTGATCTCAAAATCTGCATAATCTTCATCAAATTGCTTTAAATATCAAAATAGAATAAATTAGATCAGGCAAAATCAATATATGTGGACTTTCAGAAATTATTAAATCTCACTCCTGATCAGAGAAGCATCTGGCCCAATTTACATTACAAGAAATGCATTTGTTCCTCTAGCAATTATAAACACCAGGATTTCCTAGGTTATACTAAGTGAAGAATTAATCAGTTTTATTAGTACATCTGTTTTCTATCATAAAAGGACCAACCTCATCTGCCGGGTCTAAGGGATCATATTTGCATTCTGCAAAAACTTTCACATGTTCAAGAACCTCTTCATAAATTTGGAATACCAAACTCCCTAGGATGTTGCCTCTCACACCACCCAGTTCAATTTTCTCCAGTTTGAGAAATTCAATTGCAGTCATATAAAGTTCCTTAAAAAGACAAATAACCAAGTTATTCACAGATTTTTTTTTTTTAAAAAAATTTTTTTAAAGAGCCATTGTTCACAAAACAATTTTGTCTAATTACAGTTTTAAAAAATGGAGTAGGACTTTAAAGTTTAGAGTTTTATAATTACTGATATGTTATATAAATAATCTGCTTTTCTATAAGAATACAGTATATAATATTATGCTAATCATTATTCCAGTTGTTTCACATTTTATAGCAGCTACTTAATTCCTACCTCTATGGTCTTCAGTCTGTGAAAAAATAAATTCATTCTTGTAAAGACAAGAGTAGAGGGAAATTCCCAGTACTGAGGTTCTTTATCCTGAAAATATAAATAAAAATATTTTATTTTATTTATTAAATTCGTTTACTGCCCACCTTCCTGCAATAGAGCTAATATCAGGTCTCAAAAAAAAAAAAAAAAAGAAGTAGGAAATGTTTGCACAACATGGCTTCTTAAATTCTTTCCAACCTATATTTGTGGTGAACACAGGAGACATCTTTAATGAAATAATATGATTTGTGTGTATGGTCTTTCTTCCCAAGGTGTGCACATGGGCAAAAGAAAGGTGATCCAATTATGGTAGATGAATATATGTTGCCTCTATATATGTGTTTCACCAGTTTAGCTGTCCCATTTCCTAATACCTTTTCTCTTTGAAATAAGCTGGTTAAAGTTTCTGTGAGAATCTTGCTTTTTAATTGTAAGGAGCTGTTAAGGAGCTGAATTTTTGGCAGCCAAATTATACATTTGCCAATTTATCTCTTAAGTTCATTAGGACAGATATTTCCTGACAAAGGAAGTACAGGCAGATGTTGTATAGAGATAGTCCCCCATTAATGTCCACTTGTTCAGCGATTGTTTAAAGCTAAGGCAGTGCTAAATGAAGAAATTTATAGCTCCTCAAAGTTGCAGTTACTGCAGGGTCCCCCATGGTCACATGATGACAATTTGGGAACTTGGCAATTGGCACACGATTCTGACATTTGCACCATTCTGTGGTCGTGTAATTGCCATTTATGATTACTGGCTTCTGAGAAGAAAAGTCAATGGGCAAGCCAGCAGGAAGTCACAAATTGTGGTCATATGACAGAATGCATAACAACTGGTACTGCCAGGACTACCATCGTATGTTGGCACAGTCATGTGATTTTTCACTTTGTGAGTACATCGCTTAGCAATGGAGTTCCCAGTGCCAATTATAGTCATTAACTAAGGACTTCCTATGCATGTAATACTTTGCAAACTGCCCTCTTCTTTCCCATGCTCTGAGAAGGTTATAATAATATTCTCTCTAAGATTCATCAGGGTCTTCTGTTGCTGCTGTTGTGGCTAACCTTAAAAAAAAAAGGCATCATATCTGTGGAGCAAAGGTCATAGGTCTTGTAGAGTTTCTCAATCACAGCAATGGCCATCTTGATTCCTGTCAAAACCTCCTCAATTTCGCCTTGCAAGCCTTTCAGTACTTCTTCAGGACTCAAAAAGTTACGTGTCTAAACAGGAAGAGAGGCAAAGATGACCAGGGCTTATAAAACCAGACATTGTAACTGAAATGTCATTAACAGCTTGGCAATCAATTATGTCCTGCTTGAAGAGTTGTTTCAGTATCATAGTTACCAGATGAAAGTCTGCTTTGTTTAGGCTGGTATTTAAGTCTTTTCAGTATGGAACTGAACTATTTAGTACAATAGAAATGTCTTAGATTGGCATATGGAATTGCAATGGCAAAGAATAGAGAGCAGAGTTTGTGAGAAAAGAAATGGCACAATGGCACACATTAAAAATAAAATTTAGTTGCTTGCTCTCAAAATGTACACATACATAATACACATTTAAACATACTATATACAACATATGTATGTATAGACCTACACCTTTACAGTGGTTGCAAACATTGGAGTGATAAGGAAAAACCCCTCTCAATGAAGAATGTTTATTTTCACAGTGAAATACCATTTCAATGAAGAGATTACAAATCTCCTGCAAAATGACAATGACCCGGGATGGAATGTTGTAATATTCAGAATTAGCCCAGATCAAGCATATTGTGTACATGATGGAATTGATGTGTGAAGACACCTGTATGGAAACAGCAGAATGGGAGTTTCAGCAAGGTGAAATAAACATTTTAATATTATTGCATATGTTTATGATATGCTGATTAAGATCATATTTACTAATCTGAAAATCCTATTCACACTTCTGAATGTGTGAACAGTGTCCTCAGGCTAGAGAAAAATCCTTAGCCAACTATAAACAAAAGAATGCACAGCTTATCCTTAACTTTGCATGTGCCCAAAGCATTCTCATTCCCAGAACCTCAGGAAAGAATTCTAAAGAAATAGAAGCAGCTAGTAGAAAATAATAATGTATTAGTTTACCCTCTTTTTCGTTTTAATCATCATATGGGGGATTGTGTTTGCATGCTATGTCAGGGCAAGGAGACCCTCTAGACTATGTTGGCTGGGGAATTCTGGGAGTTGAAGTCCACATATCTTAACATTACTGAGGTTGGGAAACTCTCCTTTAGACAGTATGGCACTCTATGGGCAAAAGTTTTCAGTAACATAGATTGTCCCCTAAATGGCTTTCATACTCTCTGGTTTATGCTTAATGGAGAGGATTTAGAATGTGTTGTGCTGCATGAGAAGATTCCTCCCAGTTTAAGAGATTCCAGGATAACAGACTCAGAATGAGCTTTTACTGTACTGATAAAGTCTTACACTTCAAGCAAATTGATTTCTCCAAGAGGGCCTGATGCACTTCAATGGAACCCATAGGCAAGCCCTTATATTTCAGTAGATTTGTGTAGGTTTCCTGCTTATGGTCTCTATTTACAAGTCATAATTGCCCTCCTAAAATATTTGGATTTTGAGAAGGCCATTCATTCTTTGTGTTGGAAGTGGTAATAACTTATTCCCAATCATTCTGGAATCAGCCATTCCCCCCCCCCAACCTCTATGATTGGATTTATGCTGACTTTCAAGATTTAATTTAATCCTAAATAGTTAGCCAGGATCTTTACTTGTTCTTTGTGTGATAATATCTTCCAGGGAATTCTCTGATGCTACCATCGCGTACAGCACCTGACCCAGCCTAGAGTTCTTCAGATGTGTTGGACTTCACTGCCCATAGTAACTAGCTAGAGAAGCAGAGGACAGGCAATTCCTATTTGTGAAGTCCCCCATAGCTGAAAAGGTCGATATGTCTTTTAAAAGTGATATAGTGGCCTGTAAGCTTCCTACATCAAGAAACATGGTAGCTCCCAAAACATTATTTCTCCACTTTTGACATACCTGGTGATAATCAGCTTGTTCCACTTCCTCAAGTGTAACTTTTAGAGGTTGCAAATACAGGTTAATATCATCGGCTTCTTTTAAACCTGAATAAAAGGAATGCTTCAGGGTAAGTGAATTAAGAAAGAAAGAGGGCTGATTAAAATTTTTGTAGAACTTTTTCATAATAATTGTTCAGGTTGGTTGGACTTGGAACCTGCAAAAGCAGGAATCTGAAGGAAGGGGAAGGGAATGGGGATTAGGGAAAGCAGTAGGCCCTGGAACTCCTCTGTTTAAAAAATATGGCTATAAAATATAGTGTATTATATTAAGTTGGTTGCTCCTCCTTTGATTTTCAAAATTACGTGAAACAGCCACTTCCATAGGTTACGCAACTGGACTCTCTAGGGCAGTGGTTCTCAACCTTTTTAATGCCGTGACCTCCAACCGGTCGTAAGTCAAGGACTATTCAACCGGTTGTAAGTCGAGGACTACACAACTGGTGCAGCACTGTTTGCAGAATGGGACTTTTGGCGGGCTCAGCAGGGCAGAGACAGCCTGGACAATTCCTATTGGCTTTTGAAAGCCAATAGAATTAGACTCTATTCAAGAGAGTCTATTCTATTGGCTTTCAAAAGCCAATAGGATAAAAGGGAGTAGCACAGCTAAGCAAAAGGGGGGAAAAATGGCGGACTGCATTGTTTGGCAACCCCTGTGAAATGGCCGTTCGACCCCAAATGGGGTCCCGACCCACAGGTTGAGAACCACTGCTCTAGGAAATAGAGTTTACCTGCAGATACATCCTTGAAGACATTCTTAAGTGCTGGCCAATAGCAGCTTTTTGCTCGCTCTAAAATGTCAGCAATCTTTTTGACTTGAGGTGCATAAAGCTGATGGGGAAAAGCAAAAACCAGATCAGAAAACATGTCAGTCTTCAGTATTACAGGCTGATGGCCTTGCAAATCTGAAAGAAGCTCTTCGGCCTACCTGCTCATTTATGCACTGCAGGTTGATCTGCCTACTGTACCAGAAATCAAATTCTACTCTGGGTAACGGGTTTAAACCATCCAGGAGGGGCTGGGCAGAATCCTTGCTCAAGATATCTCGTATCTGATGAGACCAGTCAATGATTATTGTTTCAATGGAGTGTAGCAGGGAACTGTCCACAGTAGCAGTTAGGCTGGGGAAAAAAAGTACAGAGAAGATTTAAAAGTAAAGAGGAAATAATCTTAGCCTTTGATTCAGTAGTTAACAGATCATATATACCGTGTATATAGCCTATAAGACTTCATACTGTGGGAACTGGGGCTCCTCTGTCCAGCATGTTTTCTGTTGCATATACTAAAGAACCACGTAAAAAAAAAAGCTAAAACATTGTCTAATCAAGATCCGGATTATGGGATTGGGCTCAATTTTGTAAATTGGATTCCACACACAGTATAAGCACAGTCAAAAGAAACACACGTTACATAAACTTAATGCAAACTTTGGAATCTTTGGACAGTAGCTGGGCAAGAGTTTAATAAAAAGTGATGGATGAATGGACAATATGTGATTTCCTGAGTAACTGAAGGGAACTAGGTGCTATAGGGAGTAACATAAGGGCTAACTGAATATACCCACATATCATCTACATTTAGGTGATTATAATAATTGCCATCTAATAGTATATGTATCTATTTATTTGTACAGGTAGTCTTCGATTTACAACAGTTCATTTACTGACCATTCAAATTTACAACGGCATTGAAAAATGTGTCTTATGACTGTTTTTCACAGTTATGACCTTTGCAGCATACCCATGGTCACATGATCAAAATTCAGATGCTTGGCAACTGGTTCATATGTATGACCATTGCTGTGTCCCAAGGTCATGTGATCACTCTTTGTGATCTTATGACAAGCAAAATCAATGGGGAAGCCAGATTCACTTAACAACCAGGTTACTAACGTATCAACTGCAATGATTCACTTAACAATTGTAGCAAGAAAGGTTGTAAAATGGGGCAAAACTCACTTAACATATGTCTCAGTTAACAACAGAGATTTGGGGCTTAATTGTGGTGGTACATCGAGGACTACTGTAATTGAAAGAGTCCTGCCAATCCTCTCACACTCCCCACAAAGATGGCAGACATAATTGAAAAGCATCCACCTGTCAAAGACTTCTGAGACACTGTCCAGAGCATCCATGTTCTCTGGTAAAGGGAGCAGTGTTTTTCCTTTTATCTTTCCTCCCATCACAAACATCTCATTTTTCAGCCTGTGAGCTTGCCGAATCACATCTTCAGCTACTACGCGAGGCCACCCACTTAGGTTTACCCGTTTCATGAACAGGGAGTAGGCAACCTGTAGGAGAAGGATTGTTTTATTATAACATATACTACTGGCGTAAAACACTTTTGAAATTCAAATAATTTTGGATTTTTAAAAAAGCCATTTTGAGCACAAAATAGTTGTTTCAGGTATGAAATAGTTTCACATCAATCAGTTTTGATTGTTTAGAAACAATTCTGTTTCAATTTTTTTTAAAAATTCTTTTGGAGCTCAAATGTTTCCTGGAATTACCATGATATCCAGTTTTGAAAACAAAGGCGTATTTTGGAGTAAAGTGAAACAGTTTTGAGCTTGAAACAGTGTTTTGAATGTGAAATTATTACTTTATACTTTCTTATCAAATATCTTTTTTCAATCATAACAGATCATGGCACCTAAATCAAACTAAAACTCTTCTGAAAAAATCCATTCTATTTTAAAACATCCATGCCTGGAATTTCCTTGCAGAACAACAGCATTCATGTAATGTCACTATGCTGCTATATCAGAGCTATGTCAGTGATGTACTAGTAATATGCACAATGCTGGATTAACAATAATGCTGCGTAAGCACTGATCCTTTCTCTTTCAGCGTATTACTTTCTAAGAAAAAATAAGTGCACTATTTTAGGCAAGGCAAGGAAATTTTATTTTTAGGCACAGTTAAACTGTTGAAGCAGCCTATAAATCTGTGAAAAAGATCAGTTTCAAAGTTTGAACTAGGGGAAATGTTTACCAATATTAAAATATATCTATAGAAACAAACTCCTACTCCTTTTACCTCTGATGGCCATAGGAGGTTTTGATATTTTCTTTCTTTGTAATGAAACCATGTGCTCCATCTGTGCATAGGTGTAGTTATGTGCATTTTCTCCTGTGGGACTAATCAGACTGTGTGCTCATATGGCACTTGTACAGTATGTATCTGTGAAGGTCTAAACCAGGACAGGTGGATATTCCAAAGATGCTTTTTCACAAGGCAACTGGACTTTGTTTTTCTTTGAAGACGTTTTGCTTCTCATCCAAGAAGCTTCTTCAACTTTGACTGGATGGTGGGAATGGAGAGATTTATACTCCTTGCATTCAGCTGGTCATTTGCATTCTTTTAGAGAGTCGTTGAGGACACCTGGAGTTTTATCTGTGTTTTCAGGGTCACCTGAGTAGTGCAAATGGGTGTGGAGCTTTCTTGGAACTGTTGAAAGGACTGTGTTGTCCTTTCAACAGTTGGAGACTGTTGATAGATGATAGACTGGAGATAGATGATGTTGTGTCCCTCCCCTTCTGTTGAGAGAGGGCTGTTCAATTTTGACATAGATGGCCTCTTTAACCCCTCTTTCAAAAAAAGAGGCCATCTATCATGTCAAAACTGATCAGCCCTCTCTCATCAGACATCATCTATCTGAGAAGCAAAATGTCTTTAAAGAAAAACAAGAAAATCCAGTTGCCTTGTGAAAAAGCATCTTTGGGATATCTGTGACCTGGATGACTGAGAATCTCCATAGACAGGCGGGATATGTGTTACCTGTGTCTGAGAATGTATTTGTATTTCTGGTCTCTCTCATATTGTGGGAGTAGAGCTTTGTATATGTATTGGAGTGGTAATTGTGTAATATAAAATTGGTGATGGGAGAAATGCTTTAGTAGCACTGTTTTACCAATGCCTCTTAGTGTCATTTCCTTTTTTACTGGATGTCAGAATCCAATTATATTTCATCTTTAAATTATCAAATATAGAAACTCCCAATTCTGCCTTCTCTGGATTCTGCCATAAGAGGGAGAGAAGGGGGAGAGCAAAGGGGCTTTATGGCCCTCACCTCCTTCTTTACACTTCAAAGAGCTGAATGTGTGTTTATTGTAACCTCTAAGCGTTAACATATCAAAGAAGGGTAATTGCCTTTCATGTAGTATCTGAAGTCTCCATACAGACGGAAGAAAGAAGAAAGGAGGTGGAATTGTGATACTTGAAACTATCACTGGAAGGGGGGTTGATTGGGTGGGACTACTGGGGAACCCCTTAAAACCTTGAGTGGAAGAGCTTGAACCCCAAGTCCTGTCTAGCATGCCTGCAACCATTTTCTCTCAATAAAGGATTCCTGTTGGAAGAATTATTCCAAGAGTTCTGTCTTCTTAAGATGCAAAGTGGGGTGGGTCCTTACATTAGACAGGACTTGCAAAATTAATCCACCTGGAAGGGAGACCCTTGCCGGGGGATTTTGCAAAAAATTTACCATGTCAGACAATGGAGCAAGAGAGGGGGAAAACTCCCTGGAAAGAGAGCCGCTGACCCAGTTGGAACCTTGCCAGATGTTGGGAGCCGAGAGGCCAGATTCCTCAGGAGAAGAAGTGGTGGAGACACAGGACCACAAGCCTCGCTGGTCGATGGGCGTTGGAAAGAAAAGTGAGTGGGGAAAGGAATCAAGAAAGGTGACCCTGAGAAGGGGGACCAAGCAACCAGAAGGGAAGCAGGAGATGGAGAAATCCCTGCACGCAAGTGAAAAGGGAGGAAGCTGGGCACCGTACTCAGACTGGATCCTAGAGAAAGCTATTGACCTGATGAAGAGAACTCTCAGCTCCCTAAGAGAGGAGAATACTGAACCCTACGGCCGCCCCACTTCCTGGAGCCGCAAAGGGAGAGACACCGAGGGGGACATGGAACCTGCAACCCCAGGGACATCTACTGATCCAGGAGCTCCCACCCCCTACCGGACCACAGATGGCAATCTGGACGGAAGACACTACCACCCACAACAGAGGCACCGATCCATCCCAAGACGTCCACCGTTGGAAGTGAAATTCAAAGGGGAGCCAACACGCTTGGGGTTTTTTCTAACCCAAGTCCTCAGCTACATGGAGGAATATGGGCAGGATATTCCCAGCGACAAAGCCCGCATCCGGATCGTGCAATCTGCCCTGGATGGACCAGCTGCGGATTGGGTAGTGAACTTGCATGACTACAATGCCCCAGAACTCAGTAACTTCAACCGTTTCATGTCCTCTTTGAGAAGACGATTTGAAGACCCCCTGGCTGATCGCAAAGCCCGTGAAAGAATAACAACGATGAGGCAGGGCAAACGCCCAGTGGCTGAGTATACCCAAGAATTCCGGGCCATTGCCAGCAAACTGAATTGGCCAGAAGACATCCTCCTTGGCCATTTCAAAGACGGACTAAACTATGATCTATATGATGCTTGCCTGCCCCGAGGGGACCCACATCGACTTGAGGAATGGTACGTCTTGGCAGAGGAAGCAGAGATCGACATATTGAAGAGGCACCGCCGAGGAAAACAATGGAGCCGCCCCCCGCCTGAGCTGACACACCAACCGGTGAAATCATCGGATACAGCCAAGAAGCAAATGGGATGTTTCAAGTGCGGAAGAGAAGGGCATCGAGCTGTAGAATGCCGCTCAAAGGCCCCCCAGCACAACCCAGACAGATCCCAATCAACAAACCCGGAAAGTATTCAGCTAAGCCAAAAGAAACGGCCATGAGAATGATGGAAATTGCAGAAACCCCCACCTCTGCTCACCAAGGGGAAAGAACTCCAGCCTACACCACAGGGCCGGTGGATGCCTCAGATGACAGCTCGGAGGGCGAACCCTGGTAAGTGGATGCATCACACCCATCTTCAAAACAGTGACTATATTAATCCCCCCCATGCCCGAAGCTGTGAAGGTGAAAGCCTTAATAGACTCTGGCTGTACCCGCTGCCTCATTAGCCCAACACTAGTGGGGAATCTGGGCATCCCATCCAGGAGACTGGAACAACCAATCTCATTTGGCCAGCTAGATGGATCCATAGCAGGGGGGGTGCCAGCTACCCTAGCCACTTTGCCAATACATCTCTCCCTGGGCAACCATGAAGAGGACTTAACGTTTGTGGTGACCCCAGGTATGGAATGCCCAATGATTCTAGGGATGGAATGGTTGAAAAAATGGAACCCCTGGGTAAATTGGAGGACGACAGAAATCAAATTCCCGAAGGGGGACCCTATGGACTTAAAACCCCAAGGGAGGCTACCAGAATCAAGAATAGAAAAAGCATCCATAGGAGAGGAAAAAAGATTAACAGAAATACCAGAGGAATATAGGGACCTTGCTGAAGTCTTCAGTGAGGAGAGGGCGAATGAGCTTCCCCCCCACCGACCCACAGACTGTACCATTGAATTCAAGCCTGGGGCAAAACTCCCGAAGCCCAGATTATACTCCATGAGCCCAAAGGAGAAGGAGGAAATGGAAAGATTTATAAAAAAAAAAACCTGGAGAGAGGTTTCATTGAGCCAGCCAAGCCTAAAGTGGCTGCCCCGGTCCTTTTTAGAGAGAAGAAGGATGGCTCTTTACGTTTATGCGTGGATTATAGGGCCCTGAATACAATCAGTGAAAGCAACCTATACCCGCTGCCCCTCATGAAAGACATGCTGTCACACCTATCGAAAGGGAAAATTTTTTCTAAACTAGACTTAAGGGAAGCTTACTATCGAGTGAGAATCAAGGAAGGGGACGAATGGAAGACTGCATTTAACTGCCCCATGGGGTGCTATCAATTCAAAGTCTTGCCATTTGGATTACAAGGGGGCCCTGCAGTCTTTATGCAACTAATCAATGACGTTCTAAGGGAGCACCTGTTTAAGGGGGTCCTTGTTTACTTGGACGACATTCTTATCTTTACCGAAACAAAAGAAGAACACGTCAAACTTGTCAGAGCGGTTTTAAAGAAGCTGCGAGCCGCCCACCTATATGCCAAACTCTCAAAATGCGAATTCCACCAGGAAAGGATAGACTACCTAGGCTATCGCATATCCCCACAGGGCATTGAAATGGACCCAGAGAAGGTCAGAGCAGTATTAGAATGGGCACCACCCCGCACAAGAAAGCAACTACAAAGTTTCCTGGGCTTTGCAAATTTTTACCGCCAATTCATCCCCTCATTTGCACAGATAGCCTTGCCCCTCACTAACTTACTAAAAACGAAGGGAACATCCTCAGTAAAACCTAGCCAGCCACTAACATGGACAATGGAGTGCCAAGCAGCGTTTGAGAGACTAAAGAGACTTTTTCTGCCGAACCAGTACTAAGGCACCCAGACATGGACAAGCCCTTCATAATACAGGCAGATGCAAGTGATGTGGCAGTGGGGGCTGTGCTATTACAAGAAAATGATGATGCAGTATTGCAACCCTGTGCATATACATCCAAGAAACTCACGGAAACAGAACAGCGCTGGCCCGTATGGGAGAAGGAGGCTTATGGGATACGTTGGGCATTACTCACATGGCGACAGTTCCTGGAAGGCAACAAAATCCCCTTCCAGGTGTGGACTGATCACAAAAATTTGGAAGCCCTGAAAACTTCCAGGAAACTCAATCCCAAACAAGCCCGCTGGTCCCAGCATTTTCACCAATTCCAATTTAAGCTCAAACATTTACCAGGAAGAAAGAACTTCCTGGCAGATGCACTATCTCGCATGCCCCAATATAACAGCGCACGAACACAGACTCTAGACCAATAATGGCAGAGTCACAACTGGCAGCACCAGTAACACAAGAACCCAAGCCAAATTAAAACCACAACTGGACAGCCAAACTGGAATTGAATTCAGAAAAAGTTTGGAAACAGATGATGGGTTCCAGAAAAACAAAAATGTGTGCACAATGAAAGACGGGTTGCCTTGGATAGGGGAAAAGTTATATATACCAACAACTCAAAGAGTAACTTTCATGCACCTTTGCCATGACACAAAATCAGCAGGGCATTTTGGATTTGTAAAAACTTTACATTTAATTAAACGGCAATTTTGGTGGCCATCCATGAAAAAGGACATTGAAAGTTATATAGCCAGTTGTCCAAAATGTGCCACGGCAAAGAGGTTGCAAGGGAAAGTGCCAGGACTATTGCAAACAGTGGCAAGTCCCTCAGCCCCCTGGAGAGAAATAGCCATGGATTTTATAGTGGAATTGCCAGAAAGCAATGGGAATACTGTGGTCTGGACGGTCACGGACTTGTTTTCCAAACAGGTGCACTTTATCCCTTGCCAAAAGATTCCCACTGCAAAAGCCTTAGCAAAACTTTTCATCCAACACATTTACAGATTGCATGGGGCACCCCAACGCATCATCTCTGACAGGGGGGTGCAATTTACGTCTGCATTTTGGAAGGAATTTTTATCCCTCTTAGGAACCACTCAGGGACTGACATCTAGCCACCACCCTCAAGGAAATGGGGGGGCTGAAAAAATGAACTCAGTACTTAAGCAATATTTAAGATGTTTTCTTAGTTTCCAGCAGACCGAGTGGGCGGACTTACTCCCCTTTGCAGAAGTTGCCTACAATAATGCAGTCCACTCCAGCACAGGTTACACTCCTTTTCAAATAGCCACCGGTCAAAGTTTCAACCCCATGCCAGAATTAACCCCAAACGAACCAACGATCCCCTCGCTGAAAGAATGGATGGAAAAATTACAAAACACCTGGCCAATAGTCAGAAAAGCACTAGATGAAGCTAGGCAGGCTTACAAAACACAAGCCGATAAAAAAAGGGTTGAGCCTACACCATTCATTATAGGAGAGATGGTGTACTTATCTACAAAATACCTAAAGTCCCTACAGCCCTGTAAAAAACTTGGACCAAAATACATAGGACCTTTTCCAATTAAAAGAATCATAAATCCAGTAACAGTAGAATTAGAATTACCCAAAAATCTCAGGCAAATACACCCAATTTTTCATTGCAGCTTGCTGAAAAGAGAGCATCAGTCACCTCTACGGCCAAAAATCCCCCCCCCCACCACCTCCAATCATGGTGGAGGGTGAACAACACTTCGAAATAAAGGAAGTCCTTGACTCTAGGAGATATCATGGAGCAACTCAGTACCTAGTTGCCTGGAAACACCTCCCTCCCTCACAAAATGAGTGGGTCCATAAACGTCATGTCAGAGCCCCGAAGCTATTGAAGAAGTTTCACACAGAGTATCCTAACAAGCCTAACTAAAATTTTTACTTGCGTTTTCTTTCAGGTGGATCTCTCTTATTGTTAAGAGGGGCCGGATGTCAGAATCCAATTATATTTCATCTTTAAATTATCAAATATAGAAACTCCCAATTCTGCCTTCTCTGGATTCTGCCATAAGAGGGAGAGAAGGGGGAGAGCAAAGGGGCTTTATGGCCCTCACTTCCTTCTTTACACTTCAAAGAGCTGAATGTGTGTTTATTGTAACCTCTAAGCGTTAACATATCAAAGAAGGGTAATTGCCTTTCATGTAGTATCTGAAGTCTCCATCCAGACGGAAGAAAGAAGAAAGGAGGTGGAATTGTGATACTTGAAACTATCACTGGAAGGGGGGTTGATTGGGTGGGACTACTGGGGAACCCCTTAAAACCTTGAATGGGAGAGCTTGGACCCCAAGTCCTGTCTAGCATGCCTGCAACCATTTTCTCTTAATAAAGGATTCCTGTTGGAAGAATTATTCCAAGAGTTCTGTCTTCTTAAGATGCAAAGTGGGGTGGGTCCTTACACTGGCCTTCAGGCACGTATTATCTCAGCCTGCTCCTGTTCCTGTCTTTACATGCTTCTGGTGAGGGAACTGAGCATATCCTAAGGACAGGGCATGGCCACATGCCAAGGTCTCTGTTTCAATTCTGCACTTTATCCCCATTTAAAAGGATGCACAGATAGCAGGGAAGCCTTGTCCTAAGTCTCCAGAGAGTTGCTATTAATTTCAATAAATATATCATGTCAACCCTGAACTACAAATATTCTCCTTTATTGATAGATAAATCAACCAATATTTTGACCAGCATGAGGCAGCTTCTGATGTTGCCCATCATATGTAAAAAGCAGCAAGATCAGTTACAGGGAGAAGCTTAAGTTCACTGGCTGCCATGGCATTAATGCTATTTCTCTGAATATTTCATAGAGTCTCCTGATATTTCTTTCATAATTCTACCTATTAGATCCATATATAAGGAGAATATCTCTGATGAATGTAAACGTCATAGGATTTTCTGGGAATACCCCTGCATAGACACACAGAGGACTCAGCCATTTCTTTAAACAACAGGCATCACTGTGCAATTTCACACAGTGTCACAGATATTGGAAGGAAATATTAAGTTTTTTTTCTGAAATAAGAATAAAGAAAAGAGGCCAGAAACTGCTAGGTGTAATTTGTTATATTTCAATCCTAGCTCTTTCTCCAAAAAGAACCAAATAAATTTTGATTCTGAGGGTGCCGAAAAAGTGACTCAAGACAGGTCAACCATTGCAGTGTACTTGGCAATCCCTATGCATCCTGGGGTCATGTTGCAACCTTCCCAGAGAGCTTCCAATAAGCAAAGCTCTCAGAACCATTATAGGAATAAATTAGGATTGAGAATGGAACAGGGATTGGGACTAGGAAAATGAATTTTCCCCTTCCAGGACTGTAGCTATTGCATCATATTGGCTTTATACAATAGTGAAAAACAATAGCTTCAACCATAATATTGTAGCATCTTTGCTTCCATTTTCATGCAGTACTGAGGACCCTGGATTAATCAATACGTTTGTGAGTTATGCGTCTTGTTGAAGCCAGTCCTGCTGTCCAAGCACCAGCCTCTCTGTATGTTTGCTGAAAATGGAAGCATTCTGTAGTGAACCACAAACCAAAACTGGAAGCCCACCTCTTCCACAATAGCCATCATCTGCTCTACTGGGGAAGGACTGATGTCTCCAACAAGGAGTGCCTCCAGGAAGTTATCTTTGGTAATGTTTTCATGCTTCTTTTTCACAAAATAAATTCCTTTATTTTTCAGTGTTGATGGGAAGCCAAGGCAGGGGATTAGTTGTCCAGTAGGATTGAGGGTGATCACTAGCGTTGTCACATCCGGCTTCTCATAGAACTCATTGAGCATGGTATGAGTCTCTTCACTGGTTGCAAACTTGGACCATTTGTCAGGCTTAACACGAAGAGACAGAGTGCAATAATTCTCTATGAAATCCAGTCGTTTATCAGCCACTGTTGCCATGTTGATTCCTCATTAGCTAACCACAGAATGAACAGAGCTGAGCAGATAACAAACTGGAAAATCTCCTCTCCCAATGTTATTTCCTGTCTTGAGAAGAAAACATCTGTTAGGGGCCAGATGGAGAACAACAGGTTAAAACTAAACCCTGGCAAGATCAAATGGCTCTGCGTTTGGGGTTCTTTGGCCCATGGAGAATTGCCACCTTTGGTCTTGGATGGGGCAGCACTGCCGTAAACAGACCCAGTGCGCAATCTGGAGGTCCTCATGGATTCACAGCTCCTGCTCAACTGCAGGTTGTGTGCCAGTTATGCCTTTCCTGGACCAAAAATTCCTACTCACAGTCACTCATGCCCTTATCACCTCCCGTCTTGATCTGCAATGCATTCTACCGGGGGTTGCCCTTGAAAAGCATCTGGAAGCTCCAGTTGGTTCAAAATGCAGCAGCCCACATGGTTTTGTGCAGACCTCAGTATGCATATGTGTCACCTCTCCTGCGGGAGCCACATTGGTTGCCGATTTGCTTCCAGGTGCAATTCAAGGTGCTGGTTGTCACTTTAAAGCCCTATATGGCTTGGGTTATCTGAGGGATCGTCTCTTGCTGGTCAAATCCACGTGACCCACTAAATTGGGGAGGCAAGGAATGTTGCAGGTCCCATCCCCTAAGGAGGTACATCTGGCAGAACCCAGAAGAAGGCCCTCTTCCAAGGTGGCTCCCTCCCTTTGGAATATTATCCCTTCAGAAATTAGATTGGCCCCCACTTTGATACTCTCGTAAGGCCCTGAAGACTTGGTTTTGCCAGCGGGCCTGGGGAATCCAGAGTGGGATAGAGTCCATCAAATGGCATATTTGACCATGTGTTGTCTCTGGGGGTGGGTGAAAGGTTATTGTTTTTTATATTTATTTTTTCTATACTTTTTTGATTGTTTGCAAGCTGCCTAGAATCACTATGAGCAAGTAGGCGGCTTTATAAATTAAATAAATGCTGAACAATAGGTGATGGTTAAATTCCCATCATCCCTACCTACCTAGCATGGCCAAAAGATAAGAAGATTAAGCATTGCCATGCATGGCAATGACACATTGCCAGGGATTCCCTTGCTTTAGGGCACAGGTATCAAACTCGCCGTGTCACATGATGTGTTGTGATATATCGTGACTTTTTTCGCATTGCTGGAGCTGGGGTGGGCGCGGCCTCTGCATGATGCAACCGGCCCATGGGCCGCAGTTTGCCACCCCTGCTTTAGGAGAATCAAGATACTCACAAAAGGTTCTTCACACCCACAGGCAAACAGAGCTAAAGGTTTTACAATGTTTTCCTTACCTAATGGGCCTGGAGGCATTCAGTTGAAAACCTCCAACTGCCAAGGAATATTGCTTCCAAAGAGAAGCCTTGTGACATCATTTATCAACGGTCACACCTGCTAGAACCTTCTTCCACCTACATTCCCTCACTGGCCCAGAAGGTGGGGAAATGGAAAGTTTCCCTTTTCCTAGAATAATCTCTTCACCTGTTATGATTGGATCAAAACACAGTGGGCTTTAAGGTGTGTTTGCATTTAGAATTCATTTGGTGGGCATAAACAGCTGTCTTGCATGTGTTCATTGTAAGTATTAAATGCCCTGTTGTGGTGATGTCTTGCTTCTTGCTGCTTCCTAAAGCCACACAACAATGTCCACAAATAACATATTGACACGTTGCCTAGAAACTCAGGGACCAGGTTTGTGTGGAGCTGAATATTTTATTTCCTAACTATCGGAGACAAAAGAATTTTACTTTTGCAAGGGGTTTTATTTTAGTCCAAAATACAAATCATCAAGTAATTCAGGCACAGCAAAAAGCATTTATTAAGGAGAGTTAGTCTTTTTATAAGGTACAGAAACAAATGATATATTCAGTATATGAGATGCATCAGAAAGCAAAAACCAAATTATAAGAAAATAGGAAACACCAATCCTAGATAACATTCCATAAGTGGCAAATGTATAGCTGATGTCACCCCTTTCTCAGTTGAGTTTTATTTTTCTTAATATACTTGCAAGTGTACTCAAGAACTTCCAAAATATGTTATGGGCATTCCATCAGTGGTTTTCAAGAAGAGATTGGATAACCATTTGTCTGAAATAGTATAAGGTCTCCTGCTTGAACAACAGTTGGACTGGAAGACCACCAAGGTCCCTTCCAGCTCTATTATTTTGTTATTCGGCTCCCTATTGTTTAATTGCTGAAAAGACTAGTTCTTGTTATTAAAAATGGTTTTGATTGAAAGGAAAATGTAATTTCCTGAACTTCAAAGGAGATATGGATGCCTTGCTAAAATGCTAATATCACCATTATTAAAATACTAATAATGAAGCCTAAAATTCCAGATAACAGATGAAAAGCTTTTTCCCCTTCTTTTTTCACTTTCTTCCCAGACTAGTATCTACATCCTTTTTGCAAAGAAGCAAAACAAATACATAACCTACATTTACTTATTTAACATTAATTTTCGGAAACATTAACCAAAGCATCACTCCATCTATACAGGCATTCGTTATTATTCTTGCTGCTATTGGCAAATCAGCAGTTTCCCAACAAACAAGCAGTGTATAAGAGCCATAGGGTGAGTCATTCATTGCCCCATCATCCATCACTTCTTTTTTCTTTATTCTGCCATGACATGACTGTGTAAACAGAAGAGAGAGGTTTGAAGTTTATTGATACAAGTCAAGTTTTCTTTTAATATTCCCCTCTGGCTTTTTACATTGCCAGTTGCTAATAAAGGGCAACATTTACTGAGGTTTGTGTCTGTAGTCTGTAATTTATGCATGGCACACCAATGATATTTCATCCACAGCTTGACAGGATGCTCCACTAACATAAGCAATGAAACTCCTCTTTCAGATATTGTTGGCCAAGCAGTCTGGAACTATTTAAAAAAAAATGTTGGCTGCAAAGCTTCTGGCAATTTAGAGTATCCTGTCTTACATTCATGTCCCAGATTATATTCAGTCACGGCAGCTGCATGTTTTGCATAAGTATGTTGGAATTGTAGCTCTTTGATGAACATCTCGAATGACAACTGTGTTTGTCTCATTCAACGTTTCTGGATGCCTGTCGTCATTAACAACATAAATACACAAATAACATTCAAGCAATCTACAAGGTATGGATTCTTTTTGTGTTCCTGCTTACTATACCTGAAGACTTCATATAGGTTATAATTAGACACAATGGGTGTAAAATGGCCCTTTCAGTGCCAACCAGCTAATAAATCAACAGCTGCTAATGGAGTAGAAGTATCCTGAAAGTCTTTTAGGTTCTATATTCCTTATTTGTGAAGTAAATAGATGTGGAAGATGAATTGTATTCTTCAATGGTTATCTTTCTGTGCCCATCTCTTACCTTCTAGATTCACTAGAGTCTATTTCTTCATAAAATAGAAACCTTCACCTATGAAATATTACTACATCTTCACTTTTAAGTTTTTTTTCAGATACCAAATTGTTGTTCTTTCAAAAAATACTTATTTTAATGGCTGTCACATTTTTGTCTTTCTCATATAGATGAGACATTGGGTTGTTGATCAGCCCAGCAACTGAGTCATGCGTTTTGGTATCTGCAGCAGTGAAGAAGTGATAAGAGGATTTAGCATTTAAAATAGTATTTCTTCAAATAGCTCTGGAAGTCAAGTGTATATCCATATACGTCTCCCCATAAAGCTATTCTTTCACTCAATTGTAGCATCTTTTTTGCTGTAGCGGTACTGAATAGCTTTAATCAGAGATTCCCAGTTTCAGTTTTCAACATATTGAATGACAGAGCAACAACAGGCAGAAGATGCCTGCAAAGCAAGAAGCCCAGTGCTTACTGGGGCTGATGAACAAGAATCTGACTGATGTAAGAAGCTTTTTTGGGTTTCAATCAATCCTGCATAAATGAATGCCATCAAATATATCCTACGCACTACACTATTCATTTGTGGTGGTGGTGGTGGTGGTGGTGGTGAGAAATGGCATCTCAAAAGACATGATTCCCAGAAATGAATGATTCACGGAAGAGTTGAAACTCTCATGGTCAGCAAGCTGAATAGGTCAGCATTCTGCAAAAAGTGTGTCTTTCTCATTGCTTATGGCAGGATTTCCCAAACTGTAAGGTAGTCTTTCTTTGGGAAAGTGCAGACAGAATCCAGAGGAGGAATGAAGGATCTTTTATTTATATAGTTCAAGAAGCCCACCTTTCCCAAACTTTCATTGTATTGTTTTCATTGTTCATTTGTGTTCATTTTGGTATTTAGATTTTTTAGGGAAAGTGTGGGCATTAAGGTTACACTTAAAGCAAGGTGTGATAGCAAAAAAGTTTAGGACTCTCTGTGTTATGGACTTTGTCCCTGAGACTTTAAAAGAACAAAGAACCACACCTGTACTGCAGGAGGATAAAATGGCAATTCCACTATAGTGGATTTTCTGGATATTATAAAATAGAGGTCTTCAAACTTGGCCGTTTTATGACTTGTGGACTTCAACTCCCAGAATTCCTCAGCCATCATGCTGGCTGAGGAATTCTGGGAGCTGAAGTCCACAAGTCATAAAATGGCCAAGTTTGAAGACCCCTGTTATAAAACATCTAGTTAGTCTCTTTCAGATTTAGCCTTATAAATGTTCTATTAATGGCTGTTAAGAAGAATATGTTCATTTCTTTCTGCAGGAAGTGGGTGTTTATAAAGCAGAAATGAAAAATCCATTAAAGGATGGAGAAGTGATTGACTGATTGTGGCATCAAATCATTTTAAACTCCCAATGAAATACAGTCGAACAAGCATATTTTATTTATTATTGAAATAAACATTTTATAAACATTTCATACAAATTATTATTTCAACTCCCCCTGAAAGATGAGGCTACAAACACAAAAACTTTCTGGATTAAAGCTCTAGGAATATTAGTTCTGATTGCATAATGTTAAGGGAGCGGCGGGGGGGGGAAGAGAAAGATTCTACTGGAGTAAGACAAGATTTCAATGATGCAACATGAGTCAGATCCAATGACTTGAAATCCAGAAGGAGATAAGCATCCAGGAAAGATAGGAAATCCTGCAAAACAGGACACTATACTGAAAGCTTCTTACAAGAAAAGAGCTTCAACTTTCAAATGGGCAACACCAGGGTTCAAGAAGACCAGTGAGCATAAGGCTCTCTGTTGGCTATAACTGTTGGCATGCCCAGATTCCTTGTGCCGTGACTCCTGATTGGGAAACCTTGTGACTTGGATTCTGGACTTGTATTGGCTGAGGACCCTTGTGACTTGGATTCTGGACTTGATTGGCTGAGGACCCTTGGACTTTGCCTGATCACTCTTACGCTCACTGTTTTGGAGTATGACACTTTTAAGGCAAGCTGTATGAACTTTGGGGAACCTATTTCTCTACTGTGTCCATGTGGTGCATTTGCATGCACATTTCCTTAGTTTATTTACAAAACTTATCAGTAAAGTTTTCTATTGCCTCTCTGTGTGCTTATGTATGCTTTTTAGGGATTAGGACAAATGAATAAAGGTTGATAAACCCTGGGCATAATTGTCTGACAGACCACACTCAGAAAGTACTTAGAGACTAGAGACTATCGGTACTATCAAATGCAATGCTACTGGATACTGTGCTATTCAATGTTTTTATTAATAACTATAAAGCAATAGGAAATGAGATTTTCATAGTATTCTTCAATCATATGTATTGAAAGAGGAAAGGAATTAACACTACAGTAAACTTGACAATTCAGAATCCATTTTCTCTCTTAAGGCAGGGATTTCTAAAATATCTTTCCAATAGCTGTTTGATGGATAGAAGATGTAGTTTTGCTGATAGAGGAGGAGTGTTTTGCAAAACTTTTATCTACTTTCTCAAGCTCTAAGAAGTCTATAACAATGTTCTAACTATAGGAGTTGAAGGGATTATTATCAAATTCAAGATGATACAACATTGATTATCACTTCAGTAGACAAAGAAAAGAGTCCAAAGGATCTAGACACATTTGGACAAGGTGTTGAAATGAATGGATTGAAATTAACAAGGGAAGAATGTGAAGTCTTAAAACTAAGGAGGAAAAAAAATGAAAGGCACTAGATTAGGGCAACATCTGTTGGTAGTAGCAAGGATCTGGGTTAAAAAGATCTGAGTGTTCTAACAGAATAAAAAATAATAACAATAACATAATAATAATACCATAACTTGAACATAAGCCAACAGTATGATACAGCTTCTAAAATGGCAAATATGTTTTAATAAGATCATCGAGTCTTGATTACAGATGGTAATACTTTACTTTGATCAGTCCCACATGGAATAGACGCTCACCTCCCACTTGGAATGTTGAAAGTTCAATCCTAGGCAATTGCAGATGTTTCTCTATCAAGGCAAAAAGAGAAAATATCTGCTACAAACTCCGGGTAGGTGGCAGGAAGGGAATCTGGCCAGTAAATGCGCAACTGCATTCAGCCACCTTGATTCCACCCTGAATAAAGGGATTAAAGAGTTGTAAAAAGAAAAAAAAATCTAAAAATTGACAAAAATTGATCAGTGATAGTGAATCTATGACATATATGTCACAGGTGACACATCATGCCATTTTTGGTGACATGTCAGGCTGCCAGAAAAAAGTAAGGTTCTACATTTAGGTAAGAAAAACCAAATACACAGGTATTGTATAGGTGGTACCTGGCTCAACAGTAGTAACTGCGAGAGGGACAATTGCTTAAATATGAGCCAGCAGTGTGCTGCAGCTGCCAAAAAAGCCAACACAGTTCTAGGCTGCATTAACAGAACGATAGAATCAAGATCACGTGAAGTGTTAATACCACTTTATAGTGCCTTAGTTAGTAAGACTTGGAATACTGCATCCAGCTTTGGTTGCCACAATGTAAAAAGGATGTTGAGACTCTAGAACAGACATGTCAAACTTGTGACGTCATGTGACGTTGCGCAATGTATCAGAACTTTTTCCCCATTGCCGGCAATGGGGTGGGCGTGGTTTCCTCATGATGCATCCAGCCCAAGGGCTGGCAGTTCGATACCCCTGCTTTAGAAAGAATGCAAATAAGAGCAACAAAGATGATCAGGGGACTGGAGGCTAAAACATATAAGGAACGGTTGCTGGAATTAGATATGTCTAGTTTAGTGAAGAGAAGAAGTAGGGGTGATATGATAGCAGTGTTCCAATATCTCAGGGGTTGCCACAAAGAAGAGGGACTCAAGCTATTCTCCAAAGCACCTGAAGGCAGAACAAGAAGCAACGGATGGAAACTAATTAAAGAGAGAAGCAACCTAGAACTAAGGACAAATTTCCTGACAGTTGCCTCCAAAAGTTCTGTGTGCTCCAGCACCAGAGGTTTTTAAGAAGAGATTGGACAACCATTTGTCTGAAATGCTATAAGATTTCCTGCCTGAGCAGGGGGTTGGACTAGACTAGAAGACCTCCAAGGTCCCTTCCAACTCTGTTATTCTCTATTCTGTATTCAGATCTCTGGAAACTCTCATGAGAAGACCCTGCTCTTGTGCAGCCTCTGCAACCTCTGAAAATCATGCAGGAACAGGCTGTGCTTTTCTGCTTTTTTCCAAACATTTTCCAAACAGTTCCAGTTTCCAGTCCTCATGCAACCTGGAGCTACCCCAGATAGGCATTTCAAAAAATATTTACAGTTATTTATTTATTAAATAATACTTTTAACTAATTTTATATAATGTATTATTCTTTGTTATGAATTGTTTTATAAGAACGGGGGTGGAAGTGGGGAGGTAACATACCAGCAGAGTCAAAGTAAGCATTTTCTTAATTTTTAACAAGCAGAACCCACTCACAGAGCTAGAGTGAGTATAGTGGAGGCCGCAAAATGGAAAAGTGACTGCAAATCAGCAACAAACATGTTTAGCCTTTAAAAGGGAAAATTGAGAGGAGATAAAATAGCTATCTCTAGCTATCTAAAAATATCAGAGGAGGAGATGGACTTATTCTATGTTATCCAAGAGGGAAGTGGTTATTAGGAGAAATTTCCTGCTATTAAGCACCTTTTGTACTGATATATTCCCCTTACCTATGAGGATGAATAACCATTTATCTAAAATGCTATAGCTGACCTTGCACAGAGCAGTGGAGGTGAACTAAATGACTTCTGAGTCCCTTCCAATCCTATGATTCTCTGAATAGTTGTGTAAAGATAGCAATAAAAGCATAACTGATTGATAATTTATTTTACTCGGAAGCAATATGCACTAATTTCAGCGAAACCAATTTCTAGGAAGATAAGATTGCAATTGTAACTAGATTTCTCTGGTGATAAGCCTCATGGAACTCTTCTGAGTAAATACACTTAAACCATATTGTCCTGATTGCCTTAGGATATCTCTAGATAACTGGAACCGCTTAGCAGCATGAAGTACCAAGGTCTGCTTGAAAACAGAACCCAGATATTAAGACACTGTATGGTGGCTTTTCCTATATCTCCTTAAACAACCTCTATATATGAAAAGAGGGAAAACAAAAGTAGTGAGATAAACCAGGAGGTTTACAACTGAAAAGAGAACAAGGGAGTGGTATGTGGGAATGACCTTGGGCAATGAAGGGAGGACCTGGAGCCAGAGGAATGGTTGGATAAGAGGCAACTTAGTCCACACAAAGGACATGGACATGGCAAATGTCTCAGAAGGGGACTCTCCCTAGTTTCTTAGGCTGTAAAGAGATGTTAGAGATGTACTTTCAATTTTGCAAGATTCTATTAAAGTAACCTTACAACAGGGGTGTCAAACTGCCGGCCTGCAGGCTGGATACGTCATGAGGAAACCGCACCCACCCCATTGCCGGCAATGGGGGAAAAGTTCCGCTATGTCGCGCGACGTCACGTGATGTTGCAAATTTGACGTGTCTGCCTTACAATAAAATAGAATTCGTTCATCTGGCTGTGCTTATTGTCTGGACTACTTCGCAAGGCTGACAGATTCTGTGAATAAAGCAGAATTATTCTACAATGTAAGCATTATCTGGAACCACGTCAAGTCACTGTTAGCTCAAGAAGATCTCTTTCTATCAAATGGTTTTACACTGCTTCTGGCAATATCCCTATATCCTTACTCGTGAAATACATCCTAGCAATCCTGTCTGCATGGTCAATGATTGCATGGTTCGTAGGTTTCTCATCCTTGAGCAGGTTCCATAAAGAAGAGGGAGTCAAGCTATTCTCCAAAGCAGCTTGGAAACTAATCAAAGATGGAAACTAATCAAAGAGAGAAATTTCCTCATGGTGAGAGCAATCAACCAATGGAATAATCTTCCTCCAGAAGTTGTGAATGCTCCAACACTGGATGTTTTTAAGAAGACACTGGACAGCCATTTGTCTGAAATGGTATAGAGTTTCCTGCCTGAGCAGTTGGTGACTCTGAAGCACTCTTTTGGCTATTTCTTTTGGAGCCATATATGTACAGGAACAGCTCTGAGATTTGCAGATGATGAAACCAATTGTTGCCTAATTTAGATAATAGTAATAGCAATAGCACTTAGCACCTAGACTTACTGTATATACTTCTTCATAGTGCTTTACAGCCCTCTCTAAGTGGTTTACAGAGTCAGCATATTTCTCCCAACAATCTGGGCCCTCATCTTATTGACTTTGGAAGAACGGAAGACTGAGTCAACCTTGAGCTGGTCAGGATTGCAGAATTAGCCTGCAATACTTCATTCTAACACCTATACCACCACGGCTCTTTATGCAAGGTTCTTTTCTAACAAAACTGGTGCAATAACTCGATATAATCTGCCTGCATTACATTTTTTGCTACAGTTCAGTAATGTGGGGTAGATTATAACATTGAGTTGTTGCACCTGTGTTGTTAAAAAAAAAGACCTTTATAATCTCCTGCCACATCAAATCTCTGGGATATCAAGTGGAATCTGAAGATGCCATTTTTCCAAGCTGGCACAGAAGCATAAAAAAAATGGGTTTGCTTTATTAAATAGCATTTATTAATCGTTTCTGAAGTATAGGTAACATACACCATATGGGCTCATGGTGGCACAGTGGCTAGAATGCAGTATTGCAGGCTCTTTCTGCTGACTGCTGATTGCCAGCAGTTCGAATCTCACCGGCTCAAGGTTGAATCAGCCTTCCATCCTTCTGAGGTAGATAAAATAAGGACCTAGCTTGTTGGGGGCAATATGCTGACTCTGTAAACTGCTTAGAGAGGGCTGTAAAGCACTGTGAAGCAGTATATAAGTCTAAGTGCAATATTGCTATACATATTTTAGTTACTGAAACAGAAAATGGTCGTGCTATTATTTAAAATGCTTGCTTAAAATAAATACTATTTTGTTATAGGGGCTGAAGCTCTTTCATATGGGGCTAAGAATCTGCTGGCTCCAGCTTGGCTGCAATAACTGAGTGAGAGAACCTTTTGTGACAAGATGCCAATGAGGAATGCTTGACACAGAGTGTGTGTGTAACACCCATGCAATGCTATTAGCTATTTGATTCATTCTTATTCCTGTAACTAGACATTTTCATTGATCATTATTACCATAATATCTGTATTCATCAACTACACATATTACTTCCCGCACAATTGTATTTAAGTTCTTTAAAGAATGAACAGAGCAAAAGATCATTGGAAAAGTAGCTGTGAGCTGCCAAGGCAGTCAGCATAGGCATACTAAGATCCCTGAGGAGATGAGCTGTAAACCATTGCACAGCAATCTGTTTTCTGTCTGCGAATTTGTTGAAAGTTCCCAAAATCTAATGGTATATGCAACAGCTGGAAAAGCCCCTAGGAAAACTAAACTACTAAAAGAAAAGATACTAAAAGAACATTTGAGTTTAAAAGGTTCCACCAAAGCTTTGATCTCTGAAAAAATATTTGGCATACTCCAAGTAAACACTTTCTCTGCTGCATGTGATTGTGAGATTTTCTGGGTGTTCTTTTGGGTTTCAAAATTCATTGCACTTTTTGTTATGTTGTTGCTGCTGTTGTTTATAAAAAGGCACAAGTGACTGCCTACTACAGAATTTTAGGGTCCTGTAGGCTGCAGAACCCAGGACCCATGTTTAATGATGATGTCACCTTAGTTGGCACCATTGATATATAATCAACTTTGCAAGTCTACAAAATCTACACATGCAGCTTAGCTGCTTCCCACTGTTTGCATGACTTCCTAATTGTGGCAAGAAGATGCCTTGTTAACTCTTTTAGGAAGACCTGAAAGGGTGATTCAGGAAGGAGGGAGGGAGGGAGGAAGAGGGGGGAAGGAAGAGGGGGGAAGGACGAGGAAAGAGGGAGCATCTTTAAAAAGCATCAATGCATTAAAAGGCGACATGTTGTTTCTTTAATAACACAGGAAGAATGTTCTTATCTTCTTTTATTTCATAGTAGCTCTCATTTCAACACAGCACCTTTAAAATTAACTTCTGAGCTTCCATAATAGAAAAGAAAGTGGTTTAAGTGGTTTAAGTGCTTTTCAAATGTATTTAAAGGAATTGTCTCATTGTCTTTATCCGCTAAATGTATAAATATTTCATGGATTTATTTTTCTTAACCCAGCCCAGCATGTTGTTTTGCTCCTATCATGCCCTTCTTTTTAATATAACTGAATAGTCACTAGAGAATTGTATGTATTTATCTTTACTGAAACTTCTGGGTTTTTTTTCTCTCTTACAAAGTAGAATGAATGATCGGTTATCAAACAAATACATAAATATTGTGGTACTAGATCAGGGGTAGGCAACCTTGGCTCTTTTATGACTTGTGGATTTCAATTCCCAGAATTCCTGAGCCAGCATGGCTCAGCTTGGAAACCTCTCCCTTTCTCCTCAGCATGGCTGGTTCAGGAATTCTGGGAGTTGAAGTCCACAAGTCATAAAAGAGCCAAGGTTGCCTATCCCTGTACTAGATGAACTCTTACTGTTTGATAGTTCATTTAACTATTTTTATCAATGTAAAAACAGAGAAGTATTTCCATTGTTTTTATTTTCTGCAGAATCAATGAGCTCTCTCTTTTCTTGAACTAGAACAGAAATGTTTCCTTGATTTAGGCCACCAATAAAGTGGCTGATGGTTCTATATATATTTTGGGCAGAGATTAAACATAATGTAAAGAACATAAAAGCAAATTTCCTCACCCATTGTGCAAGTCCTCCCTTCTTCCATTTTTTTATAAATATATTATTTGCACAAAACCAGCTCAAATAATACATTTGTTCTATTACAATTCATTTTTTATTGGTCTTTATTTTTGCTTAATTGGCTATATCTTTCCTAGCTCCTTTACCTACTCAGAAGATTTAATAAGTAACAAATGAGGCCTTTTAAAGTAAATCTTAATGTGGATCAACAGTCATTTACCGAAGTAGTCTTTTAAGGAATCATTTCTGGGCAAGAAAGCAATTTTAAGGCTAAACTCAGTGACAATGCTTCAAGATTAAGCCTAACATTTCAGACTTTTGAGTGTATCATACTAATTCCTAACTTTGTAGAATTAAGATAGAAGTAGTTTATTTATAATCCCAATCCCCACTGCAGGAAGTCAGTATCCCTCCCCAGAGAAGAAATATTTTGAAGAATATTTAAAAAGGCAGAAATGGAGAAAAAAGAATCTTAACAAAGGCAGAAACAGCCCCAATCTCTCTGCCTCAAGCAGAACCCTGAAGAAGCCAATCTTTAGAAATGGAGATTTTGTAATTCGTTCAGAAAGACTATTCATAAGCAAAATACCTTCAGCCACAGCTCCCATAGAAGGCTACATTCTACATTCCCCACCCAGCTCTAAGGACAGGATATGACCTCCAAGCAACAATGGGAGTCAGGCAACAATAATTAGAATACCAAAAGGGCACACTCAAGCACAGGTCCAGGTACATTTCACAACAGACATCTCAAACACAAAGCCCCAAAGAATGTATAAAACCCCACCTACTCTCAACTCCATTTTGTCAGCTGTCCCAGAACTGCATGCTGTTGCTGGTTCTGCTCACCAATAAACAGAAACCTTTTTTCCTAAGCAGTCAGCCTCCATTTTATTTACAGCATCCTCCTGGCTTGGAACAGGGCCAGATTTTTCTTCCAGCACCACTCTTTCATCACAGTTCCATATCTGGGAGATCTTTAGATAGACAAGTTATTATATTAAAAACTTGAACAAAGAGTATAAGGAAGGATTTTTTTTCTCCCAACCCAGATTTTCCCCCAACCTTTCAAAATTATATTTTTCTTCCCACTTATGTTAATGAAAGGAAACTGAACATATCATAAATAGGAGTTATATCTCTTTGTTATTTGCTGGAGGGTATGCCTGAGGACTTGAAAACTGGGAATTCCAATGGTCTGCAGTTTCTGATCTGCCTTCTTCCTTCTTTTCCAACATCAGAGTTCTAGTCTTGGAGAATACAGTATTCAGATGATTTGAGGCATCTGAGAAGAAGCTTCTAAGCTCAAGTTTTCTGTACTTTGTATTATGCAGTTAATGAAAGATTGGTTTTAAGGGTTGCCATCTACTCTTTTGGATCAATGATCTTCTTGAGAAGATAACATTTTTAAAGAGGTTTCTCTTTATTCGTTATTCTGTTTTAACTGAGTAAAAGAAAGCAATTTTTACAACATTGACTGTCCTCCCAGTGACCACAAAACAAACTGCTTTTTAAAAAAAATGAAAATGAAAATTTGCTATTTACTAACTTCCATGCTAAAATTAATCCAGACTTCAGTTACTGAAACAAAGACTATTTTAGAGCTATTGTTGAAACTACTGTTCCCTAGCAACAAGAATTTGGAAGCAGAATTCTATATCATCCAACTAAAATCCCTATTTTATTGATAAATCACAAAAGTCAAGGTTGGTGATTTATATCAATAGCCCACTGAAATGATTTTCTTTTCTGCAAGAGTTTGAAGAAAAGAAAGAAATGGAGAAGTTGTGATCACAGAACTTTTGCATAATTTCGTCATGTAATAATCATGTGCTAAACAGAAGAATGTTAGTAAGGAATATGAAGAAAGCTTGCATTGTCCACATTTTAAAAAGGCTTTGATCAAAAAAGTAAGGGAAGAATAATAGCTACAATTGGTCCATAGTTTTTATAAATCTTGGGCCTCCTATAAAGTAATTGTTCATTGTCTTGGTAAAATTTTGCATTTTGAACCGGCTTTATGAGATTTTGAATGATGCAATTCCAATGGATTCCAATCCATCTAAATGTAATTTACCTCCTCACGTTGGATTTATTTTAAAAAATAAGGGAGATTTTTAGATTTTTTTTTCCCTTCAGGACAATTGATTGCCAGTTTCTGTTACATAGATTATTCATTGCCTTGCAAAAACAAAGTTTGGAAAATTACTGTGGATAATTTTCAGTTTAGCTTGTACCTAGCACACTGTCAGTCAATCCCTACATTCAGATCAAAGAAAGTACCAGGCCGTTCACTTCAGCTAATGAAAATGCTCATTTAATAAACATCAGCAACATCATAATATTAACTGGCAACAATGGGACAAAAGTGTTATGTCCCGAGCCTTGCAAACGGCTCGGGCGTTTGCAGGCAGTCCCGGGCAGGTGCAAAGCTGCCCGGGACCAGACAGGCTGTCGCCAGCGCCGTGCGCATGCGCGGGTGCTGGCGCGGGAAAAGTATCACATTTACCCGGGAAGCGTCTATATAAGAAGCTGGGAGGTTTTGGGAGCTGCTGAAGCCATCTACTTGTAAGCTGAACGCTGAATAAAGGAAACTGAGAACTTCAACTGCTTCTCGTGTCTGCTTCCCGCCAAGGACTCAACACTGGCGACGAGGATGGGATGCCTTACACCGCCTGGAAAGGAAGAAGTGTAAGCTTACCCAAGTGAGTCCTGAGCGGCGGAACGGCGTCAACTCGGCAGCTACCCGCCAATCCAGTGCGCATTCGGGGGTAGGCTGGCTGATAGACCCGTCTCCTGAAGATGGCGAAAATCGGAAGGCTTTCGGAATTCGACGTCTCACATCCAGAGCGGTGGGAGTCATACGTAGCCAGGGTGGAGAACTACTTCAAGGCAAACCAAGTGAGGGAAGAGAGCTTGAAGGCTGCCACCCTGCTTTGTGTTTGCGGCAAGACGCCTTCGACATCGCAGAAAACCTTGCAGCACCTGTTCCAGTAGAGTCTGTCAGCTACGCAGATCTGAAGAAGCTACTGAAGGAGCACTTCCACCCCAAGATGTCCGTCATCGCATGGCGCCACACCTTCGAGCAGAGGGATCAACGGCCCGGTGAGTCGGCCAAAGAATTCATCGCCGCATTACGGAAGGCCGCCAAGCACTGCGAGTTCAAAGACCTCGAAGAACGACTGAGGGACCGATTCGTGTGCGGGTTAAGGCATCGAGATCTACAACAAAGACTTTTCGCTAAAGAAGAATTGTCCTACCAAGATGCCTTAAGGGAAGTCACCGCAGAAGAAGCAGCAGGCGGCGCTGTCAAGAACATGCGGCCGATCAGAAACAGTCCAGAGGTTGCATCCGTGCACCAGGAAGACGTCCAAAGAAACTCCGAGGAGGATCCGGACAAGGAAGTCGACCGTCTCCACCCCACGAAGGAAGAAAAACAGAAGGGAAGCTCTTCAGCTCCGCTCAAGTGCATCGGCTGTGGTGGTCGCCACAGGAGAACCGACTGCAAGTTACGCTCCGCTACCTGCCGGGCATGCGGCAAACAAGGTCACATTGCAGCTGTGTGTCTGGGCCGACGAAAGGTACAACCTCAGGAAGAACTGCGCCTGAAAGGTACCAGATTCCCCAGCCAGAATAGGGTGGGTTTTTGCGCTTCGCGAAGAAGCATCCTTAGGACAGGCACACACAAGCCATTAAGAAAAAGCTGTCACTCAAGGTGAAGCTACAAGGGGTTCCATTATCTATGGAACTAGACACAGGGGTCTGCCCTTTCAATTATATCCTTGCATACATTTAGGAAGATTTGTTCCGGTAGTGGAACTCAGGCAAGTTAAGGCCTTCTGACATTGTGTTAACAGATTTTCAAAATTCAAGAGTGTGTGTTAAGGGGGAGGCCACCCTTAACGTGCAATACAAGAGTTTTGAAGGTCCACTAGACTTATTAGTAGTAGGGGGTGAACGAACGAGTCTCATAGGACTCGATTGGTTTGAGGCCCTGGGGATACACGTCACAGGACTCAACAGCTTACAAACACTCGACCTACAGGAAGTCTGCAAAGAATTTGCAGATGTTTTCAGCCCCCAGCTGGGCACATTCAAAGGACCCCCTGTGTCCTTAAAGCTAGACCCCACTGTCACTCCCATTAGAATTAAAGCAAGAAGGGTCCCTTTTGCTTTAAAGAGTAAAATTGACACTGAGTTAGACAAACTGATTCAACAGGGAATCCTAGAACCTGTTGATTCCAGTCCTTGGGAGACCCCCATTGTCACGCCTCTAAAGGCAAATGGGGACATTCGTATTTGTGCTGACTACAAATGCACTCTGAATAAGGCATTGCAGCAACATGCCTATCCTGTTCCTGTGGTCAGTCATATTCTGGCCTCCCTCAAGGGGGGGCGCGTTTTTGCAAAGCTTGACCTAGCTCAAGGTATCAACAGCTGCCTGTTGATGATGATGCTGCTATAGCTCAGACTATTGTGACCCACAGGGGAGCCTTTAAGGTAAAAAGGCTGCAGTTTGGAGTGAATGTCGCTCCTGGGATTTTCCAAAGCGTAATGGAAAACACACTACGGGGTATACCAGGGGTTTGCCCCTACTTTGATGATGTCTTAATTGCAGAAGACTCCACACACATTCTAGCTGAAAGGCTAAGGGCTGTTCTGTTAAGATTCAGGAAGTCAGGCCTCAAGCTCAAAAAAGACAAATGCAAGATTGGGGTGCCTTCTACTGAATTTCTGGGGTTCAAAATTGATGCTGCTGGGATTCACCCTGCTGAATCCAAACTAACTGCTATTTTAGAAGCACCTAGGCCAAAGTCCAAGGCCGAACTTCAGGCCTTCCTGGGCCTCCTGAATTTCTACAATTCTTTTCTTCCACAAAAAGCTAGTGTAGCTGAGCCTCTTCACAGGCTACTAGACAAACAAGCAGTGTGGCAGTGGTCACAAACACATGAGGCTTGCTTTAACAAAGTCAAGGCCTTGCTCACTTCTAACAGTGTACTTGCACATTTCAACGAATCTCTTCCTGTGTGCATCGCATGTGATGCGTCCCCTTACGGGGTAGGAGCTGTCCTGAGCCACCTCAGGTCTGATGTAACTCAGGTTCCTGTTGCATATTACTCCAGAACATTGTCTTCTGCTGAGCGCAACTACGCTCAGATAGACAGGGAGGCTCTGGCTGTTGTTGCTGGAATTAAAAAAATTCCACGATTTTCTATATGGCAGGCATTTCACGGTCTTTACTGACCATAAGCCTCTGCTGGGACTGTTTACCACACGTAAGCAGACTCCCCAAATCATTTCCCCTAGAATGCTTAGGTGGTCTATTTTTCTGTCTGCATATGATTTTTCTTTACTCCACAAGCCTGGGAACGAAATGGGCCATGCTGATGGCCTCAGTAGATTGCCTCTGCCAGTAGTAGAAGCTGACCCTGCGCCAGCTGTCAACATTCTATCAATCCAAGCCTTGCCCGAGCTCCCTCTTAGTGCCAGGGATGTTGCCGCTGAATCAGGTACAGATCACACACTTTCACGTGTCCATTCCTGGGTTTTGTCCGGTTGGCCTGAGCACTGCCCTAGTCCTGAGTTTCAGAGTTTCTGGTCCAAAAGAAACGAGTTGTCCCTTTCTCAGGGTTGTCTGCTTTTGGGAAACAGAGTTGTCATTCCCTCCTCAATGAGGACTAGGGTCTTAGAATCCCTCCACGAGGGTCATCCTGGCATTGTTCGTATGAAGGCTCTTGCACGCAGCCACTTGTGGTGGCCTGTTTTAGATAAGGATATTGAGGCTAAGGTGCATGCATGCCACCTGTGCCAACAATCTCGCCCAGAGCTGCCCCAAGCTCCCGTGCATAAATGGGAGGAAACGCAGTCCCCATGGTCTAGGGTGCACATTGACTACGCTGGGCCCTTTCAGGGCCAGTTCTTCTTGGTCCTTGTTGACAGCCATTCAAAATGGCTTGAGGTTGTACCTGTCTCTTCCACCACCACTGCAAAGACTATTCAGGTACTGAGGGGGATTTTTGCTGCACACGGGCTTCCAGATGTCATCGTGTCTGACAACGGCCCTCAATTCACTTCCTCCGAATTCCAAGCTTTCTTACAGGCTAACATGATTCGTCATGCCACGTCTGCACCCTTCCACCCATCCACCAACGGTATGGCTGAACGTATGGTGCGCATCACAAAGGACGCCTTGAAAAGACTCACCTACGGGGACTGGCATCACAGGTTGGCTGACTTTCTCCTTTCTTATCGCACCACACCGTCCACTTCTACAGGGAGAAGCCCAGCTGAACTTCGCTGGGGGCGTCAACTTACTACTAAACTTGACCGGTTGCATCCGAACAGACTGCCTTCATCTACCTCACATCCTAGGGCACCTAGACAACTACTTGTGGGTGCCCCAGTTTGGGCTCGCAATTACGGGCCTGGTCATACCTGGGTCCCCGCTTCTATTTCCAGGGTCACAGGTCCTCTCTCCTACGAGGTTGCCCTGGACAACGGTCGTGTCCTGCGTCGGCACATCGACCAACTCCACTCTAGGCGGGACTTTTCTGCTGAGACTCCTGGGTCTTTTCCAGGGGGGGAGGGGGACCCTTTGGAGCAAAGGGAAGGGCACGAGCTGCTGCCCATCTCCACTGATGGAGCCACAAACGGCCCATCGCAGGGTTCCGCGAGAGCTCCGAACAAGAATTCTATGAGCCTACCTAACTACCAGGCATCCACGCCTACTCCAGCCAGGGAGTCACCCCGGGGGCATACTCACTTTCCACACACATCACACAGCACTCCAGTCACGGAGGATACCCGGGGGCATCCCAACAAATCATTCCCCGCAAGAGAGCTGGCACACAATCCCCAAGGTTGGCCTGACCTTACCCCAAATTCTACAGGGGGTCAAACATACAGGGAGGTGGTCGAGGAACCAAGTCCCGACTACAACACCTCTAGCCCAATTCAGGGAGTAACTGAGTTTTGGGAAAGTACAGAAACCCACACAAGCCCGGACACAGAACGGGGTTCAGGGAATGGTCAGCCTCCTGACAGGTCTTGGACGGACCTAGGAGGTTCAACAGAGACGCCCAGCAGTGGCTATCACTTCAAGGGGCCCGAGGGTCTACAGCTAGGCAGGTCAACCAGGTCACAAAGTGACAGAAGCCCTGGCCTGACGAGCCCGGTGGGCAAGCAAGCAGGCCAGGCATCGGGGCACAGTCCTTGGAAGGCACCAAGGCAAAATAAGGAGAACAGGCTCACATCTCCCTCCAGTCAGGGAACTCATGCTAGTAACCCAGAGCTGAGAAGGTCACAGAGAGCAAAGAAGTCTCCTAAATACTTAGAGGATTACATAACATTGATGGCTAAACAAAAGCCAGGTAACGATAGGAGCACTGAGAAGCAGAACACTGCATAAAATAAATGATTATATGTTGGTAGTAGTTTTAGCCCGGGGGAAAGGGGTGTTATGTCCCGAGCCTTGCAAACGGCTCGGGCGTTTGCAGGCAGTCCCGGGCAGGTGCAAAGCTGCCCGGGACCAGACAGGCTGTCGCCAGCGCCGTGCGCATGCACGGGTGCTGGCGCGGGAAAAGTATCACATTTACCCGGGAAGCGTCTATATAAGAAGCTGGGAGGTTTTGGGAGCTGCTGAAGCCATCTACTTGTAAGCTGAACGCTGAATAAAGGAAACTGAGAACTTCAACTGCTTCTCGTGTCTGCTTCCCGCCAAGGACTCAACAAAAAGGAAGATAAACATTATTCAACAGGCAAAAGATACTCATTATTTATCTCTCAAAAGAGAGTTACCAGAGCCACTGAAAACAATATTATAAATAATTAACATGGACAGACCCAAAAAGAGTGGCTTTTGTTAGTTCAGCCTGGCCTTTTTAGGTATATAATGGGAGCAGAATACTAATGGAAAGAAGGACAGCAGATGTTCCTTCTTCTAAAGGTGAAGCCTTTTGTGTCAGAAAATTTGCTATGACAATTTTTGCTTTGCCTGCAAGCAAAGTAAGGATGAAGTTTTGTAGTTAACAAGATGTTCTTGTCTGAGCTTGTGATTTACTGGCAAATGACAAAAGACTGACTTCTCATTTTATGGAAAATCTGAGCAATAAACAGTAATATTATTGTTTTTGTTTCCAATCTTTCGTAAGATATTATATCATTTTGTCATATATTGCATTGGAGAGGCAAAAAAGATTAGTGTTGAATCCCTCGCAAAATGGCAAGACACAAGAAGCAGTTGTAGTTCTCAGATTGCTTTTGTTATGTCCCGAGCCTTGCAAACGGCTCGGGCGTTTGCAGGCAGTCCCGGGCAGGTGCAAAGCTGCCCGGGACCAGACAGGCTGTCGCCAGCGCCGTGCGCATGCGCGGGTGCTGGCGCGGGAAAAGTAACCCATTTACCCGGGAGTTGCCTATATAAGAGGCTGTGAGGCGTTTGGGCTGAGCTGAAGCCATCTTCCTGTAAGCTGAACGCTGAATAAAAGAACCTGAGAACTCCAGCTTGCTTCTCGTGTCTGTTTTCCCGCCAAGGACGCAACACTGGCGACGAAGGTGGGATGCCTTGCACTACCTGGAAAGGAAAAAGTGTAAGCTTACCCAAGGAGTCCTGAGCGGCGGAAGAGGAACGGTGTTGACTCAGCAGCTGCCCGCCAATCCAGTGCGCATTCGGGGGTAGGCTGGCTGATAGACCCGTCTCCTGAAGATCCGAAGATGGCGAAAATCGGAAGGCTTGCGGAATTCGACGTCTCACATCCAGAGCGGTGGGAGTCCTACGTATCCAGAATGGAGAACTACTTCAAGGCAAACCAAGTGAGGGAAGATAGCTTGAAGGCTGCCACCCTGCTTTGCGCTTGCGGCCAAGACGCCTTCGAAATCGCAGAAAACCTTGCAGCACCTGTTCCAGTAGAGTCTGTAAGCTACGCAGACCTGAAGAAGCTGCTGAAGGACCACTTCCACCCCAAGGTGTCCGTTATCTCATGGCGCCACACCTTCGAGCAGAGGGATCAACGGTCCGGGGAGTCAGCCAAGGAGTACATCGCCGCGTTACGGACGGCCGCCAAGCCCTGCGAGTTCAAGGACCTCGAGGAACGACTGAGGGACCGATTCGTGTGCGGGTTGAGGCATCGAGAGCTACAACGGAGACTTTTCGCTAAGGAAGAATTATCCTTCCAAGACGCTTTAAGGGAAGCCACCGCGGAAGAAGCAGCAGGCGGCGCCGTCAAGAACATGCGGCCGATCAGAAGCAGTGCAGAGGGTGCGTCCGTGCACCAAGAAGACGTCCGACGAAAATCCGAGGAGGATCCGGACGAAGAAGTCGACCGTCTACACCCCGCGAAGGGAGAAAATCAGAAGGAAAGCTCTTCAGCTCCGCTCAAGTGCATCGGCTGTGGAGGTCGCCACAGGAGAACAGACTGCAAGTTCCGCTCCGCTACCTGCCGGGCATGCGGCAAACAAGGGCACATTGCAGCTGTGTGTCTGGGCCGACGAAAGGCACAACCTCAAGAAGAACGCCTGAAGGGTACCAGAGTCCCCAGCCAGAATAGGTTAGGTTTTTGCGCTTCGCGTAGAAACATTTGTAGGACAGGCACACACAAGCCCATGAAGAAAAAGCTGTCACTCAACGTGAAGCTACAAGGGGTTCCATTATCTAGGGAACTAGACACAGGGTCCGCCCTTTCCATCATTTCATTGCATACATTTAGGAAGATTTGTTCCAGTAGTGGGACTAAGGCCAAGTTAAGGCCTTCTGATATTGTATTAACTGATTTTCAGAACTCAAGAGTGTGTGTTAAGGGGGAGGCCACCCTTAACGTGCAATACAAGAGTTTTGAAGGTCAACTAGACTTGTTAGTAGTAGGGGGTGAAAGAACGAGTCTCATAGGACTCGATTGGTTTGAGGCCCTGGGGATACACGTCACAGGACTCAACAGCTTACAAACACTCGACCTACAGGAAGTCTGCAAAGAATTTGCAGATGTTTTCAGCCCCCAGCTGGGCACATTCAAAGGACCACCTGTGTCCTTAAAGCTAGACCCCACTGTCACTCCCATTAGGATTAAAGCAAGAAGGGTCCCTTTTGCTTTAAAAAGTAAGATTGACACTGAATTAGACAAAATAATCCAACAGGGAATCCTAGAACCTGTTGATTCCAGCCCGTGGGAGACCCCCATTGTCACGCCTCTAAAGGCAAATGGGGACATTCGCATTTGTGCTGATTACAAATGCACACTCAATAAGGCATTGCAGCAACATGCCTATCCTGTTCCTGTGGTCAGTCACATCCTGGCCTCTCTCAAGGGGGGGCGTGTTTTTGCAAAGCTTGACCTAGCTCAAGCATATCAACAGCTGCCTGTTGATAATGATGCTGCCATAGCTCAGACTAGTTGTGACCCACAGGGGAGCCTTTAAGGTAAAAAGGCTGCAGTTTGGAGTGAATGTCGCTCCTGGGATTTTCCAAAGCGTAATGGAAAACACACTACGAGGTATACCAGGGGTCTGCCCCTACTTTGACGATGTCTTGATTGCAGGAGAATCCACACACATTCTAGCTGAAAGGCTTAGGGCTGTCCTGTTAAGATTCAGGAAATCAGGCCTTAAGCTCAGAAAAGACAAATGCAAGATTGGGGTGCCTTCTACTGAATTTCTGGGATTCAAAATTGATGCTGCTGGGATTCATCCTGCTGAATCCAAACTAACTGCTATTTTAGAAGCACCCAGGCCAAAGTCCAAGGCCGAACTTCAGGCCGTCTTAGGCCTCCTGAATTTCTACAATTCTTTTCTTCCACATAAAGCTAGTGTAGCTGAGCCTCTTCACAGGCTACTAGACAAACAAGCTGTGTTGCTGTGGTCACAAGCACATGAGGCTTGCTTTAAAGAAGTCAAGGCCTTGCTCACTTCTAACAGTGTTCTTGCACATGTCAACGAGTCTCTTCCTGTGTGCATCGCTTGTGATGCATCCCCCTACGGGGTTGGAGCTGTCCTGAGTCACCTCAGGTCTGATGGAACTCAGGTTCCTATTGCATACTACTCCAGAACATTGTCTTCTGCCGAGCGCAACTACGCTCAGATAGACAGGGAGGCTCTGGCTGTGGTTGCTGGAATTAAAAAATTCCACGATTTTCTATATGGCAGGCATTTCACGGTCTTCACTGACCATAAGCCTCTGCTGGGACTGTTTACCACACGTAAACAAACTCCCCAAATCATTTCCCCTAGAATGCTTAGGTGTCTATTTTTCTGTCTGCATATGATTTTTCCTTACTCCACAAGCCTGGGACTGAAATGGGCCATGCTGATGGCCTCAGTAGATTGCCCCTGCCAGTAGTAGAAGCTGACCCTGCGCCAGCTGTCAACATTCTATCCATCCAAGCCTTGCCCGAGTCCCCTCTGAATGCCAGGGATGTCGCTGCTGAAACAGGCACAGATCACACACTTTCCCGTGTCCTTTCTTGGGTTTTGTCTGGATGGCCTGAGCACTGCCCTAGTCCTGAGTTTCAGAGTTTCTGGTCCAAAAGGAACGAGTTGTCCACTTCTCAGGGTTGTCTGCTTTGGGGAAACAGAGTTGTCATTCCCACCTCCATGAGGACTAGGATCTTAGAGTCCCTCCACGAGGGTCATCCTGGCATTGTTCGCATGAAGGCCCTTGCGCGCAGCCACTTGTGGTGGCCTGGTTTAGATAAGGACCTTGAGGCTAAGGTGCATGCATGCCACCTGTGCCAGCGCTCTCGCCCAGAGATGCCCCAAGCTCCTGTGCATAGATGGGAGGAAACACAGTCCCCATGGTCTAGGGTGCACATTGACTACGCTGGGCCCTTTCAGGGCCAGTTCTTCTTGGTCATTGTTGACAGCCATTCAAAATGGCTTGAGGTTGTGCCTGTCTCGTCCACCACCACTGCAAAGACTATTCAGGTACTGAGGGGGATTTTTGCTGCACACGGGCTGCCAGATGTCATTGTGTCTGACAACGGCCCTCAATTCACCTCCTCCGAATTCCAAGCTTCTTACAGGCAAACCTGATTCGTCATGCCACATCTGCGCCTTTTCACCCATCCACCAACGGTATGGCTGAACGCATGGTGCGCATCGCAAAGGACGCCTTGAAGAGACTCACCTACGGGGACTGGCATCACAGGTTGGCTGACTGTCTCCTGTCTTATCGCACCACACCGTCCACTTCTACAGGGAGAAGTCCAGCTGAACTTCGTTGGGGGCGCCAACTTACTACTAGACTTGACCGGTTGCATCCGGACAGAATGCCTTCATCTACCTCACATCCTAGGGCACCTAGACAACTACTTGTGGGTGCCCCGGTTTGGGCTCGCAATTACGGGCCTGGTCATACATGGGTCCTCCGCTTCTGTTTCCAGGGTCACAGGTCCTCTCTCCTACGAGGTTGCCCTGGACAACGGTCGTGTCCTGCGTCGGCACATCGACCAACTCCGCTCTAGGCGGGACTTTTCTGCTGAAACTCCTGGGTCTTTTCCAGGGGGGGAGGGGGACCCTTTGGAGCAAAGGGAAGGGCAATTGCTCCGAAAAGGAAGTCTTGGAGCTTACCCACACAACAGGCACTCACGCCTACTCCAGCCAGGGAGTTACCCCGGGGGCATACTCACTTTCCACACACAGCACACAGCACTCCAGCAACGGAGGATACCCGGGGGCATCCCAACAAATCATTCCCCGCAAGAGAGCTGGCACACAATGCCCAAGGTTGGCCTGACCTTACCCCACATCCTACAGGGGGTCAAACATACACAGAGCTAGTCGAGGAACCAAGTCCCGACTACAACACCCCTAGCACAAATCAGGGGACACCTGAGTTTTGGGAGAGTACAGAAACCCACACGAGCCCAAACACAGAATGGGGTTCAGGGAATAGACAGCCTCCTGACAGGTCTTGGACTGACCTAGGGGGTTCTACAGAGACGCCCAGCAGTGGCTATCACTTCAAGGGGCCTGAGGGTCTACAGCTAGGTAGGACAACCAGGTCACAAAGCAACAGAAGCCCTGGCCTGACGAGCCCGGTGGGCAAGCAAGCAGGCCAGGCATCGGGGCACAGTCCTTGGAAGACACCAGGGCACAATAGAGAGAACAGGCTCACGCCTCCCTCCAGTCAGGGGACTTATGCCAGTAACCCAGAGCTAAGAAGGTCACAGAGAGCAAAGAAATCTCCTAAGTACCTAGAAGATTACATAACATTGTTGGCAAGACAAAAGCCAGTAAACAGTGGGAACACTGGGGAGCAAATTGTCGTGTAAAATAAATGTTGTATGTTGATAGTAGTTTTAGCCCGGGGGAAAGGGGTGTTATGTCCCGAGCCTTGCAAACGGCTCGGGCGTTTGCAGGCAGTCCCGGGCAGGTGCAAAGCTGCCCGGGACCAGACAGGCTGTCGCCAGCGCCGTGCGCATGCGCGGGTGCTGGCGCGGGAAAAGTAACCCATTTACCCGGGAGTTGCCTATATAAGAGGCTGTGAGGCGTTTGGGCTGGGCTGAAGCCATCTTCCTGTAAGCTGAACGCTGAATAAAAGAACCTGAGAACTCCAGTTGCTTCTCGTGTCTGTTTTCCCGCCAAGGACGCAACAGCTTTATTCTTCATTTAGCTTACAGATTGAATGCTCCGGCAACGCCCAAAACTCCCGGCCTCTTATATAGGCCTTTCCCGGGTCAATGTGTTACTTTTTGCGCACAGGCGCTGGCGACAGCCTGTCTGGTCCCGGGCAGCTTGCACCTGCCCGGGACCGCCTGCAAACGCCCCGAGCCCGTTTGCAAAGCTCGGGACATAACAATTACCTTTTCAAAAAAACTGATAAATTACACATCTCCTGGATCCAATTCCTAATACCTGGAATAATACTATTTTTCCAATTTCTCAAAATAATTTTCTTGGCAATTCTCCATCTCAATATAATCAAAAGTTCTTCAAACATAGTGCAATTCTACATTTTTGGAATGTAATTCAATGTAGCATTAATATCTTTAACATATTGTTTTCCATGATGTTTTTTTTTTTCAAAAAGAAGCAACGAACTCACAAAACCAGATAAGGTAAGTCAATGATGCCTCAAACTTTTCACATTACCAACAAAGAAAATCTGATTTTTTTTTCAAAAACATTACTGGGGGAGAAAGTCCACAAAATAACTCCATTTTATAGATTATGATGAAAGCTAAATGTATCTTCCTCCTCCTCCTCCTCCTCCTTGGATATGACTGGAAGAAGGGGCATCAACTTTTCACACAGGATTGGATTAACACCACCACTAAGAAGGTATATGCATACAGAATATATATGAATATTTGCTTCTTTCTTTAAATTTATTGGCTGCCCAATTCCAGTGGACACCAGTGATTTGTCTTATATTGAGAAATGCACATACCTCTTTCTGAGGGTCACATGAATCAGCATATATCTCCTTCTAATGGCCTCTACATATTTTGGATTATATTTCCCATAAACACCATTGGTTAAATTTCAGGAAGCTGATTGGAACTTTAAGCTAAAAATTCTGGGAGGTACCAGGTAGGTTATCCCTGGCTTATTTTCATCTGTTTATCAAACAGCTTTAGGTATAAATAATTTAACTCGAAAAAAATGTCATCCAGCACCTTCTTCATTTACCAGAACATAATTTTAAAAAATTCAACATAACAATTCTGCTTATAGACCACTTAATGATCTCATTTGGTTCTATGTTTACTGCATATATTTATTACTTACTACTTTGAAAACAGAAATTAGGCCATGTTTCTAGACCAGCGAAATGCTGTGGACATAGTATACTTAGATGTCAGCAAGGCATTTGACAAAGTAGACCACAACATGCTGCTTAGTAAACTAGATAAATGTGGCATAGACATCATCACCACCAGATATATTTGTAGCTGGCTGACAAATTGTACTCAACGAGCAGTCTTCAATGATACTACATCCACATGGATAGAAGTAAGCAGTGGGGCACCACAAGGCTCCATCTTAGGCCCAGTACTCTTTAATATCTTTATCAATGACTTAGATGAGGGAATTGAAGGGGAACTCATCAAATTTGCAGATGACACTAAACTGGCAGAAATAACCAACACTTCAGAAGACAATCTCAGGATCCAAAAAGATCTTGACAAACTTGAACAATGGGCCCTATCCAACAAAACGAGTTTTAATGTGGAGAATAGCCAGGTTTTACATTTAGGCAGGAAAAATCAAAGGTACAAGTACAGATTAGGCGAAACCTGGTTCAAAACAGTAAGTGCGAGAAGGACCTTGGAGTCCTAGTGGATGATCACTTGACTGTGAGCCAGCAGTGTGCAGCAGCAGTAAAAAAAAGCTAATACAATCCTGGGTTGTATAAACAAAGGCATAGAATCAAGATAACATGGAGTATTAATACCATTTTATAAAACCCTAGTGCAGTGGTTCTCAACCTTTTTAATGTCGCGACCCCCAACCAGTCGTAAGTTGAGGACTACTCAACTGGTCATAAGTTGAGGACTACTCAACTGGTGCAGCACCGTTTGCAGAATGGGACTTTTAGCGGGCTCAGCAGGGCTGAGACAGCCTGGACAATTCCTGTCAAGAGAGTCTATTCTATTGGCTTTCAAAAGCCAATAGAATAAAAGGGAGTAGCACAGCTAAGGAAAAGGGGGAAAAAATGGCGGACTGCGTTGTTTGGCGACTCCCGTGAAATGGTTGTTCGACCCCAAATGGGGTCCCAACCCACAGGTTGAGAACCACTGCCCTAGTGAGACCACTCCTGGAATACTGCAACCAATTTTGGTCAGCATACTACAAAAAAGATGTTGAGACTTTGGAAAAAGTTCAGAGAAGAGCAACTAAGATGATTAAAGGCCAGGAGATTAAAACATACGAAGAACAGCTGCAGGACTTGGGCTTGGCTAGTCTAAAGGAAAGAAGAAATAGGGGAGACATGATTGCAGTATTCCAGTATTTGAGTGGCTGTCACAAAGAAGAGGGAGTCAAATTATTCTCCAAAGCACCAGAGGGCAGGACAAGAAACAATGGTTGGAAATTGATCAAAGAGAGAAGCAATCTGGAATTAAGGAGAAACTTTCTAAGAGTGAGGACAATTAACCAGTGGAACACCTTGCCCCCAGAAATTGTGGGTGCTCGATCACTGGAGGTTTTTAAGAAGAGAATGGACAATCACTTGTCTGAGATGGTATAGGTTCTCCTGGGACTAGAAGACCTCCAAGGTCACATTCTATTCTATTCTATTCTATTCTATTCTATTCTATTCTATTCTATTCTTAGCTTTGAAAGGGGGATTTCAAAATGTGAGAAGAAAGTTATAAAATCCCTCCTTGTGCCTGTTCTGATCCCATCAATGATCAGCCCATCTCACAACACTTTATATTTTTAAAACAAGCAGGTTATCTGTAAAGGTATCTTAAGTAATAGTTACTTTGATTTAGCCCTTAGCATATATTCAGCACTACAGCGCTCAGATTTCTGCAGTTTGGGAATGAAATCAATTATTCAGTATTTTAAAACCTTCATTATATCATATTAATTACATATTGCTTTGATATTATGATTGGCTTTAAAAAGTAAGATTCTCGTGCCCAAAAAATAGTTTTTCAGTGTTTCTCCCCTCCCCCTGTTTTTTGAGTGAGACATCAGGCTGTTAGGGAAAGTGATATATTCAATTCTGGACTGTGATATCTGTGTGGTGAATGCTCAGCCTTTGGTGACTAAAGGACATATTCATATAGGATTTTTTGTTTTTTGGCAACAGACAAAAATTATTTGCTGGTCTTCTTTTGGTTGTTTGATTGCTTTTGTCTTCCCAGGCGCTCCACAACAGTGAAATTCCCTTTGGATTTTCTATCCAAGAGCCAGACGGACCTCATAATGCTTAGCTTCTAAGCCTAGATGAGGACAGACCTATACTGCCACCTGCTGAGAATTTCCATGAAAAGGAGCAAAAGAAAGAAAGAATAAACAGTGCAAAGAAAGAAAATAAAAAAGAGAAAGTTCAAAAGAAAAGATATATTTAAAGAAGTGACTCCTGTTCTTCATCACGAGTATAAAGAAACTTATAAGTCTTCAACCCCACCCCCCACTCCCTATAGGTTGGGGGTGAACTATCTCTTTTTCCCACAACCATATGCAAATCCATAAATCATCAAGTTTTCAGGCCTGTTGTCAGCATGAAGTCCGTAAGTACCAGAGCTTTATAAAAACATGTCTGACTTTAACCTTTAAGCAAACTATCATTTTTGGAATATTCATCATTGTTTTTGACAGGCAAAAGATTGAGCAGCCTCAAGGCACTTGTTTTGGCCTTTGAAGTCACCACATCTGCTGCATTCACAGAAAGGCCATAATATGGTAATGCTGGATTTCATTAGTTTAGCAATAAAGGGCCCTGAGACCTTGAGAGGCTGCAAAAAGTGAGTATAGTATCTGGCCACCGGCAGACTACTATCTTCTGGTTTATGATTTAGAATAATGTATGGATCCAGCCAATTGTGATTTATTGAACCAAAAACCTATAATGAGTTGTTCAAAGCAACGTTTGAGCCCATTCAGAATATTAAAATATAGTTCATGCATGAAGGTGGTGACAATATTTTTAAGTAGCATTGGGTGGAAATGGACTTGAACTGAATACCAAACCATAAGCTTTTTTATCCTTTTCTCCCTCCCAGTACAAGAAATTACTTTTCTTCTCTTTCGTTCTTTGCATGCTTTATCATTCTTTTCTAATTTCTTTTGGTGCTGTTTCGAACACACTGTACTCTTGCAATGTAGTAAAAACTGTAAATTGCTGTAAAAACATCACTCAACTGACTTCCCAGCTGAACAGATTTAGAGAAGTGCCTTAGGTTTAAGGGTGAAGAAAGTTAAGACCAGGGTGCCTGAAATAGGGTGTATATGCAGAGATCATGCAGTCATGTTGGGTGTAGTGCTGATAAAGCAAGGTAGACTTACAGTATCCTCAGTGAATGTATGCAGTGAAGATTCTCAATCATCCAGGTAGAGTTATCTGGAAGTTGGCTCAAGTTCCAGGATCCTCAGTGGAGGTTTTTTTTTTTCTTTTATTCCATTTTCCAATTAGATTTCTTTTCACTAGAATGGTGTAAATTCAGAAGGAATACCACTAGAAAAAGTTGAAAGGATCACGCACCTCGGTTCTAATTTACATGAAAGCTGGGACATGACCGTTGAAGTAAAGGCAAGGATAGAAAAAAGCCCAAACAGCATTCTTCAAAATGAAAAGGGTCTTCTGCAGTCACGACATAAGCCTAAGACTGAAAATCAGGCTTTCAGATGCTATATTTTTTCTATCCTGCTCTATGGAGTAGAGAGTTGGTCCCTGACAGAAGGCCACCTGAAGAGATTAGAAGCATTTGAAATGTGGATTTACAGGCGGCTGTTACGTATAAGCTGGGTTGACAAGATCAGAAATGAGGAGGTGATAAGCCGCCTGGGAAAGCCAAGGGAAATCATCAAAGCAATTAAAAAACGAAAATTAGAATATTTCGGACATGTGATGCGACACCCAGAAAAATATGGCATACCCCATTTAATCCTTCAGGAAAAGATTGAAGGCAAATGAGGTCCAGGCAGAAGAAGAGCATTGTGGCTTCAAAATCTAAGGGACTGGTTTAGACAAAACTCAGCAGCACTTTTTCGTGCAGCTGCTGATAAAAACATGATCGCCAACATGATCGCCAAGATCCAATAACAGATATGGCACAAGAAGAAGAAGAATGATGTACAGTAGTTATTTTTACTTTGAGAATGCTCAGGACATTTTTTATTTGGCAATTAAAAATAATTTGATCTAAAATTATTTTTGTAAATCTCATTAAAAGAGTTGGTTCTCCCACTGATCAGAAACCTGTCTGTCTTCTACACCTTTTAGGCAAGATAAATAATGAATATTGCCCCAATCAAAGCAATGTTTGCATGTTGTTCTTTAAAAATACTGAACAGAACGTATTGTCTAATGATGCAAGGAACATATTATTAGCATTTTAGGTTATTCTCTCCACCTAGGTTCCTTCAAAACTCTAGAAGCTAATTTTGACATGGCATAAATGGCATGAAGAGTATTTATGATCCAGAATTTCTGTTGATATGCCTACAAGCACTTCTCTTTGTGTTTCCCTGTTCTGGAAGATTGTTTAAATTTTTCAGAGGCCAGCATATTGCAAACCATAACATCAATCTTTCACAAGTCTTAGTCCTTCAAGGTATCCAGATAAGAGGCATTATGCCATAAGTACTAAAATTACCCTTATTGTAAAGTTATAGTAACAGCACCTTGCAAGTCTAAAAGCAGTTTTCTTTTCCTTCATTTTTATTTCCAGAAAACTAGGGAAGATCCCTTTTGAGACACTTCCCATGTTCATTTTCCTTCTGTTGGCTGAGTTATCTTTGCCTACTAGCTCTTCCTCCTGTTTCAAGGTCATTTTCACATATTATCACAAAAAGGAACCTTATTGCCTGGAGTGCCTCTGATCTCCAAACAGGTCCACATAAGCTTTCTTAGAAAGTGAACATGAATAGCTTCAGCCAATGCTCTGGAAGTATGCTCAGTCTGCCCAGAAATGGACCAAAGAAAACATGGATTAAGGGGAGTCTTCTGTCAGAAAGAAAGGCTTCAGCAGTAGCATTATAATAAGTAGTTCCTTTGTTTCTCATAACAAGGAATCTGTGAATGAGCATGTCCCTTCTCAGCTATTTTTTTTTCCAGCATGATCCCAACATATTCTCAAAATTCCACATATGCCTACTTGTCCCCAAAGATTCAGGACCATAGGGCATAGACATATAAAAATGGACAGGAATATTTTTTCTTCTTGCACCTAGAGAGATTTAAACCCTATGGATATCTGCATGTTCTTCTGTGCTCTTGCCGGTTTTTTTTTTTAATCTCTCCATTTTGAGCTTTCTTTTAATTAATTCTGCAATTTGTACCACATTCCAGACTGTGCATTAAATATTTATTTTAGGTCTATCTTCACAGCTTTGAGAATAATATTCTTTGCTTCCTTTTTACAGCTGGCTGAATATCAGGAAAAGAGTTGTCATATGTATGTTTGTAACTTTTCTCTAAATGTTGATCCTGTTTCTTACTCTCCAACAAGAGAAGGAAAGCTCCTAATTATGCTTGCAATGAGACTCATCCCCCAGGACATTGGGTTCTCTTGTATAATGTCCCTCAGGTTCAGCCCTCTGTAATTGCACATATAAGCAGATGTGGAATATTTGGTCTCACACTTCTTTTGAAAATTACTCCATGATAGTTTGGAGGTGAGGTATAAGGCAAGTAGATCTCTCCCACCTATTTGCCTGAAAAGGAAATCCTGGATCCTTCTAAGAGACAAGGAAGAGGAGGAACCTCACACAGCTCCAACTGTCTACTGAGGCATGAACCTTCTGTTCCTCCTCTTCTTTTTCATCCATGTGCCCCCTATTTACCCCATGGATCAGAAAGCTTTGGAGAATTACGTCAACCTTCCTGACCTTCATTATAGCTATACTCTTGTGTCTAAAGAGGAGCACCATGACTCCACTGTCTATACTATCAATATGACCTCAGTGAAGTGGTTGAATGGTAAGTAGCCCTCTGGAAGTGGGGAGTTGGGACTTACTTGATTGTTGCTCTTAGTGGAGAGGAAACTTAACCCTTCTCTGGGAAAAGAAGAATTAAAAAGGCAAGAGATGTTTTCTGACAAGATATAAAAATGTCCTTCTTCTTCATAAAACCTGATGGGAAATAGTTGCCTTCCAAATCCTGTTTTCTATTATAATCCACCTGTAGTTTGAATATAGATTTTTGCTTTACTTACCTAAATCTGTCTAGAAGTGAAAGACAGAATAGCCATGCAATACTATTCTCATTGGAAGCCCCAGGAGACATTCAGCTGGAACCACCCACCAGCTTTCCAAAAGTTATGATAACTTGATGCTCCAGTGCCGAGCATCAAAAGACTCATATTCCTTTGATTTGTATCCAGTTATTGGAACAAAGCATGACTGAGTTATAGCACTTTTTGAAGAAATGCAGTGAATTTTATTTATAGACTGGTCTCCAACCAGTCATCCCATATCTTGGGGAAGTGTTGAGTTAATGCAAATTGTCAGCTCAAAAGAAACACTTCAAGCCTTTTTAGCAGAAGGGGGTTTTAGGGGCCATTTCGCTCCTGCCCCAATTCAATAAGTCAAAAAGGCCTATGTTTAACCTTTTATTTCACTACTCAGGTGAAGTACAACTGTACAAATTACAACCAGATTTACACAACTATAAGGATAATTTTTATGCAACTGTAACTATAAAGCTACATGAATCTTCTTAACTGGCATTTGCTCAGTGTCTCTCTCACCCATGTCACTACTTCCTCATAGGCCAGGGCAATGCATTTTCAGACAGAGAACACATGTTCTTTCAAGCACTTCCTCAGGTTATTCTCTTCCTTCTTATAGCAGACCTCTGTCATATGGTTGAGTACAGGAAGTCCTTGACTTACAACCACAATTGAACCCAAAATTTCCATTGCTAAGCAAGACAGTTGTTGAGTTTTGCCCCATTTTACGATCATTCTTGCCACCGTTGTTAAGTGAATCACAGCAACTGTTAAGTTAGTAACATGGTTGTTAAATGAATCTGGCTCCCCTATTGATTTTACTTGTCAGAAGGGCGCAGAAGATGATCACATGAATCCTGGACACTGCAACTATCATAAATATGAACCAGTTGCCAATCATTCAAATTTTGTTCATGTGACTTTGGGGATGCTGCAATGGTCGCAATTGTGAAAAATGGTCATAAATCTCTTTTTTCAGTGCCGTTGTAACTTTGAGCAGTCATTAATACCAGGGGTAGGGAACCTTGGCTCTTTTATGACTAATGGACTTCAATACCCAGAATTCTTGAACCAGTCATGCTGACTCAGGAATTCTGGGAGTTGAAGTCCACAAGTCATAAAAGAGCCAAGGTTCCCTACCCCTACACTAGACAAATGGTTGTAAATTGAGGACTACCTGTAACTGGCAGGGGCATGGGATATCTTTCTGCCTATCCAAGCATGGGAGGAATTAGTGCAGTTGTCAGGTGGAATCCTGAAAGAAGGATCTGGAGTAGCTCTCTCTTTCTTCACTCAGATTTACTTGATTTCATTTCTAAAAATGTATTATTCACTCTATAACTAATGGTTTTCAGGGGGATAATCAACTAAAATAAATGAAATCCTTATACAAATGCAATGTGATAGCATAAATAGTAAAATGAAATAATGGAGAGCAGCAGAAATAGTTCCTGGATTCAGTAGGCCCAATCTACATATTTGCCTTATGTGGGAGTGCACAAAAATGTTGTAGGCCATTGTACACTCTGGGCACTGTACAAAATTATAAAAACAGATAAAGCATGAAACCACACAACTTGAACTAAAATAATCTTAAAAGAAACACAAATCAAAGAAAACAGCCCCCCCCCCCTCATACAATAATACATTAACTCCAGGCCTGAGAACAAAGCAGGTGTCACTTCTGGCATTTCATCTCCTGGAGCTCTTTGTAAATCGAAGGAGTATCCTGGGATTGCCACACAGAGGCCAAATAAGAAGCAATCTGGTCCAAGGCCTTAGTCACATGTCTATTAGAGGCTGTAGCCAATGACTCAGCCAAACTGCCTGATAGATCTTGTGTCATGCTGTCTCTGGAACTCAGCAAGGTCCATCAGTTGCCTGAGGCAGACCAACTTAACAGGTCCTTTTGCCCCACAGAGGTGGATGATCCCAGCAAGTAATTTATGATGTGATAATGCACGGGTCTCCAACCCCCAGTCCGTGGACTGATACTGGGCGGCCGCACCCCAGCAATCGGTCTGCACAAACAAGCTGTTGAAGGAAAAGTCTTCATCAGGGTTCAGTCCAAGCTGGGAATAAACAACATGGCAACTGCTTTAGGAAGAAGATTGTAGTTTATTGAAGAGGAGAGCCAGGCAGAAAGATGGCTCTGGAAGAAGAGAGAGCACATGTAGGGAGTGGGTTTTATACCTTCTTGGGCTTTTGTTTGGGGTTGTTTCCTGTTCCTGTTTGAGGCTTTGTATTTCCTGTGTCATGTACTTTTTTTATTATTATTATAAATTTTTACAGTTTTACAATAAAAACTCCTTCCCCAATCCCTCCCAACCCACCCCAAAACCCTCCCCCATTCTTCCCAGAGCTGAATACAGGGTTAACTAGAACTTAAAAGAAAAAACTTTTAAACCCAAATAAACCTCAAACAAATATAATTACATTCAGTAAACAAATTATTAAATACTTTAACTCCATTATATATAAAAAACAGAAAGAGAAAAAGAAGAAAAGAAAAAAATAAAAAAAACAAAACTATTCTACACTTCTAAATAATATCTTAAACTTTAAATATAAATTATTCAAAAGCTAAATGATATTTTCTTATATCATACTTATATTGTATAAAATTTATCCATCTTTTCCACACCAAGAGGTACTTCTCTTGTGATTGATCTTTCAAAAAAGCCAAAATTTTTGCCATTTCAGCTAAGTAAGAAACTTTAAGAAACCATTCCTGCAAAGTAGGCAAAAATTCCTTCTTCCAATATTGCCCTATTAACAACCTTGCCGCTGTAATTAAGTTTAACATTAAAATAATCTCTTTGTCATCACAATCAGAAACAATACCCAACAAAAACAATTGTGGGGTAAATTTTAGCCTTCTTTTGAAAATTCTTTGAATATTCCACCATATCTTAATCCAAAAGGCTTTTATGCTTTTAAATGCCCAGACTAAGATGGCCATTTCGAGCTCATTCTGCTCTCTTCAGTTAGCCACACCCTTTATGGGATTCGAACCTGGGCAGTTTACATATTAGGCAGTGATTTAACCACAAAGCCACAGGCTCTCCTCCCTCTGTGTCATGTACTTTGACCTGAGTCTGAGTATGCCCCTTTGGCATCTGTGGGTTAATCCTATTATGTCCTGTCCTAGAGTTTGGGTGGGGTCTGTAGATTTTAGGTGTCTTTGTCTTCCTAAGCTTCTAACTGGAGGGCTACAACCTTCCTGAATAGATTATTAATCTCCATTTCTACAGAACTGGTTTCTGCTTGGGGGAGGGAGACTTGGGGCTATTAAGAAAAACTGGGCATGCTTTTCTGCCTCTTTAAGATCCTCTGAGGAAATATAATTTTCTGCCCTTTTAATATTTCCTTCTCTGGGGGGCTGACTTCCCACAAAGGAAAGCCCCATCTGTGGGATGCAGGCAGCACACAAAATCACACACTCTTGGGTCCTTGGAAAAACCTTTCTCCATGGAACTGGTCCCTGGTGCCCAAAAGGTTGGGGGACCTCTGTGATAATGTATTGTTGTTGGACTTCGTGTCTGGTTGCATTGGTGTGGGACTTGGGAGTCTTATCTTTACTACAGTATATCTGTCTATTCATCCCCAGATTCTGAAGTGGATAAAACAATCTGGTGGCATATGGTGACCATTGCTGTGCCCAAAGTATATAAGAATGCACAGATGAAGAAGTCATGTTTCCTTTTGCTTGCTAGTGGAAGAAATGACAATTCAGAAGAACCTGCTGAATACTCTGCTGATCAGATTAGAACTCTAGCAGTCACAACTGGATCGTATGTAAATTTTTCCTTAAGGAGGGGTAATGACAGGAGTTCAACAACTTCTTCGGGAAAGTTCTCAATGATTTCCATAGGTACCAGGAGCTGTGGTGGCACAGTGGTTAGAATGCTGTATTGCAGGCTAATTCTGCCGACTGCCAGCAGTTCAATCCTGACCAGCTCAAGGTTGACTCAGACTTTCGCCCTTCTGAGGTCGGTTAAATGAGGATCCAGATTGTTGGGGGCAATAGGAGGATTCTGTAAATCACTTAGAGAGGGCTATGTAGCACCGTGAAGCAGTATATAAGTCTAAGTGCTGTTGCTATCACCAATCCTGCAAAAATTAGGAACCTGACAACAGGAAGATGTGTTGTAGAAAGCAACAACTGAATGTGTATCAGCTGTACATCTACTGTATCTCTAGTTTATTTTTACATTTTCTTTATCTCATATAAGATTAGGATTTAAAACCTAAAACAATTTAGGGGAGGAAAGTGGAATAGAAGTAGGATTAAACAGGGATGTACCTCTATCTTCCTAGATTAAGAATTACTATTGTTATTGGTACTTACTTGGACTTCTTGAATACACTCTTTCAGAAGTTTTGATCACAGCATTTTCTCCAAGACCCTATTCCTTTATTTCATCTGATCAACCTATTGGTCCATCATAAGTCTTTTTGTAGATTCTTCTGCGACTCTCCAAAGACCATATTAAAAAGGAATTAAGATAGATGGCTCAGCACAAAGGCTCCAGAAGATAGTTTGAGATATTAAGGGCAGCAAAGGAGAAAGACCATTAATCTTTTGAGGGAGGAAAAGGTCTTTGGAAAGCTGGCAGAGGTAGAAGTGGAACAGCAATAACTGCAAACTTTATCAGAACAATAAGCAAAGCAATTAGAGAGAGGAAGACTGAATGAGGATTTCAGCTATTTGCATAATCATGATTTATAGTATCATTATGTATTGCTCTATAAATATAAAATATAAAACATCTCTTTGTTGTTGTTATATCAGTGTATGAAGCTGCTATAAATCACTACAATGGAAATAATTTGGGGAGGGGGAAGCCAGGAAAAGAGAACAGAGTGGGTACCCCAAAGTGCCCACAGAAAGACTTATCCTATGTTACTCTTGCAACTATTCTGTGGGGCAAATTGGCTAGTGACCTTCACAACTGAGTTAGATTTGAACTTTGACATCTCAAGTCATTATTTAATTTCATATCACATTGACTCACAATGTAACAGAAGACACTTTCTAACTAGTTGCATTAAACCAAATGTCTTGTTGTTCCTTGGGGAGCCAGGTTGTGCTTGTGTGACCAAAATTGGCTGCAGTATTCCAGGTGTGGTCTTACTAGAGTTTTATAAAGCAGTACTAATACTTTGCGTGATCTTGATTCTATGCCTCTGTTTATACAATCCAGGATTGTATTAGCTTTTTTGGCTGCTGCTGCACACTGCTGGTTCATGGTTAAGTGATCATCCACTCGGACTCCAAGGTCCCTCTCCCAGTTACTGTTTTTAAGCCAGGTCTTGCCCAATCTGTACTTGTACCTTTGATTTTTCCTGCCTAATTGTAAAACTTGGCTTTACTCCACATTGAAACTCATTTTGTTGGATAGGGCCCATTGTTCAAGTTTGTCAAGATCTTTTTGGATCCTGAGCTTGTCTTCTGGGGTGCTGGCTACTCCTGCCAGTTTGGTGTCATCTGCAAATTTGATGAGTTCCCCTTCAATTCCCTCATCTAAGTCATTGATGAAGATATTAAAGAGTACTGGGCCTAAGATGAAAACTTGCGGTACCCCACTGCTTACTTCTATCCATGTGGATGCAGTGCCATTGAGGACTACTCGTTGAGTATGGTTTGCCAGCCAGCTATAGATCCATCTGGTAGTGATGTTGTCTATTCCACCTTTTTCTAGCTTACCAAGGAGTAGGTTGTGGTCTACTTTATCAAATGCCTTATTGAAGTCTAAGTATACTACGTCCACAGTATTTCACTGGTCTATTAGTTTAGTCACTTTGTCGAAGAATGAAATAAGATTGGTTTGGCCTGATCTGTTTTTAACAAACCCTACTAGTTATAACTTTGTTTGCTTCTAGTTGTTCGCAGATCTGTTTTTTGATTACTTTTTCTAGGATCTTCCCAGGTATTGATGTTAAACTGATTGGTCTGTAGTTTTCTGAGTCTGTTTTTTTCCCTTTCTTGAAGATGGGGACCACATAAGCCCTTTTCCAACCCTCAGGTACTTCCCTGGTTCTCCAGGATGTTTGAAAGATGTGGTGCAATGGTTCTGAGATAACATCTGCCAGCTCCTTCAGAACTCTGGGATGTAATCTGTCAGCCCCAGTGATTTATATTCATCAAGGGCGGATAGGTGTTCTCTTACCATTTTCTTGCTTATTTTAATTTTTGTTTCTAATTTGTCTTTTGCAGTGGTTTTTTTTTTGGGGGGGTATGTTGGGTTATAGTTTCTTTATTTTGTGTGAAGACTGATGCAAAGTATGAATTAAGCAGCTCTGCTTTCTCCCTGTTGCCTGTTATTTCCTTGCCGTCTTCTCTCATTAGTGGACTTACAGTTTCCTTGACTTTTTTCTTGTTAATATGTTGTTAATATGTATATGTAATGTATATGTATATGTATATATAAATAAAATATAGAGAATATGAGAAACTGGAAAAGTACCAGGGCCTGAAGGAGGAACTGGGGATGATGTAGAATGTAAAAGCCAAAGTTGTCCCAGTGATCTTAGGACCAGTTGATTCCTAAGCTGGGTGAGTAGCTCCAACAGATCCCATCAGAGCTCCCTGTCCAGAAGAGTGCAGTGCAAAGAACAGCTGAGATAATTTTCAGACTTTCAGGCCTCTGTAGAGGACCCGAGATTTAGGAAGACATAGACCACACCTAAGCATGACAAGGGAATTTTTATATACAGAGAAAATACAGTACTGTACATACATAATACATCTCTCTTTCTCTAAAGTTACATCATATTACTCTTCTTTCTATAATCTATCCTGTCTAATCATGAAAACCATAAATTGTAACTTCGTTCTTTTCATTTTTTTCACTCTTCTACAAAAAAATTAAAAAGACGCTTCCAGTCACAATAAAAATATAGACAATGTCTTTTCTCTTATTAAATAAGTTATATTTAATCCTAATATTTTTCTCTTGCCATATAAATTCAGATATATATTGTTGCCATTGTTTAAATGATACATCTGATGTCAAAACACGTACATTGTCTGAAACAAAAATATCATTTTGGGCAAAAAAAAAAACCATTTTATTACACAAATTCTCTCCAACAGTGACAGTTTTAATTTCTCCAATCTTAATATGTCATTCTTAATGTCTGTCCTTGTCTTAACATTATTGTTTTGAAATACCATACAGTTCATATTTGTCACAGTAATACTCAAATATTTTATTTTTTTATCACTCTTAAGTCACATTTTGTCCATCAGTTCTAATTAATCTTATGGTTTCATGTCTGTTAATATTTTTGTCTTCTCATTATTAATCTTAAATCTGCTAATATATGAAATTCCTTTGATTTTTCCCATTACTGCTTCTACTCCCTCTAGTGGATCTTCTAAAATTAACATCAGGACACCCACAAATGATCTTAATTTATAAGTTTCAAGCTATATTAATATTCTTAGATGCAGAGAAAACCCTTTGATAATTTGGATTTTTGTTGTTTAAATTTCAGGAACATATGAACTTTATTAAATAGATAAAGCTGATTTATACTTCTCAGAAAGCACAGATAACTAACAAAAACTTATTAGGGGGACAAAACAAGACAAGACATTCACCATCTCCAACTTTGTTTATTTTGGTTCTTGAAGTATTGAATACAGGTAGTCCTCAATTTATGATCACAACTGAGCCCAAAATTTCTGTTGCTAAGCAAGATAATAGTTAAGTGAGTTTGCCACATTTTACAACCTTTGCCAAAGTTGTTAAGTGAATCACTGCAATTGTTAAGTTAGTAATATGGTTGTAAAGTGAATCTGGCTTCCCCATTGACTTTGCTTGTCAGAAGGTCACAAAAACTGATCACATGATCCCGGGACATGGCAACCGTCATAAATATGAACCAGTTGCCAAGCATCCAAATTTTGATCACGTGACTATGGAGCTGCTGCAATGGTCCTAAATGTGAAAAACAATCATAAGTCACTTTTTTCAGATCCGCTGTAACTTCGAACGGTCACTAAACAAATGATTGTAAGTTGAGGACTACCTGTATAAGACAGGGTCAGAAAATTATGGGGGTTATGATTAAAAAAGAAACCTATAAGTTATGAGTGTATTTGCTAAAAATAGTTTAATAATTATTCAAATATCTTCTCCAAGGCTGCGCTTATGTGTCATTAAGATTTTTTTAAATGGAGACTGTTTTTTAACTCCAGCAAAATTCAAATCCAGGCTAATCCATTATTTTCTTATATTGCAATACTATATTAGAGTTGGATCTAATAGAGTGGAATAAGCCTAATGTTAATCATCTGAAAAGCAGAATTATTCTCAATGTCACATAGTTAAACATGGCCCTAGAGCAGTGGTTCTCAACCTGTGGGTCGGGACCCCATTTGGGGTTGAACGACCATTTCACAGGGGTCGCCAAACAACACAGTCCGCCATTTTTTTCCCCTTTTCCTTAGCTGTGCTACTCCCTTTTATTCTATTGGCTTTTGAAAGCCAACAGAATAGACTCTCTTGAATAGAGTCTAATTCTATTGGCTTTCAAAAGCCAATAGGAATTGTCCAGGCTGTCTCTGCCCTGCTGAGTCCGCCAAAAGTCCCATTCTGCAAACGGTGCTGCACCAGTTGAGTAGTCCTCGACTTACGACCGGTTGGGGGTCGCGGCATTAAAAAGGTTGAGAACCACTGCCCTAGAGTACATGAGCGAGGGCCATGAATTTTAGAGCAAGCTGATTGCATTACAGGACACTTAGCTACTAAAGAGCAAACATACCCACCGTTCTCTGCTTTTCAGCCACCTCTAAAAAAATCAGAGTTTTGCTACAGTTGATAAATATAAATTAGCTACTAAATGAGTTGTTCATTCAATGCAACATAATCAATTCCTATTCGTTACAATTGCAGGTCACATCTTTGCCTGACATATATGGATTGGGGGGGCAGTGAGGATGGAGAGACAAAACTGGTGACAAAATGCTCCCAGGATGGCAGAGCTCAGATTTATTGTTTTTCTGATGAGTGGGCGGGATGATGAATGGATGTTTATGTACCTGTGGTTTGATTTTCATTTTGTTGAAATGAAAAGCTTGGGCCCTTTCAATTGTTACTTTCTCTTTAGAATAATGGAATAGTCTTGACATAACAGCTAGCCACAGACAGTATTATTATTGTTGTTGTTGTTATTATTATTACTTCCATCCCTGTGACAGCTGGGAGATTCATGGGGTCATAAAAAGGGGCTGAAAGCTGGGTCCAGCCCACAGGCTGACTAACTTTAAAATGGCACCTACCTGATGCTGTTGGTGTCAAACTATTTTGTTTGAGTTTGCCTATGACAGAGCAGGTTCTGCCAAAATGGGGCGATGTTTTTGTTCTTCAGAACAGATTTGGACTGACTGCTTTGTCTTGGCAGGCTTGCAGTTCTTCTGATGCAAATCCCCTTCCAGCCTCTCACTTTCTACGTAAGTACTTGTGGGTTTTGCCTGCTTCGAAGTTCCCTTCTGGCTTTCAAAGGAGAGAGAGTGATGCAGGGCAATAATTTTGGACCCCAAAGAAGCTCCTGATGGAAACTTTCTGTGCCATTGCAATAGACTTTATGGTCTGCAGCACTGCAGAGGAGCACAGGCAGTGAGATTCAAACAGAACCAGAAAACAGAATCAACAGCCAGCATTTCAAGAGGCGTGAACTGAGTGGATTTTCAAAAATACAGTATAGCCCCTTAGATATTTTTTTTTTTTTTACCAAATGAAATCACTCATTTGTATATCGTGTACATGTACTCAAATACTTAATCGATGTAAATTTGGAAATAATGTGAATTACACACACACATGCACAAACACACACAAAAACACCCAATGGTAACTTAGATGGATAAACATATACAGTACATGCATATATGGCTCTTGAGTAAATGCTATATATTGGTCTGCAACTTTGGAGCCCTACCGATTTTCTTGTGCTACTTTATCGTACATGGGCTAAGCAGCCTTTCAAAACTTGAAAATAATAGTTCTATCATATTCTTCATCTTGCATGGAGTTTCCACAGCAGCAGGAACAGATCCAGAAAATATTCTTGAAATTTTGATCCTGGCAGTATCCCTATGGTGACATGCTTGACATTTGAGTGCTTTGCAACTGGTAGGCATTTAAAATAATTGCAACATCCTGTAGATACATAATCACTATTTGTACATTTCACAACCAGATTCCAATAAGCAAAATCAATGGAGAAGCTGTAAAGCCGTATAATTGCAAGTTGTAATGATGCGAAGGCTTGCTGAATGGAAAGTCTATTGCAGTCATGCAATGTAACCATGTTGCTTAGCAATGGAGATGTCAGTCCCAATTCCAGTTGCTAAGTGAGGACTACTTGTACTTACATAACGTTTACAAGAGCAATACACTGCAGTTACAAACATGAAATCATACAAAAAATTTTCTAGACTGCAGTTGAAGAGAAAAATACAAGTATGACTGTAAATTATTGGCTAAAAGTCTTTTGAAAAGCAAAGAAGTTAGGCTGAGTGCTGAGCAATTTACAACAGATGCTGGGAAGTGGATAAAATGCATTCTTCCTTAGAGCAAGTAGTATATCTGCCATTATTTTGTTAAATAAGAAATGACTATTTTTCTTATTCTTTCTAGAAGCATCCTTTTGGGATGAAGAATATAACAGAAAATAGTTTGTTTGCATATGTTTTGTGGAGATTTATTAATGATCCAACCAGTTCACTGGACTGGGCCATCCAATTCCCAATGGTCAAGGTAATCCTGAAATTCACCTTCTTTACTATAGGGTTGTAGAGCTTGGGATCCTGCAGAAATTATTGGGCTCGAATCCCTATCAGCCCCAACCTGCATGAACAGAAATGTCAGACTGGTAATCTGCAACATATAGAGCAGGAATCTCCAACCTCCAAGCCATGGACCAGTACTGCTCTGTGCCCTATTAGGAACCCAGCCACACAAGTGAGCGAAGCTTCATCTGCACATGTGGGGGCTTTGGGAAGCGCATGAAACCATCCCACCCACCTATCTGGTCCGTGGAAAAATTGTTTTCCATGAAACCTGTCTCTGGTTTCAAAAAGGGTTGGGACTGCTGATATAGAGGGCTACAGATTTCCCATATTTACTATAAAGTGTGGCTGTTGAACCCAGTGGAAACTTTCTAGAGGACCGATGACTTGTGTAACTATACGCCCTTCTAAAGTCTGTGTCTGTAGACCAGAGTCCCCAATGCCCGGTCCACGATCCACTACTGGGCTGTGGCCCGTTAGGAACCAGGCCATCATGATGTAAAAAAGATGTTGAGATTCTAGAAAGAGTACAGAGAAGAGCAACAAAGATGATTAGGGGACTGGAGGCTAAAACATATAAGGAACGGTTGCTGGAATTGGGCATGTCTAGTTTAATGAAGAGAAGGCGTAGGGGTGAAATGATAGCAGTGTTCCAATATCTCAGGGGTTGCCACAAAGAAGAGGGAGTCCAGCTATTCTCCAAAGCATCTGAAGACAGGACAAGAAGCAATTGATGGAAACTTATGAAGAAGATATCTAACCTAGAAATAAGAAGAAATTTCCTGACAATTAGAGCAATTAATCAGTGGAACAACCTACTTCCAGAACTTATGAATGCTCCAACACTGGAAGTTTTTAAGAAGAGACTGGACACCATTTGTCTGAAATGGCATAGGGTTTCCTGCCTGAGCAGGGGGTTGGACTAGATGACCTCCAAGGTCCCTTCCAACATTGTTGTTGTTATTGTTATTATTACAGTACTATATATGACATCAGGCCACACAAGTGGTGGGTGAGTGCGTGCCGGTATGTACGGCTCCAATTGTGTGAGCTGTGGGCACTTACACACAAAGTTCCATTTGTGTGAGCAGCAGGCACTGGTGCAAATGAAGATGTGCACTCCCACAGGACCATCTCCTCTGGTCCGCCAAGCCAGAAAGGTTGGGGGGCCATTGCTATTTAGACCACATGGTGATTACCCTGTGAGCTGTAGAAAACTCCTTTCTATTTAACGTCAGCAATGCTTAGTTGTCAGTGAAAACAAAGACGAGAGAAAGGCATTCTCAGATCAAACTGTTCACAGGTGTGAACAATAAAAAGGTTTCTAAAATACTGTTGTTCTCTTCCTAGGAAGATTTCATTTAAAAAAATCATTAGCAAATAAATTGTACGTACCACATTTAGAAAAGAATGACAGTTTTAAAGAGGCGCACCTAAATAAAATCTTTTGGCTGCTTTAAGATTAGCTTGGCATTGCCACAAAACATTTAATGACATAGATGATGCGATGGCTAACTTTTCAGGTTATGGGAAATGAATAAAACTTACAATAATTGTTCTGCTGTCTCACATGTTGAACACTGCTTGTTCTGTTTCCCCCCCTTTCAGCAGAGAGATATTGGTTTTTCACGGGAGCCTATTAAACATATATGTTTAAATCATAATTTTGTTGATGCTTTGAATGTACCATGTCAAATCTGCATTGAAATCTGTCTCGTTGCAGAAGCTATAATCCTGCTCTCTTCCTGTGCAGGCCACTGTGCGAGCCATGGACACAGTTACAGATTTCTTGCTGAAACAGACTTGTGAAGATGTACAAATTACTGAATTTATGCTGCTAGGCTCATCCAAGGTATCTGAGAGGGCCAAGGCCTAAGTAAGATGGCTGGACAGTTAGATTTTTTTTTTTAGATTTTTTATTATTATTATGTAAAAAATTCCATTTCTACATTGAATTTTTTTAAAGGTATGCTCTCCATTCATCCTCTGGTGGACCCCTCCCTTTTATTCCACCCCCCCCCCTTTTGTCTTCTCTGTTTCTATTTCTTCCTTGGTAGAGCTAACATAACTTGGCTGAAAAAATTCTGATGAGCTCCAAATGGCAACAGAGTTTTCTATACCTGCTAGTTACATCTAGTGGTTGCCTGGACTTTTACAGCCCACGTGTGATAATCCATGTAAATTTGTCCGGCATCCAAGAGTCTGCATATTGCTGAGCCCTAGTGGCACAATGGTTACAATGCAGCACTGCAACCTGGCTCTGCCCACAGCCTGGTGTTCGATCCTGATGGGCTCAATAGCAATAGCATTTAGACTTAAATACCGCTTTGCAGTGCTTTACAGCCCTGTCTAAGCAGTTCACAGAGATAGCATATTGTCCCCAACAATCTGGGTCATATTTTACCGACCTTGGAAGGCTGAGTCAACCTTGAGCCGGTAAGATTCGAACTCCTGGAGCAGTGGTGGGAGTCAGCCAGTTCGCACAACTTCGGCAGAACCGGTAGCTAATTTTTTGTTGCCCAGGCCCAGAACGGACTTCTGGAAGCAGCATCCACACAGAGAACCAATTGTTCACATATTTGAATCCCACCACTGTCCTGAAGTGAGCAGTGAGTTAGCCTGCGATACTGTATTCTAACCACTGCACTGCCACAGCTCTCAAGGTTGACTCAGCCTTCCATCCTTCCAAGGTCATTAAAATGAGGACCCAGATTGTTGGGGGCAATAGGCTGACATTTGTAAACCACCCAGAGAGTGTTGTATATAACAGTATATAAATCTATAAGCTATTGCTATTGCTTGAAGTCTTTCTTCATTCTCTGGTGGCTGCCAGCACAAATTTTAAAGTTACTACCAAGACAGCTGTATAATAGTATAAAAGCAAAAAAAAAAACCAACCCCCCCCCTCTACAAGTATGTTATGAGAGAAATGTATATAGATCTACAATTAATCTTTAATGTGATAGAGTGGTGGTGTGATGTGTAGTAGGTCATGCAGTTGTAAACAACAAAAAAGTACTCCTCGTCACTGTCTTTCTTCATTAAAGTGTTTAAAAGGCTACCCATCTCAGAAAAATTCCTGAGTTTATTTCCAGCAGCTCTGCTCCATCTTTCTATCTTCCCCCTCTTAGCGTGGATGGATTGCTTGGCTGACTGCAGCCATTGACAAGCGTGTGGTGTCATTTGTCTCAGTCGTTATGGACGTCCTGAATTTTGTTGAGGTGAGAGTTTTCAGATGCAGTACCTATACACCTGTACTTTGTATATACTAGATTGGCTTGTGACAGAAGAAATCTCCTGTTTCTCCAGATTTTTCTAAAGGAGCTTCTTATCTTTTTGAAGGAGTTCCATAATTATAAAGTTAAACGGCTTAGAATACTTAACCAAAGCCTGATGGTCTCAGACATTAATTGGGTGACTTCAGCTAATGGAAATGAAAATTGGGTTACGGTGGAAGAAGGGTGAGCAGCCTATTTTAGATCTTTCTGGACTTGACCTCACAATGATCCTCATCAGCACAGCAAGTGGGAAAGCACTGGAACAGTTGTAGTCCAAAATAATGGATGCACCAAGCTGCCATTGCTGGCTCTCATTTTAATGGGAAAAAACGTTCTGTCCTGTCAAAGCTACTGTCAGATCAGTACCAGCACTTTCCTATTTGCATGTCACTTCTCCACTCAGTTCAGATTGAGCTGAGATATGAATCTAAACTTCTGTACTTGAATATGTAGGCTTACAAATTATTGCATAAACTGGAAGGGGCATTTTGTTTCAAGATTTGAGATGATTAAATACAAGTACATAAAGTTCTCAGGGGGTCTTCCCCAAAAGAAGGCTACTTTGCAGATTTTGCCAATAGTTTCTGTGGCAACTACCACCAGCCTCCTCCCAACATCCTAGTGTAATAGTGAAGTGAAGGACTTATAGAAAATACAAAATGACTGCCAGAAAGAAAATAAAAATTTAAAGTTTTTCCATTTGGTTTTTTTTTTTTTAAAGGAGGAGTACAGTTGGACTGTCCTAAAAATAATTGGAAGTCTCTCTTTTGTCCCTAGAAAAGTTCACTGAAATTATCATCTCTGTTACTTCACTCAGAATAAAAAAAAAAATTGAAAATAAGCATTTGCTTCAAAGCAGACATGTTATCTGATGCGTCACAAAAAAATAGACGCATTCCAAAAGTCCTAACTAAAATGCCCCTTGAAGAAGTTATCTCTTTCTAAGACTCTCTGTCACAAGACCTCCTTTTGTGTACCCCATCTAGTTCATAGCAAATCCCCTGCCCCCTGAGAATTTCAGAGAGTTGAAGTTCTCAGAAATGGAGGGCACAAGGTTGGAAAAAGCTGGCATTTATCTACAATATGGTTTGAACCCAGGATTATTGACAGGACCTCAGGAGCCAAACAATGTTCAGTACTTGTAAAATTGGTCTGCCCATGCGACTGGGGAGTCATTACTTAAAAATCTAATGCCAACAATTTAGCTTTTTGTCAAGCTTCCCTTCATTGCATCAAAAGGTCACAGCTATAACCTTCTGCAGAATTTACATCACCAGTACAGATCATATTGTGGCTGGAGTTTTGCACTGGCACCTTTCTACTACATCAATATTACTCAACAGATTGATCATCCCCGTTTTGAACTTATTGCTTCGAATATCGACCCTTTGAGTAAGTAAGCACCACCGAAGGTGAGATGAATGGGTTGAATTAATGAAGGACTAGATTATAGGACTGTGATGTTTAGCAGGAGACAAATGGATTTAGGGAGATGCAAAGTGTGTGAAAGAAACTGAGGCATACAATGATGGGCTGTGAGAATAACCTTGAGGAACAGGTGGGAGAGCTATAGCCAATGGAATGGTCGGATAAGAGAAATCTCAGCCCAAAGAAGAAATAGTTTGAGAAAATGTCTCAGACCAGACCTTCCCTAATTCTCTTCAGGATAAAGGCAGGAAGGGGAAGATGCAATCAGAGTTTCAAGATTCTGTTACTTTGACCTCTACTTTGGTGTCCAAGTCTGCCTTGAAGGGCTGACATATAGTTAAGGTGTGGGTGAGGGGAGAAATTAAATATCAAAAGCAGTTCTATTCTCTTTCCTCCAAACAATTACCCCTATCCTATTTTGCTCTGTGCTCAACTTGAGGCAAGGCTGAGACCCACACCTTCCTTCCCCCCCCTTTTTTTCTGTTCCCAGAATATAATGAGCATTATGTCAACAAAGCAAAGTATCTAATTGTGGCATCAGGAGATGAAATGGGCCAGCCTGACAATTCTTATTATTATTTTAATCAGCTAACAGGAAAGAAATATCTCCGGTGAGTTGAGCCATAGTAGAATGTTCTCTGTTATGTGTGTGTGTGTGTGTGTGTGTGTGTGTAGAGAGAGGGGGGGGTTGCATTTTTAGAAGAGTGGAGAAGAGTTGAGAAATAATCAGTGCTCAGCAAGAGTTTGAATTAATGAGTTGCAAATAAATTGTACAAAAACAGTTCATCCAAGGGATTTTATTACAATTACAATTCAACTCTTGCAACAACTATACTGGTAGCATAGGTTAGATGGTCACTTTCGATTTAAAATGAAAAAAAAATTGTGCTGGGCAAAGTCCAATCCCTCCTTCGGACAATAAACTCAATGGATGAGTTTAATTAATTAATCTAGAGCTTAATGAGAGGCAGTGGAGGAGAAGAATCAGACTTACTATTCCTAAATGCCTTGTAATAATGACAAGCTTGCCTTATTTGGAAATTGCCTCAGATTATATCTTGAATTCCAGTTCTCTGATACAGTTTGTGAATTTATTGGACTTTACTGATACATGAGTAGCATCAATCCTATATAATATCCAAGGATCACTAAATAGCCTCCTTGGTCAAAGTAAAGGAGGAATGGCATATTGTTTGGGAGCAGAAAAATAACCCAGTGCTGCAGCTTATTTTAACACCATAGCAGACTTAAGGATTTGTTTACTTTGTGTGCCAATGCAAAATTAAATAGGCAACTCTACTGTGGGTTTTCACGCGCCAGCGGTCTCCCATGGGTGTTGAAGAACAGACACGTACACGTGGTTTCCTCGGGATGGGAGCCTCGAACAAAGACGAAGCATCCCTTTTATTGTGTTATCAGAAGGCGGGTTTATAGGCACCTGGTGACCACCTTACACCAACCACATTTGTTATGACACAGCATATTAGCATATTACACGTGCTAACTTTGTTTTGCACACGCTACTATACAGCTGTTGCACACGGCACTAACAAACACCAAAACAACATTCCCTTGCACCGCACGGCACAAACTTGTTTTTTCACTTTTGACTTCCGCATACCTTGGCCTACTGCAGCTGATGACTCAGCCAAACAGGCCAGATAACCCAATAATTCCAACACTCTACAAAGTTGTTTCAAAGCGAACTCTTACTATTCAAGCAATGCATACATTTCACACCGTTCTCACCCTGATCATTTATAGGATCATCCCAAATATGAACCATGCCTTAGCTTTCTATGGAGACAGTATTGGAATTCCAATCGCCACTTTTTACCTTATCACCATGCAGAATCAACAGCATCCCCAGGTCCATTGGAACAGGACTGTGGTAAGAGACATATTATTCACAACAGCCAAAAATAGTTGCTCTGCTATTCTCACAAAAAGGCATTTTCAACAATCAATTTAGAACACTCTTTATTACCTTAGTAGTATATCCAATATTATGGCCAATGCAAGCACCAACCTGGAACCCTCCAGATGGAGTGGTTGGGAATTCTAAGGGTTTCAGTCACTAATACCCCTGGTGTACACTGGTTGGGAAACCTTTGTTACATTACTCATTATTTTTAAGTAAGTGTTTAAATTAGCTATTTCTTTATTTTGAGCAAACATTAGTCACAGCCACCCCATATAGACTGTACTCCCTATCCAATTCTGAGTGGGAAAATGTACTTTGAGAACTGGAGTGATGAGGGTGGGTGGGAGAACTTGGGTTGTTGGGAGAAGGAGAGCTGGAGCAGGAGGATTACGGCCCTGAGGACCACATGCAATACCAATTGTTGGGGTAAGGATCAAGGTCCATACATTCACTCGCAGTCCTGTCCACCCAGATACCAGCTTACCAAGGATCTCACTGCAGCTGAGATAGCTAAGGCAAAAAGGATTTGCTTGCCTGTCTCTTTCCTGGTGCCCCAGTGTTGCTTTCACTGCTGATTTTGCACAGAGCTCTCTGTGGTCCAGTAACCATTTAATTCTCTCAGAACAGAAGGCATCAGATGAATAGGAATGTAAACCTTAAACAGACATAACAGAAAGACCCTATCCTTTAAAAAGAAGAATCACAGACCCACCCATGCGCTGATGTGTCTGTCTCTTGGTGCATGTTTTGCAGCCATCATTCTTACCCTTTCCAAATATCAAATCCAGCTTCAAGTTACCAAAGTTTGCTTTTTCCATAGATCAGGTGTATAGACAGCAATTTAACTGATAGTCCATCATATCTTGATTTCATCGGGTCATAATAGAGGGTGATGAGGGTTGACTTCCAATACATCAGAACAGCAGCAAATTGGAGAAGGCAGCATTAATGACATGGGCATCCAAGATTTGATTTACATACCAACAGTGTTTTTTGTTTCCATTTAGGGAAAAGGAAAACAACACTCAGAAGGACACCTGCCTTCATTTCTTTCTCACTGATCCTTCCTCTTTTTCTAGAAAAATACTGGAGGAGCTATTTACTTTTCCACAGACCAGGAGCCTTCATTGATCTATGCTTACTATGCTAACACTAATGATGAAACAAGGTATTGGGGCCCTATACATACATACATACATACATACATACATACATACATACATACATATATATATATATATATATATATATATATATATATATATTCATTTTCTGTCTGTTTTTGAGAGTTAATTTTGCAAAACTAAATGACATAATTTTTTAAAAAATGATGTAAGATATAGAATTAAAATGAGAAATAAACCTATTCCAAAAAGGAGGAAGAAAAAATACGGGAGTGTACAATTTTCTCCTCTACTTTTAACATCTGTAGGAGAGATTTCCGGATGCATGTGTTATCTGGACAAGAAGCTAAAAGGAATCCTATTAAATGGAATCGTGCTAAAGTGAAGAAAGTGGTGAGTAGACATTCATTCGTTCGTTTGTTCATTTATTCATTTGTTCATTCATTCATTCACTCATTCATTCAGCTTTGGTGGAGAAAAATAAAGCCATCCAATTAATAGCAAGCACCCCTAGGAAACTTATGGATGTTTAAATATTGCTGTTACACTACAGTTCCCAACATACCTCACCATAGAGTGTCTACCTAAGCAGCTCCTTCATCTGTCATCTCTGAAGAAGCTTTAGCATATTGTAACTCATCAGATAGAGTGGCTATCCAGATCTCACCTTGGGCCAGATCCTTGATTGTCCTATCTGGCCATTTTCAATGCAGCAAAACATTTGTTTTTATCTGCTTTGCCTTCCTTTCTCAATATATGGGTCAGCTCCCCAGACTGCATATTCAGGCTCAATCTGGCCAAAACTAGCAAAAACTCAAAAAAGCCATTATCAGTCTTTGTACTTATTCAGATACATCAGTGGTTTGATATCTTATTTCCTCATGGATGATTTCAGCTTTCTAAACGGTAATCAACTATTTCTTGTCTTTTTCGTTCTTGGAAAGAGCACAAATGTTTATAAGAAAGAAATGAAAAACCCAGACAAAGGATGGACAGGATTCTTCATTGAGGTAAATATTGAGTTTTGCAGATAATGTTTTCATGGGGGTGGGGAGGGCAGTCAAAGTTAAAGACTGGGCTCCCTCCACTTCTGGATATTCAAGACTTCTTACCTGAATAATCAGCTTTTATAAAGCTGGGCTTGGGATAGAGTGGGGGGGGACCAAAAGTTTTTAAAATAGGCCACATCCCTACCCCTGCACGCAAGAATTGTTTCACACTTGCAAAAGGAGCATGCTTTAATTAAGATCCTGGGTATTCTAATGTTTGAAAGGGGAGGGGAGGGGTGGGCTTGAGGTTTGCAGGGGCAGAGGGGGTAAATGATGATATGGACAATCCATCCCTTTTGGAGTTGTCTGTACTTAGGTGGCAGAAAGTCTACTGCAGAAATTATTTCAGCATTCTGATGCAAGTGTCCTATTCTGCAAATGCTTCTGCATCTACCTCTGTCTTTGTTGTTTCAAAGGAGGAATAAACAAGGGGAAATGAGGGCTAGAACTAATGTGAGAAGGGGAGGGCCACATTTTCGGGGGGGGGACAAGTGGTTATCTGATAGCCCTAGGCAATGACATGGAGTTTGTCTTCTGCTCCCACTTGATATTTTTTCTTATAAAAGCAGCTGTATTTTCCATTGTCTTTAGATGCTTCCATTTTAAATTAACTCTTTTCCACTGCTCCTGAGAGTCTTGTCCCTTTACTTCCCAGGTGCCTGACCTGTGGCTGATCTATGGAATCAGGAGAAATTTCTCCTGTCTTACCAGGTGATCCCTGCTGAGTTCATACATCAGCATCCTCAATACCAGAATATAGATCTATCAAAAATAACTTCGTGTCCTAGAGGCAACCCACTTTAGAGTGTGGAATTACGCTAATAATTCTTTAGAATTAGTAATTCTTAGAATCACACTAAAGTGAGAGCCAGTTTGGTCGAATGGTTAGGACACCAGGCTAGAAAGCAGGAGAGTGTGAGTTGTAGTCCTACCTTAGCCATAAAAGCCAATCTCACAGAATTGCTGTTGTGGGGTAAATAGGAGGAGGAGGGTGCATTGGATATGTTCACTGCCTTGAGTTATTTGGATAAATAAAGTCTGGATATAAATAAATAAATAAATAAATATTACCTGGAAGATAATACTCAGTGGAAAAAACAATTTGCTTAATTTATGCTGTGTTAAATCTATAAGGGCAGTACTACTTGCTAACCAGAAGGGCAAACAGTATTATATTGCACTATCCCTTCTCTGCTAGCTCAAAAATAGACGGACTGCATGTTAATATAGCTTCCCAGCTATGCCCTTTAATGAATCCCCACCATCTTCATGAGCAATGTAAATTGAAGAATAAGGAACTGTTTGGCACAGCATTTTTTTGGACCCCGTTCTGAAGCAGGGCTTTAAAGAATATGATTCCATTACAGGCTACATATGCCGGCTTTGGGGATTCAAGTGAAAAATTAATAATAACATCCGAGCTTCACATAATCCCAGAAACCTTTCCATGTGAGGACTGTGTTGGAGAAGGGTGCTATAGCAAACTGGTCTAAGAACATTCAACTAAAATGGAAGATGCCTTTGAATGATCAATAAGATGACACAGAAAAGCAGTGGCCGTCCAATTCTGGAATAACCTAGAAGAGGGAATGGGCAGTGTGCCCTTTCAGATACTGCTGGGTCTACTGGAAGCTGTAGTTCAGCAATCCCTACAACATGACTTCCCCATCTTTAGTATAGGTAGTCTGACTCACATTTTGCAATAAATAAAGCAAGCTATTTTCAAGGAATCATCTGTGAATCATAGTGGTAACGAACACTAATGACTAGATATAGTTGCCTTCAAATGATTTTTTTTGTTATGGCTTCTCCACAATTTTCCATTCTTTTACTTAATAAAATCTTAATCTGCATCACATCTGGCTAATTGGAATTAATGTATGTTTAATATATGTTTGGGATTACAAAGGGATTGAGGTTCAGTACAATGTTTGGCAATCTGGAAGAAAAAAGATTGCATTGATCTCTATCTCTGTGTGAAGAATTTTTGAGGACAGGGCAGAATTGAGACATTCGTTACCTTTGTTATATATTACAGAGAAACTGTGATAAACTTATCACACTTTATATACAGAGGAAATGTGTAGCATTAATTCTTAAACCACATCTAAGTGCAGTTGAAGAAAAAGAGATTTAGGAATATTCCCAGCCATCTTCAGAATGCATTTGCATTTATCAACAGCTTCTCCTAAAACTGTGGTCCAGTATGTTGGTGCCACTAGTTAGTAAATGCCATCCATTTAGTAGTTAGTAGTGGCACCAACATATTGCACTTGTGAACAATTAAAGGAGATGACAGATGTTTCTAGTCTCTAGATGACAGAAATCTATCATAATTTTTATTATTCTCTGTAGACTCCTTAGAGGAAAGCTGGCAGATGCAAGAATCTCAAATACGTAATATAAAAGCGAGTTATAGCACTTTTATCTTTACAAGGAGCTATAATATATCCCCAAACTTCTTGGGGGGGGGGGAAGAGAAGGAAGATAGCCTGAACACTTTACAGAGACATAATAGCATGAAGTCTCACATGTTTCCTGGACACCATCCCAATTTTAATTCTTCCCTTGCAAGTTATTTATAATAAACTGTCAGGTTCTCCTTTGTTCCTTTTGAGTTTCCATTGGGCCAGTTGATAAGAAGCTTTGCAGCTGCAATCATACATTCACACAATTTGCTCAATGTAGAGTTATTTAGAAGTTTATTATTGCAGATTAAACTTCAGCTCTGGATCTGTCACAAGGGAGCCCCCTTGTGATCAAATATAGTCATCAGTGAAGGACTTGTCCTTGTGAATGAATCCATCTGAGTTTTGGTGAAGGATGAAAAATCACTTCTGAAACCACACATTATTTTATTTTATTTTTATTTATTTATTTTGCTTTGGTGGGTAATCTGTGCTCTCATTCAAAGGGATTCACATCCTCTCTTCTCACTTCCTGTGTTTCCAGTAGGTTAGGCTATTAAATAAACAAAACTGCTGCCATGCCAGCATTAAGAGTTTAGAAGGCAGTGGATGCTTGCCACCATAATGAGCACAGATATAGAGAGCAAGTTATTAACTTTTTATGGAGATGAGGAAAGATATGCTTTCCAGTTCATGGAGAATGGATAAGACTGGTTGGCATAGATACCTCACTTTCTATGCTCAACTAATTGGCCATAAAGGCTTATTATGCTGGCAGTTTTCTTGAGCTTCTCTAAATATACTCATCCTTAGAACACATTGTTGCCACAATAGAGCTGAAGTGGTAAGAGCAGCCAAAATTAATGTTGGGCAAGCTTTAAAAGAAATTCAGAAGGGTTGGAAAACCAAAATTCTTGTCATCTAAAGATAGCCATGGAGAATCAAAGTACATAGATTTTTTTTTAACTAGGGAGTTTTCAATGGAAGATTACTTTGGGAAATGGAGCCATGCAAATTTCATGTACAAGCATCATCTCTCTATAGATACCCATCATTCTCCCCATAATTGTTCAGGAAGCACTCTAAACTTTACTTTTTTTTAAAAAATTACCAATTTAAAATTAAGTTTTGACTGGGAAATACTGGTCCCAACACATCTTGAAGGAATCAAACAGGTGAAAAACCAATGCAAGCCATTATTCTTCCTCTGTCTATCCCAGATCTCTCTTCATGCGATTGTCCTAAACAACATCCAAATGAAGCTCTTAAAAGAAATGCTGGATTATTGAAACATTATTAATGGAATTGTACATTAATACAATTAATGTATTAATGTACAATTCCTGATTTTCTCCACTGCGCCTTCCGTCATTCCCTACCTCGCATAAAACTTCAATTAAGGAGAAAAAAGCATATTAATTACACATCTTTGGATTGGAAGTGCTAGATGTACCTTTAATTAAAGTCCCTGCATAATTTTTGGTACTGTTCAGTATGATTGATAAACCATCAAACAAACACACAGGGCTGACTCATATGATGAACAGTTAAGGGAACCAGTTATCCCTAGGCATGTCTAGCCTAATAAAGAGAAGGATTAGGGATGACATGTCTTCCAGTATTTGAGGGATAGTCACAGAGATGAAGGGATAGACTTATTCTGCATATCATCTAAGAGCAGGACAAGAAGCAGTAGGTGGAAGTTCATTAAAGAGAGATCAAACCTGGGACTAAGGAGAAATTTCCTTACATTGGGAACACTTAATCAGTGGAATAGATTGCCTCCTGGAGCTGAAGGTGCTCCATCGCTGCAGGTTTTCAAGAAAAGACTGGGCATCCATTAGTATTGAATGGTATAAAAATTCCTATTTTGGGCAGGGGGTTGGACCTGGTAGACCTTCCAGCCCTGATTCTATGATCTGAAGGAAATGGAGTTTTTCATATACAGAAGCAGCTTTGCATGTAGGTATCAAGTGAGGTACTGTACAGTATGAATCAACACAACACTCCCCCTGTCCCAACTGTCAACTTACACTTTCTAGACATGATTTCTTTGTGAAGACTAAAGGCCATTTCACACAAAAATTGAATTCCAGATAGGCAAGTCTGAATTGTACAGTTCTCATTCTAAACAGGATCTGGAATAGTAGTGACAATTCAAAAATCACACTTTGCTGCCATCTTCAGGTAATGAACCAGGCGTGAGTTTCAAAAAGTAAATTTGAGGAAATACACACAATACACACAAGCACTCATTTCCTGAGTGTCTTTAATAAACAAAGGTCCATAACTTGAATCAGGTAGCTACAAAACTGATTTCAAGTTCAAGTTCTGACTGGTAGTGACAGTAAAAGGAAGCTAATCACCATCAGGCATCAATCATTTCTTTTCCATTTTGCCAGTGGAAATAATAAAGTGAATGTACTTGCCTGCTTGCAAGTGAAATGAGAAATAATGCTGTAGTGATTCACACACTCTTGTATGCATAGGCAATGAATCAGAGGTTTGGGTTTTGGTAAAAAAAAAAAAAATCACTTCCAAAACCATACAATATATCTGTTTTGGTGGGTCTGCTTAGCGATACTAAACACAGTGAGTGTCTCAGATTTCATTCCTGGCCATCTCCTGCACTGAAACCATGGACTGGTTTCTGCCAGAACATGTTGAGTTTTGGACAAGGTAGACTAATAATATGTCTTTCTTTCTTTCTTTCTTTCTTTCTTTCTTTCTCTTTCTTTCTTTCTTTCTTTTTCTTTCTTTCTTTTCTCTTTATTTTTCTTTCTTTTCTTCTTTTCCTTTCTCTCTCTCTCTCTCTCTCTCTCTCCCCTTTTCCTTTCCTTTCTCAAACATTTCTTTACATATTGTAAGCAAACTAGGAAACAAAGTTGGCTCATTAACAACCCCCCCCCCTAAATGATCTGGGAAACTGGAGGGGATGGAGGATGTAGCTCTAACTCTGAAGAGTCATCCCTCAACACCCCCTCCTCCCTGTAAGTAAATTAATATTTGTATTTAACTTGGCATGCCAAGTGATATGGCATTGGCTACTCCACTTTCTAGGTAGTTTACAATACTGCAATGCTTCACAATTTATTCTTTAGAATCCAACCATGTGTTCACTAGATGTGCTGGACTACAACACCCAGCATTCCAGACAGCCTTGCTGATTCCCTTCAGCTGCTCTAAATGGTCATCTCATTTCAGCATCTATTTTGAAAGGCATCCAGGATGGAGTAAATTTAAGATTACGTCGTGTCTGCATGCAAAAGCATAATCAACAGCCACTCAGCTGCAATGTTTTGGAAGGCAAATCTTCCCTTTGGCTGCCTGCTCTCCCTGGTGCCCCACCTGAAAGTCCATGTCTTCTGCCTTAGGCTGGTGAAATCTGCTTTCTTCACAACCCCAAGAGGTCAGCAAGTAAAATATTGAATGTGGAAACAGGATGTGCCAACTCAAAGATTTTCCATACAAACATCCATTCCCAACTACCTTTCCACTCACCCCCACTTTCTTAATTTCAGCATCTTAATTTAGTGGGCTGTTGTGAGATGCTTGGGAGTCAGAAACTCTTGCTGATTTATTTCCAATTACCCAAAGATGGTCTAGCATATTATCCTGTTTGCCTGCTCCAAGGATAAGCACTACCCTTGTTAGCTCTAAAGGAACCTGGTTATTTTCTTTTCTTGTCTGAGTGGGAAACTTCCTGCCTCCATCTTGCAACTCTGCATTTTATTTAAATTACATACAGTAGCACTGAAATGTTGTAAGCAACAATTATCTTAGTTCTTATATGCAAGATGGCAAGTAATATATAAATCCCATTAGCAGACAAGTCTGCACAGGCTGAAAAGCTCATCATTTCTGCATCAGTGGATATACCATATTTTTAATCTCACATAATTATTTAAATAGACATCTCTCAGTATAAGGTGCAAATCAGGAAGACTTACATCCAATAATGGACTCCAAATCATCCTGCCAACATCCTCCAAAGCCATTAAGATTTGCTTAGACCCACCTCAATATATATATTTTTTCCCAACAGGCAACCCTAGGATTAGCTGGCAATAACCTCATGCAAAAACATCGTTGCTGGGATTCCAAATTAATTCAATCTCATTATCCCTGTTTACCCAGCTAGAAGAAGACCTTCTCCATCATGTTACTTCATACAATTTTGATTTTGCAAATTCAAAGAGGCTGCCCACATTATCTGGCCTCTAATCAGAAAGAGCCAGATTCTTTTTTTTTTCCTTTTTTTTTGGTGCAAAACAATCCTCAGAACACAGAATGTGCTTAATTGTCGGCAGAAGAACACGAGCAGAACAAGATAAAATGTAAGCCAGATGTGAGTTCAATGTTTATTTGCTGCAGGTGCTCTGTGCTAAATCACAAAGTTGTGGGAAATAAAAGTTCCAAACCAGCCCTAAAAGATTCAAAACAAAATTATAATCCAACTGTTTGACCTGTAATATCTTTCACTCTCCCCATTTTCCCCTTGTGCTACAGCAATATGCAGGAATCCTGTCGTGTTTCATAAAAACAATCTTTAAAACAAATACAAAATAATCTCAAGGGGTAAGAAATCTGTACAGAGAGTATCTACATCTCAGATAAATAGACTGATACACAGATGGGTTTGGAAGCTTGGAGAACTGGGTGAGGAATCAAGAGTTCCCCAAAATTTTGCAAGGGAAGGCAGCCTTCTTTGTGGCTCTCCTCCCCACTCCCACAAACCTAATTTCAAATATTAGCCAGCAAACCCACCCACCCCCAAATCCCTAATCTCTTACTTGTGCTTCACTCAGAGTCAAGGACTACTACTTCCACTGTTCCAAGGCAACCTCAGTTGAACTAATCCGGCCCCATCCCTGCCAAAAAAGAACTGCAACAGGACTGATCAGAAAGACACCCATCAGGATGTGTGCTTTACCCTTCCTTATTATTGGAAGTTTTTTTCTTCTTCTTCCTTAAACTCTGCTATTCTGGGCCATTATTCCAATGCTAAATAAAAAAAGCCAGCAGTTGAGTGGGGCAGTCCCCACATGTTGTTGGCAAAATCTTCCTGCAAAGCATCAATACTAATCACACAATTGGCTTGCCCATTTCTGCAAGCTTGTGAACTGGCTTGCAGCAATAACAAGAACAACCTAAAGCAGGTGCCCTCTAGAACGAGGACAGTGGAAATCCTGGAGATGGCAGCCTTGCACTAGGCCACTAATCCAGGCGTTGGAGCAGACATCGTGATTGCTCAATACTCCTAATGGTTAATTATAAAAAAAGTGAAAGAGGATCCCAGTTAATCATGCCTAACAGACCACACTGGCTGAATCGCTTTGGGAACAGAAGCCACCAATCTTGCTTGACTAACAAATAAAAAATAAAGGCAATATGGGGTGTCTCTGGAATCTCCAGGCTTCAAAGCTAGCATGTCTGCTCTATAGGTCCATGGTCCACTCCTGGTGCTTGGGCTTTAGAGAGTAGCAATGGCAACTTAAAATAGAGTTACATCCCCTTAGGGGTGTATACCGCATGATGCACTCTACCTCTCCATTAGCTCACACAATGAACAAATCAGCTATGATAGCCCAAAAGACTCTCGCCACTTTTTCTTCTGGTCACATGCACTGCAGAAGATGCAGTGGGGTTCAGATTGCCAAGATAAGAAGCTGGCATTCTTCCTAAGAAAGAAGTTAGTGAATTGGTGGCTGCCATCAGCTTAGCGCCCCCTTCCCTTCTTCCTGCTCCCACACAGGAAAAGAATAGCAAAAGCGGAAGCTGGTCTCCTGAGGGTAGCAATAGAGAGCAGACGATCTAGTGCAGCCTCTCGTCCCCCACCCTCAGAAGATGGAGAGGTATCCCCTGCCAAGTTCACCACCGCAGAGTTAGACAAGGTGACTAATGTCGCTTGGTGGAGGAAACCTTCTTCTTGCGTGCAGCAAGCATCTCGTAGAAAGGGTCCCGGCTGATTGCAGCTCTGAAGAAAGAAAAATGGGGCAGGGGGGAAAGAGATAATTAAACTCTTAGAAGGGTTCCCAGCAAGACTTAAACAACTAAGGCTCAGAATGGCTTCAACTTCTTTCCTAACTCTTTAAGGAAAACCTTTCTTCACCGGGCATTCTCCCACCTAACAAGGAGATCACCGGGTCACTTTTTTAGGCTACAAAAAGGCAAACGTTTTATTATGATTTCATTAAGGATTGTCCTACCTCGTTTCCTCTTAATCAGAGCATTACAGGTAGTCCTTGACTTACAACTACAATTGGGACTTGCATTTCCATCATACATCCTTGCACTTGTAAATTGTTGCATGACAGGTTCCGATTTTACACCCATCTTTAATGCAATAGTAAGTCAAGTCACATGGTTATAAGTGTGAATCCTGCTTAAAATTGCAGATCATAATCAAGAGATTGGAGGATACCAATAAAGGAGAAAATGTGTAGCTCAGGGTTGAAATGAGGGATCCTTCGTGCTCTCTGAACTTGGTTGTTTTCTTGAAGATGTTTCATTATCCAAACTAGTAACATCAACTGTTGACGTTGCTTAGTTTGGGTAATGAAACATCTGGAAGAAAACAAGCAAGCTCAGAAAGAACCAAGGACCCCTGGGTGCAGGATTATGCAACCAGTCATAAATGTGAGCCAGTTGCCCAAATTGAGATCATGTGACCGCAGGGGTGGGATAATGGTCATAAGTTTGAATTTAGGCCATAACCAATTTTTTTTGGGGGGGGGGCTGTCATTAATTCAAAATGTCATTAAACAAATAGTTGTAAGTCAAGGACTACCTGTATCCCTACAGGCCTATTGACAAATATTGGCAAAAATCTAATGCTGATCCCCTCTCCCTAATTCCAGGTTCTTCTTTGGCAAAAGATTTATACTTCCTCTTACTGCTTCCCTATCAAAAATCTGAATTATGCACGAAGTTCTAGTAAATTCCCATATTGCTTCAAATACTGGCCATTCCCTTCTTCCATCTCACTTGATGCATTTGATCCACTCTTCCTTCTCTTCTATAGTGGGTGCCGAGATGCGATACACAGTGTGGTTTCCTTCTACCACACGTCCGTCTGCCTCCGTCTTACACGCTTTGATGACCTGGTCCTTGTTGTCAGGGATATACAGTTCAAAGCAGTTCTGCAAGAAGGACATGTCAAAACTTATTGCAAAATGAAGTCAGAAATGTTAACACAGAGAATTCAGTTGACAGAAAAGTCACATGTTTTCTGCAGCAAATATCAGTTCCATAAACCACTTCTGTTAACTGAAGTAGGAAGATACCAATTCAACGTAGTTTCCTATGTAATCCAAAATGATAAATTATGATTCCCAACTAAACCATCAATATTAATCTTGAATCAATCGCTTATTCCAAAACTGATCGTATTAATTTCCAAATTCAGTTGAAACAGGAAACTATAGTTAAAAAGCTTTCCGATCTGATTGCTCCTCCATCTGAGGCGTGAACAAAAGAAAACCTGTTAAGTGTTGTCAAGAAGTGTCTTCGTCTCTTCTTTTATTAAGCCAAAGTCAGATTATAGTAATTTATACAAATGCTAATGTGGCATCACCATAATAGCTCAGATACTACAAAGTTCATCTTTACTGGGCAACCATTTCAGAACAGTGCATATCAGACGTGTCCATACTTCAGAAATCATTTGGAATGCTTGGGAACATGAGCAGATCACCTCCTCCTTAAACTAAATCTCTTTTCAGGCTACAGTGCAAGATACAGCTACATTTGTTGTTGTTGTTGTTGTTAATTGCGAAGTCGTGTCCGACCCATCGCGACCCCATGGACAACGTTCCTCCAGGTCTTCCTGTCCTCTACCATCTTCTGGAGTCCATTTAAACTCACACCTACTGCTTCAGTGACTCCATCCAGCCATTTGCTACTCCCTGTATTTATTTATTCACATTTCTGAACCGCCCATCTCACTCAGAAAGGGAGAGAGCAGTTAGAAACAGTGTTAAGCTATTAAAATTGTTTTTATCTGCTGGGATGAAGGAAGAAGTTACTTCTTTTTTCTTTTTCTTTCCCTTTTTTTTCCCCACACCCATTTTTCTTTTCTTTGTAATTTTTGTAATTTGCATTGATGTTTATCTTTTATATATATCATTCTTAATAATGTTATTTGTATTAAAAAAAAGTAAATGCTCCCTTGTAATAAAGAAGTACTGTTCCCTCGTGATCTAGAACATCTCTTCCAAATCACTTCTGAAGTATGGACAGCCTCAGGTAAATGTTTTGTGCACTAAAATAAAATACCGGTATTCTAAAAAACAACAACAATAAGTCAAGCTATTTTCCAAGGCTCCTGAAGGCAGGACAAGAAGCAACGGATGGAAACTAACCAAGGAGAGACCCAACCTAGAACTAAGGAGAAACTTCCTGACAGTTAGAACAATTAACCAGTGGAACAAGCTGCCTCCAGAAGTGGTGAATGTGCCAACCCTGGAGGTTTTTTTTTTTTAATTGAAAATTTTTACAGTTTTACAATAAAATAATCCCCCTCTCCCACCCCCCCATCCCACCCATCATCCTCCCCCCTTCTTCCCAGAGCTGAATACAGGGTTAATAAAAACTAAAAAAAAAAAAACCTTACAACTTAAATAAACATCAAACAATTATAAATACATTAAAAAAAAACAACAAAATTTTAAATACTTTAACTCCAATATATAAAAACAAAACAAAACAATAGTTCGATCGTTTCCTTAAACATAAATTATTCAAAAGCTAGATAATACTTTTTAATCTCATATTTGTGCTGTATAAAATTCACCCATCTTTTCCACACCAAAAAGTATTTCTCTTGTGATTGATCTTTCAAATAAGCCGAAATTTTTGCCACTTCAGATAAATAAGAAACTTTAAGAAACCATTCCTCTAAAGTAGGCAAAAATTCCTTCTTCCAATATTGCCCTATCAACAGCCTTGCCGCTGTAATTAAATTCAACATTAAAATAGTTTCTTTGTCATCACAATCAACAATAATACCTAACAAAAACAATTGTGGTATAAATTTTATCCTTCTATTAAAAATTTTTTGAATATTCCACCAAATCTTGATCCAAAAAGCCTTTATATTTTTACATGACCACCAACCCTGGAGGTTTTCAAGAAGAGACTGGACAGCCATTTGTCTGAAATGGTATAGGGTTTGCTGCCTGAGCAGGGGGTTGGACTAGATGACCACCACCTTAAGAATCATCTGATCAAGATTTATTGTAAAATAGATCAAAGGCAGCAAAGGTAGGGCTTGAAAATGTTGTGGGTAAGACCTGGCCAATTCTCAGAAGTCTATTTTCTTCCTCTGTAGGATTTCCCTGAGCTCACTGCTATGGGGGTGTCATGCATAATTTTCCTTCTCTCGTTGAGTAAACAGAAATAGAACCAGTTCTACAATGTTGGCAAGCCTGCTTAATAACTCATATTTCAGGGTTTCTCCCACTTTTCTTGAATTCTCTCTCATTTTCTTTTAAAGCATGCAGAACAGCACCAATGAGGGCTTGGGAGAGTTTTCTGGGAGATTTATTTTGGTTTTGAATAACGATTTCCTACCTTTGTGCATGTACTAGAATTTTCATTTGCTTCCAAGAAGAAACTATGCTTTCAACTTTTAGTAACCATAGTAAAACAAAAAACAAAAAGGAACGAAAGGTTGCAAAAATGGTGACCTCACCCCATTTCACAACAGTCTCCAGGCTTAGTATTACTCACCGGCTTCTTAGAATCTTCCACCTCACGGATGCTTAGATTCTCCAGTGGAATAATGCCTCTCGGTTCCTTGTCCTGCAAGATGGTCAGATTTAAATCCATAAATTATCTTCTCAGTTGTAACACATGCTACAAATGTTCATTCATCACAAAGCTAAGTGGGAAAAACCTCCTCTCTCAGACAAATATATCCAGACAAATGCTTTAAAGACAAAACTTTCAGTGAGGAGGTCAAAGGTATATATCATAATAAAGTAAGGAGAAAATGGCATGAAAAAGGCCAACAAATATATTGGGGAACAATCTTTTCTGGTTTTCGTGGTAGTATTTGGGCTCTCTCCCATTCCAATAGATTTTAGCACAACAGTTTATGCTAAATAGTCCAATCTTATGTTAAAATAAGACTTCACGCTGAGGCTCACCATTTAGAGTAGCGCCAGAGCCAGATTTCCGGTTTTGCGACACGGCTGAGGGATTGCAGGGCTCCGCACCCCATGGCTGAATTCATCCTGCCAGGGGACCCTAAATGGGTCTAAAGTCACCCTGAAGAGGCGACGGAGGAGCCCCCCATTGATCCGGGGGAAGCCCTCCAAACCAACAGAAGAAAGGCTAGCTACATCTCGGTGACTAGCCCAAGCTACCGGCAGCCAAATTCCAAAAGCACCAACCAGAATAGATTGTGAACAGCATGTTGGAAATTGGGTGAGAATATTGATCCTTTCTCTTCTATCTTGTAACTGATTTCTTGGAAAAGTTCCCCAAGAAGCAAAAATCCTCTGAAAGTGAGAAGGAGGGGGAACGCCCCACCCTTCCGTAGATGGAAGTGGCTCTAATTTTTGGAAGAACAGAAACATATTGAAATGGAATTTAATATAAAGCTATAGTCTGGATAAACCTGAAAATTGTGAAAATTGTTAAGATCTTCCCTTTGAAAGTGTATTGATGAAATTACAAGAAAATATTTTTTTTTGTCTTAAAAAGTTGGAAAATGAATAGCTATTGACAACTAGTGGTGGATTACAGTATAAAATTATAGCTGTTTTGGCTCAGAAACTGGCAAGATGCCCAGAAACAGATAAAAACCTATCCCTTTGATCTTCAGTGATTCTCAGCTAAACAGAGAACAGCTGGGAACAGAGGAGAGAAAATACATTGAGCTATCTACTACAGACCTTCCTGGATTATAAACAATTACTGAGCTGTGATCTTTAGGCTCAAGAATTGTCTGCAGAGAAAGAAAACCTTGACTTTTGGCTACTTTTCTAGGGGCAAAGCTCCTAAATTGTTCTTAGATAGTTGAACATTTTGGACTACAAATGTTGGCTGATTGATAATTGTAGGACCCCTGAGCAGAACCGTTATAAACTATTGCTTTTATTGGTGGATTGATAATTGGAAAAGTATTGGACTATAAAGGCCATACATAAAGATAAGAATTATACAAGATTTTGTTCTTTGGATTTAAGATTGGGGATTATGGTACCTGTGAAAGATTATTTGGAGAGGGGAGATAAAATGGAGGTTGCATATCTAACTAAAAGTGGTAGGAAACCACACTCAAGATTCTTTTCTGAAACTCCCAGCCTAGAACATCAGAGATCTGCAGGAGTAATACTTCAAGACAAGGCAAATATCTTACAGGAGGAAATGCATGCTACGTTGCAACTAATTCAAATGACAATTGTTTCAAATCATGATGAGATTAAAAATAATTTAGATGATATAAATGAACACATCTTTAACCTAAACTTACAACTAAAAAACTCTCAGAAAATGATGATTTAAAAACGAACAAATAAATCAGACAATAGAATACAAATCAAAGGAAACTGATCCAAAGATGGAGGCTACAAACAAAAGGAATTACAGTTTAACACAGCCAAAGAAAGATCTGCAAGATTACGTTATAATATTGGAAAAGGGAAAAACGTCTTATTTTTCAGGACTTCAAAATAAACAGAGGACAAGAAAGAAGATCTGACAAAATGGATTATAGAGATGCCAATAGAACCACTAGAGTTTGGGAGACAAAAAATGAAAAGAGAAACTGTGGGAGAAGGAAAGTGGAAGCTCTTTAACAAATATAAATGGGTGAAACTCCCCCTCAAAGGTACTCCACCTATTCTGTGATTTATAAGTAGTATAGCATTTTTTTTCTTTTATGAGATGAGAAATATAAAAATACTGGGATGGTTTATGTGAATGAAATGTCTGGATATTTAAAAGTAATTAATTTTGAGAAAATTATAATTGACAAGAATGTTTTTAATATTGAGGGGAAATTAAGCTTAAATAAGAACGTCAAAAACAGGACCTATAGCGATTTAATAAAATAACTCTTCGCAAATACAATTGAAACATAAGCTGCTTAGAAAAGATGTTATACACTGATATTGATGTTATTTGTATAAACACTTGGAAAATGTTTTCATTCAACTTTGTATGTATCGAAAATACTAAGAATTGTACTTACTCAATGTTGGCAAAAGGAAAATATTATTGGAAGAAGAGAAAATCAAGGAAATGTATCACTAACTAGTATGTTGATTATGGAATCATAGAAATTAACGATTATTGATTGTTGTTAAATATATGAACCCAGGCAACAGTTATTTACAAAGCACTAAAGATTGTTATTGTAAAAAATTAATAAAATATATTTAAAAAAAATAGACTAGCACCAGAGCCACCCTGGGTTGTACTTGGGTGTACCTGCACAAATGGTATTAGTCTGGAACACTCACCGTGGTGTACTCAAAGTAGTAAAGGCAGTTGTCTGTCAAGATGAACCAGCGTCGCTTCCACGTCTTCACTCGGCCACCTGCACAAGGGAGAAGCAAGCTTGACAATGCTTGCCCAGACCAAAAAACTGGTTCTGGACACAAGAGCAGCTAAGGCAAAGGCAGAGCTATAGCCTACGGGCACAACAGACAGTAGCCGAGCACATAATTGTCAAGAGCGCAAGCAGAGCCAGCCCCACACCAGAGCAGCAGGTGGCTTCCAGCTGAGCATGACAGCTTGGGGAAGTGGAAAAGGTTGCATTGGTCAACCCTAATATATGCTACTGAACAAACCTGCATCTGCTCTGCACAAGGATGGAGAAAAGGCAACTTATTTCCACTAAGATATAGGCTTAGACTTACTATGAGTAAAGTCTACACTTTAGCCAGATCCTCAGATGAAGGTGCTCTCTAGGATTCCACCTGACTCTAGAAAGCCCAACCTACACCACCCCTTCACCTCTTACTTCATAAACAACCCTTTTTATTATAAGTGAAAGAGCAGGGAATTATTTACACTCTATGATAATTTGGCAGCCAGGAAACAACCTTTTTGATCTTGATGCTTTCAGCCCTACCTGACCATGACATACTATTGTATTTTAAGATTCAATAAGCTAGGATAAGAAAACGTCCTTGATCAAAAAGGGTGACAGGAATAGCTATCCCTACCCCATGTGCCTTCAAGATGCAATAAGGCTTCTGGATTTGTGAAACATTACTTGTGCCCATGCAAAAAAAAAGGAAGCAACTAAAGGATGTGATATTGGAATTTGGTCTTAGTTTCTTTCAACTCCATGCCTTCTAGATGTCTTATATTACTATCTCAGGCCTATGATTCCCATTTTCCCAGCCTAAGACAGCAGACCAAATCACCCAAAGGGTACCAGGTAAACAGGTTATTTTCAAATGAGATTTCCCCAAATAGATGGGAGATATGTCTACAACAGCGGTTCTCAACGTTTGTGTGACGGCGACGCATGCGCGGCGGCGGCGTGCATGGGGGCGGGGCTCTGCGCACGCCGCGCATGCGCGACGGCGCCCCCTGCGCGCGGCACGCATGCGCGGCGCCACCCCCCACGCGCCACACGCATGCGCGGCGCCACCCCCACGTGTGGTGCGCATGCGCGGCGGCGCCCCCGGAGGCGTGCCGCCGCCCCTACGCGCGGCGCGCATGCGCGGCAGCGCCCCCCCGGTGGCGCGCCGCCACCCCCATGCGCGGCGCGCCCCCGGAGGGGACAAAATGGTGGATCGCCGCGTATGGCGACCCCGCAAAAGAGGTTGATCGACCCCAAATGGGGTCGCGACCCATAGGTTGAAAACCGCTGGTCTACAAGGAAGTTGGCTCTAATTAACACTTATTAGGAGTATGTATATAGAGATCTCCTTTCTTTTTCCTAATACTAAGTTCCTCACAGGTAAAACAATCTGGCTTCACCAGTTGATAAACAACCTGTTTACTCCTGGTGTGTTTCAGACATTTATCCTTTACCAAGGAACACTCCAAAACAGAAGCTCAGTGGAAAAGACATAAATCCTGTCAATTTATTTCATAGCAATTCTCTGGTTCTTTCTGGGTTTTTTTCCCACCTTTTCCCCAACTAAACCGTGCCCATAATTAGCCAATAGCTTTATCCTGAAAATCAAATCAATGTCAATAGGAAGATTCAGATTCAGGGAAGCACATTACTTTTGGCAAACTGTGGGAAAATATTTAAAAAACTGACCTCAGGTTTTGTCAGAGATTCAGAAACTTTGAAGGAATCAGTACAAATAGATACTATTCTGAACACTTATTTCCCAGAGTGACCACCAAGGTTACTTCCATCCACAACTGCCTGCCTTCAGTCATTAAAGGACAGAGGTTTTCACAGCCCCCTTGGGCTGGTCTAGCCAGCTTATGCAAGGGGGGGGGGGTCCTGTGGTTCCCAGAGGCAGAGTAAAGTTGAGAAGAGAAGAGGCAAAATTAGCTCAATCAGCAGTGACTACTCGGGCAAACCCAGAATAGCAGAGTTGAGCCAACCAGAGATTACCAGGCGCAAAAATATAAAGACCCACTCAGGGAGATCCTGACCGCCACATATAGGCACAGACAACAAGACTTCATTCAAGCAACATAAAAACAAAAACAGAAAGGGACAATGGTGGATGGAAGAAGCCAATTGCTCCAGATAATGTGTGCTACAGTCCCCAAGGAACCTAGAAACCTTCAAGTGTTGTGAGTCCCTCATATCATGGAATGACCAACTTCATCACAATTCAATATATTAAATAAAGGCAAAGAAAACAAAACCTCCTCAGGAGAGCCGATTGGTAAGCTCAGAAATTCTCCAGCTGTATCCTTACAAGTATTTGGCAGTAGTGTTTTGTCCATTTCCTTTCACTGTAGACAAAACTCACCGAGGTGGACAAACAACCTGGGCCAGCAGAAGACAACTTCCAGAAGAGCCCACCAGAAAAGAATGCAGTGAGATATGTAGCTTCTAAGGAACAATAGGCCAGCCACCTTTATACTGAGGATTTCATTAAACAGGAAGAGAAGTGAATTGTCCACAATGATATTAAAACCAAGACCAACAATTGAGGATCAGGGCCTTGGATGAAGAAGATGGTGATTAAAGGTTTTTTTTATATATGTGCCCTAAATTGTGAACTAAAAAGCAAAATGTGAAAAGATCTGTCATTTCACCTCCCCTCCTTTTTTTCTTAAGTTCTTAAACTGAAGCTCTTGTTTTTGGGGATGGTAGACTTACATTTGTCAATTTCAAAACACCCTTGAACTTGGGTGAACATGTAAATAAATTCTAGAGTTCCAGTGTGTAATTAGAGCAGTGATTCTCAATCTTTCTAATGCCGTGACCCCGTAATACAGTTCCCCATGTTGTGGTGACCCCCAAGTGGATGTGGCCACCAATAAGAGGGAGTAGGACAGCTAGGGAAAAGGGAAAAAAATGGCGGACAGCATGGTTTGGTGACCCCCGTGAAATGGTCATTCGACCCCAAATGGGGTCCCGACCCACAGGTTGAGAACCACTGAATTAGAGGGACAGAAACCACCAGCAGGTTTTAGCCATCTTTTTCCAAATGTTATCTTTTGAACAATTGAGCAACTGTAAGTATTTCTTGAATCCCAATTCAAGAAATACCCTCGCTTCAGAGAATTCCAATTTGCTACCATATTTACAGCAGAGAAATGCTGAGGGGACGGTATTATATCTGAATGTTTCAAGCCAAGAACATTTATGGATAATAACTGACAGAGTTAAAAAAAAATCCCAAAGAGTTTCTTGCTGTCAGCTATTGTTCATCCTTATTTTCAATTCAGATGTGGCAATTCTAATAGTTGGGGTATATTTTTAATGACCTAGGGGAGAGGTAGGCAACCTTCAAACCCCAGAATTCCTGAGCCAGCATGGCTCAGCTTGGAAACCTCTCGCTTTCCCCTCAGTGTGGCTGGCTCAGGAATTCTGGGAGTTGAAGTCCACAAGTCATAAAAGAGCCAAGGTTGCCTAACCCTGACTTAGGGAGACTCCTACAGTAAAAGATATACCTACATTTATTTTAGTTACATACTATTTTAACCCTTCAGGTTATAAACCACTCAATACAGTTATAGTTAATGCTAATATGATTAACAAATTTTGGGACTCCATCCTTTTGGCTACAAATTCATTGTTTGGCATTAATGAAACCTCTGCTTTCATCAGCCAGGCATCTCCAGGGATGCTGATACTCTAATAACCATGCAGGCTGAAAATTACTGGAGTTAGTCTTAACTCATTGAGCAGACTCCTGATTGGGGAAGGTCCTGATCCTGTTCTTATTCCATGTCCATAAAATAAAAAGGGTAACCTATTTACAGGTTTATTGTAAAGATAAAAAAGGATTGTAAAACAGTTACATCCATAAATTGATCAATAAGTTAACCAATTGAAAAGAAGAACTTAACTGTGCATGGTGGATTCTAGTCAGTTGGAGTGGCACTGAACCAAAAGCCCAACCTGATAAGAGATAGGATCATGGTCTTCTCTCCTCTGATCCAGTTGGACATTTTGATTCTGTGTCATCCCAACTAACTGGAAACTACTGCATATATAATTAAGGGAAGGGGTCTTCTCTGTTCCAAACAGGACCAGAGTATGGCTAACTCATTGCCACAATCAATTAAACAACTAATATTTTATTATTCTTTTTTACACTGGCAGCATTTTTGTTTTGCTTATTGACCTTGGATGAAAATTACGTATTACCAATAGGGATTCTGCATTTAAACTTGCTCTTGATTAATTGTTTCCATTCTTTGCTTCTTTTTTTAATGACAAGCAGGAAATATGTATGGGCTCCTCTTAAAAAGTATTCTCTTAGTGATACTTTTCCTGTCTAAAAGTAATGGGAGGGGGTTAGTCAATTGAAGATATTTTAGATTTTAAAAAACACGGACTATGCTAGGGGGTTCGGGGAGAGGTGGAGAACACAACTTCTGAAAAACATATACATGGAAATTGGTAGGGCATTGTGTAGTAAATGGGGAAGAGAATCGTAATTCATCTTACAAGGATTTAGGTTCATCAGCTGCATGATGCAGTGCTGATGAACAGCTGATGGCTCTTGACACAAACAGGCAAAGTCATCTTCTAGAACAGGGCTTTTCAACCGATGGTATGCATACCACCTGTGGAACATTAACAAGTGGCAGGTGGTACGCAACCCTGCCTAGCCAAGTGTAGTGGGGGAGAGAAAGAGCCAGCGCAGGCAAGGACTTACTGTGAGAGAGTCCTCTGGAGCTGCATAGTGACTGAGAAAGGAGGAAGGGGCCCGGAGACAGGAGAGGCTGTAAAAGGAGGCAGTTTGGGTGGGAGAGGGAGAGAGAAAAAAAGGGGGAGTCAGTTCTAGCTGCACCGAAGGGAAAGAAGGAGGAGGAGGAGGAGGGTGGGAGAGGAGAGAAGATCAAGATGGCCGGCCATGAGCCAATCTACAAGTGCTGTGGCAGCCACCTGTGCTGGCAGCAGCAAACAGGCAAGAAATGCAGCAGGGGAGGGGTCCATGAGGAATGAAAAAAGGCAGCAATGGCTGGAGGTGAGGCACGGAGGGAGGGAGGGAGATGGAGAGTGGAAGGATTCTTATGTGCTTTTGTGACTTTGAAGTTCTGGGATTTGTGCAATGTGGGCTTTGTGTTCTTAAGGAGTGTTTGGCAATTTCTATTTGGCTGATGGCTGATGTCTCGTGTTAGCTTCTATTGCTCTGCTATTGTTAGCTATAAGTTTTGCTGCAAGGGATTTTGAAGTATTTTTCTCCTGAATGGATTTTGCCTGTAGCATTCCTTTACTTATGAATGGAGCCATTTGGGGAGACTGTCTTAGCCGACAACCAATACTTACTACATTTTTTTCTTAAGTGCCGGCTGCGCTCCTTAACTTTGCTTTCTAGCCAGTAGCTAATTCTTAAAGGGGAATGTGCCTTTTTAAGCTAGTTCACTCAGCAGTTTGTCTTTTCTGTGTCTGGAGGCTTTTCCTTGTTTGATGAATATATGGAAGAGAGAAAATAAGGGGGAGGTTCAAATTCTTCCTTCAGAAGGAGGTGGGCATGAGAAAGAGAGAGGCAGGGAAGAAGGGAAGGAGGGAAGTAAGTCCCGCCTTAGCACTTGGCCACCAGCAGCCCTGCCATTGACTTTGCTTGTCAAAAGGTTGCAAAAGGGGATCACATGACCCTGGGACACTGTGACCATCATAAATATGAATCAATTGCCAAGCATTCAAATATAAATCACATGACCCTGGGCATGCTGCAATGGTCATAAGTGTGAAAAATGGTCATAAGTCATTTCAGTGCAATTGCAACTTTGAACAGGTTTGGTGTTTTTTGGGGGGGGATCATCAAGTTTTTGACATCTTGCTAGGTGGTACTCGAATACTGCCATATCCTAAAAGTGGTACAATCGGTGAAAAGGTTGAAAAGCCCTGTTCTAGAACAGGGGTGTCAAACTGGCAGCACACAGGCCGGATCCGTCATGGCGAAATCGCGCCCACCCCATTGCCGGCAATGGAAAAAAAGTTGCGATACGTCGTGACACATCACATGACCTTGCGAGTTTGACACCCCTGTTCTAGAAGATTCATGATGGCACTGCAACCATCAAGATTGAACTATAGCATTCTGTAAAAAGTCTCTTGAAGCAATTACATTGCTGTGAACTGCCCATTACCTAAGACTGGAGTGGTAAAACAATTATGTGAAATACATAATTTATTAATTATTTAATCTGATTAATTATTTAATCTGATTAATTTATTAATTTTTGTTATGCTACAACTCCCAGCATCTTTCAAACTTAATGAGAAATGTTTTTTTCTGTAATATCTATCCCAGACCAGGTCATGCAACATGTTTGGGTTGAAAGTCATACTTTATTTTTAAGTATTAATTTTTTCAACCTGTAAGCACCATAGGGAAAAGTTTCAGTAATACTAAGGGTGAGGTGAGGAAAAAAAAAGAAGCTGACAATTCTGAACTCTCCCCTCTCTTTTTTATTTTTATTTTGGAATGGGATTAAACTTGCTCCGATTACTGTTTCAATTCTTTGCTTCTTTTTTTAAGTATTACTTAAAACTTAGTTTAGCTGAAAAACTTCCCTATGATGCTCACAGACTGAAAAAAATAAAAATTAAAAATAAAGTATGATTCCCAACCCAAAAATGTTGTGTGACTTGTTTTGGGATATACAGAAAAAAAAAATCTCATTAAGCTTGAAGGATGCTGGGAGTTGTAGTTCAGCTACACTTAGCATACCACACACAATATGTCCAAGTTACACTGAGCTCTACAAGACTTAATTTACTGATCTAGGAATCTCTTTTTGGGCAAAACAAAGCAGAAAATGACTGTACTCTGTCAAAACTCATCACGTTTTGAGGCATAGTCTGCAGTCCCTGTTTTAGAGCATCAAAGTATGCTTAACTTTATACCTTGGTACTCCACTGCTTTGAAACTCATCGAATTTGTTACTGAACACATTTTCACATGAAAATTTTGTCCCAATACTTATCATTTGTTTGGTACTCAGCACACAAGCCAGAACCTGTCGGTGTCAGCTGCCTTGTGACTCACTACATTATTCCTAATGGGAAAAATCTGTTTGGTACTCATCGTCTTTGGCACTCATCGCGTCTCCTGGAACCAATTAATGATGAGTACCGAGATACCATTGTATTTCTTGATCATACCTAAAAAACCTCTTCATATGCACATTTTGCATACATCTATATTATCTATCATCCAACTATAACCCAGAATACTTCCAAGGGGAGGTAAGCTTCCTCAAGCAAGGATATCCAGTTTGCAAGCTGCCACAGGAGGAATAATTCCTCCCCCCACTTCCATCATGTCCTTCCTAGCTCCTGCCCCTATGGAAGCCCAGGCCTAGTTCTGACAACAGGAAGTACTTCAGGACTTTAGAACTTGCCATAATCACACAGAAGATATCCAGCAAGGTCAATGTGAATTTTAGAAAACCAGGATGTAGAGGCTAGCTACCAGATTCATGATTTAGGAAAGTCACTGCTCTCTCTTCTCTCTCCTTTTGGTGCCCAGCAGAACACAAGCTTCTTCCTCTTTTCACCTCTGCCTCCCACCGTCCCACGTCTTCCCCTCCCCCCAGTTCCCAAGGGACTGTGCAGCTAATTAGCAATGGTGGCAACAATAGCAATACGAGTAACATCAGCAGAAAGTAAAAATAAAAGAGAACAGAAAAACAAGCAAGCACTGCAGCACGGCCTCAGCCCCAGCAAAGCTAGCAAGGAGATATGGGGGTACGTACCTCCTGATGTTTGGGGGGCAGGGAAAGGCAGAGCCAAAATCATGGAAACATACAAATGAGGGAAAAAGAAAATTAAAAAACAAAGGACTAAAATTTGCCCTTCGTGCACAATTCAATTGCAGTCAGCAGTGGGCATTGCCCAAGCTAAACATTTTTGAGCAAAGGGGAAAAGGAGGGAGGAAGAGCTCTCCTTAAAGGGAGCCAACGTATCTCCTATCTTAATACAAAAAAGGGGCTGATAAATTTCTGGGGTTACCAGCATGCCAAGGCCATGAATGCAGCAGCAGCCGCTGGGACAATTGATAGACAGGTTCACCTCTCCTGATTAATTCTTGCCATTGGCCATATCATGAATGTGTTTGCCACACAGTTGACTGAGGAGTTAGTGATTTTAGTACCAAGGCAGTGGTGGTTGTTAAAATGGCCTGGAGCCAGGAGACCTCTATGGGTGGATGGGAAGGGCAGCATGCATCATCAAGGGCCAAAGGATTCAGCCAAAGAACAGCCACATGTGGAGAAAACCAGGGTTATGTCCCACACATTCAAGGCCAGTGGTCCTACCTGCTCCACCTTTGTTCTCCTGTTACCACCACCTCCTTCAACCCTCCCCTCTGGAACATAACAAAGAGGCTTTGTTTCTCACTCAAAGTGAACGACAGAAACCTCCTCCCACTTCTCTGTCTCTGCAGGGTCAGCCTCCGTTTTCCCGTCTTTGCTGTGCTCTTAGCCACATTTTCCTGAATTGCACAATGCTGAAGGTCTCCTTTTTTAAAATGATGTCACTGAATAGACATCATCATGACAATTCTAAAAAGATTTGGCTTATGACGACGGGGATCATCCCCATTGTGGTCATCTCTTAGGACCTTGCTATTTGGACAAGTCTTCGGGCTACGATGTTCACTCCACTCAGAGAAAAATTCATATCTTCTAGATAAATAAACCAGGAGCATCTATTCCACTTTCTTTTGTGGCCCCTAAGAAAAGTTAACAGAAGAAATGTACAAACCAGGAGGCACTGCAGAACTGAATTTCAAGTGCAATGTTGGGGCTCTTGGCATTAGTACCATCACAATCTGAGCCATATTTTTAAAACAGTTGCCATAGAAGTTGAAATACAAACAACAAAACATTCTGTCTTTGGAACTGAAGTAAATTTGGAAATTGTTTCCTGAAATGGAATATTAAATGTTGGAATTTGCATTTCACTTCTAAATCCTTATTTCTTTTGTTTCAATCAACCTCTCTTGCTAGATGGCAAGAGTCTGTCCTAAACCATGGTCATTTCTATATCTAAGGGATGGCCAACGAACAACAATAGTAATAAAAGACATTGTCTTATTCTGATAATCAATTTGGCTATAATTTTACTGATTCGTCAGATTTACATAGCCACCCATCTTGCACAAAGTGACAAAATTGTGCTGTCTGTCAGTTACCTCTACCTGCTTAATCTCTTCAATGTGAAGAATCTCTTCAGAACTGGGTCCAGCAGGTAGGCCAACCAAGCAGCCTTCAATTTTTAACCTGAGCCATAACAAAGTACAGCTTAATAATTCTGCCCAAATACTGCAGCTATTTTTTTAATTTGCCAAATGAGCTAAATATGTTTGCTCAGAAGGCACTCAAATTCCTTTTGTGCAGCTACTCAAGGTCCGTGAAATGTTTTTCAATAAATTTTTAGGATTTGTAAAACTGAAAATGGAAGGGATTTCAATTTTCTGGTGCTTGCTGCCTAACTGAAATCAGCCATCAGATTTTTAACTATGCAATTATTTAAATGGAATGCCTTTCTATTACTCATTGAGCAGACATGATACAGATAGACTACAGCTCCATTATCCCATGGCTATGGAGGCTAGTTAGGAGGAAAGAGATTTTGAATTTAACTCCTAAAACACCATAGCTTTCCTATTCCCATCACAGAGAATGGAAAGTCTGGACAGTTTGTTACAGAGCTAAGAGAAACCTTGCTACCTGTAATCACAATGTGTATTAATCTTATAATATATAGGATTATTATATAGGAAAATGTGGTTATTATATGCACTTGCAGTAATACACAGTTGTATTGCTATTGTACAACTATATATTTACTGACACACTTATCAGTCTATCCTCAAATCTATGTGAGGACAACAGGAGATACAGGTTCCATAATGGCATTAGTAAATCTACATTAGTTCTGTCATAAAATAAAATAGAGTGATCCTTGGTTGTTTTTTGCATGCCTTGATTTAAAGAAACAGAAGAGGAGGGATAGAAAAAGTAGGGACTTAGACTCGAATCTTATTTTGGACATCAAAGCTAGATGAGTGTATGTCTTCTCTCTGGCTCAAAGCAAAGTATGAAAAGTTATGTATGTAGAATAATTTCATTAATTTAATTTAGTTAAGATTCAGTAATTATCAATTTGGCTATTTAGGAGAGTTCCATTTTCAGATTTGATTTTCAGATTCCAGGTGATTTAATACTCCTACAAGAGAAAAAACAACAACTAGACAACCACCTGTTCCTCAAATAAGCCAGGAAGACTTTTTGAGCCAAATTCTGGCAATTGAAAAAACAGCTTTGAGTGAACAAGAAGAGGGAGCCAAGAGCTGCACAAGGAGAGCTGGTGAATGCATCCTAGTTGATCTGTTAACACTGTCAGTGTGTGCAGAGCTGCTATGCGTGAAGTGATGCCAGAGACTAGTCTGAAAAATGACAGTGAGAAGCAAGGGACCATAGATAAGTCTTTAGCTTCTCTGCAGGCAGCTGTAGGTGTGCATTTTGGAACTAGATTCACCTGCCATTCCCAAGTAACCTGTCCTTTCTTCCTAAGTACCTTCCTTTGCCCAATTTCCGTAAGAATGGGCTGGCCAAGCCCAGCTTAAGAGGGCCATAGGAAGTTACTGAGCATTGCAACCAAGACCCTCCTGACTGGAGACACTGTTTAAGAAAAGATGAGAAGCTTTCAGGTTGTATAGCTGGTCCTTTATGCTGGACTGTGGCCACCGAGCCCCATGCAAAGAGACTCCTGCTGAGCTCCATGCTCCCTGCAGCCCATGCCACAGCATCAGCAGCCCAGTTCCTTGTTGGTCAGGCCTTGCCTCGTGCAGACACACACTCACCAAGCTTCAGAAGCCAGCCTTCACGGTCCGGATTAAAGAAGGTATGCGTCAAGTCATTGCCATCATCCTCGGGTATTTTGAAGGGCTCATTTTTTATGCTCTCATAGAGATTCTGGTGTGAGGGAGGAGAAACATGTGGTGGATCACTTCCACGGAAAGGCTCTGCACCACCTTTTCAATATGTACTAGTGTACTTTCTACTTCCCAAGAACCGTGACCGAGTTTGGAAGCTCAGTATTTGAGCACGAGATATCGGGAAGACCAAGGTAGGTTCAACCCTGATCTGTTCCTGGGTCCTGGGAGAGCCTGCCAGGCAGACAGACAGACAGACAGTAGGCCCTCTGTTCCGGTGACTCACCACACCCACCAGGTTCTCCATTATGGCCTAGCCAAAGATTTCCAGTCTCTTCTCTTCCCACAAAACTCACCCTGAGTAATTCCTCAGGCAGGTCTCCGCCATCATTGATGCCACGGTTCATAGCGATGAAGCGCTCCACGGTGGGCTTGTCCTTCACGTTGGGATTATGCAAACTGGTATTCAGCATGATAATGGCAAAGGAAAGTACATAACAGGTATCTGGCACAGAAAGAAAAGGGAACAGGAGATTCAAGCCAATTTGGGAATATAATTTGGATTATACAGTATAGAAGCATAAGATCGCATCCAAATTAGAGCCTACGGGTAATCCTCGATGCATGGCCACAATTGGGACTAGAATTTCCATTACTAAGCAAGTCAGTTGTTAAGTGAGTCACACCCAATTCTGTAAACCTTTCTTGCCATGGTTAAGTGCATCACTGCATTACATGATCATTAAGCAAATCTGATTTCCCCCATTGATTTTGCTTGTCAGAAACCAGCCGGGAAGATTGCAAGTGACAATCACGTGACTCCAGGATACTGCAGCCACTGTAAATTCCTGCCAGTTGCCAAGCACCCGTGATTTGATCACGTGACCAGGCGGATACTGAAATGGTTCTAAAATTGTGACTGCTTGTAACTCACTTTTTTCAGTGCAGTTGTAACTTCAAATGGACAGTAAAGGAAAGGTTGTAAGTTGAGGACTACTTGTGGAACCCAGCTTGACCTTTAAAGTCTTTTGAAACTCTAAGCCAACTGGGGTCACTTTACCTGAAATATTGCCTTTTGCCATTTATTTATTTGTTTGTTTGTTTCCTGCATTTAATATTTTTATGTTCACTCAAGGTAGTGAATCACTAAGGTGGGGCTAGAAAAGTGTCCTGGGTTCTAGCCTGATGCCTTAACCATTAGACCAAGTTGGCTCTCACATAAGACTTACTCATTTCTTCAAAGGCTGTGTATGCCTACAGAATAAATAAGTAGCTAGTAAGGGAGAGGGATGTTGAGTAATAGCATGCTTAAGAAATAGCTTTTCCAGAAATATGCCTTCTAGGGGCAATGAAGACAGGGGTGGTGGTGATGGTGCCCACCCCCTTTTAAATAACTCAGCTAAGATCTGTTTTTACTTGACATCAAAGGTATTTTTCATTTTCTCTACATTGTTAATGTTTTTGGGTATGATTTCATGCTTAATTTTTGTTATTTATTTTTTTATTTAAAAGTTTTATAAATTTATTACAATATAAACCCCTCCACCCCTTCCCCCCTCCTCCACTTCCCAGAGCGGATTACAGGATAAAAATAAAATAAACAAACATAATCTAACTAACATAAACCAACTATACTATCAATCAAAACCATAACACACTTTAACTCCTTCTCAAAACAAATATTAACAAATTAAGTCAAAAATAATAAGATAATTAAAACTATTAATAAGATCTTATCTAAGATCTACTCAAAAGCAAGATAATACTTTTCAATCTCATATTTCTTCTGAATGTAATCAATCCATCTTCTCCAAACCATCATATATTTTTCTTGTGATTGATCCTTCAAATAGGCGGAGATTTTCACCATTTCTGCTAAATTAGAAACTTTAAGTATCCATTCATCCAAAGTAGGCAATAAGTTTTTCTTCCATTTTTTTTTATTTATTAAATTTGCTGCCCACATGATCACAAGATAACTCGGTTGCTAAGTTAATTGTTATAAATTTCTCTGAGATCCTTTGTTATACGATAGCATTCTTCTTCTTCTTCTTGTGCCATATCCGTTCTCGGACGTTGGCGATCATGTTGGCGATCCTGTTTTTATCAGCAGCTGCACGAAAAAGTGCTGCTGAGTTTTGTCCAAACTAATCCCTTAGATTGCGATGGCACGCAAACAAAAATATCAACAGCAAATTAGGAAGCATAACTATGTTTCAAATTCTGGAATTCCTGGATCATTCACAAGTATTACCATTACCTTTTTTAAAAGGTGGCATTATTACCCCGTTTCAGTTAGACCAGAAACAAAGAATGAGAACATTTTTTTAGTTCTTTGGTTCCATCTTCGTTCATTTCAGTGTTAAGCCTTCTCTACTTTCATCAATGAACTTGAAGGTTCGGCACTGTAAACTAGAAGGCAGTTTTTTTCTAGAAATCTTAGTGATCAATTTCACTTTGCACATACTGCACAACTTAAAGTGACAATTAACAGAATAACAGAGTTAGAAGGGACCTTGGGGGTCTTCCAGTCCAACCTCCTGCTTAGGCAGGAAAGCCTACATCATTTCAGACAAATGTCCAATCTCATCTTAAAAACCTCCAGTGTTGGAGCACCCACAACTTCTGGAGGTAGTTGTTCACTTACCTGTTGATTGAAACACACCAGGGTTGCATTGACAGTACCGTTGTGCAAATGCTTCCATCATCCGGTCAATTTTCTGCGCTTCACCTGGCAACCGAAAGCTCCAAAGGAATTGCCTGTGAGGGCAATGAAAATTTACCCTATATGTCCATTTCTGCGCTGTACAGTTGTGAGGAAAGCTATAGCACAAATAATATTCCATTTATCTTTCCCCTGGCAAAGTGTTGGAAATACAACTCTTAGAATTTCTTGCCTCCAGAAGCAACCAGCTGGAAATTCTGACAAGTTACAAAGCCAGCATATCTGATTGATGCTAGCTTGATAAAGAAAGTGTTGGGAAAAATAAGGCTGGAATGCTACAGAATTGTCAACAAAGCATTGGCATACTTCTGGTATGATCAGAAAAACCTGTTTTGAGGCTGAAATAGAATTCAAAACTTTCCCCACACCTCTAACCACAGGCTACATCAGGAACAGAGCAGATCTGGACTTTCAAGTGCTACCAGACCCCCAGTAACTCCCATAGCCCAAGCCAACATGCTGTATAATCATGGATTGTGATTTGTATGTGGGTGTGCCTTTGAGTCAGTTTTTCAGTCATTGTGATGTGGTTTGCCATTCCCTCAATTTTAGGATTAGGAGTGTCAGCAACAGATCCATTAGTGAAGGGTCCAAGTCAGCAACTTCATTGTGTTGTACCTATAATACAAGAATCTCTCCAGACTACTTGCCTTCTCTTGGGAACAACCAGATATAAGGTTCCATGAAACCTTGGGTGAGTCAGGCTTATGCCTTTTGTGGCTATGCAAGAGCTCAAGGCTAGTTCCTCACCTGACCCCTCCTCCTGCCTGGCTGGGAGTTTCCCAACATTGAGAGGTTGACAGGCTCGAAATCACATAGCTGGCTTTGTGCCTAAGGTAGGTTTAGAACTCATGGTATCCCAGTCTCTAGCCTAGTACCTTTAACCACTACATCAAACCGGCTCTCCAGTCATGAAAGATGCTAGTTAATCCAAAACCATGGGAAACAAAACACGATCTACAGCTAGACCTACAGACACATAGACTTGCATCTGTCTAATATTATAATCTCTTTCTCTGTCACTCACCGCAGTGCCTGTACAAGATTGAGATCTGTAAACTCGTGCAGCTCCACAAAAGAATGTAATACTTGGATATTAAAGTCATCTCTGAGGGAAGGAAAGAGAATACATTGAAATTCTGGACTGAGCAATTTATTACTTGTTATAGATTAAATCATATACCGGTGACAGAGCTTGATTATATTTAAGGTCTGTGTTGTTCCTCCTGCCTATTATATGCTGAATCCATGTAACTTAGAGTTGCTGCTCTGATGGTCCCTAAATCATAAGGATCTTCCTATTTCCTCCTTTCTGAGTACAGACTACACACAGATAGTCCTCAACTTACAACTACAACTGAGCCCAAAATTTCTGTTGCTGAGGCAGTTATTAAATGAGATTTGCCCAATTTTATGATCTTTGCCAAGTGAATCATTTCAGCTGTTAAGTTAGTAACATGGTTGTAAAGTGAATCTGGCTTTCCCATTGACTTTGCTTGTCAGAAGGTTGAAAAAGATGAACTCATTACCCTGGGATCCTGCAACTGCATAATTTTGAACCAGTTTCCAGGCATCTGAATTTTGATCACAAGACCATGGAGATGCAGCAATGGTTGTTAAGTGTGAAAAACACTCATAAGTCACTTTTTTTCAGGGCTGTTGTAACTTCAAACGGTCACTAAACAAATGATTGTAAGTCAAGGACTACCTGTACTCTTCTGCTGAGTTTGGCTCTTTCTCTAAACATTAACAAAGAAGAACAACGTGTAAAGATTAACCTACATTCCATTCTCAATAATATGGCCTGGTTAATTACCTTTCACCCAGGTAGTCACCAATGGCAGTCTTGTTGAGTCCTTCTCCCTTGTAGAGGAACTGGGCAATGTCTTCACAGGTATTCTTCAAAAGGTCATTCTCTATGAGGAACTGAATTCCCTGCAAGCCCAGGGGGAAAAAAGGAAGCTCTTCAAACATTTGCTATGTGAGAGCGTAGAAATAAGAACCTGTAACATCTGCCATTCAATTTCAAATTATCCTAATCGATATCTATTTCAAGCACAAGGGACTACAAGAAGTTGGAGGAGTCTGCAATCAATATAACAATAATTTCCTTAAACTCACTTAATGAATTCTGCAGCTGAAGTTACTTTGAAATGATTGCTTGACTCACTACACATGATTTATCCCAAATGTCACACTTTTTCCATCATCATGAAGACCTAACAAACTGAAATCCCAGCTGTGTTAGGGTTGTATTAAGCTGTGTTAAAATGAATTCTGCTTTTAAGAAACAGCCTCACCCTTAAATTCTCCTGGATGGAGAAGGGAAATTACAGACCTTATTGCTTATTTCCAAAGAATCCTTGGGGGAGGAATTGTTCCAAGAAGTTTGGGGGAAGAAGGAAAAATAGAGATAATTTGGGGGAAGAAGGAAAAAATAGAGATAAACACGAATATAAGTAAGGCCCAACTTGATATAGCCAATTTGGGATCACATCCTTTAATCCTGTTGATAATGCAGGATTTTGCCCAGTGTATAGTTGCTATTAATACAACACCAAGGAAGTAGTATCATTTACCTTCTTAGGATCCATGTTGAATTTCTTCCTGCCCATTGCCACTTGCTTGTTTCTCTGCATGTTTTTCCTAGGTAACACAAAAAGGTTGCTCAGTCTCCTTTATTACAAACCAACATGTGGACACTACTTCTGATACAATCTCTGCTTGCAATACAATTAACCTTTTTCTCCATCTTGCATTCTAACTGCAAGCTTAACAAACACATTCTCATCGTGTGATGTTCAATAGTTGATACTGTGATTCTAATGCCCCTAAAAGGCTTTAAGGCCCAATCTAAAGTCCTAAACACAAGCAAATTCCTAATTTCTGTAACAAGAAGATTCATTTCTCAGAAAACTGAAGTCAGCAAAACTCTCAATGTCACTGAATATTTTCATGAGGAAAAACTTCCAAAAATGTTTTTTTAACAACATAAACACTAATGTGCTGCATATACAGAAAGGCATATTTATTATTTAGATTAAAAATCAGACACTGAATTCCTAGAAAATGGAATGTTTTCATTCAGTAGGCAAATCACTTTTGGTTTTATTTATGAAGGATTTATTGTATTGTTTTAACTGACTGCTATTAGTCACCCAAGTTCTTATGTAAGATACGGCAGCCATTTAAATTTTCTAAATCAATCAATCAATGGTCCACAATAGCCACTAACAACAGGATTTAGTTTCAACAGATTAGGGATTTTGCTGTAGTGACTACTTCTTTCTTTCCAATATTCATTCCAGAAATAGTGAAATGCCAGCAAATTTCACCTTCCCACTTCTCCATCAGGACTCACCTCTCTTCTGTGGAGCCCAGGTTCTCAATTTCATTAGTGACTTCTGCTATCTCATCTTTCAGACGCTGCATAGAAGAACAAGGGGGAAAATCATGGAATAAGTAATGAAGTGACGCTTTTGATCAACCTGAGCCAGGGAGGAAGTTACATTTATTTTTAACCTCAGAATGGAGAACAAGTTTTATTATATCACCCCTGCCTGAACTCTATTTTATACCAGCTTCACCTTTTTCAAATTTCCAATTCAGACCTGAGAATGTTCAGTGGAGGGGCAAGAGAAGAAAAGGCACACTTACAGAACATAGAAAAAAATAACCAAATTCATGCTGCCACTAAAAGACAAGAGTATAGTAAGCTGAGATTTGGAAGCATCCAATATCCCAATTGCAGCTACAGAACTAACAATCTGACCCTTGTGGCTCCTTTAAAGCCAAGAGACATTGTTCCTTCACTGCCCATCTTCTGCAGCCCAAAGTTTAGGCTACAGTGGCCAAAATGAAGCAAGTCTCTCTGTCTTGGCTCTGAGGACAACTGAGCCACCAGCAGACCAACCATCTCTCAGCGGAAGGAAAAAGATAAACCCCTGGGGCTAACACAGTTGCTGGGCTAATCCCATTAGCAAACGTCCAGCACATGTCAGTGATTAGCCCCTGCTGCTGTTTTATTTATTGCTGATGGGCTTGATTTAGCATCTGTGCCAAAGCAAAGCTCCAAGGAGCAAGTTGCTAGAGGGAACAGACGGCTCCTGCCAGAGCCAAAAGCAAATCTATCTGGCTAGTAGATAATGCAGTGAGTGGCACGGGATGCAATAAAGCCACCTTTCAAAAGGTACAATTTCTTGGGGGGAAATGCAAATTTAAAAAAAAGGCTCTATCTTTTCTGATAGGGAAAGAAGAGAGAGCTGAAAGACAGGGGGACAGGAGAGAAGGGAGATAAAACATCTCCTCACTTCTTTGACAGATCTCACAGGCCAGAATGGAGACTGAAGTTGGGGGGGGGGGGAAATAACTTGGGAGCTTTACTGTGCAATTGGATCTTTTTGCCATTTTGCACCTCCCTCTCCTTAGTGTTCAGAGTCATGGCTGCCCACTCATCTGCAATATTACAGCTCAAGACCCTCACTGTACAAACTCTCAGGACCACCTACCCAGAGGAAATCAGGGAAATTCAAATCACCAATTTTTAATTTTTAAAAAAGAAAACTCACCCACAGAAAAAATCACTGGCTCCAATTTACAATGTCTGAGAGTTGGGCTATAATTACTAAGGGGCAAGGTAAACAAAGAGGCATGGGAAGGGAAACTTGCACATCTGTAAATTTAGTTTATCTTTGTACTGAGTAACAACCCAGCAAACAATTAAGTCCCAAAAGGAATAGGGATGAGCAGCCGGAACAAAAGTGCCAGGGATTCAGAGTGAGAGAGCTGTATCCCAAAACAGAGATTAACTCATCTTAGAAGAAGAATGTGAACATGTAAAAAAAGTGTTACCTTGTCAGAAATACAGCACGCCAAAATCTATTAATCTGACAACTGCTTCATCTCTTCTGCAGAAAGTTGTTTATGTGGAGCCAAACCATTCCCACCCTCCATATTTTAACTGTCAGCAACTCATTTCAGACAGGTGCTCCTGAGACATGACCTTTAACCTGAGTTATGGCTTGCTGCATTGCACTTCTATTCCCCTGTCCTTTCTTCACACACCTGAATGTCTGCCAGCAGCTCCTGTTTCCGCCGACGGATGTTCTCCAATTCTTGACACTCTTCAGGGGTCAGGTCGGTTGGTACTGCAAGAAGAAACAAAGACTTATGCTCTAGGTTTGCGGTTGGTCCGGATAGTCTTATAGATTCCCTCAGAACTGTAAAACTTGAGGAAAGACTTCTATGAATTCAGTGGTTCCTTGCGTGTCAAAGAAGTATAGAAAAGAAAGGACTGAAAATAACAAAGACTATCAAGAATGCCTAAGCAAAGGGTGGAGATTGCTCAATATTCTTCTCTTACTAGACCAAGGGCAGGGGTGTTGTATGTGTGTTATGTATACATGATCATAGAAATGTTCTTCCACGGTCAAGGATTCTACATTCTGGATTACACCTTGGCACCCCCAAAACTTCTCATTTGAAAGCATACCCTTAACATTCACTCAGGTTCAGTGAGAGAGCACAAATATTACAGTTTATAAAAAATCTCTATTAGAGGAGAACAAACTAATATCACAGGAAGGTTGATAGACTCCCAAAGCCGTGGATCCCAGAGAGGCCATCCAAAGCCTACCATGAAAAGGAAAAAGATTCCTAAACACTGTGCATGTAGTTCCCTTACACCAATATTTAATTAATGTAATTTAAAGTAAAAAGAATGTACATTCAATTTTTATTCTGGCCCATTCCTTTGTTGAGTGGGACCCTCTGCCCCTTGAAAGCCTAAGGTAGATCTCTGTCCATAAAGGCTGTCAATTCTTGATCAATGTAATGACCCAATTTGTTCTTTGAGAAATGACAAGTCCCTGCCATTATAGGTGCACAGCTTTCTATCACCAGATTATGCTATAAAACTTTGAGGTACATAACATATGCCCTCTTGCACACCTTCTAGTCATTTTACTTATCTTTCAGTCTTGAGTTTACAAGTTTCCCAGTGACCCCACTAAGTGCAAAAATGCTGGACTAGAGAGATTCTTTAATCTGATCAAAAATAATACTTTCACAAAATGAGAAGTGGATCCTGGACTTATAATACAAAATGCCAAAAAGATTTATTGTAAATCTGATTTCTTTCTGCTCAATATGCTTCCTTATCATATTACCTTCTGGGCATAACAATAACAATAAAATAAAGATTCTTAAGACTTAGCATTACAGCGTATATTTGCCTTTGGAAGAAATGTTTTAAAGTTTCTTTGGGGGATGGGGAACAATTTTAATGGTGATTTGACATGCAAGGAAAATGTTATTTAATTTAGCCAGCAAGCAGAATCAAGCGCTCTTAGGCCATGATTTTTCTTCTTCTTGCAAACGTAAAATGGCAATATCAGATTTTGCAGATTAGGTTAGAGAAGCCTATATTAGATCACAAATTCTAAGTTCACACCTTGAATACAGCACAAATGCCACAAATTTGAAATACCTGGGACAAGAATTAGAAGGCATTACTGTATTTTTTTAAGAAGGGGGGAAAAAAACCATATAAAACCATGTGACATTCACTGAAACTGTGAAAGTCTCAAGATACATTCAATACTCTTAGGAGAATAACCTGCTCAAGATTCCAAATGAGAATGCATTTTTTCTATAATGTTGTACAGAATGGATAATATCACCATTTCACAAAGCGTAGAATTTCACTGCATGTAATTTGTGCCTTTAAGATAAGGCAGTGGCAGAAGAGTTGCCGCTCCCTGAGACATATGTTATTCTTTTTCTATAAACTGCATGATCCTTTCTCAGCTCTAACTTTTACAAAGCATGTCAGTCTAACATTAGCTTCTGCATCAATCTCTCCTTTCACAAATCTAGATTCACACCAGCAGGTTTAGAATGCTAATCCCAGGAAGGATGGCTGATGGATCTGTTTAATACAAATCGGGTTGTTGGTAACGGGTTGGTATTGCAAATGGCCCAAGTCTGCTCCAGATACAAATCATAGATCACATACAATTCTATTCTTCAGAAGACTCCTCGAACAGCTTCAACTTTTCAGAGTGAATTAGGATGTACAGATCTGCATCAGGTGGTGGTGAACTGCAATCATATGCACACAGCTGTGTCCTATCTTCAGAAGTAGCTTGATGAATCCCACTGCAATCTTTTAACAGTTAATCTGGTTGACCCTAGAAGCAGTACTAGAGTTATGCACAATGGCTCTATGTAGAAATGCTTTGCATCTACTGGCTTTATGCCTACTGCAAGGACATGTAAAAGGGATAATTTATCTTTCTTATATTCATGAGTCCAGCAAATGGAGGAGGCATGGTGCCCCAGGATTCCTAGCACAAATCAGAACCTGAGCATCCTATCTATCAAAGATACCCCATGGAAGAGGCAGCACGTGGTAGCTGAAAGAGCCAGTTCATTCCAGAATTCTGACCTACATCTGCACAGTGGCATACACAGACTTTCACATATGCAGCCAGCATCATAAGACAGCCTGCAAATGTCACTAGAGGAGTTCAACCACATTCTCATCATTACAGATGCAAGATGCCTTGACTTGATTCAGGATTTTTGCTGATTAAATTAGTTTGAAGTAAGAATCAAGATGGAACTCCTAGATTAATATTAGGATGCCAGATGGGGAAGACCAACAGTGAGTGTAGCCAATCAAAAAATATATTATCACTCTACCTGGCAAAATCCTCGTAGTATTTGGGGGGGGGAGTACAGAGAGCAATGGGGAATGTGTCCTAATGGGAGTACAGATTTCCAATTAGAAGTGGGAAGTCAAATTTCTCTAGTCAAAGCCAATTCAGAGAGCGGAGTTCCTGACACAACAAGGCTTCATTGTGTGACTGCTGGAACAGAGAAGCCAAACAAGGAAAGCGCCTCTTCTTTGCTTTGTAGTTGGACACGAGGACAGCAGCCTAAAGCCAAGCTTCCTGCAGCCACAGAATACAAAGGAGGATGGTCTTAAAGAGGCAGCATCTTCTCTTTCCATCATAAGGGTTAGAGCAGTGTTTCTCAACCTTGACAATTTTAAGGCATGTGGACTTCAATTCCCAGAATTCCACAGCCAGCATTGCTGGCTGTGGAATTCTGGGAGTTGAAGTCCACATGCCTTAAAATTGTCAAGGTTGAGAAACACTGGGTTAGAGGTATAGAGCCTTGGTGTTTAGCTTAAATAATTCATGTAGTTTAGATACTATTATCAGACTGACAACATTTTGAAAATCGACTGAGAGCTTTATAATATTAAATGAGAAATTATGTGAAGTCCCCTCTTCCCTATAACTTTGATCTCATTCCTAGGCATTACATCAATCTTTTTACACTTGTTTATAAACCCTCAGAAGAAAGGCAAAGTGTCCCCAAGAATGTGTGGGGGGAAAGTTGTAAAAAAAAAAAAGAGACATTTCTTTTATCTGAGGAGGGTGAAAACAGATTCTACATCTTGCTTCATCTTGTCCTTCTAGGATATCAATGTTTTCCACTGCCAAGCCGTGCTGCTAAAGAGAGGTGATCATCAAGTCAACAGGGGAAAGTTCAGGATCTGCTCTGAACTTAATAACTGGTTTGCATCACATATAGAAGAAAACACACAAACATCATGAATGTGCCCTATAAAACTAAAGCCAGATGTTTCCATGGTCCTTATTAAAGAGCACAACAGTATAGAAAAGGATAATTGTGCACACATTTGGTTTTAAGCATTATAAATGCAGCCGGCTCCTCCCAGTCAAATGGGCAATCCTAGGCCAACAACCTTACAGCCCCAATGTCTCAAAACAGGTTCCTTAAAAAGACAAGGTAGAATTTTAAGGAGATGCTATAATCTTGGAGGAGACCTTAGAATTTATCTTGTCCAGTCTGCTACCCAATGCAACAATCCTCTACTAGATGATTCATGAGAGATTACCATCTAGCCTCTGATTAACCGCCGCCAGCAAACAGGGGATCCACTGTGTCAGGTGACAATCAATACAGCACCATTGTTGAACGGTTCTTAATTTTTCCTGATTCTAACCAAAATCTATAGTATTTCTTATAATTCTCATCTCCAAATATTTTTGGAGTGAGAGACCAAACCTAAGCAAATTTGAAATCTCTGATTTCCCTATTCTTTTTTACACTGATATCTAAACTGCAATGTATATACATAAACTTTCCAATCAGTTGAAGTTCAGTGAGTGGATTATAGTATTTCTCAAGAAGTAATATTGGTTTTTCTAAAATTTTTCAGCAGCACAAACTCCCATAATCTCATTTTCTCTTTTTGGCTGCTAATAAATTCATGCATTTCTAAAAGTATCCATTGTTTTCCTTCCAAGCAAGTTGCTTATGTGAGGGTTAGCCTTATCACCCAATATTGCCTTGGACTGTAATAAAGCCATCTTTCTACAGATTAAAGGCATCTTTGCCTAGTTTAAATGAAAGCATCCTATGGGTATTTTTTCCTGCTTTACTTTGTGCCAATATTAAACCAATATTTTTTTACAGAAGTGCAGTCTGGGTCTGCAAGAATGGAGCAATCAAGTTCCCATAGATGACAGCAGCTATATTGAGTGTCCAGTCTCAATGTTTGTCCTCTACTCTAAGTCACATGGGTGGTTGTGTGAAGCATTGCATTTTACGTTTGAAACGGTTCCAATATAATCTGAAAAGTCAGGGGGGCAGGATGTTATCATTTTGGACTTATGGCAGCAACACTATGCTCAAAACAGAGGGGATAAATTCAAAATGGTCTAAATTTCCAATGTCTTGCCTACCTTTGCTTGGTTCCAACCTTTGATCCAAAAAAAGGAATTTCCTGTGCTCTTGGTGATATGATGTCCCTCACCTCAGAAGTTTAAACTCTTGGCAAGCAGCAAGTAACACTGCCATAAACTATTAACTGTTGCTTCTTTAGAAACCTTACCCAACTTTCTAGCTGTTCTTTGGTAAGACTAGCAGTCACAGCCCTTAACTCAGGTATATACCCCTGTCATTCCAAACCAGTACAATTTATCCAGAGCATATCCTAGACACAAATTATCATTTTTCACTTAGGAACATTATTAACAGTCTAAGCCTCATCTAAGTATGAACACTCTACTTGCATCAGGGAAAATCCAGTTCCTGAATGCACATTTGACAGAACGATGAACTTCTGAGATCAGAAGACAAGAGAGATCCCCATAAATAAGCCTGCAAAATCCTAGAACTATAGGCACCCTTACCCTGCTGGCCTCTACACTAAGTCCTTCAAAGGAGCTATTTCTTCCATCCCAACACTAAAGAAAACAAAGTTAGCATAATATCCTCTATGCCAAAAAAATAAGCTATTGGGAAACTATAGTTACAGACAATAGGCAGATGTGAAAAGCAAAGCTCACCGATGGCAGGACAGAAAGATATGTCACACCAAGCATGCCTATGGCAGAAGCACGTGGGACTCCTATTAATAAGACCCAGACCCAGCACACTAAATGCAGTTGTGACAGATGGACCAGCACACAGAAAGGGTGCCAAGCAATAGCAGTTTTTCCTAAAGCAGAGACAATTTCCCATTTACACACCCATGCACACGCTTACCCCAAATCAGCTGCCTTGCTTTTTCTGCCTGCTATGGATGCAAGCCCTGTGACACAGCATCAGTGCACTGGTGGTCCATGTGCTGGGGAGCTCAGCCTTGTCAAGGCAAAGGGGCTGTGCCTCATTGGGCCCTCATTCTACTTCACTGTGCTTCCTGGTCAGCCTTCCAGAGAGTCTTCCAGAGAGACTGATGGCTTTGGGACCACCCACCTGCTGCTGCACAGAGCCCAGGCATTAACTCCTGCCTGCCTGAACCACAGCTAGGACTGTACAAAATGTAGTGGAGCTCTTGGTAAGACAACCTGGCTCTTTCAGAAGCAGCAGCTCAGCCCATTCTCAGTCTTAAAACAGGAATACAAGCCACTTCTACCAAAACGGCTTCTCTTCCCTGCAGCTTGCTAGTTCAATACCAGTAAAATCTTTCCAGAAAGCTGAACTACCTTATTTAGTTTAATGGTACCCTATTCAGTAAACACAACAGCATCTTGTTAAATCTGTTTAAGGCAAACACTGCAGAATTCTGTTTTTACCCAAATGGATTGGCAACATTTCCACACTGCTATAAAGCCACACATGAATTTTTGTTCTTGTTAAGCAAACCCAGAGTTGTGACTGTTGTTCTTTTTATTCAAAACTCACATCCGTTTGGCAAATGTGGATTTCCCCTCTATTTTCTGAATGCTCGGGGAGATGCCCGAGCTAACTGAACTACCCTTTTCCCCGTTTCAGGCTATATACCCTCATCCAACATAAAGACTTTCTTCCTCTGTATGCTGTCTCTTCTGCAACAGATTTTTAAAAAGGTTTTGGAAAGCTTCCTCTTTTCCTTTCTTGGCTTTTAATTGGCTTAAAAGGAGTCACACTGAAGTGATCATTATTTGTTATTGGTATTTGCTATATATGCTGGTTGTTAAAAAAAAGAGAAGTATTTGTGTGCCATCGTCCCTTGTAGCAATGAAAAGCATTTATCCACAATAGGATTGTCCTACATGCTCAATGATACTACGTGTTCCATGAATCAATTTACTTCTTAGGAAAACTTCATGGACAAGAGCCAAAAGGAATATTTGTGGCATGTTGGACTGGGGACAAATATAGGAAATAAAAGGGAAGATCCTTATGTTTGGTAAATGTAGGTTAACACAAAGCAGCACTCCAGTTTAATAGTTTCTAAATGCTTTTTGAATAGCACAATTTTAATTTTATTAAATTAGATTTCATTTGATTTTAATTTATCTTTACATTTAAGTCCTATGTGTTTATACCATTGTTCTGTTAATGAGCTATTAAAATGCAATATTGTATAACTCTTCTGTGTCTGGCTATTCTAGTCCTTCTATCAATATACTTATTGGCTCCTTTACATAAAGAAAGTAAAAGTCTGAAATCCTGTTTAGTGCGGAAAAAGATGTTATGAAATTGCTTTGTTAGGAAGTAGATTCCACTAGAGATGAAATTTTGTACTCACTCAGAAAATAGTTTAGACCTCATCAAAATTAATTTAAAAACAGGGACTTGATAATGTTGTAATGTCGATAAATCAGGTGTAAAGAACTTCACACTCCAAAAAGATTCTTATTCTAGGCTGCAGGTTTTTTATGTGATTATTTGTTCATGTTTTTAGCTTCAATATTCTTAAATTTTATGAATTAAAAATCCTAGAGAAACTTGTATCTTCCTCACATGATTTTTATTATGGGAAAATTTCATTGGAAATAAGCATCCAAGTCATATTTTTATTTTGGTTTCTATTTCCTTACCAATTTTGAGATATACTCTATACCAGCCTCTCTAAATAAGCTTTGTAATTTACATCTGAGCTTTATATTTCTTATTCTTTGGCCTCATTTGATATCCAGATCTAAAGGTCCATAATATTCAAATTCACTCTAAAAGGATAAACCTACATATGATTATAGGTTGAAACTTCCTGACAGAAACTTCCTGACAGTGAGGACAATCAACCAGTGGAACAGTTTGCCTCCAGAAATCGTGGGCGCTCCATCACTGGAGATTTTTAAGAACAGACTAGACCAGTGGTTCTCAACTTGTGGGTCGGGACCCCATTTGGGGTCAAATGACCATTTCACAGGGGTCGCCAAACCATGCTGTCCGCCATTTTTTTCCCTAGCTATCCTACTCCCTCTTATTGGTGGCCACACCCACTTGGGGGTCACCACAACATGGGGAACTGTATTATGGGGTCACGGCATTAGAAAGGTTGAGAATCACTGGACTAGACAATCACCTGTCTGAGATGGTATAGGTTCTCCTGCTTGAGCAGGGGGCTGGACTAGAAGACCTCCAAGGTCCCTTCCAGCTCTATTCTATTCTGGATTACTCAAAGTAACATCCATTGATTTTATAGAGGGTTACTGTCAGCTACAGAGGGTGGAAACCTAAAAACATCTCAGTGAAGTTATTAAAAATGATCTCTCCTCCTATGTGCATTAAGCAATCTTCACATGCTGGACATTCAGGAACTGCTGTCTTCCATCTTGTATGTCATCAGATATGTTTACATACAGATGGCCTGTTCTTGCTTTAGATCTCACTGATTTTTTTCTAAACCTCATTGCAGACTCAGATTCAATACTTTCATACATTTTTAGTCTTTTACCGTACACACAGCAAATACAGCTTAATCTGGAGGTTTTAAATAAAAGACCTACTACCATCATCTCTTCATAATTTGTGTTTTACAGTATGTCTAATAAATCAGGAAACCCCTTGCTTCATTTGCTCACAGTGAAAGATGACAACAAATGCTTAGATGGCATTCACTCCTAAAATCAATGCTTCCTTAATACATCTTGGCTAATAGATCCCAGCTGCATCTTCAAAAACCAGATTCCTTGTCAGGATTAATTTCGTAATGGTAGCTACCCACAAGGCAGAAGACAGGCCTAGTTACTGCAAGCCAACAACAGGAACCAACTATCCATTTGAATGATCAGTGAACTTGGGGACATCCGGCTTTTTGGCTGCCAGACAGAGCCCCCCCCCCCCACAACATGATAAATCTGTTGAAAAACAATTCATCAGAAGAGTTCCAGTGTGGAGAAGTTGATTTAAACACACTCCATATGATGACCTTCTACTGAAACACACCTGTTCCTGCCTGCAAGTTATAAGCCTCAAGATTCATCTGTGTCCACCTCCTGAACTCAAATAATTCAGAAGGAGCAGCCATCACAGCAAACTTAGAGAGGGCATCCTTAAGCAAAACATTTCTTATAGCCTTCAAAGATCATCTGGAATCTCTTCCTCTTTGCTAAGAGTTTCCTATAGCAGTTAATGTCTAAGATTGGACTCATCTCAGGTTCATTTCTGATTTGTTACTTGCCCATCAGGTGGCAGCTATCATTTCTTCCTGGCATGTATTGCTCCTTTGTGAATCCTTATATGATTCGCCCGGGGTACCATAATTCTGCATTGTACTGCTTTTCAGGATATGAAAAATTTTAGACATTGCCATATAGGGAAGCACTTAGAAGAAACATTCTACCCTGTAAGAAAGTGCCACATGGGGAGGTTAAGAGAACAAAAATATGAAGAGGGAAAACTGCCTTTCGTATATATTAACAGGTTGGAAAGAAAAGATTACTCAGAGGATTTGTTGAAGGTTTTGTTGCTGCCAGCATATTCAATGGGTCTTAAATGATTAGACCTAAGGAGGAGAATTTCAGAAGGGAAAGGGAAAGGCAAAATAAGAGAAGAGTACACCTACAATCAAGGCTACTTAGCCATTATGTTCAGATGGTGGCATATGAGATGTAGCTATTACTTTCCTTCAAAATATTTCCTCTGCTTGAGACTTTGAGGGGCAGTTTGGTTAGTAGTTAAAGCACCAAGCTAGAAATTGGGAGTCTGAGTTCTAGTCTTGCCTTAAGCACAAATCCAACTGGGTGACCTTCAGCCAATCACTCTCTTCAGCCCTAGGAAGAAGGCAATGGCAAATCATTTCTGAAAAACCTTACCAAGAAAACTGCAGGGACTTGTCCAGGCAGTCACCAGGAGACAACACTGACTCAAAGGCATAAATAAATAAAATAAAATACATTTTGAAAGTTTAGATTCAAGCAGTTGATTTGCATGCTTGATCACTCAAAAAAATATAACCAAATCTTAACCATAATTAGCTTTTTCCTATTTGTGTCTGCCTCCCTTTCCACTGTTTTCTCTAAATCAAATTATAGATTGTGCATTTCACCCAGATTCTTTTCTTGTATTCTGTAAAGCAGCATGTATGTTCATAGCATTCTTACCAACAGTTAGTAATATACTGTGCATATGCACTATCACCTCTCCTGACCAACATGCTTAGGCATAAACAAGATGAGAGGAGGTGTTACCACACAAATGAGAGGGAAGAACAGTTCTACAAGACGTCTACATATTAAGTTTTGAAAACCCAGGCAGTAGCAATGATTGAAGTTTAGAAAGCAATGGGAAAGATAAATTCCAGATTTACTCAGCTTCCTGTGTACGTGCATGAGGCATATAAGTGCAGTAGGCAACCTAATTATGAAATCATTTGGTGCTTGAAGCAGCAGCAGGCTTTTGACCACATTTTTTCTCTCTCCTTCTCTTTACCTGGGTTCCCTCAAAAAAATGAACTGGTTTGACACGATTTCACAATATTTACGGTAAATATTCTCATATCACACCTGCAGATAAAGGCAGAGTGACAGGACAAAAAATGTTTTTGTACATTACCTCACCTACAACCAATATCCATTGCAAGAACTAAGGCTTGTAACTTCCTTAGATCTGAGTTATCTTCTTTGCAAAAATCTGAGATGATGTAAGAACTGCAGGCTACAAGCAATGGAGACAAGCTCTCCCAAGGGACACACTTGCTATGTTAATGGTTCAACTTCAAAGCACATCCTAGGTGGAGATTCTACATCCAGATATTATGTTATCAAACTGATTAATTACAGTGGGATTCACATATTTACAATGTTTCAGGAGCAGAGCACAGAACACAATGTTTTTCTAGAGAGTGGGACAATCTTTAGCTTCTGCCAGTACATTCGTTCACAAGCCAATTATTTATTCATTAACAATTCTCACACAATTGTCCTGATGCAACTGGCATCAGAAAGAGGAAAGAAGAGGAAGGATAATTTATTAGAGAGTGGAGGAGGGTGTTATGTACACTAAACACCATGATACATATCAAAATCTAGCACATCGTAAGAAAACAAATGCTTCATTTTCCTCTTGGCTTTCAGTGTTGATAAATGGCTGACAGATTCCACCCAAAGAAACCACATCACTGGAAAGGGAAATTTAGGTTCCTCTCCCTGTTGTTTCAGTTATCATTCAAATCCCAGACCATCACAAGACCTCAGCTATTCATTTATCTGTTACTGATAGAGATAAAATGAGAGCATTGAAGACAAAGAAAGAGGAGCAGGTCCTGCAACAGAATATTCCAGAATACTAAGGAGTTAATGCTGCACTTGGAGGCAAGAATACTGTCCTCTATGTTATATGGAGTGCTCAGATGGATTCATTGCAATGCATATAGTCATCCCACCCCAAATTCTCCCAAAAATCACATTGCCACAAGCCTATGGCTCATTTCCCTGTTGGGCCAGGGAAAATATGGATTGTAGAAGCAACTATTCTTGGGAGTGGAAGTGGAGCAGGGATGGAACTACAGGTAGTCCTCAACTTATGGCTACAATTGGGACTCAAATTTCAGCTATAAATCAGTGTGGTTATAAGTCAAATCACTACACGACCAGACCTGATTTTACAACCATTTTTTCTCATAGTCGTTAAGCAAATCCAGCTTTCCCATTGGACACTTTTTGCCCCTTTTTTTACAGGAAGCCGGCAAAACAGGTTGCAAATCACAATCACATAAACTACAGGATGTTGCAACCAGTCATAAATGTGAGCCGGTTGTCAAGCATCCAAATTGTGATTACCTGACTACAAGGGTGGTGGATAGTTGTAAGTGCAAGCACAGATCATAAAGCACTTTTTTCAATGAATGGTCATACGTTGAGGACTATCTGTATTAAAGTAGAAGGGAAACATCTTTCCTTATATGGGCGTTTGCCCCCAGCACCTATAACACTTACAGGAGCCGTAAGGAGTAGAAAGTAGACAGGTAATTCTCAATTTATGACCACAAATTGAGCCTAAAATTTCCATTGCTAAGCAAGACTATTATTAAATAAATTTAGCCCCATTTTATGACTTGCCTGCCACGGTTGTTAAGAGAATCACTGCACTTGTTAAGTTAGTGACACAGTTGTTAAGTGAATCTGGCTTCCCCATTGACTTTGCTTGTCAGAAGGTCGCAAAAGGGGATCACATGATCCCAGGGACACTGCGACTATCATAAATATGAATCTGTTGACTTCCGGTTCCGGTTCGCGGCATTCCTAGTCGCACGGGGAAACTTGTATCCTCATCAGCTAGCTTTCCCTCCGCCGGTTGACCTTATACGGGTCGAAAGTCGCCCTGGAGGGTGCGACTTCCGTCGAGGAGGCTTCAGCTCGGCTGAGGAGGAGGGTGGCTCCTCCAGCTGTCCGGGCGATCTCTGAGGGCCGACGGAGAAGAAGATCGGCCAGTAAAATGGCCGATCACCCTGCTGCTTCAAACCGCAAGTCAAAGAACATCTAAGCTGTAAGAACCCCCGTGGGGAATCCAGGTGAGACTTTTTCTTGTAACTTTCTCTATTTTACTTTGCTTTTGGAACCTGTAAGAGCCTTGTTAGAATTATTTCCCTGGCTTGAGAAGGCAGCTTTTACGTGTTTGGGAAAGAAGGGTGTTTTTTTTAAAGACTATATTTTAGTTTCATACTTTTTGGGATACAGAAAATGCTCTCCTTTTTTTAAGAATTGTACTAACATCTGGTGTTGGAAGATTATTTCTTCTTTCACATTATACTTTTAAAAACTGGAAAAGACTTTTTCTTAACCTACTGAGGACATCTAGTGGCAAAAAGTTAACATTGTAATTTCTGGTTATTGTTTGGAAAGTTTTGATCTTCAAATTATTTTTGAAAAAAGATAAGCTGTGCAGCTGTTGGGAACTGTGTGGGTGGACACTGACTAATCTTTATCAAATACAGTCCCCACAAAAAAGAAAAAGAAAAAAGAGATTTTTTTCTATTTAATATTAAAATGGAAGAATCGCATTCACAGCTAAACTATAATCTTATACTGGAAAAGATATATGAGGCCACTGCAGAAATTTGTGCCATATTGAAAGAACCTATTACAGAACTAAAATCCAGAAATCTCACGTCAAACATTCAAACGGATGCTCAGACTACATCTGACTATTTGACAAATCAAAATACACCAGAAGAGGAATTAATAGAGATAAAAGAGGAACTCATCATACCTTACAAATCTCTCATTTGTAACTTTGAGGAACAGAAGAAGCAAAGACTGAGATTTGAAACTACGAAGCAAAGATATTTTAAGGAGGAGAGAAACAGACACCTGACACAGAGGATAGGACTCTTATTCTTTCAAAGCTTACTGCAAGCAACAAAAATAGATCTACTGGCTGAAAGGGAAGCGTCTTTATGGAAACCTACCTGGCATAGGAAAAAAGCCAGAATTAGATTGAAAAGAGAAATTTAAAATGGTGTAATGGAATAAAAGGCAACGCTGCATTTACGGACTGTTTTAAGGCTGATTTCAAGGCTGATAGATATTTTAAACAGATTAAGAATGTACTGGATCTGTGTATTCATGTAGTGAATAATAGACTCAATTTGATGAAAATCATTACGTATTGGAATTGAAAAAATGATGACTATTTAGATTGGATGGTTTCAATAATCAATGGAGTGTTTTAAATTAGTAAGATGACTTTTTTGTATGACAACAAAGACGTGATAAGGCATGATAAGTAATTGGAGAAAATTTGAATTTGAATTCTGTTTAATGAACTTGAATGAATTAAGGTTTAATATTATTTTGTTATTTTAATGAGATGGATTGATTGTGGGATTTATATGTATAGGGTTGATTAATACTTTATTGCTATTAGGATATTTACTGTGTTGTGGAAGAAGAAACAAATGAGATTGGTGATAAAATGAGGGATGTGAGAGATTAAGAATTAGAATTGATAATTTGTTGTTTTAAAGCTGAACTATGGTAATTGTAAACTGATAAAGTTATAAAACAGGTTGAGCAGTTATAGAAATTTAAAATAGAAATGGAATATTTTAAATATATTATGTTATTCGAGGGAAATAGAGAGGGGATAGCGAAATGTATTGTGCTGAGCTGTTTTTATATTTCTTTACTTTTGAATGTTTGACCACCCAAACACCACGGTGGGTCTTGAGTACTTTTTCTTAAGAAATTAAAAAACTAATAAAATGTGTTTTAAAAATAAATAAATAAATAAATATGAATCTGTTGCCAAGCGTCTGAATTTTGATCATATGACTCTGAGAATGCGGTAATGGTCATAAGTGTGAAAAATGGTCATAAATCATTTTTTTCAATGCTGTTGTAGTCACTCCTTGTAACTAAGAGTTGGCAAAATCAGATATGTCTACTATGAAATGATTCATAGTATTGTCAATGATCACTGCAAGTAAGAGGGTGGTTGTGGTTTTTTTTGCACAGCCGTGGATCCCTATTGACAAGTGAGTCCACTCAGCCAAAGAGAGGCGATTCCCAAGATACAGATGTCAGAGTGAGTGCTAATTAGAAATCCCTTTGTCTCTACCTTGCATTAGAATCTTTCATGCTATTGTTACCTGCCTATATTTGCATAATAAAGTAAGATGAAACAAAATTAATGCTAATGGCAATTCAAGACTAGCAGCCTGTACAATCTTAGATCACACATTGTTCCTAATTATGTCAAGTTCTAGACTAGAGTGTTTGGGCAGAGCACATGCATGGTAGAATATAAATGCAAACAGAAATAGCAACCAAGATGCGCCATGCTGGGTGAACACAAGCAATAAAGAGAGAATCTAAGCTTCGGTAAGAAACACCCAGCACAGTGCATACAGGTAGGAAAAAAAAAAACCTGCATTACTAAGAGATAGCAAGGTGAAAAATGTATATGGCTACTGAGAAATTACTTGGTACAATAAGTCAATGTCCTGGTCATTTCATGTGCAAACTTAGGCTTGCTATAGCTAGCACGATGCAGTGGAGAAGTAGCTCTTTATTTAGACCATAGAAACTCCTCTGCCAATTTGACAGTTCAATTTATGGCAAAGCGATTTTTGTATATGTAAATAAAAAAAGTTTCACTGTTTAAAACTACACAATTTTCCAAAAAAGCCTGGCTGCTTATTTATCTGTAGACTGAATTCTGTAATTCACAACAGTTCACAAAAGATAAATGCTTTTAAAAGCAGAATACTGTTAAAATCAGATAATCAAACCAATTAATTAATTTTAAAAAAATACCATATAACCACAGGCCTCCATCATATTAAAATTCACAAAGAGTTGCAGAAAAGCTGTTTTAATAGTTTTGCAAAAAGATGCCGAGGTCAGTGCTAATGGGTGTGGGGGGAGGTGAGCTGTTCAGAGTGAATTGCTCAGAAGCCATGTTCAGGATGGGAAGGAAACCATAAAGCCAAGGCTGTGGAATACTGATAGCTTTGCAGTAAGAGCGAAGGGGTTAACCCATGGCTACAAACAGTGGCTTCTTTGAGGTTGCCTTGTGTCGGAGCTCACCATTATGTAAGGCTTCAAACTGGGAAGGAACCTCTTTCCAGTTCACTCTCTTAAGCATACTACTCAATTCCTCAAGCAGAATCAGCGATGACCTTGCTGACAGTCTATTAAAGCCAGAAGCAATAGAACAGTAAGCCAAGGCATTGCTCCATCCATCCATCTCAATAATGTTTACACAGAGGGAAAACAAGAGAGAAATTGGCATAAAGTGCTAGATTTAGGGGGAGTTGTAATGGGTCCCAGAGAGTTTCTAACTCCACACAACAGAAAAAAAAATAAAAACTTTTTTCCTGTACCTTCCTGAAAAATTTATAGAATCCAACAATAACACACACGCACAAAGGAAGAAAAAGGGAAAATGTTGGGGAATGTCAAAAGGCAATCTTATGGGTTTCTTTTGGAATGAGGAAATGCTTTTAAGACAAGGTTTTACACCAATGTTTCTCAACCTTGACAATTTTAAGGCATGTGGACTTCAACTCCCAGAATTCCACAGCCAGTGGAAGTTGAAGTCCACATGCCTTAAAATTGTCAAGGTTGAGAAACACTGTTTTACACTCTCAAAATTAGTGGATAATTCTCTAATCACCTGAGCAGAGCTTCTGCTCTAAAACGTAGCTCAGGAATAAATTACAGGGTTCATGTGCATTTTTACTGTTATATACAATGTAATGTTAGAACTTGTCTTTAACATTACAATTACATAGTTTTCCTTAAATACCTGCATTAAACTGTTCCAATAAAGACTGGGGAAAAACCAAGAGTCAATTGTTATAAATGAACTAAAGCTGTGATCTTAATTCAGCTATTGAAAACACATTTATAGGCTCAGCATGTGCAGTAAAACACTTTGCTTCTTAATTTTACAATGCATAGAACCCCATCAAGTCACCATTTTGAGGCCCTTGAAAAAAAAGAGATCCAACAAACCTAAAATCATCCCATTCCCAATTATAAGAACCAGCAGCATCTTTTCTCTCAGCCTTATGGGAATTTTCCTCAGACCTTGCTGGAACTGAGCTTCTACAGGTCAAAGAACGTCTTCTGCTAAATCCCAGTTCACTCCAATGAACATGAATAGTTAGGTGTTGCAGAAAAAAATCATGCTATTCAACAAAATCAGGGGTCTTCAAAGTCGGCCCTTTTATGACTCATAGACTTCAACTCCCAGAATTCCTCAGCCAGGCATGCTGGCTGAGGAATTCTGGGAGTTGAAGTCCATGAGTCATAAAAGGGCCAACTTTGAAAAACCCTGAACAAAATGGTCTGCTAATAACTTGATCAGCATCTTTGTAGTTCAATGAAAGCTAAGTTGTTTTACAATCTGAATCATTCGATATATCTGTTCCTCTAAACTGCTGGCATATATGCGCAGTAGTGTTGGTTGCAAAGGACTAATTCAACTAACCCTCAGGAAATTGTTTAGTAACTTACAAGTTAGCCAATAAATTAGATGAGCTACACATTTAAAAGGCTGTATTGATAAACAGCCATTATGTTCAAAGGGAGCACAATAAGTGAAAGCTTTTTTTTCCTATCGTGAACATGTATCATATTTTACAGCAGACCTGGGAGTGGAACACATTTACTAAGTGAAGTGTGCAGGGAAGAAAATTTAAAAAGCAACAATCCATTGATTGATACATTGATTGTGATAGCTTTAGGCTTGATGTTTAACACATACACACAAATCCAGAAATGTTTGACCTTTGTAAGTTGCTAGATTTTTTAAATACCTAATTTTCATACTTGATTTGCACTCAGAATTAATAGCCCTTCAAGCACTGTGACAATATCTTAAATGATCGACTGAAAATATATTTGTTGACAAATCAAGTGCCTTCCCTCTCTGCCATCAAAACAATGACTACAGCACTTGCTCATTTACAACCTGTCCCTCAACTACCAGTTCATCTGGATACATTGTGTGCTTAGTGAAAATTACATCATTCAATGTGCATCTAAAGAAAAGAAAAACCTGCCCCAAATTTGGTTTCACCAAATTCACATGCTCTCCCTCCCACAACCTCCTTAGTGCCCAAAGGCCAAGGTGGAACAGGCAGGAGAGCTGTTGTATCCAAGACATGCTGTGGCATGCAACTTCACAGCTGCCAACTGAAAGTCTCCTTTTTGAAGTATAGAAAGTCCTAGCTCTTCCTACAGAAAAAGAAGAAATGGGATGCTTCCATTCTCACAAGAGCCCCCCAAATCTTTAAAGCCCAGCAATGTTCACAAGAACAAGAGTATGCTACTACTATTTTTTTATATAGACCTCCCACCTAATGCTGCCCTATATACTGCCAGGGCTACCTCCAACTTCAGACATAAAACTCATGAGCAGGAACCCAAGGTATATTTCTATTCTACTGGAGCTAAGAATTGGCAGAAGTCTTGACCACAGAAACATACCAGGTCACTTTTGGGGGGAAAAAATGATCCCATAGTCTCCTAAATTGAACAGACAGACCAAAATTTCCTTATTATATTCAGTCAAACTGAAACTAGGACAAGGTCCCTCAAACTTAGTGATTTGGCTCAGCCAAATGAGCTGGGAACACCCCACCATATATGCTCACCACTCTCCATCCTGAGAACCATACTGCCAGCAACAGAGACAGTCTATCGAACACGGCTGGTATTCAATCCAAGGTAGGTGCGGCCCGCAATTCGACTGGGTTGATACCTGCAACTGACTAGCTGCCTGTCTGTTGCTTCCTGGAATGAGTCAAATCTTGTTCCAGCTAGTGGGTGGCTCTTGCTTAGGACGGGAATAGGCGTCATTGCCTTTCTGCCTACAACGGAGATAACCAGTAACGCCCTGTTCCTGTGCTGATCCCTCAAGCTTCAGAGAATCATTAACCCCTCATTCTCTGGTGGTCAGACAGAAACTTTAGCCTGATAGATGGAAGTGTAAGAGATCCCACTAAAGGAGGTTCTCAGGAGCATATACATCCTATATGCAAACAGTTCTTGTTGCAAAAGTCTGAGGTCTCTCAGATTCAATGCTGAGCTTTTTTGGCGTGTAAACAATAAACTAAGAGCCAATGGTGTATAAGAGTTGGAGTGTTGGAATTAGGAATGAAAGAAGCCAAGTTCAATCTATGGTCAGCTTTGAAGCTCAGTGAGTGACCCTGGAACAATCAGTATGTCTGAAGGTTATTTTCAAAACAACCCTGTGAAATTATTAAAATGGTCTACCTTCGGTTAAGGAGAGAGAGAAAGGGTGGGAGGGAGGGAGAGAGATGTTACATTACATTATTCCACTGTGTATGAGGAATTACATGACTTTTACCATCTTAAAGCAGTTGCTTAGTCAGCTATAGAATGGTGTATTTTTCAAAAATGAGTTCATGCCTACCATAGAACATTTGTTAAAACAAATGCAGCTGGATGTTCTAAAGCAGTGATTCTCAACCTTTCTAATGCTGTGACCCCATAATACAGTTCCCCATGTTGTGGTGACCCCCAAGTGGGTGTGGCCACCAATAAGAGGGAGTAGGACAGCTAGGGAAAAGGGAAAAAAATGGCGGACAGCATGGTTTGGTGACCCCCGTGAAATGGTCATTTGACCCCAAATGGGGTCCCGACCCACAGGTTGAGAACCACTGTTCTAAAGGAATTATTGAATTGCTGGAGGTAATTGGCTAAAAATATCAAATCTGAGATGCAAAAGTGTGGATAGCCACTAGAGGGAAGCAGCAGAGAAAGTCTTCTGCATCTGCATCTGTATGCTTAATATCTTTCTGGCTATCTAGATTTCTGCAGTCCAGATCTGGCAACCTTAAGTCTACCTTTCTGCTGATTCATTTACCAGTTATGAAGTAATGGTTTCTCATTACTGAAGACTTTTGCAAACACATCACTCTGGAGAACAGGAAACAGTTAATCCCAGATTTCACTTTATTTCTCTCTATAGGCCACTATAGGCCCTTTCTGAATCTTCCTAGTATTTCACAAACTGAGAAAGAGCAAGACAGACAATGGTAAAGAAAGACTGCTCTCTAATGTGAGAAGTAGAAAAAAGCACCTCAGTCATCCATTCTAATTCAATATTCTTTGTTTTGCCTCTTTACGTCTTTCAACTTAATGCCTTTAGGTATTTGTTTCATCTCAAAATGGAAAGATGGGACTTCTGCAGGATCAAGAAGTCAAGAGAACTCAGCTTACTAGGAAGAAGCTCTTGGAATGACCAAAACCAAAATAATTGGTTTCCTATAACTTTAAAACAAGTACACTTTTTCTTAGCATGATAGGAAACCCTGTCATTTGCTCTTATTATTAATGTTCCAAATAGTTCTGTCTACCTTTGCACCTCTACCTTCTGGCAAACATATTCAGAATACATGAAACATCAAGAAAGGAGTAGCAGCAGTTGATCTGCATCATTGCTACTACCAATAGTGAAAGGAAAAAAGTAAAGACTCATCTCCCTAATCACAAGGAAGATTCAATTCCAGAAGAAGCTGGCACAAGCTGCAGCTAAGGAACAGCCATTTTGTTTTCTTAGTAGCCATACATAGCAGATTTATAACATCTACGTTTGGTTTTGTTCTTAAGGATGACAATCCCAGCTTACATCATTCAAGGCTAAGTCAAAAGTTGAAAAGTTGGGTCTGCACTGCCCTCTGCTGATTGGAGAAAGATATTGGCTTTAACACAGAACACCAGGGGAGGAGGCAGCGGGGGAGGGGGGGAGAGAAATCACACTTTTGGAACAGACTTTTACACTGGTACAATTCATCTTCCTGTCATCACTCCTATCTCAGCTTATTATACACAGACCATAAAAGGAACCACACACATTGATGTGCCTGTAACTATTTGTACAAGGCAGTCACTCTCTTCCTGCCCCCAACAACAGGACTTCTAGGAAGAGATGCTCAACTACTATCAATCTATAATTGCTCCACAACTCTTGCTAATCTAACACTTAATTTTTCTGTATGCATTGCAGCCTAGTAGCTGCATGACAAAAAATGTCCTCAAACAGGAAAATGTGTGTGTTTCAATGCTGTTCCATACTTTCCTCCTCGTATATGTATGAATTGGTTCTGTTAAATTAATGTCTTTTTTCTCTTCTTCAAATGCATTCAAGCCCTTATTAGATGAGGCTGGAGAGTTTGTAGGAAATCCACCTCTCAAAACTATGCAGAAATTTTACCACTGATCAAATTGTGTTAAGAAAATAATTGGCTGATCTTCAGCTATTTAAATGCTGCTCCTAAGAAGAACAAGAAATGCAACAGAAGTTAATAAATAAGCTTTTAATGCAGCCAAGCGTTAAGAACATAACATAAATTTGCCTCTGGTCTTACCATTTCTGAAGCTAAGCTGATGTCTGGGGTAGATAGACAGAAAATACCTCAAATCAGTGTTATCTAAAATGCCCTTAAGTAGGAAATCCATTTGGATGATAAGTCAACTTTGAAAAATGGGACAAGCTGTTTTAATTTAACAAAGAATCCCTTCTGGTTTAAATAATGCCAACCTACGCTAGGGATCCTACTTGCAGTTTTTGCCAGGCAATGCAGAACTTCCTGCCCTCCACTGCTGATGCCACCACATCCTGTTTTCCTGATGGCAAATACCTATTGCTTTAGCATCAGAGTAAGAAACGCTAACAGTAACAAAGAAAGGTCCCAACCTCAAGCCTGCAAGGCTTGCTTCTCAATCTTGAAGCTAAAATGAAGCCTACACTATAAATCTACTCTGTTCATTCATACCTGAAATGGAACCCCAGCCAGGCACTGTCTGGGATTTATTTGGAGTGGAGACCAGGTTTCCATGGACATCTCCTGGCTCCCATTCACCCTCCCCCTTTTTCCAAAGCAGATCCTCTTCTGCTGACTTTTACAGTTGGATCTAACAGCCACCTGGGAAACAGCTGTCCCTAGCATCTGTGAGAGCAGAAAGAATCACACAATCAGTCTGCCTCTCCTCTCTGACAAGCGCAGGTTTTTGTTCAAGCCACTGGGTTTCATAGGATATCTTCTCCCAATTTGACACAATACTGCAAGTGGTGGCAAACCTATGGCACGGGTGCCAGAGGCGGCATTCAGAGCCCTCTCTGTGGGCACGCGTGCCATCGCCCCAGTCCTAGGCCTTCAGCTGGGTTTTATAAAATCTTTTTGCTTTAGGCCTCTGCCACCGTGTGAAAAAAAAAAAAGGTTCAATCAATCAATTTCAACTTCTCGCAGGGGAAAAAAAAGATCTCGCAAAGTTGGAATTGATTGATTGAGCTTTTTAGTCTCACCGTTACCACTGCAGCCATGCCCACCCAATGGGCCACGCCCACCCAGCACCCGATGATACATAAGTGGGTTTTGGGTTGCAGTTTGGGCACTCGGTCTCTAAAAGGTTCGCCATTACTGCAATACTGCATGCAGAGCTACAAGCTTTCACTGTGTTACTACTAGACAACACAGATTACCAAAATGTGTTGCTGTATTGGAGAGAGATATAAGACAGACAGACAGATTTTCAGAAACAATTTGAAGATACTTTGGGGTTCACAGAATATTTTTGAAGGAGACAAACTGGATGCCTTCTGGGTAGTTTAAACTGTAACTGACACAACAATTTATCTTTCATTATTATAATGAGATTCAGGGGAATTGTAGTTCCAAGCATCAGAAAAGCACCAGGTTATTTCCAGGAGAAAATTATGTGAAGAGAAAACAGCTAGCCCTCAGATTCTGTGGGTTTTGCTTCACTTGCAGATAATTTGTAGATAACTAATTTCTCTGCCGGCTAGGATGTGCATTTAACTTGGTTGCCTCTCTAAATGACTTTTTGAACAATCAAGTGATAACTTTAGTAAAATAAAGAAAGAGTCAATCAGGTCTGAAACTTGCTGCACTAATTAAAAAAACAAATTAGTTTACTAGTAGAATAAAACAATGTAATTAACTTTTAAGAATAATAATGAGGTAGTCATGGTAGAAAAGTTTCTATAAACACTTTACTCCATAATTATTCTGTCTTTTCCCTCCTAAAATATTTTTTAAAGACATTTTATTGTTTTTTTTTTAGATTCTTAAAAAAAAGTACTCAGGACCCACCATGATGGTTGGGTGGTCATACATTCAAAAGTAGAAATATATATAAACAACGCAACTCAATAAATTTCACTATCCCCTCTCTATTCCCCTCAGTTAACATAATACTGTATTTTCCGGTGTATAAGACGACTTTCTAGAGCCTGAAAATCTTCTCAAAAGTCAGGGGTCGTCTTATACACAGGAATATACGGGTAGCTGTTCTCTGAATTTAAAACCAATCTGCCCCCTAGTGGCCAGCCCTATTTTTTTTACAGAAATAAGCACTGACAGGACAAAGCTTTCTAGCAGCAAAGGAGCTCCTATTGTGCTCATCTATAAACAGAAATTCAATATTGTACTGTATTTTCTGGTGTATAAGATGACTTTCTAAAGCCTGAAAATCTTCTCAAAAGTTGGGGGTCGTCTTATACGCCCAGTCGCCTTATACGCCGGAATATACAGTACCTTTAAATATTCCATTTCTATTTTAAATTTCCATCACTATTAAACCTGTATTATAACTTTATCAGTTTACAATTACAATAATTTAAATTTAAAACAAAAAATTATCAATTCTAATTCTTAATCTCTCACATCCCTCATTTTATCACCAAACTCATTTATTTCTTCTTCCACTACACAATAGATATCCTAATAGCAATAAAATATTGATCAGCCCTATATATATGTAATCCCAAAGTTAATCCATCTCTTTAAAATAACAAAATAATATTAAACCTTAATTCATTCATATTCATTAAATAAAGTTCAAATTTTCTCCAACTTATCATTCCTTATCATGTCTTTGTTGTCATACAAGAAATCCATCCTAGTAATTTAAAACATTCCATAAATTGTTAAAAGCATCCCAATCTAAACAGTCATCATTTTTTCAATTCCAGTAGATAATAATTTTCACATAGTTCCCAAACGTTATATAAATACAATTCAATACATTCTTAATCTGTTTAAAATATCTATTCTAATAATCACGCTCCTGTATGTATATATATTTAGTTGCTTCTAGCTCTGAATCTTAATCCTTAAAATAATCCATAAATCCAGTATTGCCTTTTAATCCATTACAGTTTTACATTTCTCTTTTAAGTCTAATTCTAGGTTTTTTCCTGTACCAGGAAGGTTTCCATAAACACGCTTCCCTTTCAATCAGCAAGTCTATTTTTGTTGCTTGGAATGGCCTTTGAAGAAATTAAAGTCCCATCCTCTGCATCAGACATCTGTTTTTCTCCTCTTTAAAATATCGTTGCTTTACAGTTTCATATCCCAGTCTTTGCTTCTTCTGTTCCTCAAAGTTACAGATGAAAAGTTTGTAGGGTAAAATAAGCTCCTCTTTTATCTCAGTTGATTCCTCTTCTAATATAATTTGGTTTGTAAAATAGTCAAGTGTAGCCTGGTCATCCATTTGAATGTTTGAAGTGAAATTTCTAGATCTTAGTTCTGAAGTAGATTCTTTCAGTATGGTACAAATTTCTGTAGTGGCCTCATGCATCTTTTCCAATATAAGCTTATAATTTAATTGTGAATGCAAATTCTTCATTTTGATAGTAGTAATAGTTTTTTGTTTTAATTATTTGTTTTATTTGTGGAGGCTGTATTTGGTAAGAGTTAATCTATATTCACCCCCACAATTCCCACAGCTCAGCTTATCTTTTTCCAAAGATGCTTTGAAGGTCAGATCTGGTTTTAGTTCAAAGAAATAACCAGAAGTTGCAATAATAAATTTTCGCCACTAGATGTCCGCAGTAAGTTAAAGAAGAATCTTTTCCAGACAGCATTGCTTTGTTTCTATCTTTAAAAGTATAGTGTGAAAGAAGAAATAATCTTCCAACACTAAGTAATAGTACAGTCCTTAGCAGAACAAAAAAGAGAGAGATTTCTGTATCCCCAAAAATATGCAAATAAATTTTAATCTTATAAAATGCTTTCTTTCCCAAAAATATCAAAGCTGCTTTCTCTAGCCAGGGAAATAATTCCAATGGGGCTCTTACAGGAAGAAAACAAAGTCAAGTAGAAAGAGTAACAAGGAAAAATCTCACCCGGATTCACCATGGGGGCTCTTAAAGCTTAGATGTTCTTCTTGTTTGAAGCAGCAGGGTGATTGGCCATTTTACTGGCCGATCTTCTTCTCCGTCGGCCCTCAGAGATCGCCTGGACAGTTGGAGGAGCTGCCGCTTCTCTGCAGCCAAGCCAAAGTCTCTTTGACGGAAGTCGCACCCTCCAGGGCGACTTTCGACCCGTATAAGAGTTGACCGGCGGAGGGAAGGCTAGCCGCTGAGGAGAAAAGTCTCCCCGTGCGACTAGAGTCACCGCAAACCGGAACCGGAAGTCCCCCCTAAAATATTGATCATTTTATATTAAATGGAAATTAAAATAATGATCTTTACTTTTTTGATGGCTGTTCCTCTTCATGTTTGGAGATGCTGTCAACAGCACCAGGCATGAATTTTTGAAAATAATTTTCACTGATTAAATAATAGCCATCTACTATGTTATCCCTCTGAAAAACTGAATAAATACTGGTAGTTCTTAGCAACCACAATTCAGCCCAAAATTTCGGTTGGTAAGCAAGACTGTTGTTAAGTGAGTTTTGCACCATTTTATGACATTTCTTGCCACAGTGGTTAAGTGAATCACTGCAATTGTTAAGTTAATAACATGGTTGTTAAGTGAATCCGACTTCCTGATTGACTTTGCTTATCGGAAGATTGCAAAAGGTGATTACATGTCCCTGGAACACAGAAACTATCATAAATACGCGCCAGCTCCCAAGTGGGCGAATTTTGATCACGTGACCATGGGGATGCTGCAACAGTTGTAACTGTGAAAAACTCTTATAAGTCATTTTTTCACTGCTGTTGTAACTCTGAACGGTCACTAAATGAATGGTTGTAAGTCAAAGTGTACCTGTATCATCTCTAGTGAGTGATAGTGGGGTTCTTTTCTAAAACTACTTTCTTGTTATGTAAAAAAGTAGTTTGCAATTTTGTGGATGGCTGTGGATGAGGTAGACCAGCGGTTCTCAACCTGTGAGTCGCGACCCCATTTGGGGTCGAACGACCATTTCATGGGGGTCGCCAAACAATGCAGTACGCCATTTTTTTTCCCTTTTCCTTAACTGTGCTACTCCCTTTTATTCTATTGGCTTTTGAAAGCCAATAGAATAGACTCTCTTGAATAGAGTCTAATTCTATTGGCTTTCAAAAGCCAATAGGAATTGTCCAGGCTGTCTCTGCCCTGCTGAGCCCGCCAAAAGTCCCATTCTGCAAACAGGTGCTGCAAGTTGTCTGCAGCGAAGGCGAGCTGTCTGGAAGTTTCCACCCCTCCCTGCTGAGCAACTACTAAAAATGTAAATAAAAGAGGGCCAGGGGTGGGAGGTGGGAGGCCGGCGGGCGCAGGGAGGGTTGCTGGTGCGCATTGGGCCCGGCGGGCGCCTTACCCCCCTTGGGCTGGGCCAGCTGGTGGCCCAGCCGGTGGTCGGCCTGCTCTGTCTCTGCCGCTTGCCAGCTACGCCTCAGCTGGCGCAGGGGGGCGGCACAATGCTTGCGCGGAGCTCCCGGGCAGGGAAAGTCCTTGACTTACGACCGGTTGGGTGGTCCTGTTGGAAATTGGTCTGTGCAAGCAAAGCTTCATCTGCTCATGTACGGGATTTAGGTTGCACGCGCGAAGCCATCTCGTCCATCTCCTCTCCGTGGAAGACAATTTTTCTACCGAAGCCAGTCCCTGGACCCCAGAAAGCTTGGGGATCACTGTTACAGATGATGTCATAATCCAAAAGAAAATATGAAAACATCCTCCAAACCCCCCCCCCCCATGCTTGTAATCTAGGCAAGGTCACCAGACTTTGACATCAGTTGATTCATTTTCTGTTTTAAATATATATATATTATTTTATTTCAGACTGTATTCATTAGTGAGGATCCAAATTGCCCTAAAAAGGGCATTATTTAAATATAATTATTTTCACACTTTATACCCCTCCATTCCAAATTGGTTGATAAAACCTGTGATTACTCAGTTGTACATTTTCTTGTTCAGGAAGGTCAAGCAAAATATCCTAGCCACAAACTTCCACTAATAGCCATCCTGCTCAGCACCAAGATGATCCATTAATTGGGAAGATATAATTAGCAATCAAACCTACTATTAGATTTAATAAACTTAATTATTTCCAAAGTCACTTGGATTGTGTCTCCTCGCCCAAAGATTCTTTTATGATCAAAAACATAAATTATTTCTATCCCACTGTAATCAAACCCAAAGTCAGCCTTCCTTTCACCTAATCACTGAAAGTTAGACTGGTTTCTGAACCAAGAAATCAATGAAACAGTTCAGCAGGCAACTGAATTAACTTTGAGTGCCCAAGCTCCAAGAAAAAAGGTTACCTTTAAAACGAACATCATTACATGAACATTAGCGTAAATGATTCTTGTAAAAGAAAAGCTACAGTAAACAAACTGAAGCTAAAACAGAGCCTTCAGACTTGATGGTAAACAGAGGGATCCCAACAAACAACTCTATCTGTGACAGAGGAGTTGTCTCTGCATCCACCCTTTCTTCTGCTTCCCTCTTATCATAAATGCCAGCAAAATATTCCACGGCAGAAAAAGTTAAAACGCCTACCTGCCTTGGTGGCCATCAAGATGGAAGGGCAAAGGAAGGCTTGGAAACTGGAAGCACAGAGCTCACTGACTGTGCCCATAGTGGCAGCATAAGATAATGCCCCCCCCCCCAAGACTAGGTGGGAAAAGCTGCCCTTGGACAGCCAGCAACAACCTAGCAAGTCAGAGTTAGCAAAGAGACCAAGGTAGAGAGCACAGGTTAGAACTTAGGGAAGTCCAGCTTCATAGCATCAAACGTTCAGCTGCACCTGCCATACCAACAGGGCCCAGGAAGAGAGAGAAACACAAAGCAAGGAATCCCCAGTCCGGCTGGAGAAGAAGGAACAGCAGAGGCTCCCACGCACTGAACCTAGCCAATCCCAGCTCCCTGTCAGAAAACTATTCCCAGTACTGCAGTGTGCAACTGACAACACACACAAACACACACTTGGAGGGCAGTTCAGTTTTGGATTTATTTTTTTTTTCCAGATGCCCCTTCTGCTGGCTCCACCTCAGCCACTTCCTCGAACTGGTCAGGGGAGGTTTGGACAAAGAGTATTTTTAGGTTGGTTTTATCCAGCTTCATCGTTTGAGTTTTAAGATCCTAGCAAGCTGAGCTGTTGCATAGCAACTGTCACTGCATAAAGGAAAGGTGCATGAACATATAGTGTATATGGACACCAAAGATTGGCAAATACATATGTGTAGATGGAAAGTGCAACGTAGCAACTGGGTAGGAGTTGTAAAGCAAGGAAACTGGCAGAATGTTTGCCTCTATCCCTGCAATACTATAAAGAAGACTCAGGAATAATTCCATGTGGTTATTTCTGATAGTTCAAATCTTTTGTCAGGAAGCAAAATCCCTTTCCAAACAAGTTGGCTAACATTATTCTAATTGTACAAGTTTCAGAATGTATAAACTGCAGTTACATACTATACTGAAGACCAAACAACTATGGATGTTTTTTCGCTTCTTTTCTGAAAAGAAAAGCATTAATCTTCATGAAGAGAGCAATGCCAGCTAAGAAACTGGACAAACTGGCTAGTACTTCCTTTGACACAGCTTTTATTTGGCTGAGAAGCATAGCAGGCCTGATGGTTACATTTGTCCCTAGCTTCAGCTTCTTCTATATGCCAGTGACTGCTCTTAAAAAAATAGGTTCCTATAAATAGGAAACCAAATTCTGGCAAAATGAGTCCTGCAAAATATGTAAAATAGACATAAGCCCATGTATTGAGCAGCAGCAGGAGAATGATCGAGGTTCTGTACAGAACCAACCTGCATCCTATGGATACCGTGGGTTTGGCCATATGGGATGGTGGTCATTTTAGCCATCATCTTCACTAGTATACAACATAACTCGAGTCTGCCTGAAAATATAGGGCAGTCTTGCTTTTCTTTTATAATATTATCTCTGAAAGACTAAATGGTGAACGGGACTGGACCGAACTAACAATCTCTGTACTGGAAATGTTGGGGAGAAGGCATGGAGTGAGTTAGAGCTACTTACTCCTTTTCAGGTGAGAAATGGAGGGGTGTTTTGCTGACGTTAAGTCTGGCATAGGTGGTAGTCAGGCCAGCTGACTAGGGTTTGAATGGTGAATGCTCGCATAAATGCATTGGAACCCAGATCAATTGGGAATTTTGCTGGTGTGTGTTGTTCAGGTGAGGAATCAGGTGATACCTGAATCAAATAAATAATCACTATTATTATCTGAGGTATGATGAGGTCTTTTGATGTGGAAGACTATGGGTATTGGGATTGGGAAGAGGCCAGGTAGTGATAAGCAGGAAGCAACAGACAGAGGGTAGGTCAATCTTGGGAAGGCAGTCTGAATATTTGGTTCCACTGCATGCCTTCTGCCACCTATGTTTGGCCTGAAGTCTGCTCACTGGAGTGTTGGTGGTCCCAGTCTCCATTTGCTGATACTTAATGCAATGTTGGGCTATAATAAAGCTAATCTCATCTGTGATCTAAGCATAAATGAGAGCTGACCTGATAAGCATTACTGAAACCTGATTGGACATGAGGGTGGGGGGGTCCTCTCTCTGAAATATGCCCTCAGGTTTTGGATGTGGCACTAGTTGTGACTCCGGACAAAGTGGGTGTGTTGCTATTGTCATCCAAGAAATTCTGCTGGCTGCTAGGGTGCTGTTCCACAGATAGCCAATGTAAAACCCTATTTGTGATATTGGGTCTTAAGGATGAGCTGGAGTTGATAGTAGCAGACCAGTTTTCCTGCTGCACAGCTGCTTCCATCCTAAGCTGCTGAACTCTAAGGGCAAGTTGGCAATTAAGTTTCCCAGACTTATATATAGTTCTGAGGATTTCAGTCTGTTTTCTCTAGACCAGAGGATGGCTTAGGAGTTCATGGCTGCTGTAGTAATCATGGCCTTGATTCAGGTTATCAAAGGGGGTTATATATTAGATCTATTTTTTGTCTTGGGGCAGTGGCAACATGATCTGAAGTTGGGAGATATTTATCCCTCATATATGTATCACTCCCTACTGGTTTCAGAGTACTCCCACTTACTTACGCATACACATACACACAAAACATAGCTACAAAGAGGAAGGGCATATTTAATTGGTCTGCCCTAAGACACAGATTGACCAGTTGGGATTCCAGAGAACTTGGAATAGTCATTGAAGCTCTATTGCAGGGGTATCAAACTCAATTTCATTGAGGGCCGCATCAACATTGCGGTTGCCCTCGGGGGGGCGGGGGGCCTACTGGGTGGGCATGGCTAGCTTTACATCATTTGCGTCAAGAGTGCCTGTGGGGGCTCAGCCTCTTGGCGCTGTGAGGAGAGCGCCCCATTGCCTGCCGAAACCCCTCCCCCAGAGCCCATCAAGCCAGATATATGAAGTAGGCCAGGGCCATTTGCTGGCCACTTCCAGGCGATGGTGCATTTCTTCATTCCTCACAAAGGGTGACACCTCCCCAGCATGCACGCAGGGGGCAGGAGCAATGCAGCATGGGCCTTGTGGAGCTAAGACTGAATACGTTTCAACATAGATGGCCACCACAAAATTGTACATTGGCTCCCGGCCAGCTTGGGCCAGGGCCAAGGCAGCGGGGGCCGTTCCCTCACTGTTTCCAGGATGGCTTCGCAGGCCACATGAAACCACTTTGTGGGCCGCATCCGGCCCCCGGGCCTTGTGTTTGACATGTCTGCTCTATTGCATGGAACAATTAAAGCCTTTGTCACTGCTTGCAATGAATGGGTGACAGTTACCTAGGACTGAATCATACCTGTGCAGATTTTTTGTGCATGCACCTCTCAAATAAACCCCTGGTTTTCACAGGAGCTCCAGAAGATGAAATGACACAAAGATGCCTAGAGTTTTGCTGGAGGATGGCAAAGAGCAAATATGATCAAACACCAGGTAAGAGCCTTTATTAAGAATTATCTTGTGGTGTTAAGAGTGGCAAAACACTCATATATCTCCTCCACCATTGTGTCCACAAATAGACAATCACCGTATTTTGGATAACTTGGTCCCTATTGCACAAGGAGGAGCTGGGAACCACTGCAAAGTCATTATGAGGACTATTCTAGGCATTTGTTAGAGCAAGTCATTTGGATTTGCTTGTAATTGGATTCTCTCTGTACAAGCAAAATGGAAATGTCAAAGATAAGGTCTTGTTTGGTTATCTGGAGAGACTTTGAACATGTCAGTCCAGAGGCAATACACAATCCTTGGGGCTTTGAATTCCATTACCTTTGTTTTCGAACCATATTCTTTCTGGCTGGTCAAGGCCTCACAGATGCTGAAGTAGTTTTAGATCAAGATGTAGCAAATGCTTTTTTTACAGGAAGGACCATTCTGCCTGCTTTAAAAGAGATGGTGGTTCATCTTTTCCTTAAAAAGCCACACTGGATTCAACAGTATTGGACAATTATCATCCAGGACTCCGCTTTATGGAATCCTTGGTGCTTTCTGACCTTGGTTATTTTTTGTAGACATTTCATTACCCAATTAAGTAACATCATCAGTGCTAGAAGGGAGTTGACTTTGTTCTGAGCAAATGTTGAGTAATGAAATGTCTGCAAGAAAATAATCAAGCTCAGAGAGGCACCAAGAACTCCACTATTCAACTCTGAGCTACAAATATTCTTGTCTATCAGTAGTTTCAGCTTGCAGGTTGAAACAATCATTGGAGGAAATAATTATTTAGAAACTTTTCAGTCAGATTTCAGGCCAGAGTTATTTCTTTGTTTTGTTCTGTTTTGAGGCTAGGTTAGACTCAGACAGGGGTGGTTTATTTGTCTTAGCGCTCTTGAATTTTTGGTGATCTTCCATACCATCAATCATAGTATTCTTCTGGATCAGCTCAGGGAATTGGGATGGAGGGCATTGTTTTACAGTGGTTTTCTTCTTTCTTCTTAGGGCACTACCAGCTGGTCAGGGATGGAGTAATCTAGCTGGAAGCCTTTCCTTTGCAGGATGCCTCACGGCTCAGTTCACTCCTCCTTTCTATTTAAAATTCACATAATGCTACTGGGTTAGGTCACTTATTAGCATGAGATTAACTACTGTATCATTAGTATGATGAAGATATTCAGCTATACATATCAGCCTGAAGTTGTCTAAGTGATTTCACTGAAGTATTTTCCCAATGCCTGGAGGCTATGAGGGTCTGGATGTAGAAGAACAGGCTTTTATTCAACCCTAGTAAAACTGCATGAATGAGGGCTATGTGGAGACTTTGCACTGATAACTCTGGAGGAAGCGGCACTCCAGAGTTGGTTCACAATTTTGGGATTTTCCTGGCCTTATACTTTTTGCTCCAGTGATTTCTGCCTATCTCACCAGATTCAATACTATTGCCATATTTTGGGTCCTTTTTGTGAAAAAGTGCAATCTAACAGGACCTAGAAGGTGTGCCTTCTCTGTTATGGAGGTCTCCATTGATTTTTACCTTCACACAAACCTTATGAGGTAAGTGGGTTGAGATCAATGACTAGCCCAAAGTCTCATAGAGAATTTCATGTTTAAGCAGGAATTTCAACCTGGGCTTGTCTGGTTCCATCTTAGCAGCTTAACTACAATAAAAAAATAGGAATGTGACAGATAATCCTGTAACATGCAATCTAGACTAGCCCTACCCCCCCGAAGATAGAGAAGCAATGCTTTCCAAGTCTGAATCTTCCAGATATGGTTATACAGTATAACTTCCATGATTCCCACGCAACTTACTCCCAAGACAGACACATATGTTAAGGATATAATTATGGGACATGTGCCTGCTGCATATGCATAATGGCCAATTGGACAAATCATAGACTGCATCTACATGGAGGGAAGTGTGTAGTGGGATGCCCCAGGACTCTGTTCTGGGCCTAGTGCTCTTCAACATCTTCATCAACGATTTGGTTCAGGGGATAGATGGAGAACTCATCAAATTTGCAGATGACACTAAGCTTGCAGGAATAGTCAACACTCCAGAAGATAGGCTTAAGATACAGAAGAATCTGGACAGTCTTGAACATTGGGTGCTATCTAACAAATTGAAATTCATGGTGAAAAAAGTAAGGTTCTACATTTAGGGAAGAAAAACCAAATACACAGGATAGTATAGGTGATACTTTGCTCAATAGTAGCAAATGCGAGAGGGATCTTGGACTCCTAGTGGACAATCACTTAAATATGAGCCAGCAGTATGCTGCAGCTGCCAAAAAAGCCAACACGGTGCTAGGCTGCATTAATAGAGGGATAGAATCAAGATCACGTGAAGTGTTAATACCACTTTACAATGCCTTGGTAAAGCCACACTTGGAATACTACATCCAGTTTTGGTCACCACGATGTAAAAAAGATGTTGAGACTCTAGAAAGAGTACAGAGAAGAGCAACAAAGATGATTAGGGGACTGGAGGCTAAAACATACAAGGAACAGCTTCTGAAATTGGGTATGTCTAGTTTAATGAAGAGAAGGACGAGGGGGGACATGATAGCAGTGTTCCAATATCTCAGGAGCTACCACAAAGAAGAGGGAGTCAAGCTATTCTCCAAAGCACCTGAAGGCAAGACAACAAGCAATGGATGGAAAGTGACCAAAGAAAGAAGCAACCTAGAACTAAGGACAAATTTTCTCACAATTAGAACGATCAGTAGAACAACCTTCCTCCAGAAGCTGCGATGCTCCAACACTGAAAGTTTTTAAGAAAAGATTGGACAGCCATTTGTCTGAAATGGTATAGGGCAGTGGTTCTCAACCTTCCTAATGCCGCGACCCTTTAATACAGTTCCTCATATTGTGGTGACCCCCAACCCCCCCCCATCCAGCTGGCCGGGGAGGGGGGCAGGAAGGCTGCTCCGCCCAGCCTGGTTGGAGAAACACCATTCCTCTCACTCTTTCTCTCTTTCTCTCTCTCTTTCCCTCTTTCCTCTCTCTTTCTCTTTCCTCTCTTTCACTTTCTCTTTCCTCTCTCTCTTCTCTCTCTCTCTTTCCTCCCTTTCTCTTTCTCTTTCCTCTTTTCCTGTTTCTCTCTTTCCTCTTTCCTCTCTTTTCTCTTTCTCTCTTTCCTCTTTCTCTCTTCCCTTTTTCTCTTTCTCTTTCCCCTCTCTCTTCTCTTTCTGTTTCCTCTTTCTCTTTCCTCTCTTTCCCTCTTTCCTCTTTTTCTCTTTCTCTTTCCTCTCTCTCTCTTCTCTTTCTGTTTCCTCTCTCTTTCCTCTCTTTCCCTCTTTCCTCTTTTTCTCTTTCCTCTCCCCCTTTCTCTTTCTCTCTTTCCTCTCTCTCTTTCTGTTTCCTCCCTTTCTCTTTCTCTCTCTCTTTCCTCTCTCTTTTCCTCTGTTTCTCTCTCTTTCCTCTCTCTTTCTCTCTCTCTCTTACAGCAGCATTGTCAGGGGTCCCCGCCACCCCCGGCCCGGCCTCCGCCACGTCCTCAGCCGAACAGGTGGGGAGGGGGAGCAGGACAGGAAGCAGCAGCTCCGGTGGCGGTGGCGGCAACACGGCTGCATTGTCGGGGGACTCCGCCACCCCCGGCCTGGCCCTCCACCGCATCCTCAGCCAAACAGGCAGGGAGGGGGAGCAGGACAGGAGGCAGCAGCTCCAGTGGTGGTGGCGGCGGCACAGCTGCATCATCGGGGTCCCCACCACCCCCGGCCCGGCCGCCACCCCCGCTGGGACTCCACGCTGCCCAGCCTCCCCCTCCGCCCATTGATGGAGCCGTGGCGGGGGCTGGTGCTGCGCGGCCCCTGCCAGCCCGACTGCTTCCCCCCAGGCACCTCTCTTGTCCCAGCACCCACCCGAGCTGCCTGGGGGGCAGCAGGAGAAAAAAGAGGAGGAGGAAGAGGAGGGCAAGGAAGCCGCCGCCAGCGCAGGGCCCCAGGAGGAGGCTCTCCTCTCCTACCATTGCTGCATCTCCTTCTTCCTTCCCGGCAGCCTGGACTCCAGCGCGCCTTCCCGGCAAGTGGGGCCAATAGTCGGACTGGCTGGGGATCGCAGGGGCTGGTCTCCCTTGGGCCACAGCTTGTGGGAAGGCTGGCCCGCTCAGTGGAGCCTCCAGCAGGCCGCTCCCCAGCAGGCCGCACTTCTCCCAGGGGGTGGGGCACCTCGGCACAGGGCCAATCAGGAGCCCTGCAGGAGGTAAGTCTGCCTGAGAGAGAGAGAGAGAGAGAGAGAGAAGGGAAGTCTCTCTCTCTGCAAATGGCGGAGGAGGCCATGCGGAGACGGATGCGGAGCAATGTCTCAGTTCCTAAGACCATCAGAAATATGTGTTGTCCGATGGTCTTAGGCGACCCCTGTGAAAGGGTCATTCGACCCCCAAAGGGGATGCAACCCACAGGTTGAGAACCGCTGGTATAGAGTTTCCTGCCTGAGCAGGGGGTTGGACTAGATGACCTCCAAGGTACCTTTCAACTTCTTCTTCTTCTTATTATTATTATTATTAAATCTGAACTGTGCAGAATAACTTCCTTGCAAGATAGCTCAACAAAAAGAATTCATTACAATATTTCCAAGTCTCCAATCCCCACCTGGGTCTTCCTAAAAGTTTGTTAAAGAGGTTTAGGGGAAAAGGGTGGAAAATTACAGGTCCTAACATAGGTGTTTTCCACATATGGCCTGACTTTACTATTCTGTGCCAGTTCTTCCTGCTTCTGACTGGAAGTAACATCTAGCTATTATACTCCAGTTTGTTTACATCTGTAGAATATTTACTGTAATATTCCTACAAGCAGTTAAAAGCTAAAATGTTATAAAAAGGAAGTCTGAGGAAATCCTTTCAGTTTTGTAATTTGATAAACTATGGGATAGTTTGGGCAGGAAAGAAAGGGAGCTCACTAAAAAAATAAAGAAAAGACTAAGCCAAGACAGTTTTTATTTGACTGTAATCTTGTTGCTTCTCAGTTAAAAAAAAATGAAGAAAGTTGATAGTCCACATTAATTTTGTTCAGTACATAAACCACAAGCACAGTTTTAAAAAACACAATTGGTCTCTTTTGTTCCTGTTTGATAATCCTCAAGCAATAGTTTGTGCAATTTTTCATATTTATAACATAATCTATAGACTACTGAATAGAAATAAGTTTCGGAAGCTGGCAGAAAACCATGCCACTCAATTCAATAGCAAATATATAAAATAATTTACCAGAAAAGATTTTGCTGTAGGAGGGAAATCAGGAGGAACAGAAAAGACGAGGGAGATGAATACACAGACAATATAAAGAATGAAAAAGTCCAAGAGGGAGATTGTGAAAGAAATGGGAGCACTCTTTCTTACACATGCACACACGCATACATATAGAGGCTGGCACATCATCAAACACTTCACAGAAACTCATTGTACAGGTTCAAATTCTCCTGAGCATTATTTTAAGTCTTTACGATACAAGCCCATCAATTTTCTTGGAATCTACAGGTGATTAAATACATTTTCTTAGGGATGCCCACAGATTTATTTCTAACCACTTTCCTAGCAGCTGCAATCTTCTACCAATCTCAAGTATAGATTCAATTCCTCTTTTGAGAATGGAGTTGCAACAGCCCTGAAAAACCTCATATATATATATATATATATTTGCTATCACAAGACATGGTGTTTTTTTTTTTTTTTTGCATCAGATCTCATGACTATAGTGGTAGAATCACATCAGAAGCTTTATGGCAGAAGCAGCTAAGCGTTTACAATCTTCATTGTTATTTCATACAGGATGGATCTAAGTGCTCAATGGATCTTACTTTTTCTGCATGTGTACCTTCAAATCCGTTCTTAAATGCTTTTTGTAGCTGAGTTCTGATACTTTACTAGCAGAGATCTGGGGTGTGTGGTACAGAAAAAAGGGAATATTTGCAGTATTACTATTGTGAGAAGGGTTAAACTTTCTTCCTCCCTGCCTATTCTGTTTTGCAAATTGGTTCCGGTTTCTCTTCCTGAGTTCATGTTATCTCACCATGCCCTAGTTCTAGAGTAATTGTTTATGGCTCTCATATCTCTTCCAGTCACCTTTTACAACTGCTAGTCATGTTAGGGCTATCTAACATCCAGTGGAGGGATTCAGCCAGTTTGGTAAAACCGGTAGCTAATTTTTTGTTGCCCAGGCCCAGAACGGACTTCCAGAAGCAGCATCCACACAAAGAACCAGTTGTTCATATATTTGAATCCCACCACTGCTAACATCACATCATTGAATGCCCATTCTCAATGCTCTTTAGGCAATAAGGACTCTTTTTAAGTAGGTATGGGACCAGTTTTCATGTCCAGGATAGACATGCTCCAATACATGTTAGCATAAGGCTCCTAGGACTAGTGATTGTGTAATTTGGTTCAGCTTTTCTATTTGTAAAATATTGTGTGACTTTAATAAATTATATAACTTGCAGGGTTATTGTGAGATACGACCGTTGCAGGAGTCGATTCCCATGGTCATGTGATCAAAATGCAGACACTTGGCAACTGACTGATATTTATGACAGTTGCAGTGTCCCAAGATCATGTGATCACCTTTTGCAACCTTCTTACAAGCAAGGTCAGTGAGGAAGCCAGATTCACGTAATAACTGTGTTACTAACTTAACTGCAGTGATTCACTTAATTCTGGCAAGAAAGGTTGTAAAATGGAGCAACATTCACTTAACAAATGTTTCACTTAACAACAGAAATTTGGGCTCAATTGTAGTCATAAGTCAAGAACTACCTGGGAAGGAAGGAAGGAAGGAAGGAAGGAAGGAAGGAAGGAAGGAAGGAAGGAAGGAAGGAAGGAAGGAAGGAAGGAAGGAAGGAAGGAAGGATTTCCATGAGAACAGAGTCTTATTTTATTGGACAGTTTGTTTCCAGGTGTTTCTGCATTGCCTTCCTCAGCATTTCAAATGAACTGCGAGGAAATGAGTTCTGCTCCAGTTTACTCTGTGTTGAACTCAGCATCTCTGTTTCCAGGTGCACAGACTCTTATCAGTCAAAAAATACACAAATCAACCTTCTCCTTCAGCACAGGGAACGTCAAAGTTCCATGCACCAGCCCTGGGGCCCTGGGAGAATTCTGTCCTGCTCTGCTTAGTAAAGCTGGCAGTAGAATTGAGTCCTGGCAGGATGGTGCCTCAAGGGGACAAAGAGTGGGATAAGATCCATTCAATGCTAAGCTGATAAGGAAACACTAACTACTATAAGAAAAAGAGAGAGAGAGAGAGAGAGAGAGAGAAACTCATTCATTTTATTATCCACATGGATCAAACAAATTCATGTACCTTTCTTTTTCAGGAGACACAGCGCCACAGCCTTCAAGAGCTTACAGCAGGGGTGTCAAACTCAATTTCATTGAGGGCCACATCAGCATTGCGTTTGCCCTCAGGGGGCCGGGTGGGTGTGGCCAGGGTGGATGCGGCCTACTAGGTGGGTGTGGATGGAGTGGGTGTGACCTATTGGGTGGGTGTGGCCAGCTCTACATTGTTCGCATCAAGGGTGCCTGTGGGGGCCTGGGCAGGAGTGGGATAGATCTGAGGGTCTCTGGCAAAAGGGGGTGGGACCAGGGCAAGTGCCAAGGCATGGTCCACTGAAGGAGCCTCGCTGTTCCTCTCAGGACATGCAGGGAGGGGACTTATGGAGCTAAGACTGAATGCATTTCAGCATAGATGGCCACCACAAAGTTGTACATTGGCTCCCAGCTGGCCTGGGCCACAGCCAAGGCAGAGGGGGCAGTTCCCTCACTGTTTCCAGGATGGTTTCGCAGGCCACATGAAACCACTTCGCAGGCCGCATCCGGCCCCTGGGCCTTGTGTTTGACATGTCTGACCTACAGCATACCTAGTGCTAGAACCTTCTTTATGAAGACAGGCAAGCATGCGATCCTATGAACTTAGGAAAACACATAGCAAACAGATGTAAATGCTAGAAGGTAGAAAGCAGAAACGCAGGACTTTTTCCCAGGTCAATTAAAGCAGCAGCTTGAACTACAATATATAGGTACAGTGCAGGGAAGGAGAGGGGAGTAGAAAACTTGCCCCAAGGATAAGCCCAAACCAGAAGAAGCTTTCAATTATCTTTAGTTTTATTAGCTTTGCAGTAGTGTTTTCCCCCTTATTCCAAGAAAATGTTTGCTGTGAATACAATCTGGCACTCTTAGCTGACTATTCTGTTGCTCATGTGGTCAAGTGACTTCTATGGGTTGGGATCAACCCAACTGCTTTGGCCACAATACACTATGTAGGCATGCCACCTCCCTGTCTTGGATCCTGTCCTTTGGGACTATTTTGATTAAGGTAGCAAAATAATCCTGGTCTTTCAAGCAGGGCTTTCTCTTTGTATCCAGTTCAGGGTCTGGATCAGCCCAAAGAGCAGCTGACCTTGACTGGAAGGGGTGGGAGCAGTAAACAAACAGAAAAAAAGAAAATCATGACACTTCTACTTTAGGATGCACCCCCCTTTTTTATCTGGTTCTGAACAAGTTTAATATATATGAATAAGTTTAATATTCTTTCAACATAGGGATACAAATACTACTAGAAATATAGTGGATAGCAGGTTATGGTTGTGAGGATTAGCTGCTAAACTTAGGAACTATCTTCCTGGACATTGGAAGATGAATTTGACAGAAAAGCCGTGTGTTTAATTAAGCAGCATTGATTAATGAAGGAACCTATGCTCAACAAGTGTCCAAATATTATATCGGCTCCCTGTGAAAGTATCTAAACAAAACACTTGTACAAATACAAAGAGAATACTGATCTAGGCTCTTGACATAACTCACCTCTTTCCTAGTACCATCCTACATCAAGAAGAAAGGGTGGTCGATATTTTCCTGATGACATTTTTGAAGTGAGGTGGAGACAGGAAACAAAGTCAGGGGAATCCACCATTTCTGGTCTTTAACGGACCTGCACACCCTGCACAACATCAGTATCATTTGCCAGCATTGTGCCAGCAGCAGGGCTGCCAATGTATGCTGTCTCAAATACAGTTTTCTGCTGTCGCAAATACAGTTAGAAAGCACATTAAGTCGGTTATGAAGAAGAGTGCTGTGTGAGGGAAGCCAAGATAAACAAAACCGTATTTGAAACACAAATGTGTTTTACAGACAATGATTGTGCAGTTCTTTGGATTGGTTCTACTGAAGAGGCACACTGAAGTGCAAAGGTGGCACACACCTGCCCGATCTTAAAGAAACTAAACCTTTTCCCAGGATGCAGAATGGGACAACTTGCCACAGCCAACTCGCTGTGGCCAACTTACCACAGCCAAAGCCCTGTGGCCAACTCACCATAGTCAACTTGCTGCAGGACAACTTACCACTGCCAACTCACTTCGGGACAACTCACCAGGGGACAATTTAACAATTCAATTTAATTACTTAACATAAATAAAAAAATATTTTAATTTTTGTCATTCACATTTCATTCAGTCTCTCCTTTGCATCCTTTCTTTAATGATTCTATTCCACCATTTCTTTGATACTAATGTAACTCTTGTCCTGCAGCGAATTGTCCTGCAGGGTGTTGGCCGTGGTGACTTGTCCCACAGCGAGTTGGCTATGGTGAGTTGGCTGCAGTGAGTTGGTCACAGCAAATTGGCTGTGGTGAATTGGACACAGCAAGTTGGCCATGGCAAATTATCATAGACCCCCCACCCCCAGGATGCATAGCAGCACAGCCAGCAGTTTGAGCCCAGAAAAAAGTGCAGTTCTTTTAAGGTGCTGCAAATAGGGCCTACATTCACACTCCTAGGTAGCCAAAAATACTTTTGGGAGACAGAATCTAAAGAACTGCACAGCCCTACATCACAGTCCCTTTGACCTTGTTTCATACATAGGATTCCTGGGTAAAAACTATTGGCCACAGGATAGTTTGGGGACAATGAGGAAAAATAAATGGTTTTGGAATACACTATGAATGAACCCACACAGAAAGAAATGGTAGAACTTTTTAATGAAACCCTCTCAGTCTCTCATAAACCAAATGAAGTTTGGGCTTTTAGCAAACCTGTTTTTTCCAGTATAAAAATAATCCTTCATTAAAGCGTATATTTTAGTAATGTTCTAGTATGTTTTGTGAAGAGCTGATTGATTGCATATATATTTGACCTTGAGGCAAGTTTTAATATTCTTGGACATCCATATTCTTTTGAACTACAGATAGTCCTCGAGGTATGACCGGTCCTTTAATAGCCATTTAAAGTTATGACAGACACCCCCCCCCAAAAGCTACATATGATCTTTTTTCAAAGTTACAACAGCTGCAATGCCTCTACAATCATTCACCCGTACAATCAACCACAGGGACACTGCAGCGCTCGGACCTGCTCCCCACAAGCCCATTACCCATTGTACTTATCTCCAGACCTTATATTGGGAAAAGAGGGCAGGCAACATGTCCCTGGGCAATGTGGCAGAGACCCGGGAGCTACTGTCATTTTGTCCCTGCCCATTTGTGAGCAGGGACAAAATGGTGGCTGCAAGATAAATTGCTCAGTTTTGCTGCCTTAACAAAGTCTGCACAGCACTGCAGAAGCTTTCTGCAGCATTCAGAAGCTTCCTCAGCGCTGTGCAGATCTTGTTAAGGCAGCAAAATGGAGCGGTTTGTTTGCTACACAGCAGTGATCTGAATGTGACCGCCATTATGTGCGTGGGACAAAATGGCATCTGCTTCCGGAATACTGTCATTCAGCCAAGCAAAGAAGCAATCCATTCCAATGCTCTGGAAGCCCTGGGAGCTCTTCAAATAGTAAGTGAGAATAAGGGTGTTTGGCCTGGCGGGGTAGGAATCAGACCTAAGGCCTGGGGGAGACCTGGGGGAGTGCGAAAAGGCCCGTGGGGATCCAAGGGGTAGGAAGCAGAGGACAGGCATCTCAGGAGATGGGGGAGGTCTTGGTCTACCAGGGCAGGTGGTCCTGAGCCTGTGCTAGGTCTCCAAAGACCTTCTCAACCCCTGAGTGACCCTGTGCTCCACTTAACCATCAGCACATTCATTTAACTATTCACTGAGGAGAGCAGGGATGGGGTCATTAGGTGAGACACTTAACAACCATTGTGACATGCAACTGTAATGGGCAGGCTCTATTACGATTGTATCTCAAGGAATACCTGTTTATCTCTATTGCCTGAAAATTGATGACTGGGACGATTCTCCGTACTCTTTTTAGTGCTAAAAAACCAGACGTTCGTCATTAGAAATATATATATTTATGACTGCATTTACTCAAGGATGGAAGACCCACTTCTTAATTATTTATCCACATTTGTTACAGCCACCTAACTCTAGGCAGCATACGAAACCAAAATAATCCATAAAACAAATAAAACATAAACCACACCAAGAGTCTGGACTAAAACAGTCATAACAGCAAAACAAATCAAACAAAAGAGGGGTCCCCAAATACAAAACATCAACCCCAGACCTGGGACCAAAGCCAGGTTTTCGAGCTTTCCAGAATCCCGGGAGAGGGGGCACCATTTTTATCTCTGGGGAAATGCTGTGATAATTCCACAATGTTTAATAGACAGGATCTGGAGTGCACCCACACTCCCAGAACACACTGGCATGGGCAGAAATGATTGGAGATCAGTAGTCCCTCAGATATTCAGATGCTATGTCATATAGCCCTTTATTAGACTATATTTATTTTATTACCAGCATCTAGAATTGCACTTGGAAGCTGACTAGTAATCAATGCAGCTCATCTAGTTGCAATGACACATGGGCATGCCAAAAGCACCCATTATTGCTCACACTGCTGCATTCTGTACCAGCTGTAGCTATCAGGTGCTCTTCAAAGACAGCCCCATACAGAGCACATTGCAATAATTCAATTATGAGATGACCAGGGCATGAGTGATTGTCTGAAAGACTTCCCAACTTAGGGAAAGGCGCAGGTGGTGGCGCAAGATGACCTTATGCAAAGGCCCTGCTGGCCACAACTGCCAATTGCTCTTCAAGCAATAGGTGTGAATCCAGAAGGACCCCAAGCTGAACACTAGTCTTAAAATGAAGTAGTGCAGTCCCATCCAAGATAAAAAATGATAATATCCCCAATCCCAGTGGATAAACAGGCACAACCAGAATTGCATTCTGCCCCATCGACACCTGCCCCATCCGATGTATTGACCAGATGCTAGGTCAATACATCAACATAACAATCAAACAGTCCCACCTAGCCTCAGATTCCATGTAAATTGGAATTTGTACATGCAACATGCAGACATACAAATAACATGCTTTCAAATGTAGAGTATATACAGTATTTGTAATGAAATCTGGCCATCTTTATGGAAACTTGTGAAAAATATAATATGCATATAATCTGTATGAGACATGAATGTGTGTATTCACTCTTTTTTTCTTTCTCTTGTTTGTTTTTCCCCTTTGTTTTGTTTGATTAAAGCCCTTTCCCATATTAAAAACAAAATCAATACTGCTCTTCCAAATCATTTGTCTTTTTCACTGTCAAGTAAGGACTAGAAAACAAGCAATTTTGCTATTAGCAAGATAAAGCTGTTTATGGCTAGGCAACACTTTTAGATTTACTACCCCATTTACATTTAGGTGTATTTCCCAATACCTCAGCAATGGCTAGTAAGAAGAAACTGAATTTCTTCACCTTCCTCTAAAATGAGGCATAAGCAACACTCTACTGGAATTGCAATCATCAACCAAATGTGAATATAAATGAACTATGTCTAAAGCATTATTTTTCAAAGCAATTGAAGAGACACACTGGTACTTAATCCCCAGCAAATCTGCATTTTTCTTATTAATCCCTGACAAAGCAGAAAACACAGCACAAAGCCAAATCAGTTACCCTAGTCCTTTATCTTACCACTGCAGCCAGGAGATGTATAGTAATAGTAAGATAGAATTTGTGTTCTCAGCAACATTCCTACACGTGAAAACAGATCAAAGCTTATGCACATTTACAGCAAGGCTGTCTGGAACAGCGATGACTAAACAAACTGTCATGCTTCTGAAATAACTTCTTACCACAAAACCACTGCTTCATTGCAAGCCACTTTTTTACCAGATGCCCAGGATTCTCTAAGAGTGCAAGATGATTGTTCCACTGCAGGTTTTTTTGCAGAAATGGATGAAACCAAGGCCAAGAATACCACACTGTGTGCCTGAAATAAGGGACTGGATTTTGTAAAATAAATAAATAAAAATCCACTTCCTAACTCTCATTATATTTGTGGCCTATCAAATAAAGGATTCAGAATCAGAAATTCTGCAATCTAATACAAAATATAGTTCTTTGTTTTTACCTGCACACAGTATATAATATTAAAATAGTGTCATATCTTATCTAGCAATGAGCCATCAATCCCTCCTGTACTATCTCTGTTTTGATGAAAGAAAAATCAAGGCCCATCAATACCAGAAATGCTTCTCATCCCCACCCTTCAAAATGAGAGAGAGAGAGAGAGAGAGAGAGAGAGAGAGAGAGAGAGATTCAGTGAGGCACAAATGCTAACACAATAGTAGGAGATTTCTGGAAAAAGGCTTTCCTTCTGGCAACAAAGATTAATTTCATAATTGTTTGGACATTCATTAAAGAGAACAAAGCCTTTTTATATAAATATTTTATTAATTTTCTACTTTTACAGTCAAATACTTAATATACAATGTGTAGTCTGGGTCCATCAGTAATTCAGTGGTATATATTAACTTCTTCAGTCTAAATCCAATATTACACCATCAGCTATTTCCTCTCTTCTTCCGGTAGTATCTGTTTTCCCACACTAGGCAAATACAATTATTATTGTTATTAATAAATATACAATTGAATATCAACATCTTTGTTACATTTTTCTCATAATATCAATAATGTCAGTTTTAGATAACTTTTCTAACCAAAACATATCTTAATTGCATTTGCACTTAATATCCATATGTTCAATCAGTATCCTGTTTTCACTTTTTTTTTTAATTTTAATTTCCCATCAGTGTTCAAAATGTCTCTATTGTTTATAATTTCAAAGTAAGTTATATTTGGGTAACCAAAAGCTTCCCTTATTCAAACTTCTTAGCATCTTATTTCCCTTCTCATACCAAAATCTAATATTCTAATTACAGATCTTATCTTTCTAGTTATGATAATACTTCTATTTCTAGCCATTATTTATTATCCACCATATTCAAACATCTAGTTAATAATATAATATCCCATCTAATGAATCAAGACCTCTATTTTCTTCAGTCTTACTCTAGTTTTCTTTCTTTGCCAATAACTTTCCAAGTCAATGCATTTGAATCATTGTAATTTTTCCTGTTTTTTTAAAGGGGGGATCAATTATGTAAACAAGTCTTCTCCAACTTGATGCCATCCAAATGGAGTATACTTTATATTCCATAATCCCTCACTTAATATCATAGTAAGTCAGTAAACTAAAAAATAGTCCCTGATGAACCCAAAGGCATTCAGGGTATCAGCAAATAAAATCTCCCAAATTTCTATAGTAGCCATGAAACTATACTTTAACTACCCTCCCATTTAAAAGAGACATTTCAAGCCCAGAACAGAAGCAGCCATGTCTCTTGTTGCAGGCAGCTGTCAGTTGTTCCCTGACCCAGAGCAGCTGCCAGGGAATATATGCACAATTCTATAGCAATTTAATGTAACATGAGACCATCTTTTATTGTTTGTATCCAGGGTCTACAGATTTTATTAGCTAGCCATGGAACAGACATGGAAAATGCTATTAAATATAATCCGCAAAACATTATGGCTATATTCTAACAAAGCAGACAGCCAAGGACATGACTGCATTGTTACAGCAGATAACCAAATCCAGAAAACTGCAATAAAAATGAAAGAACATGTAAAAAGATACAGTGAATAAAACCAATAAATAAAATAGTTGCCTAGCCCTATCCAACCACAAACACCAAGAATAGGATATACAATGAAGATAACAAAGGGCCCTCTGAATTGATGACAAGTCACATTCAGGAGAGAACAGAATCAGAAAGAGAGAGGGATCACATCTGCATGACACTCAAGAAGCGGAACTGAGATGTGGGGCAAGCACTCAGTTAGGAGGAACAATGTGCTACAGAGGATGTGGCATTCATTTCATGATTGCACACCAAGCAATTTTTCTCCTTATTCTCAAACTTAAATAAGAAAAATCTAACTAAGAGTAACGTCCCCTTGCACCGGGACTTTGAACTAAGAAGGACTTCTGTGGTGGCCTAATGGGTCCCAATTCCCTGAATAGTCAAATTCCTTTTTCCTAGAATTAATTCAGTGCAATGAATGCGATTGTTTACTGACAATCCCATAATCCTTGATTTACAGCTTTTCATTTAGCATCATTCAAAGTTACACTGGCACTAAAAAAGCGTCTTACATCTGGTCCTTGCACTTACAACCATTGCAACATCCTAGGGTCATGTGATCATAATTCAGGCACATGGCAAAGAAGTCACGTGATCACCCTTTGCGACCTTCCCAGCCAGCTTCTGACAAGCAAAGTCAACAGGGAAAACTGGATTCACTTAACAACCGTCTGATTCACTTAACTACAGTGATTCTCTTAACAACCATGGGCAAAAAAAAATTGTAAAATTGGACATAACTCACTTAATAAATCACCTTGCTTAGCAATGGAAATTTTGGTCCCAATTGTGCTTATAAATCAAGGACTGCCTATTTTTCTGGAGATTCTTACTAGCATAATTACAAACTAATTGCATTCATTTGAAGAGTGCCCCCACTTCCTCTTTGGTTGAAACAAGAACCTGACAACTCCCATGCAAATTTGGTTAAATTTAGCTTGCCCATAAACAAAATAGGCCGGTAGAGCTGAACCAATGACAGATTTCAGAAAAGACAGTGACCCACAATATACTGTAAGTGCTCAGAGATACCGTCAAGCCTGTTCTGAATTCCTCCCCCCAAAATAATATTCACAGTATATTCCCCTGGAAACAAACACTAATCCCTGCGCTCAGATTAAAAGTGATGCCCAGATGGCAAGCAGGGAAAGAAACTCATTTTTCCCTCTCTGCAATTTAATCCTAGACAAGCAACAAGACTCCTTTCCTCGTCTCACTTAATCTCGTTAGGTCAGTGTTCCTCAACCCGAGCAACTTTAAGATATGTGAACTTCAGTTCTCACAATCCCCTAAGAAACACTGCTCTAGGTGAACAATGCAAATTGTAAACCTTGTCCAGTCCATTAAGCAGGAAATTTCTGAGCTGCATCATTTCAACTTCTCCCTCTTTCCCAGCCCCATTTGCTGCCCTGTTTTGCACTTAAAGAGAAAATAAGTTAAATAAAATCATACCCAAGCTGGGAAATCCCCTACTCTCTTATGTAACTGAAATACTTTAAAAATAATACTGGCGCTCTAGAATGGAATATTGCTGTTCTTGTATGTTTGATTTTCAGAAAAATGTATCACAAGTAATTTCACAAAAATTTATATCAAAGAGAAAATAATTAATCTAAATATGACCAACTGCAGTAGCAATGAAACCTCAACTCATATTGAGCCCCACTTGGCAGAGCCTTGTTAAGCTAAGTCAAAAGGCTATTGATCATCTACCCCTGGATCTGCCATTGCCCCTAAATTACCTCTGTTGACGAACATACAGGATCCCCCCCCCATGTGACTGGGCAGCACATCCAGATTGAAAATATAGCAGGTTGGATGATATGTGAGCAGAACTGGGCAGCCTGCCATTTTCCCAAATGGGGGATTATCTATTGCTGAACATCTAATCCAGCACTTGCAATGAACACTAGGTGAAAAAACAGTTGCATAGGTTGTTTTACCATTACAGTACTTCTCTCTTCCCAGACAAGTTCCCTAGGATAACAGCACGATGTCTGCAACTCAGCTGGAATGTTCGTGTACAGATCAATCAAGAACAAGTGTGCGGATGGCAGGGGCATATGTGCACACAGCTTGTCTCTCCAGTACCAAGCTGCAGCTCCCATGTCTTTCATCTCCAGTCCAGATCTCTGGAATTAAATGATGTATCCAAGCTACTCTAATCAAAGCCATTCAAAATTCAAAGCTGATTTCTGATGAAACCACAAATTCAACTCATCCATCTTAAAAGGAATTCTGGTATGAGCACCCACAATGTTAACTGAAAGGTTAAAAAAAATCCAGGTGTTGTTTCTGTGACAAGATATGCCAAATAAATGGAGCAGGCCTCTATCACTTCAGCAATGCAGAGATCTGATGCCCAACTCCACTGGGGAAAGCTGTAAGTCAGCTACTCACCCATAACTGGGTCATACACACTGATTGGTGCAACAACACTGCAGAGATGCTCTCAACATTCAGAATGTCAGTGAATTTAGAGTCAACATGAATGAAATTAATTATAAAGACAGCACTGAGGCAGTCTCTCCATTGAGCTGTCACACACACCAGGTTGAGTAAGCAAAGGATCACAGTCTCTTTGAAGCGGATGTACAACTGGGCTCATGCTTCACTGCAAGATCTAAACCTGTTATTTCTCTTATGTGGTCTGCCTATTCCAGTCTAAAGCTCTCTGGATGAACTGGATTGCAACTTCTATCTTCCTAGCCTACATAAGATGCTGGAAATTTTAGAACAATACATCTGGACACCACCGAAACCAGAAAGGCAAATAAAAGAGGTAAATTACAGTTATTCCCATTATCTTTACAATATACATTCTGGATCACTGTGTGAACAGCCACCTCTTTCCTACGTCTATGCACACTTGTTATGAATGAGAAAGACTAACATGCTAACTTAGATGTCCCTTGTTGGACAGTGACAAAAGTTAAGCTATAAATACAGAAGACTGAAGGCTTGTTTCTCAACATAAGACAGCTTTGCAGAAAACACATACACTGAAGTTTTAGCAAAATTTACACATTTATCACAGCATTTCTGAACTGATTCCAGTTCCTTATTTATTATGACAGCACAATCAGGAAATGCGTCTATCCATCTCCTTCGTATGTAAAACATGCCAGACTTTTCCTCTGACAAAAGCTTCAGACCCTTCAGGCCTGGATGTGTTGCTCCTTTGCCAAGATGAAGCCAGGGAAGCAGACGAGGGAGAAAAAGTACCATGCTGCACAGTTTCCGAGCACCACCAAGCTGTGAGCTGCACACTCTTCTCACTGCTGTTTCAGAGAACCTATACCTACTGAAAGCTTTGAGTTTGGTAAGAAAAGGGCTTGGCTACTAAAGTCCAGGGCCTCCCAGACATCACACAATAAGCTGAACAGCCAGAACTTAAACATGAAGCTCACATCACCTCCATTCAGTACTCAGTCCACTGAGAACCCAGAAGAGTGCCATGGCAGCAGAGACTGGCAGCCGGGTACACCAGTCAAGCGGCATTACCAAGGCCCAAAGACGAGAGCACGTTTCCTCTCCCGCAGTCCGAAGTCTGCTTGGGGGTAAGAGAGCAAGACCGGCAGCAAAGGCAAGCAGCTGCCATCCACTGCAGCTGTTCCCCTGCTGTCAATCCCAACGCCCCCTTTTGCGATCCGGGTAATGCTTCTCCGCTGGCCTCCTGTCCTCGCAAACAGCCCAGTGGATAAACGCCCGTTCAGCGGCTTCTGGTCAGTTGCCCCCATCCCCAATTTGCCGCGCTTTCCAAAGACCGAAAGAGCTACACGCCATTCCCACAATCCCGTCGCTGCCAGCAACTCCACGCCGAACTTCTCACCATCCCCGAGAAAGAACAGCTGTCTTTGGCCTGAACCAGAGGGTGCAACAGCTGCCAGTCGCGATCGGAAAGCCGCCCAGCCCAGCCCAAGGCAGCTGCCCCGGACTTGTTCACCACCATCTAAGCAATTCAGGTACCTGGCGCGCCGCCCCCAACAACCTAACACACTTGAGGCCCCCACCTCGTCTCCGGTCACTCGCTCAGCACGTTCCCGACGCCCGAGACGGTGGGGCTGATCTTGTCACCGAACCCCACCTCCTTCCTGCCAATTCCTTCGCCCTTTGAGCAATCACTCCCATGGCTCTCGGCTCTTCTCTGCCCAAATGCTTCGCCCCCTTGCTAAACACGGAAGGCAAGACGCGATCCCTCAAGCCTCCGCAAGCCAGGGGAAGCAGGGGCACGCGCGGGGAGAAGGAAGGGCGGGGGGGGGGAGAGAGAGAGAGATCACCGGATCGCAGCGCGGCGGAACCCAAGGACAGTTAGCTGCGCGTAGGAGGGCCACTCCCCCTTACTGCCACCCGGAGATAAATGCTTCGTTTTCCCCGCCGCGATGCAGCGTCTGTCGCCCTCCCGCAATTCATTCACTTGCTCACCAAAACCAGCGGTCTCGTCTTCTTCCTCCATGTTACCAAGCAGAGTAGAACAGCTGCCGAGAAGGCAGTACGAAGCCGCCGCCGCCGCCGCTCCTCTGTAAGTTCCTTCTCAACCTCCCGAAAAGAGGCGCGGCTTTTTGTGCCACGTGATAGAGGACGCGCTTCGGGGCTCGTAATGCCACCAAGCCCCACCCAAGCGGGGTTGGCGGCTTCTGCTGGGTCGGAGGTGCGCCTGCTAGAAGAAGAGAAGCTGCCGCATCTCGGGAAGTCATTCAGACCACGAGGGGACGGGGAGCTCGGGGTTACACGCGTTGGTTGCGGGGGGGGGGCAAGTGGATCGCAGGGCTGGTGTGTCCCAAGGCGACCCGAGATAGGCGGAGCTAGTTACGTCCATGTTATTCGCTTTGGGAATTAATTGTAATTAATTGTAATGTAATTGTAATTACTAATTCGTCTGTGTCGTAGCATCTTACTAACAACGATTGAGAGAGTTGGGGGCTAGCAAAACTTGCTTCTGCTTGGGAGCGGGGTGCGTGGCCGGCTTTGCCCCCCTGGAAGCCGAACACTCCGCCCTTCTGGTTCGCCGTATCGTTCTTCGAAGAAAGCCTCGAATCCAGAATTTTCCTAAGGACAGCTTTAGAAGTCCCGTTGTCATAAAAAAAGAAAGGTTGCTCGCTTCCTATTTTCGTGCGGCGAGTATTTTAGCGTGTAAGCGGGAAGGCAGGAACTGATCTCGTAAATGGTTTAGGGAAGCTGTTTTTCTAGCTGAGTGGTTTAAAAAAGAAAAACCTGCGTCAAGTAAAAGGGCCCCAGAAGAAAGTGCATGAGGGGGGAAACCTAAGGATTTAGTAGAGGAAAGAAGAAAATTACCTGCAATATGAAGTAGAATTTTGAATGCTTGGGAAATCACCCATTGCACAGAAGGTGCTGCTTTGGGGAAATTACTTTTCATGCAACGATACCTTGTCATTTTTAAAAAAAATATCTAGCAGTTCAACATGAACCCTGTTGTGTTGGAAAAATCAAGAAAAATGTGGAAAGGAATAACAAACAATGATCTTGCTTCTATTTTTCTGCAAAACCTTTCCAAGAAATGCTAGTTCAGTGTTTTACATCTTCGAAATTAAAAAACCACGGTGGCATAATTGTATAAGCTCAATCATTGTGCAAATGTAGCCTATATCCCCAGCCAGTATTTGAGCTCTATACTCAAAGCTGATGCACTCAAACTAATGATGGAGAGGAAGGTGGACTCATCAGAGAGTCAGCTACATCAGACTTACAGCTGAGGCAAAGCAGGTTGAGCTCTGCTGAGAGAATAATTAACTCCTTCCAAGAATGAAAAGACTCTGGTTGGCACTGCTCTCCTTACAAACCACCCCTTGCTAAGCACCTCTCTGAACCCAGCAAAACCATGCCACATTTTTGGAAAGCTCTCCCAAGCTGTGGCTTTTCTCATGTAAAGAAATTCTGCAGTTTCCCACACTGGGCCTCTATGCAGAGCCTCCTCTTTTCCCTGTCCGCTGCTGTGTGGGGTTGTTGGGGGTTTTTTTTGTTTTGTTTTGTTTTGGGGGGGGGGATTGGAATAGTCTGCAGGTGTGTGAGACTACAGAAACCTCTAACAGTAATAAAAATGCAACCCTGCTCATTCATGACATATAAAAGCTGTTGATCCAGAATGCTAGAGCTGGTTGTTCACTGATCTATTTCAAAAGCCATTCTTCACCACTGAAAAAGGTGCGTCACAGGTGTGAGCCTCATAGATGGCTCATGGAAATTCAGATAGCAGAGAACCTGCTGGGTAAATAATATAGTATGTCATTCTTATTGCTATATTAGAATGGAAAGGACAATTTAGAAAACAGTTGCTGTGGAGTTTGGAAGATGAAATAAGAGACTGGTAGGTCTCACACTTTACTTTCAGTTAAAAGACTATGTCAGTGTCAAGTACTATCCAATCATATTCAGGTTTCTACATGTGCTCTAGGGCAGAGGTTCCCAACCTTTTGGGCCAGGGACCAGTTCTGTGGAGAAAGGTTTTTTCCATGGACCAGAGTACATGGTTTTGTGTGCTGCCTGCATCCTGCGGATGGGGCTTTGCTTATTTGTGTGGACTGGTTGCTGCATGCTGCGGCCCAGGGCCCAGGGCCCAGGGCCCCCTGCTCTAAGGACAGATTGGAGGGTCCTGCTGATGTACTGTCTACCCAACAGACTAAAAATCTCTTGACCTGACCTCCAAGGCTGGTGATTGAATTCCCCATGTTCTGGAGATCATATTAGGAATTTTTGTCCTGCATAACAGCCATAACTTTGTCTTAAGTCATTATCAACTCATATAGCTGGCCACATATTAGATCTTTTTTAAAAACCTTAGAACTGTTAATTCATGATTGGGAAATGGTGTGTGTGTGGGTTTCTGTTAATATTTTATCAAACCAGGTCACTTTCACTCGTGCTATTGATTTCTTTAAGTGTGGAGAACCAATTAAAATATCCACCCCAGATGCCAAATCTCCAAGTCATGCCTGTCTGATTGGAGCATTATATAACCTTATGAAATTAAAAAGAAATACTTCGACATTCATATGAGTGACCCTTTAAATCTTATAAACAGCATGGAAATTGTAAAGGAGAAAATCTACATGGTCACCATATGTTGACACCAATTTGATGGTATATGCTTCTGAATCAGGGAGGGGTCTCATATAAAGAATACATCCATGTTTCTCCTGGCCAACCTCTTCCCTTTTCAGTAAATCACACATGCCCATTATGTTATATCTGGCCTACTAGGTAGACCAGAGTAGGAAGGCTAAAAGTACTTTTATTGGGATAGACTGTAATATCAGAATCTTTAAAGTCTGACTATGCTATATCTCCTTCTCCTTGTACTTCAGTGAATTAGGGGAATATCGAAGTCACTGGATGTTTTGGTCTTAAAAAATTGCTAGATGTTTTGGACTTAAAAAATGTTAAACCCCTTTTGTTTAGACAACAGCTTCTACATATCTGTCATAGTTGTCTCTTACCCATTGCACCTTAGGATATACTACAATAATCTTTAAAAGTTTGAGAAGGCTTTTGTATTTGATGTATACATTACTGCCAAATGAAATGTTCTCAGCATTTCTTGTCCAACATCAGCAGGCAAAATACCAACTTGTAATGTGTACAGTGTGGGAAACTGTAAGTATCCTTTTATAATAATGAACCATTAAGGCAAACCTCCACTGGATTGTTATAAATCTTCTAATGGCTCTTCTTAAGCCGTATTTGCTTTTTCTTTGAGAGCCTTTAGTTCTGCACAGTATTTTAGTTTTTGACGTAGCATACACTGCATTCCTAATTGGAATTGTAGTTCCTATCAGAATATAAGTACCTCCATTATTGAAGAATAGGTTAATAAGAAATAGTAGTTCAACCAGATATTGCCTTTAGATATCTTTAGCTAAATTTTGATGTATGAAATCCTCTCTGAGCTTGTTTGCTTGCAGACATTTCATTATCCAACTGGATAGCATCGGTACTAACTAGTGTGGGGTTTGCCCTATTTTATATACAGTAGCTTGTCCTACCACTGTTGGTGAGGGTATAGTTATCTCCTTGGTAGTTCCTTGATTAGGGCATTGTTTTCTGCTGGGTTATCTGATGTTAAAACCTTTTTTTCTGAGTGTTGGCTGCTGGAGAGGATGTGAGGGGTCTTTTTGTTTCCTTCTTAGCTTTTTCTTCTTCTTTTGAATGGTATGCAAATGTGGTTTATCTCTATTTTTGATTCTGATCTCCTTAAGGTCCATTACTTACTATTAGCATTACTAGTTCAATACCAGGTAGCTAGAGGACAGGCCCACAAGTTTGTCTTCTCTTAGAAAACAAACACATTTGTTATCCCTATTTAACTTCAAATGAAGAGGGATTTTTTAAAATGAAAAACATGTTTTAAAAGACAGCGTAACAATTGCATGCTTAAGACCATATTAAAAATATTTGAGTAACCATAATTATGAATAGGGTCTAGATACCACATACTTATGTGGAATGATAGTGAAAACAATTAATCAATGGAATAGCTTGCCCCAAGAAGTTGTGGGTGTTTCAGTGCTGGAGGTTTTCAACAAAAGACTGGAAAACCATTTGTCTGGGATAGTATAAGGATTCCTGCCTTGGACAGATTAGACTAGAAGACCCCCAAGGTCCCTTCCAGCCCTACAATTGTACGACTCTATACACACTTTTCCCTTAGCAGTTGAAGGGACAATCAAAACATTCCTCTTTTCAACGGTAGCCTATTCTGAGAAAAAGGTTACTGGGCTGGAATCATTCAATGAGCTTCCACGGCTGGGGTTGAATTTGAACATAAGTTTCCTAGCTCTAGTCCAGTGGAGGCGAACCTATGGCACCGGTGCCACAGGCGGCACTCGGAACCCTCTCTGTGGGCACACGTGCTGTTGCCCCAGCCTCGCCTCCCCCCACAACTCCCTAACCAGCAGCCCCCCTGGAGGAGAGTCGTCCCTGAGCATGGCCCACGCGGAGCAGTGCAGCCAAGGACATGGCAGTCAGGCAGTGTAGACAAGACTCTGCCCTCATACCCCATCGCGCGGGCAGAGGGCGTGGCTGCCATGGCGCTGCTGGGCTGCCCGGGTGATCTGCAGTGGGCCCTGGAGGCGGTGAGTGGCCCTGCGGGGAGGTGGGGACGGAGTGGGGGTGGAGCCAGTTTTTGGGCACTCGGTCTCTAAAAGGTTCGCCATCACTGCTCTAGTCCAACATGGTTTACATGTGGCACCGGGCACTGGTTCTCTAGGGTTTACACTGGAGGTTTTTTTCCATACATAACAAGTTATCGGGGCCAAATAAGTGTTCTGCTCATGAGCTAGTCTTTTCATCGAAGCAGCCTGAAGTGATCAAATCTCTCCTAAATTATATCACAGTTCTGCTGAACCCAATTTAAAGGCTGCTTCTAAACCTTCATTTTCTTCCATGTCTATCTAATTAATTTTACAAAAAAACCCCTTCCATATATAATTTATCCATAGTTTCTATCACAATCAGCAAGTAGAGCGAGGAGTTAATATTCACATAATAGTAGCAAAGCATTACATAAATTATATTAAACAGAATAAGAGTAATTCTCAGCAATTGCTTCTTGCTAATGACCCCCTGGAAGGGTATGTGTTTGTGGGGTCATTGTGGAATTTCAGCACAATAAATACTCCAATATACATACAATATTTAAAAAAACATGTGTTGGATATAGCTACACCCAGCTAAACTCTTCCCAATCCAAAAAAGTTTTTTTTCAATATAACAATGGTTGTGTTTTACCTCTTTGGTACTACTAGTTATCTCTGAAAACTAGATGTCTAAGATAATTTCTTTAGACCTTCTTAATCTTTCATTCACCAAACATGTTAGAAAAAGCCACAAGAGATTGACCGACAAACTTGAATAAACTGGACACATACACAAAACATTCCTTTATTGCACCATGAACCATTGCTACAATGAGGGCTATTACATTAAACCCCAGTATGAGGTGCAAAGTGTGCCCATGTTCAGGGTATCTACATGTTGGCAGAAGACTGTAAAACAGAAGACCCTGTTCCCCTCAGAGAAATAAGAGGATCAGAGTCCTCTTCATCAGAGAACAGTCTTAATTGTGAGCCCAAAATAGGTACAAGGGCCAAATTGGTAACAGTTTTTGTGTGTTATGCAGTGGAAAGAATTAAGTTTTCAAGCTTCACACCCCATCTGTGAATAGAGAAAACAGATACCAATGCTAAAAAGGCCAATGGATGGACAACAGAAAGATGCAGAATGTATGGAGTGCACATGGACTGCCCCTCAGAAGTGACTGTGCAGTATTGGCATGACAGATGAAATATGTCAGCCTTACAGAGAGCAGCAATTGTATTGGTAGACAACAACAGGCGCAAAGGAATCCCTTTTCCTATTAGTGAAGTATCCCATTAAAAAAATTCTTGCAGGCAACTAGTGTTCCTTTTCAACTGGGCAAGAAACAGATTCTGCCTTAAAGCAGCAATGATTCAGTCAGCCTCTTTCTAACACTATAAATCTGTTGTGTGAATCAGATCTAGGAGACTCAGCTTCTGCCTATCAAATTGTGCAACAATGCCCACCAGAAATTAATTTGCACAAGAGCAAAGATAGACATGTACTTGAACAATCAGATGCCCTACTTCAAGAGTTCCCAGTTTAGAATATGCAATGGGTTTTTTTTTTAACGTGAAAGGACCTTCAAATGTTCGGTTTTCAGTTTATACATTCAAAATCGCAAAAATCCCATCAATAAATAAATTGCTTCCAAGCTCCTTGAGAATGTAAATTAGTTGAAATCATGTTTAATAAAGGCAGGCCAATCAGACCACCAGCTTTTCTTGCAGAACAGAACTCGGTTCCAAGGATCCTCTTCAGCAAGAATAGGTGGTGGAAAATTCCTGAGGAAAAAAATGTGGTGAGAATTTATGCTCATCTGAAAGGCTGAAACAAGGGATGGGTCATGCACAAGTAAAGGAAAGTCATACAAATTACACTCACAATGACACAGCTGGTAAGTGGGGAAAGGCTATTTCAGGCAATAATCTTAGAAACCAGGCAGAGTTCTCAGTTTACTTCAAGTTCTCTTGGCAGGAAAGGTTGCTGAGGGCATCACAGCTCACCAAGTCTAGATTTCTGGGTGTGGAGCAGCAGAAAGTTTCATTTCCAAGGGCTGATTGCCCTGCCCCCCCCCCTCAATCCACATCAAGTTGCCCTGGGACAGTGCTTTTCACAGGCACGGCGTCCTGCAGCGCCCCTGATATAGTAAGATCAAGAACCTGCTTTCTCCAGAGGCTGTAGAGGAGCGATGTGACATCCACGTAGCATTCTGAAGAGCAGCACTCTACTCAAGGGAAGAAGAGGCCCTTCTTCCCAGAAGTGGCAACTGGTGACTGCTAACAACATGATTCTGGTCACTTGAAGCTCCACAGTGTAGAAGTTGACCACAGCAATTCTTCAGCCAAGACTCATCTGTTGGGTGGAAATGGAAATGAAATTAATGACACAGAAAAGTCCTCATCCGTGTGGAATCAGAATGACATGACCACAGCTTCAAACCCAGAAGGGGAAAGAATGGTAGAATTAGAATGAAGTGACTTCATCACTTGTATTCCTTAACTTCAGAGCCAAAATGCATCTTCTACATCAGCGGTTCTCAACCTATGGGTCGCGACCCCATTTGGGGTCGAACGACCATTTTACAGGGGTCACCACAACGTGATCCGCCATTTTTCCCCCTCAGGGAGCAGCACCGTGCATGCACGCCGCACATGGGGGCGGTGCCGCGCATGCGCCGTCACACAAAGGTTGAGAACCGCTGTTCTACATCCAGGATAATGCAAAAAAAAAAAAGTGTCTCATTTGACAACTGCAGTTTAGCTCTATCCAATCACATACATGTAAAAGCCAAGGGAAAAACCCGGAACAACAGTTACACTGTATAAGAGGTTTCGGCTCAGCTTATTTATCAATGCTGTGCAGAGACTTCCACCTGAAGTGGACATGGGTGTGCAAGTAACATCTGTCAGGAAAGCGTTAAACTAAATGCTTATTTTCTCAGAATCATTTGTCAACTGTAAAGCATGGCTAAATAGGCTTGTGCATCCCTGCATGCTCCAAGCCATAGTTTGCCCTCTGAATACAAATTTCCATACAACCCCAGAATGTAAATATTGTTTTGAAAAATACATAGAAATTTTTACCCACCTTGGATGCTAGCTACCTTTCATTCCCTAATAACTGGCCATTTTCTATTCCATCTTAGCAATTCTATATAAAATAATTATCATCAGTGGTTCTCAAATCTTTTCTTCACCACGGACCCCCTTTAAATATCTTCTGTGGCACGGACCATGGCCAGGGACCACCAAGACTTAACTCAAGATTTAAATCAACATTTCTTCAGGACTTTGCAGACACCTTGTGATGACATCGCAGCCCCCCTGTGATCACAGCAGAATATCATCATCACCACGGCCACCCCATCTTTCTGCCGCCAATATAGGGTGCTCAATTTATTTACCTTTCAAAGCCGATAGCTCAGGCTAGCTACTTTGGCTGGATGTGTCACAGCCCAGAAGTTGCGCCTGCTTTGCAATTTTTGGAAGACATTGTAGTTTCTCCTCCGTTCACGTTTGAACTTCTTACTTTTTTTTACCTATGAATAAGAAGAATATGTTTTACTGTCTAATTCCTGATACTGAAACTGTGACACAGGAATTATCCTACAGAAATACAAAACGGAGTAGAGTGGACAATGGGTTTCCATAAAAGCTTAGCTTTAAAGTAAGTGTTTTCAAGCCTTCACTTCTTCCTAAAACCAAAGTGTTCTAGACCATCTATCAAGCATTCCAAGTTTTTCCAAGACTGCTTTACTATATTTATATTAATATTTATTACATTAAAGAACAATGGGAAAAAGTGTCTGAGAAGCTGAAGCATCAGAATTTACTATGGGCTTCTGACTGAATCCAAGTTCTTGCATATCTACAGGCTATTACTTTATCTTCCACTCTTACCTTGCATTCACAACTATCTGAACTCCGTAGTATGCTCAGTGAAAATTATGCTTAGTTTTCCACTAGATGGAGAAATGCTTATTTATAGACTTAACAACTTCTGCTATGGAAATGTAGGTCTGACCTTCCCACCACTCACATTAAACTCTGTTCAGTGCAACCTATTTCTGAACAAATGCCCACAAGATGGAAATAATCAAAATAAATGACATGGACAGAGGCAGAGAAAAATAAACTGTCTCCCATATTAAAGCAGAATGTAACTTTGTATACACAAGGGCTGCATGATCAAAAGTTTGGGTTATGTATTGCTTTGTTTATTTCCTGACCAAAATACATTGCACTAGCAATTCTCCACATGGATGCACATTTACCAAAAGTATGAATTTCAAAACCGAAAAATTTGAAACTCAGTCCAAATGGTAGAGTTGGGGCACTGTTAGGCTCACATGAAATTGCTCTGTACCTTTCCACGATCAAATTCTTCATCCCAATCATCAAGGATGGACTGCTTCTGGGACCATATAGCATCATGCATGGCATCCTGGCGGACAGCAGATGCTTCACCATCCCATGTTAAAACTGTGGATTAAACAGTAGAGCTGAGAGTGGCAGCATCCAACCTCTTTATTTCAGCTTACAATGGATTCCTTATTTCTGCCCTGAAGAATCAAGCAAGCATCTATTTTCAGAAGTACAGGCAAGGAAATAGGAACACCTTACATTCACGCCGCCATCATAAACCTCAGGAGGCCATCACAAAAAAAACAGATCTCTTTTTGCCTCCTTTTATTACATGCAGTATGAGTCCTTGATTATTTAGGATGGCAAGAACCATTCCAAACTTGGCGTGTTCCAGCAGTTGAAGAATCAGAAACCAAACAGAAATTTTGCATAAATCATTCTCATACATACTAAATCCTATTCCAAGGCCTTTTCTTAGCTCCCAAAGTATCTACAGTTCAATTCTGATGGAAGAAGCTAGAAAGATGTTAGGTAATAATTTTTCAGAGATTATAATTTACTGCTAGATATCAAATTTGGTTAGAAAATTCAAAGCCTTCTAGGCCACCAGCTAGGCTGATCATATTTCATAGATGATCCTCGTTCAATGACCAGCTCATCAGAAACTGTTCAAACCTATGACAGTGCCGAAAGAGTACTGGTTATGATCAGTCTTCATGCTTAGATTAATCAGTGTCCCCAGTCCCATGATCATTATTGGTGACCTTTTTTGCCAGCTTCCTACAAGCAAAATCAATGGGGAAGCCAGCAGGAGGTCACTAATGACAACCAAGTGATGATGGCAATTGGAAGCGCAGGAATTTCTGCCCTTAATTGGCATGGTCACAAAAAATCCAATTGTCATCATTAACTACCTGTGAATGTGTTGCCCCTTTTTTTCCTTTATCTTAATTAGAAAGTGAAGTACACGACATACAATAAAAATGGTATAGTAACGAGCATGCAGCAGCGTGACTCGGTAAAAACTTGGAACAACATGCATGTTCCCAGTGGAAAAGGTTTCCAAAGTCCCGGTGAAAACTGTAACTGGAAAAGGAGGGAATTCCAAAAGTATTGAGCATACCTTGCTTTCCATAAGCTTTATCCAAAGAATCCTTCAGTAGCTCCTGAACTACATCAACTGGTCCACATTCATGCTGCGTTATTTCCTTCTTTGGGCTCAGGACATTGAGGGAGAACTTGTCCCTATGTCTGAACTGGTTGCCCCAAGCCAATGCTGTTGTGAGAAGAAAAAGGTGAACAGCATATTAATGTAAGAGATGTACACGCAAATCTCATCTTTCCTTCAGGATGAGCAAATCAAGTAGGACATCCATAAATGTTCCTTTGGGGCAGTGCATTCTTAATGCAATGGACTGGCAGTCAAATGTCTCACTTTCAAGGTGAAACATATGCAAGATATTAGCAGATACGGAAGTATTTTAGTTCTGCCAATTATTCTTCATTGCACTAAATATCTCGTGAAATTGTGTGTTGTAATTCAAGCATTTATCCTCCAAATCCTTTCTTTTTTAGAATATCTGTGCGTGTCTGTGTGCATAGGAGAGAGGGGTTGTTTGCTTCTTTCAATCAAGGCTGATGAACATCTAGCAATGTGGCTTATCCAGGAACAGATGCCTAATCTGTGAAATCCCCAAATGAGGTCTGGGTATAAACACTAGGGACACAAAAAGAACTTGGTGAAAATATCTTGGAATTAATACAATGCACTGGTGCTAATGCATGCTTCTATTTTGATTTGGAAATACAGATATCAGCTCCTATTTCTGGAATACACAGATGATGTAATAGACTATTATGTACAATTCAGCTTGAGTGAAAGTGGAAGGTCACCTATATATTCTTTTCAACCTTTTCACCGATTGTACCACTTTTAGGATTGGCAATATTCAAGTTCCACTAGTTGCCTAGCAAGGTGTCAAAAACTTGATGACCAAAAAAAAAAAAAAAAAGTGATAAAGCACAGGTAGTCCTCGACTTACAACAATTCGCTTAGTGACTTTTCGAAGTTACAATAGCACTGAAAAAAGTGACTTATGACAATTGCAGCATCCCCAGGGTCATGTGATTTACATCTGCATGCTTGGCAACTGATTCATATTTATGACAGTGTCCCAGGGTCACTGATTCATATTTATTGCAGTGTCCCAGGGTCACCTGATCCCCTTTTACAACCTTTTGATAAGCAAAGTCAAAGGGGAAACCAGATTCACTTAACAACCGTGTTACCAATTTAACAACTGCAGTGATTCACTTAGCAAATGTGGCAAGAAAAGTCATAAAATGGGGCAAATCACATTTAACAAATTTCTCACCCCTTCTCCTTTTATATTCTCTCCTCTCTCCTCCTCTCCCCCCCATCCTTTTATATCAGGGGTGTCGAACTTGATTTCATCGAGGGCCACATCAGCATTGTGGTTTACTGTGGGGAGGGGGAGGGGGTTGTATGGCTAGCTCTATGTCGCTCAGGTCTGGGGGCACCTGTGGGAGGGATCTGGGGGTCTCCAGTGGAGGGGGTTAGGGTTAGGCTCCTTCCCTCTCTCTTTCTCATCTCCTTCCTTCTCTTCTCTTCTCCCTTTTTCCTCATGATTTGTCTCACAAAAAGCCTTTTCTCTTTCTCATGCATACATCCCTCCAAAATCCTCCCCATTCTCACGCACACGCCCTCCAAAATCCTCCCCATTCTCACACACACGTCCTCCAAAATCCTCCCCATTCTCATGCACACGTCCTCCAAAATCCTCCCCATTCTTACGCCTCTCCAAAAGACTTTTCCCCTCTCTCTCTCCCCTTCTCTGACGAAAGCCTTTTCTCTTCTACCTCTTTCTCCAGCATCTTTTTTTCTCTCCCTCTCCCGCCAAAACTGCCTTTTATATCCCTTCCTGTCTCCGCCCCCCCCCTCCTCTTTTCTCTTCCTGGTGAGTCACAAGTGCCAATCCTGGGGTCTTTGTCTCACCCCAGCAGCCCTGCAGCTCCTGAGGACTCTCTCATGGCAAGTCCTGCGCTGTACCGCTTTGGCTTGTTTCCTCCCCCGCTACACTTGGCTAGGCTGGGCAGGGCCGCATACCAGTTGAAAAGCCCTGATCTATACTACATCAAGGAAGCAATAAGACTATTTCAGGTGGGGATGCGAGATGGATACTGAAGGTATTTTTGACCTCCCTTGCTTTCCCCTACCCAATTAACTTTAATGCAGATATATTACCAACCTGGGAGACCCTCTCTAGCTATAGAAAGTCCATTCTCATTTAGTTCTTCTTGGGGGCTACAGACCTCAGCCACGGAACAATGCAATATCTTTCTTCGTTTATCTTTGTGGTGCTCACTCTCTCCAGAAGAAGTGTTCTTGTCTGAACTGGGTGAAGGCAATTGCTTCTTCTTTTTCCTCTTCTTTGTTCTACAGGAGCTGACTTCAGGCGGAGGAGAGCAACTGTACATAACAAATAAAAGTGATTTTATGGTGTCAGCCTTACCAGTAGACCAGACAAGAAACCATTCTTCTTCACTGTAAAGCAGTGGTTCTCAACCTTTTAAATACCGCGACCCCCAACCGGTCATAAGTCGAGGACTACTCAACTGGTGCAGCACCATTTGCAGAATGGGACTTTTGGCGGGCTCAGCAGGGCAGAGACAACCTGGATAATTCCTATTGGCTTTTGAAAGCCAATAGAATTAGATTCTATTCAAGAGAGTCTATTCTATTGGCTTTCAAAAGCCAATAGAATAAAAGGGAGTAGCACAGCTAAGGAAAAGGGGAAAAAAATGGCGGATTGCGTTGTTTGGCAACCCCCGTGAAATGGTCGTTCGACCCCAAATGGGGTCCCGACCCACAGGTTGAGAACCACTGTTGTAAAACTACTTTAACAAAACCTTACAAGTCTGAAAGTACAATCTTCATGTTGTCTCCTTTAGAGTCTGAGAAACTAGGCAGGATTCCTCCCGAGCCTTTTTGCCTAGCCCAGGGGTGTCAAACTCAATTTCACTGAGGGCTGCATCAGCATTGCGGTTGCCCTTGGGGGGCTGGGTGGGTGTGGCCAGAGTGGGTGCAGCCTACTGGGTGGGTGTGGATGGAGTGGGCGTGGCCTACTGGGTGGGCGTGGCCAGTTCTACATCATTCGCATCAAGGGTGCCTGTGGGGGCCTGGGCAGGAGTGGGACAGATCTGAGGGTCTCTGGCAGAAGGGGGTGGGACTGGGGCAAGTGCCAAGGCATGGTCCACTGGGGCAAGTGCCAAGATGGCCACCATAAAATTGTACATTGGCTCCTGGCTGGCCTGGGCCAGGGCCAAGGCAGTGGGGGCTTTCCCTCACTGTTTCCAGAATCCCTCTACTGTGTCTTCCAAGGTCTTTCCCACATACCATTACAACTGATCAAGTAAAACCTTGCCTTGAGACAACCAGCCAAGCAAACACTTACCTGTTCACAGGGGACAACAAAGAGGAGCAGTCTTCCTCTCTTTGCTGCAGCCCTTTCTTCTTTTTCTTCTTCTTCTTTTGGATGGAATTACTTTGACTAGTAGCTATTGCCCTGTCGTCTCCAGCCCTTTTCTCTTCCTCTCCCTTCCTAGTCATCACCAAGTTGGCTTCCTGTGCAGGGGAGATCATAATGCTGCCATTTTCCTCAAATTGCCTCCTCTTGCTGGGAGGACTGGAGAGCCAGGTCCTCTCGCCATTGAAGTCTTTCATGTTTCGGCTACCGTGGTCACCCTGCTCTTCCACTGGGGAGCTATGCTTCCTTTTTCTCTTCTTACTGCTGACAACTAATGGCTCTTTGCTGTTGCCTGGATAAGAGAGGTGCGGTGCCAATGTGGGTACAACTGGTGCTGGAAGAGGGGTGGCAGCAGAGAGGCATGATTTGAAGCTGGATGAGGGCTTGAAGTTGGCAAAGGGACTGTCAGCTGTTTGTGGTGGTGCCGAAGATTTGGAAGCAGGTGAGAGCATCCTAGAGGACCACATAAAGGTAAAGTTAAGAAGATCCAGCAGATCCCAAAACTTTGAAAATCGTTGGAAAATGTCATTGCTGTCTCAGTTCTCTAAAGGTCAAGGCCAACCATCTCACTAATTCAATGTACAAACAGAAAGGCATTATCACATATCTGGTTGCTTCCAGGTGAAGATTAGAATTACATGTTACCCTTTTTCAAAAGATACAAGTACCAATTTGGATCACAATTATTTCAATTCCAGAACTAGGCGTATCGAAGATTTCACACCATTTTAGTTCCCATCCAAAGAGAATCATATAGCTGGGCATGAATGCAGGATTGTCAGCTAACATACTTCTAAGCATGGAGATTTTCCAATTATAGAATTTCTGTTTACTCATTTCACTGCCAAATCTGGAGCCACATTTTTCTGTAACAATGGCTGGGTCATATATCATGCTGGATCTTAAAAGTGGCTTGCATGGTGGCGACTTATATATTATGTGTGAACTAGGTAACTGGCTTATTTTCCAAATGATTATAATAAGATTTATGAGAACACGAGAATAGTGATGTTCTAAAGTAGGAATGAAATGTTGCTGTCCCATATTACTTCTTGTTTATGTCTAAATGACTGGGAGGCATTTCTCTACAATATTTCTATTATTCTGTTAATCTAGTTGTCCTAGAACTTTCGTTTTTTTTTGTGGCAGACATCTAATCTACACTAGTTCTTAAATAAAAAAAAATGCACACCCTGTGACCTTTTGCTAAATAAACTGACCTACACCATTTGCTCAATTTACTTGGAAAAAAAAAGTAGAATGCAAAGCATTTACGATTGAGCAGCACGACTACATTTTTGTTTCCAGAGGTTGAACTATTGCTACAAAGTATATTTTTCTCTAGAAATTTTAGGTAAAGTGCTGATCGGTTCACGGATCAATTACTGGACCCCAATAAAAGCTTTCCAGGGGATGGAGGAAACAGAACTTACCAATATTAAGTTATACAACTAGAAACCGTTCTCAGGCATCATCTCTAGCTGAGCAAATGACGCCTCACCTCCCTGGATGCAATTTTTGGTTCCAGAACATGGAGGAACAAAGCACCTGAACCAATCAGATTCCTCTAAGCTAGTAGGCTTTAACCCAGAAATCCTCAGGCAAAGCACTAGAGCAGTGGTTCTCAACCTTTCTAATGCCGCGACCCCATAATACAGTTCCCCATGTTGTGGTGACCCCCAACCACTTATACATCACCGGATGCCAGGGGCATGGCCAAAGGGGAAAAAAAATGGCGGACAGCCTTGTTTGGCGATCCCCGTGAAATGGTCGTTCGACCCCAAATGGGGTCCCGACCCACAAGTTGAGAACCACTGCACTAGAGGGATTCCAACAAAGAAACTAAACTTAACCTTAACTACAAAAGGCCTTATTGAGGAAAAGGATTAAATACCACTGGTATTTAATTTAAATACCACTGGTATTTAATATCATACTACTTATGATGCTGGCTGTCCTGCCCTGAAGCCCCACTGGCCATAGCTTACCTGGGTTGGACAGGTCTAGCAGCACAGACGAATTGGGTGGTATATGTGGCAGCTGGGGGAGAATGGGGCGGTGCCTGATGCTCATTGCCGCTCACTTTCCGCAGGGTGTTGCTGCCCTGTAGTTATCGACATAAATAAAAACTTGGTGGTCTAAAAGGAGGTTTCCATGACCCCAGGGACAGCGGGTGGCATAAGAAGAGAGGGTGGGGACAAAACAAAGAGAGGTAGGGGTGGAAGAGGGAGGGGAAGAAGAATCAGAAAAGTGTTTGTGGTTAGAAACAAAGGGAAAACAAGGAAGGACATGTCAAAAGACAGAAGACGTGTTAGAATAAGTAACAGGCCACTGATACCTTCCCATTTCCCAGGGCATGCTAGCTTTACTCCTGAAGGTTACAGCCCTGCCAAGCTGCTCTTTTCTGGCCCAGTGCAGCAAAAGGATTGCTGTCTCTCCAAGCAGCCTCATTTACTTGCAGATGCAGCGGGGGTGGGGTGGACAGGCTGTGGATCAGGGCCACGGGCTGCTCATAAATCTAAGAGGGCCTTCCTCAAAACTCCACCTCAAGAGTATTACCAACACATGACAATTCTCACCATGGTCAAAGGGGAAATCTGTTACTTCTATATTTCAGTCACTTAATATCATTTTAATTGTTCAATTAAATCCATTTTAGATTTTTCTTTGTCCTGGTCTTGCCCTGTTCTTGGAATGCAGCCCTCAGCACGCCATTCAAACGGTCTAATATAGCTCTTGGTTTCCACCCCCCACCCAAAGGTTCTACATCTTAACTTTTCATAACCAGAAAGAGGATGGGGGGGTGGAAGCAAATTCAACCTGTTTCACCCCAAGGCCATGAGAAAAGCAAGTCTTGCTACAGAGACTGCAAGCATAAAGCATAATTTACTTCCCGCAAATGCTGTATGTTGCACTGGGGCATTGCAAGTCTGCTAAACGAGGTGTCATTTTGGCTACTGCCTGCAGGTAGATGCCTCCTGAGCCTTTATTGATGGAAAGGCCATCTGCTTTTCTTTCATCAAACTTTCACTTTTTTCACCATTCCCCCCCACACACACACCCTGGAGAAGGGCAAGATCAATTCCTTCCCCCAAACGCACCTTCCTGGCAGAAAGTGCCAGTTTCTTTGCAGGAGGGGGCGACATGGTGTTTCCCAATTCCAGATGGGCCAAATTAGCCAACAGCGGTGACTTCAGCTTGGCAAACTTGGCGTGCTCGGAAGCCTGTTTCCCAGACCCAGAGTCCGATTCCTGAGAGGAAGAGCGGCCGTCAGCTCCTACTGTGGCCTGAGAAAGTCCCTTAATTGGCCTGTGAGCTGGACTGGAGGAGGAGGAAGAGGAGGAGCTGCTAGAAGAGGAGGACGATGTCAAGGATGAGTCCTTGCTTGGGAGCTCTGTCCCTTCCTCCTGCCCTTTGGCTTCAGAGGTTCCTCCAGAGCTGCCTGACAGCTGCAAAGATGCCGCCAAGTTCTTGCCTCCCCAGGAGCTCTGTTTGGCCATCTCCAGTTTAGCACTGTCAGCCTGACCAAAGTCCTGAGAGGTTTTGAGAGACAAGGGTGGCTGCTTCTTGGATCTCTTGCTTAAGTCGTCCAAGAAAGCAGCCTTACTGGGGAGTTTCGGAGATGAGAATCCAACGGCAGGTATGAGCTGGGGAAGAGGAGGAGGAAGTATCCCATTGTGAGATTTATTGTTGGAAACAAAGATGTTGCGGGAAACAGGAACACCAGATTCCTCACTGTCTGAAGCCTTCTTAACCTGAGTTGCATCTTGCCTCTAGGGAGAAGATAAGACAGAAGTGCTGGATCAATAAAAGTATCCACTGTATCTGCACCACTACCTGCATGATAGGCACATATACGTACAAACTCCACTGAAGATGTTACCTAGCCTGGTAATGAAACGTTTGGAAACCAACCCACAAGCTCGGAGAACTAATCTTCACCCTCATCCTACACCCGATATTCGCCACTATTGCAAACACACACATGTACCTGGAAGATGAAAAGCTGACTATACCTCTGGTGGTCTTGCCAAATGAAATAAGGTTGCTGTTATATACATTAACCTAACCACCTTAAGATTCAATCCCACTTGATCTACTAAAATAAATTAAATGGAATCACTACAGATTACAGTGAAATTCTTCTCCCTCCGCGCAAGTTCTCACAATATATCTGCACAGCTACCATCCAGATCTGAGAAATTAAAAACAGAGCAAGATTTTTATTGTCTGGGGGCAGAGAGAGCATTCTTACTTAATAGCTAAACTATGGATTCCTTTTCCCGGGCCCAAAATTGACTACTTAGAGGCAAATTTTTTCCCCCATTTTTTTCACACAGGCACATTAGACCAATTTTGGAATGTAGCTCTAGTGTGTCACTCACTTTGCTTATCAGTGGTGATGCAAGGGTACCATTAGTTGTACTTTTCTTCAAATGATCAGAGGCGATGTTTGTTCGGCTGGGCATTGAGCAATTGCTTTTGGAGACAAGTCCTTCAGGATTCTTCTTAGTGCTTGGGATCCTTAAAAATATATTATTTCATTAATTTGTTCATAAGATTTGCCTGATCTCTTGTCTTTCATTAAACATTTTTCTGAAGTACATCAAGCACAGGGGTAGGCAACCTTGGCTTTTTTATGATTCATGGGCTTCAACTCCCAGAATTCCTGAGCCAGCTATGCTCAGGAATTCTGGGAGTTGAAGTCCACGAGTCATAAAGGAGCCAGGGTTGCCTACCCCTGGTCTAGCAGCTAACTAAGAATAAGGGTAACTATTTGAACACTGGAAAGTTGGGAGCCTCTGTCCCAAGGGAGCATTTAGTTGCTATGTAGTTTGAATACATTACTCATGTAGTAGAGTTCTGAAGACTATTAACCTCAAAAGGACCTGGGATTTGAGGATGGCCACAAAAACATAGGAAGCTGTCTTACTCCATATCAACCCAATGATGTAATCTCACTCTGTATTGTCTACATCAGCTGGCAGCAAATCCCACATGGAGTCTTTTCCATCTCTGCCTGAAGGTGCTGGGGACTGAACCCAGAACTTTTTTTTTCACAGCAAACATGTTTGGCCCTTTTCTAACAGGAAGGATAGCTGGATGCCATGATACAGTGAACACATTTCCCAATAATTAACCAGGCCATTCAGTTCATGAGTAGTACAAGGAGAGGTTTACCACTTAGCCTACCTCTCAGCCATCCACTTGCAATGGTATCAACTAGGTTATCCCTACTATTGATGTTATTATATTTGTTATCTATTTTCATTAGATCGTAATCCTGAAGTAGGACACAATAAAATCCTATCACATTTTGCCAGCTTTTAAAAGAGCATAAAAGAAAGCACAAAACAAGAATGGCCTAGAAGACACCAGTTCAGATATCGGGGTGACAGCAACAACATCCAAAGGGAAAGCAGGAGAATCTAATAGGAGCCTCAAGCATCTCTTACCTAAGATAGAAGAGTACATAGGCCTGTTGGTTGAGAACAACTTTGATGTTGCTTGAATGTACCATAGAATCATTCATCTGGTACCACTGCCCATTACTAGCCTAGATAAACAAAGAAAGAATAATTGATCACTAGCCCGTAGAAATATCATCATTATCCTCAAAAGATGATTATATGCATATATTCATTTATTTCATTCATTTATTAGTAGCAGCAAGCCAGGAAAATCAGCCCAAGTACAGCAATGTCTAAAGGGTAATACTGGAGATTATCTAAGTAAGTGGATAATGTCATACCTAATCCTAATATACTTTGCCTTTGGTATCTAGCTGATTAGTTATTAGACTTAAGACATTAGGACAATCACTGTCTGGACTGAGCTCAACCATTCTTATGATGTCACATCACTTCCAGTAATCTGTAGCTTGGACATTTTAGAAAATCCCCAAATCACAGATTCTTCAATAACTGAGAAAATTTGGAGATGGATCACAAGACACAGAAACAGGGAAACAAAGTAAAACAGTTCTGGTGGTACAAGGCAATTTTGCGAACTTCTCAAATGGCATGGAAGTAAAACCTCTCCTCTAAGGTTAAAACACACTGATCAACCATTACCCACAGCCTAGCATATCAACAAAGACCCACCTTGACATAGCAGTAGTAATGCCCGGCATGGCAGCTGTATCCTGAATGCACAAGTACAGCATAGAGGCCATACATGACAGGGTCACCGCTGCTCTGCGACATGTAAGGGCGAATATTCAAGAATTCAGGGTAACCCACGTCCTACATAAGAAAGAGAAAGAGTTCGTAAGAATGTGTTCCACCTTCTATCCATCTGCATAAGGAACGTCAGCCTTACCAGGCACAAGTCAGCCATCTATAGATTGAATTATCCAAAGGACTGACACCCACTCTTAAGAAAGTCAGAGGTACTGGCCAACTGGATCCACCCAAGCCCTCTTTCTAAGAAGGTACCCCACTCCCCCTTTTCTGATCACCTTGGTAATCTTGCCCCCACTAAAGTTGGCGAAGCGCTTGAGTGAGATGGTAAGGACATTAGAGGCCCGGTGAATAGTAAAACGCTTGGTGGCTGGAACTTTCTTCTTGCATCTACACGGAAGAGAAATGAGTGAGTTCTATTCCTGCTCAAAATACGAAGTACTTGAAGCAGAGCCAGCCCCTAAACGCCTATCCTCAATAGAGCTTATGGACTGCCACTAACAGAGGCAAGTTTGAAACATCTTGGAACGGGCGGCTTCCTGTCCCTCAGTCTGCCATGTACATGAAAGGAAGACGGCCTTGAATTTAAGGCCACCCCAAAGGAAGAATGGTTTTAAAAGCTCTGCTGTTTCCATTACTATACTTGCACCAAATTTAAAGAGATCCTCCCATTTTAAGGGCAAATTATTTGAGGAAAAAATAGTCATATACACTGGATAGTTTCTAAGTATTTTGGAAAATGATTGGCTTCAAGTAATAAGTAGCTAAGTTCACTTTTACTCAACTATTTCTCCATGATCCCATCCCTGCCAACTGATTAATTTATAAATGATTAGGTGACCTTTCCTTCCCTTCCCTTTATGTATGTACAGTAAGTCCTTGGTTAATAATAATTTGTTCAGCAACTATTCAAAGTTCCAGAGGTGCTGAACAAGAAGACTTTAAGCCAGATCTCAAAAGTTCAGCGTCCCCAGTTAGATGATCACAATTCAGTTGTTTCCCAACCAGCTCACAATTATGATAGTTAGAGCATCCCAGTCATGTGATTGCATTTGCACCCTTCACTGCCAGCTTCCAACAAGCAGTCAATGGGGAAGCCAGCAGGAGGTCAAATAGCAATCACATGACTGTGGGATGCTGTGACTGTGCAGGATTCACTTAACGATCGCAACTGGAACTGCCAGCCTAAGTCAGCATAGATACATGACACTATGTTTTATGATCGTGTCATTTAACCAGTTTCCAATAAACACTATTAAATGGGAACTACCTATATGGGTAATTATGTGAGGGAAATGGCTTATACACATAGCAATCAAGAGGGAAGCCAAGAAAAAAAAAGTAACTCACTTGGCACACATGTAGGCATTCTCCCCACTCAAGACATCAGCTTTTACAAATAATTCTAATGCCCGTACAATATTGGCTGCTTGCTGTAATAAAAAGAGAATAGAGGGAAATTCAAAGCTTTGGCTTGAACCTCATAGAAGTTCAGACTAGAGGGAAGATATAGCTATAATCATATGCATTCATATGCACAAACAAACATATGCACATCAGCAGGCACACAAACCTATTCCCTAGCAATCTCTCTATTTGCCTGCCCCCTTTTACTTATCAATATTGCAGCTACTATTGTGTAATAACACAATGCAGTATCCTTTTTTGGATATTCCAGATCTAAGTGAGGGGAATAAACCTGAAAAGCAAGCCAGGCAAAAGGATTAGAGTTTTCCAGAAGTGGCTATGCCCCCGCTACTCCCCCCCCCTAGTATTTCAGTGGCTTTTACTCCTTTTTATACAGGACAGCTGCCCTTCTTCTGCAACTACCACGAGCTTTAAGAAGTGGTATGCTTGGAACAGCTTCCTATAACATATCTGCCCTATGGTTTAAAACAATTCAGAAGGTGGCCTTCAATATTTCATTATTATCACAACTGACACCTAGGAGATACCATCCTTTGAGTTGGATTAAAAAAAAAAGAAAGAAAGCAAGAGAAATAATAATGCTGGCATACCCTAATTTCCAAAGCCACATCCAGGTATGGGTCATAAGTATCTGAAACACTCTTGCACACGGAGCACTTCACTGCAAAGAAAGCAGAACAGTTGCTTGCCTGTTCTTCAGGGTCACAGCCAATGTCATGTTTCATACTGAGACAGACGAGGCATGAGGCTGCAGTCTCTGTGTCTAGCAAAACCAGCACTGAAATCAGCTAAGCAACCAGATGCTTAATATCCCCTTCATAGCCTTGATAGAGGCCCAAAACTAGAAGGAAACGTCTACAGTGTCTGGGAAGCAACTACAAATCAACTGAACCTATAGAGGTATAGTTGGGCACTGAAGGGAACTTTGGAGATGCCCTAGTAGACTTAGCCAAAATTTAAAACTTCAGGAACATGGAAAGGAAACCTCCCAGCACTCCCTCATCTGGGCCTCGCTAAGCTGCGCTCACCACGAGATCGGAGGTAGCCGCCAAAGATCTGGTGCACCAATGTGGTAGCCTGAGTCTGACGATCCAACCTGAAAAGACAAGCAACAGAATGACTAGATTTCAAGTATGCTTTCATTTAAAATAGGGGTCCCCAAACTCTTCTGCTCATTGATCTCTTCATGAGGTTTCAGATGGTTCATTGACACCCCCCTAAACATTTATTGTGTGAAAATAATGTAATAAATACAATTTTAATCAATAAACCACGAACAATAACAATAATAATCAATAATCCCATCAATCCTTGGGGGGGTCAACATTGATCACTGGTGAATTCTGATTTAAATAGGATGGCCTAAACAAGGATAAGGAATGCTGCTATACTACATTCTCCAAGAATTCTAACTAGCATGGCCTATAATGAGGTATGATGGGAGGCATAGCTCAACAATATCTGATAAAATGCATTTCTTCACTTATGAGTTAAACACAAGCAATCAAAACCACCAGGCATGAATTTCCTTCTCTCAAGAGCAAAGAATATCTGCACATCTGACTTAAAACTGATGGGGTTTTTTGTTTTCTCTGAGCCTGGTTGGTCTCCTCAAATGTTTTTGTTACCAATACACTGATGATGTTACCTAGCTTAATAATAAAACATCTGCAGGAAAACGCCCAAACTCAGAGAACACCAAGAACCCATCATTTCTTCCTGCGATAGGATTTTTTGCTATGTTTAAAGCTTTAATATTTACTTCCATAGTAAGGAAAGGTAGACCTAGTCACTGTTGCTCATGTAATATGCAATTTTCCCCCTTCCTATATTTGGGAAAGCTAATACTTCAGTAAGCAAATTTAATGAGAGGACACAATTACAAGATCAGTTCAACCCAGTGTTCTCTCCCAAGCACACAGCAAGTGAACTAGTTGCTCATACTTAGTATAACCGTTGAGGCAGGCCTTTTGCATGGCATCAATGGTGTAGCGCAAGAACTCGTGAGCATCCTCCTGACTACCAAAACGGAAGTGCCGGGCAATCTCTGCCAAAGGAGATTTAAAAAAAAAAGAACTCATTACAGACCATCTCAGAACAGTACCAGAAACAGATGTCATTATTGAATCCAGCATGGAAGCTCAGAAGTTGTTCCTCATAAATTGACCATCATCAAAACCAAACTCTCCACCTAGCACAGTGGTTCTCAACCTTTTTAATGCCACGACCCCCAACCAGTCGTAAGTCGAGGACTACTCAACCGGTCGTAAGTCGAGGACTACTCAACTGGTGCAGCACCGTTTGCAGAATGGGACTTTTGGCAGGCTCAGCAGGGCAGAGACAGCCTGGACAATTCCAGGCTGTCTATTCTCTATTCAAGAGAGTCTAATCTATTGGCTTTCAAAAGCCAATAGAATAAAAGGGAGTAGCACAGCTAAGGAAAAGGGGAAAAAAATGGTGGACTGCGTTGTTTGGCGACCCCCGTGAAATGGTCATTCGACCCCAAATGGGGTCCCGACCCACAGGTTGAGAACCACTGACCTACCATATCTAAGAAAAATGCTGATGAGTAAAACAAAAAATAAATTATAAAAAATAAATGTTGATGAAAGAGCCAGTTTGGTCTAATGGTTAAGGCAACAGGCTAGAAAGTGGGAGACTGTGAGTTCTAGTCCAGCTTTGGGCATGAAAGCCAGCTGGGTGACCTTGAGACAGTCACTCTCTCAGCCCGGCCCACCTCACAGGATTGTTGTTGTGGGAAAAATAAGAGGAGGAAGGCGTGTTGGATAAAGTTCACTGCCTTGAGTCATTTGTAAAAATATAAATAAAATAAATAATAAAATAAAATAACATCTTTAAATTTCATCCTTACAATCTTTGTATCTTAAAAAATCTTGAAAAAGAGCATCTTTGGACCATGAATTTTACACTGATGGATGCCATGTCTTAATGCTTCTATTTGTAACCATAAGATCTAGAAATCTTGCTTTTTTAAAAAAAAGCAGCATTCACACGTGCAAGTATTTAAGTTATGGTCACCATCTCAAAAGGATCATTGGTCTCTTGCCCTGTATGAACTGGATAGGTAGACTATTATTTTATGACGGTATTCTAACCCTTTGCTTACTTTTAAGATCTCTGATGAAGGACACAGGTTTGATGGCATTACCACTATTGGCAAAAGCCTGGATCATGTGATTCTGCATTATGCACATCATGCAGAAGCCTCCCTGGTGACCTGGAGGAGAAAAAAATCACAATTACCTATTTTCATCAATAGCTACATTATACATCTTCCACTGTATCCCTTTTTCTGCTAGAAACAAAATATAAAACCTGCAGTTGAAACTCTCACTTTACTGAAATAGCTTACCCACTAAGTTGTGACCAGACCTATATGGACTGTCAATCAGTCTGTATGTCTGTCTGTCTGTCTGTCTGTCTGTCTGTATCTATCTATCTATCTATCTTTCTATACATACATACATACATACATACATACATACATACATACATACATTTTGTCTCTTTCCCCCCTTTTTCTCTTTTATCTGATGGCTAAAAGCCATAATAAATAATATAGATTGATCACATGGACATTTTAACAATTTCTTATCCCGACTCTAAGTTTTTCTGCCACATACCTATAAATCTCAAGGCAATGCTATCTGTTAAGCAACTCAGGCAAACAGGAACAATTTCTAAAGTATGTGCATTAAACTGCTGGCACCTTGAGTGCAAAATGATTCTTCCTATTATTTAAATAGCTCATTTGATTTTTAAAACCACCAAAGCTGCCATCTACCTACCTCTACCTAGTCATAGATGTGCACTCTTCAACTAAGAGTCAGTACCGCTAGTAAGGATGGGATATGGTATAGTGAGGAAAGCAGTTCTTATGTAACACTACAGTTGGCCCAAGACCTTCACAGATGCTAACATAGTCTGCCAGTCTCCCTTTATAAGGATTTATGCAGTGAAAAGCAGTTGCTGGCTGGAACGTGATACAGCACCTCATGTGAGTTAACCCTGGATTACTTACCCTCCCCCACCCCTACAAACCAAGAAAAACCCACCCATTAAGTTCACACAACACTGCAACCCCATTAAAGGTAGTCCTTGACTTACAACAATTCATTTAGTGACCGTTCAAAGTTACAATGGCACCATTTTTCACACTTATGTCCATGGCAGTATCCCCACAGTCACATAATTTACACTCAGATTTCCACATAAAATAAGCAGAATTATAGTAGAATTTGAAAAATTCTTACATATTTTAGAACATCACCATCATCATCACCATCTGATCACTGGTTCATATTTATGAAGACAGCAGTGTCCCAGGATCATTTTGTGATCTTTTAACAAGCAAAGTCAATGGGGAAGCCAGATTCACTTAACAACCGGGTTACTAATTTAACAACTGCAGTGATTCACTTAACAAATGTGGCAAGAAAAATCGCAAAATGGGGCAAAACTCACTTAACTAATTTCTCACTTAACAACATAAATTTTGGGCTCAGTTGTGGTCATAAATCGAGGACTACCTGCATTACAATTGGGTTCAAAGTAACTCTTTGTCATAAGAAGCACTACTCCTAGATTTCAGTTAAGAAATCAAAACCCCCAGTAATGGAACATATCCAAGTCCTAAACAAAAAAACCAAAATGTAGCAGAATCTAAAGTCATAGCCTAACTTCATTATATAACCTTTTCTTAAGAGAAAACTACTTAAGATACTTCCTAGTGTCTTAAACACATTGAATTCTTCTCATGTAAGTCTGTTAAGCATAACCTCATATATATTGGAAAACTAATGTTCTCCACAAAACACTATCAAAATAGAGGAAGCAGAAATTTGTAATTATAAATTGTAAAGTAATTCGAGAAGTAAACACTGATTAACGGGAAAAAAGATTTCCACATAAAATGGGCAGAATTATAGTAGAATCTAAAAAAATTCTTATATATTTTGGAATAAATAACACCATCATTACCATCGTCATCTGAACAACACTTCCGAATGGTCAAATATTTTTACCTGCCTGATCTTGCTATGATCCTTACTACAATCCTGTAAGGTAAAACGGCATAACCTCCTCCCACAAGGTATGGAAGATTAACTCCAATTGGGGATCCTATGCCCATGGGATTGATGAGATCGTGGCAGAAGCAAAACCAGACATCTTTTCCTAATTTTGGGGACAGTAACTCTGCTTGCATTGATGCTCTAAAAGTAATAAAGGGGATGAGAAAGGAGTAGCTTCCCAGAAGCAGCTTTAAAGCTATCTGAACCCTTCTGATTTTCCCAATATTTATGTCAACAACGTTGTACACATTTATCATCTAAATGCCTCATTCACTAACCATTCACCTTCCTTGAGCTGCTCTGCCAGCCATAATCTTATATTTTTAAGAACTCCATCCTTAATAGGCCTTGGAAAATGAAACAGGTTGTTCCTATAGTTTTGCTCTAAGGAGAAAAGAGATATGAACAAGTGAACGCATACAGCACTGCAAAACACACACAAACTCAGCCACACACTTACAATTGCGGCTGTGCTCCTTGGAAAGCAGATAATTTGCTAGAGGTGGGGTGTATGTTAGACACTGCAGAGTTGAGTTGAGGAAGCAGGTGTTGCCCAGGTTGTGGAGACCAGCTCCAACACGGTACACCCGCTCCCATTTTAGGGAGAGTCGCTCCAGAGGAAAGAGGACCTTTTGGGGAGCTGGCACCCCATCACTTCCCAGCACATGCTCATTACCTGTCGCGGGAAAAAAGGAGAAGTCAGCAAGTCAAAAAGAAAATAAGAACTCATTCTCCAAAAGATAAGTACAACAAATGAGGCACCTTGTTTTCGTATGGGTCCCTCTTCATAGCTCTTGTGCCGACTGCAGTTGTCTATTCTTGGGTTCAACAAAACGTACTTGCTCTTGAGGCTCTCCAGCTGGTAGGAGAAGTTTTTGGAGGCTGGTTCAAACTCAATCTTTTGCAGCAAAATCTTCTTGGCAGAAGCTGCCAACAGTTTACCCAGTTCAACATCATCAGCAGAGTCTTTTCGCCCAGGTTTTAGGGCTTCTTTTAATTTGTCCACTATCGGCATGGTGCATCAATTGGTAAAGGCAACAGCCACCATCCTAGCAAGGGAACTTCACTCTGCAGAGAAAAAGTTACTCAACCTCAAAATCAAATGCATCCAGCTCAGCCCTGTTTTCTCTATTCTTCTTCTTCTTGTGCCATATCCGTTATCGGACATTGGCGATCATGTTGGCGATCCTGTTTTTATCAGCAGCCACACGAAAAAGTGCTGCTGAGTTTTGTCCAAACCAGTCCCTTAGATTTTGATCGTAGTTTTGGGTTTATCATGCTTCTAGCGGACCGGGAGATTCTTAGTACCCCTGCCCCATTTAAGGGGCGCCCATACTCGGGGCCATTATAAAATCCACCCTCAAAATATGTTATTGCGACAATCAAATAGTCTTTCTTTTTGTACTTCTACCTCTATTTTGCTTCCCATACCTCTCATCTTCTTATGCTGAATGTGGATTATAATTGCCATGAACTTTATGATGCTTTACAAATCATGATCAACATGAATCTGGTTTCCACAACAAAGCTTCTGTTAAAAAATATAAAACTAATCTATCTTCAGATTTATTTTCTAATCTCTATAAACAATCAGGTAAATTCAAAGCACATCTACAAATTAAGATTTCTCAACTGTAAAATTTCAAATAGAAATGTGTAGCAATAAATATATACTATCCACTAAGATACAGGAATAATATTCCCATGACAAAAACTAGAAATACACTTATTTGAAAGGCAGGATAGGATAAAAATTACAAAATAATTTTTTTTCACATTTCTGAAAAGCCTAAAATTTTATGTACATTGTTAAGCCTTTTAATGTATCCTTTAGCATCTCATAGGTCCTGGATCCAAAATTCTGTACTCAGTAAACAGGTTTTTGTTCCCCAAAAACTGAACAAAGGATTAGATTATATAATAGTTTTTGCTGCATATGAGGGCTCTAGATGTACTTTCATGTTGCTTTGCAACTAACTGGAAATTAACTTCTAAATGATGCGTTTCTATTTTCTGAAATGACTGTGAACATGCAATTCACATTACAACCTTTAATGAGGTGTGAAATTTGCTTAGTCTTTAGACAGACAAATTAGCAGCTACAGCAAGGAGTATAAATATCATAAATAAATAAAAAGGCTCACAATTATTATCTGACTATTTCCTGGATTGCCTTGAAGTTTGATTGGCAATAGTTTTGCTTCCCATTAAGAAACCCCAAGGGTCCCTGCTAATAGAAGATTAAGACATTCTGCCAGGCTGAATAGATGAATCTTTCTTATAAATATAACAGGCCTTGCTGAGGGAAAAAGTCATATAATACTGTTTTTGAAGGAAAGGGGGTTTGCATCATGTGTCTTTTTGGGAACCAGGTATTTTTCCAGGGGGTAAATATATATATATATATAAATTTACGTGGCTGTGTACATGAAATGCTATCACATATAAAGCATACTATTATCTGAACAAGAGCACCTCCCTAAAATAAACAGTTTCAGAAAGTTTCCTCAGTCTATCTTGTTTCAAATTTGCCATTCACTTTTTTTTCTATTCTCCCATTAGAACATAGAGTGATCACACTTATCTAACAAAAAACAGTCTCCCACACCTGGGATTCTCTAGAAGTGCTGGATTACATAAACATAATTCCAGGCTAGTGGGCAATTAAGTGCAGCATACTTGGAGGGCACCAGGTGTCATATGCAAAACAATTTTCACCCTTTGGCAAGTAGCAGCTATCTAAGCGGGCGGCCAAGGGCACCCAAGGTATGGATGCTAAGGAAACGGCATGGGAAGTTGGGGAGCAGAGCTCCTGGCGCATTCTTGCACCTGAGAGCATGTCAGCAGAACTGAATCATCAGAAGAATGCCACTGGGTGCCTGGAAGCAAACTTCTCAAGCGCAGCCTCACAAAGGTATTCTATCAGAGATGAGAGATGAAAAGAGGGAGGGAGGGTTTTCTGTGAGATAACAGGCCAAAAGGAGCCCAGTGTATTGCAAGGAGCAGCAGAAATACCACAGTTCTAAAATGCTTCGTCTACCTTCCGATCTCTTCCTCAAGAGAAGACAGAAAGGAATCCTTTCCTCCTCTCGCCCTCTGGCCTTCCCCATCTCCCTCCCTTTGCAAAGAGCGCGCGCGCACTGGCCCCATCTGCTACAATTCGCGCCTACAGTTTAGGGCAAGCACGCGCAGCCCCCCAACCATACATGCCGTTCTACCCCAGCCCAGAAATTCCAAAGCGCCCCAGAGCCTTCGGCGTTCGTGCAAGGGCACCTACATGCGTCGCCTTCCGGAGACGGTCCAAGCAGGGCCTGAGCTCACAGCTGAGGCTCCTCCTCGGCACGGCCCCGATTCGCCGGGGATTCGAACAGAAGTCTCTCGCCCTGGCGCCGGGCCATCAGTTCAAGCAGCCACGGCCCAGAGGAAGCCGATCAAGGGCTTCACAGGAATAACCGCGGTGCCGAAAAGGAGAGAAGGGAAACGGGGGGGAAGAGTCACGCAGCCAGGCACTCGGACTCCCAAGCGATCGCTCTCCGCGAGCAGCCAACACCCGGTGGCCCAAGCCGTCTCCGTTGCACCGCCACCCACCCTCTCTCTCCTCGCTCTCCCCGCGTTCTTTCTCCGTTCTCATTCCCACCTTTCACTCACCATCCGGAGCGGTTCACCAGGTCCCTGCGCTCCTACAGCGTGTGCGCATATACAACACGTGTCCAACGCAGCGCAAAGACAAGGCGAGAGCGCAGCTGCTAGGCCGCGAAGCCAGGCCCAATCCGCCTCCTAAAGGGGCGGGGAAACGAAAGCCAGTCCAGCCCGTCCTGCTCTGACGCAAGGCAGTGCATCTGCCCGTTCGCACGTTTCCGGAAGGCTGTGCCGCCTGGCTCCGTCGGCTTTGGCCTGAGGAAGCCGCGAAGTGCTGGCTTTGCTGGTAGGCAGCAGAGGCCGCTGTGTCTCTCTTCCCCTCGCTTTGCTACTCTTTCGACAAAAAGTGCTGACTGGCCGACTCTCTTGAGCGGGTCTACGACAATTCGCCACGGCCAACTCGCCGCAGGACAACTTGCGGCGGAACAACTCGCCGTGGGACAGCGAAGAAATAGGGGAATAGAATCATTAAAAAGGGGACGCCAAAGGAAGGATAAGATAAGATAACCTTTATTGTCATTTTTTTACTGTGGGCACAATGGCACACATCAAAAATGAAATTTAGTTGCCCACTCTCAAGTGAAACGCATACATGACACACACTTGAACATACTATATGTATAGACCCATACCTCTACATATGCATAACAAATATTAAATATTGTCCATCTTGAATATATAACGGAAGGAGGAAGATTTAGAGTTCACAAGGTTAACGCTGTATGGAATGAAACTATGGCTGAATCCGGATGTTCTGCTACGGATACCACGAAGCCTCCTCCCAGAAGGTAACAAGGAAAACAGGTCATGAAGAGGATGTGTGTAGTGTCCCAGATAATCTTATGGACCCTGCTCAAGCAGCACTTCTATGCTATGTCCTGGATGGGAGGGAGGAAACTGCCAATGATCTTTTCAGCCGTCCTCACCACTCCCTGCACCGCCTTCCTGTCTGAAGCAGTGATGTTTCCAAACCAGACTGTGATGTTGTATGATGATGCTCTCAATTGTCCCCCTGTAGAAAGTGGTCAGGACAGGGGAAGGAAGATGTGCTTTTCTCATGCGACGCAGAAAATGCAGGCGCTGCTGTGCCCACTTCACCAGTTTCTCACTGTGAGCGACCAAGCCAGCCTACTCGTTAGCTGCACACCCAGGAATTTGATGTTGGTAACCATCTCCACAGGTGAATCATTAATGCACAGAGAAGTGTGGCTGTGCCTGCCCTTTCTGAAATTGACAATGATCTCTTTGGTTTTTCCAGTATTTAAAACTAGGCTGTTTTCCTTACACCAGTTCACCAACCCCTCAACCTCTTTGCGGTAAGCTTCCACCTTGTCATCATGAATAAGGCCCACTACTGTTGTATCATCTGTGAACTTCACAATATGGTTGATGGCAAATCTAGCATAATAGTCACGGGTCAACAGGTGAACAGCAGCGGACTTAGGACGCAGCCCTGAGGAGAACCTGTGCTCAAGAAAACGGTATTAGAGGTATTTGTTCCAATTCACACATATTGGAGCCTGTTGGTAAGAAAGTCAAGAATCCAGTTGCAGAGAGGAGGCCCAGTTTGTCTACTAGATGCTGGGGAATGATTGTGTTAAACAAACTGAAGTTGACAAACAACAAATGCATGTATTTCTTTCCTCTAAGTGCTTCAAGCTCAGATGGAGAACGGAATAGCATCCTCCGTAGAGTGATTTGGTTGATAGGCAAACTGAAGCGGGTCAAATGCTGGCGGGAAGCTAGATACAATAATGTCCTTTATCAGCTTCTCAAAGCATTTCATAATGGTGGATGTCAGTGCAACCAGATGGTAATCATTGAGGCCTGTAATTGTGGACTTTTTTGGCATTGGCAAGATGATGGCTGTCTTAAAACACGATGGGACCACTGCCTGCTGCAATAAAATGAAATGTGAATGACAAAAATTAAAATATTTTTTAAATTATTTTAAATTGAATTGTTGCATTTTCCTGTGGTGAGTTGTGCATGTAGCAGTGCTTGGAGGATCCATCGTCAGGATTTTAGATGGCACAACAGATGGTTGTCCTTAGAAGCCAAAGTTTATTCTTTGTGCAATTTTAATCCCACATGCCTGAATCGGGAGAGCTGATGAGATGGGGGCAAGCTAAATAGGGTTCAAATATTTATGACAGGGAGAAAAGAGTACTGGAAAAGGTAATTAGAGTTGTGAATAGTGAATTCTCAACACTTTAAAGATCTAATGCAGAGGTCCCCAACCTATGGGATGCACCTGTGAGGCCGCGTGAATAGTTGGGCAGTGTGCGCACATGTGTGCGTGCTCATCTTCCCCTCATGCCACTGTTGCCACAAGTGTGTGGGCAGCGGCAGTGCCATTAGTATTGCGTGGATGGCGGCAGTGCCGCAAGTGGCAGGTGGCCCACGGCATGATCCTTGTGCAGGGGCAGTGGCGCAATCCGTGTTCCGGGAGCAGCATCACTGTGGGGCACGATGTGATCCTTGCATGGGGGTGGTGGCATGAGCCTCGCATCGGGAGCAGCATCATTGCGGGCCACAGCACAAGCCTCAGGTCACACTGCAGGTTGCGGCACAAGCCTCACATGGGGCGGCAGCGCAAGCTTTATGCTGGGGGTGGTATCACTGTAGACTGCATTGTGATCCTCGTGCTGATGGTAGCATCACCACGAGCCTGGAGGCAGCGGTGCCACAAGCCTCACACAGGCGCCGCCGTTGCTGAGAGCCTCACACGCATGCTCACAGCCCCGTTTGCGTTGTGCACATGCTTGCAGCCTGTTTGTATGTGTGCATGCATATGTGGCCACAATCATGTTTGTGTGTGTGTGCGTAAGGCACCTGCCCCTCCCTCTCCCACTGGGCCGCCAAAACAAAAAGTTTGGAGACCCCTGATCTAATGGATTCTTCTGCCTAAGATGGGCCTATGACTCATGGTTTCCCAGTTTCTAACCTGATACTTTAACCACTACACCAAATTGGCTGTTTGGAAACAGGGCACTTTATATTGTACTGATTTTAAATTGTTCCAGTAAGAATAAACAGAATTCCTGAGATCCCTTTTGTAATTTTGCAGTCATGCTAAACTAAGGGAAGGCTGAGCGTTGTGCACAGTATGGAGCTCTGGGAAGCACACACACCCAGAGAAGGAAATATTAAAAAGGCAGAATATTATATTTCCCCAAAGGATCTTAAAGGCAGAAAAGTAGGCCCAGTTTTTCTTTATAGATCCAAACAGAAACTAAACTGCAGATTTGATATGTAGAAATGCAGATTTGATAATCCTATTCAGAAAGACTGAGGCCCCATTCATGAGCAAATACTACCTGCAGAAACCCATTCAAGACAGGATCTTTCGAAATCCCTTGCAGCAAAATTGATAGCTAACAATAGCAAAGTGATGGAATTAGAACCAGCAATCCCTCACCCATCCAACACAGGACATAGCCATCAGCCACAGCCCCAGGAAAGCAGAACATGACATTTAGGACATAATAGGATTAACCCACCACCATCAGAATGCAAAAAGAGCACACTCAGACTCAGATCAAAGTACATGACACAGGAAATACAAAGCCGCAGGAACAGGAACAACTCCAAACACAAAAGCCCAAGAAGATATAAAAACCCACTACTCCCAGTAACATGTGGTCAGCTGCTCTAGAGCCATATGTCTTGTGGTTCTGCACTTCAGTAAACTACAACCTTCTTTCTAAAGCAGTCTCCATTTTGTTTGTTCCCGGCTTGGACTGGACCCTGATGAAGATTTTTCTTTCAACAGAGGTTTACTGTATGTACTATTAAACAGCATTGGTGGATTATTAGTTGCCATCACTCAGGTAACTGGTAACTCCAACTTTGGATAGGGAAGGGAACATCAAGAACATGGGAGAAATACTGAAAACAGGTGGGAGGGGGAAATTTAAAGCCATTGACCTGGGGCTATGGAGGGGAAGAGGATCCTCCATTGATTTGCCTGCATTCTTCCATTCAAATGTTCTGAACTATTAAGTGGTTAAGAGGCCCTGCAGGAATTTTGGTTGCCCCTCAGCAGAAACAAAGTGTATGCCATCCAAAAAGAGCCTGTTTTCATTTTCTTTGATAATACTGTTTATTGTCCGGAGACTCAAGTGTCCACATACGAATTATACAAAGCGTCAGAGACATGCCCAGTCTGCTTGTCTATTCAACAACTTTCATGTGTTCCCAGCACAAGAAAATCTCAGCTTTCAGAATCCAACAACAAAAACAACCCACCCCATATTATTCTACCCACCAAACAATCTTCCCAACCCAGCTGCTCCCCAAAAAGCTTTAAATTACGGCAGCAAGTTACTTATTTTTTCATACTCACTAAGCAAAGATTTGAAAATAATGTAAACTCTTTATTATTATTTTTTAAATATTTTTGAATTGCTGGCATGGAGGGGAAACTGTTCTGTCATGGGTGCTTCAGGGAAAGTTATGCATGACACTAAAACTCTCAGCTATAAATTAAGCCAATTGGGAAGTCTTGTATACTGTTTTTCTATAAATAGGTCTTTTGCAGGGATTGTTTTTTCACACTGCTACTTAAATGGCCACCTTAGTTTGCTTGCTGGCAGGCTGGGAGCTGCAGTTTGGCTAGCAAGAAGCAATCACGTGTTGCTGCTACCCTCCGGTCTCTGTAAAAGTCTTACACATGCTACAGGAGAAGCCAGAGGAAAAGACAGGAACAGAATACTGCTTCCGCTGGCATTCCAGGATGAAGGAAGGAACATTGTCCTCCATACATTTTGACATTCTTCCCCACTGTATGTTAAAAGCTTCCAACGCAGAACCCCTTTACAAAGTAATAAGTGCAAATCTAACAGCTAAACAAGGACATTAAAAGAACATAATAAGAGGAATGATACAACTGATTGCTGAAACAAACTGAAAAAAAAAATTAAAAATCAAAAAGTATCAACAGAGAGAAAAGTAAATGTCACATAGGATATAACCGTACAGGAAGTAAAACAGGAGTTTTATACTGGATTGAACAGATTCTTTTTCCTTTTTCTTGTTTTAAAAATATATTGAAATCAACAGACTGGCCCAGTATGACATCTTTAAATTCTACCTTGATGAACAGCATGAAAAGGCTACAGGGGGCAGGCCTGGCTAAGAATAAGTGTAAGTATCCTTCGGATCTAGGTCTGAGAATCTCAAAGGAGGGGGGGGGGCTCACAGAGCTTGGGGAAACCCAGGAAAGAAAGGACTAGCCCAGAAGGGGGAATGCAAAGGCTGAACTGAATAATGCTCCTTTTCAGACAGTGGAGGGATTTGTCATTACTCCAAAGGAGCATTTATAATCACAGTTTATAAAGGTGTGTATCACTGGCCAACTCTCCTAATCACATATTTGGGGAGAGAACATAAATGTTTGCCGAATGCAGAATTCTTGTGGCAAAAATTAGTTTCTCCATCGAGCAAATCAGAGGGCTTGGAGCTGTGTTGGTCTGATTAAAAAATCATTCTGTGCCTGCAACTTTGGAAGAGGAGGAGCAAGAGAAAAATGACAATTCCTTGGTCTACAAAGTTTCAATATCCTAGTAGGAACAGCAAACTTTACAAGTGGCTTAAGAGAGACTGTGACATCAGAATTACATTAATGGCACGAATATGAAAAAGGTGGATAAAGTATGGAGTAAGTCCATATCATGAAACCCCTTTTTTGAACTCAAATTTGACAACTCCAGATGCAAAGCTAAAAGCTGCATGTATCTCTTGTATGTCTTCCAGGCTATATATATTAACTAATTTTGTAACATGATTAATCTCCCCACTTTCAATTTTTGCCCCTGAAAGAAGATACTGTCTCCCTCTGATAGTCAATTTTCAAAGGGTTGCTTAGTCCTCGGAAGATAACACAACTCTCTGCAAAAGGATGCCCTAACTGATGACACCACCACTTTTCATGGAGCCCCCAAATGCATGTTTAATCTCAGCCCACCACATGTGTCTCTGTAGATGTAGCTAAAAGAAAGGAATGGCTCTAAAGCAGTAAGTATGGAATAATTTCATATATGGAAAGAAGAGGGGTTTTGACCCAGGCAGAAGGTGGGAGAGTGGGAAAGAGAGGGTTTATGTGCTTTCTTCACAAGGAGGGATGTCTTCTCAAGACAATAAGAACCTGGTAGGCCTGCTACCCAGAATCAGAGACAATACCTCTCAGCCAATCATACTTTTGATACTGCCTTCCTCCATTACACTTTGACATGTTGCTGCTGAAATCCATAGCGTAAGAAGACAGCACAGGAGAAGAAGCAGAAGAAGCAATGTATGAATGGCCTCAACATCCCTTTCCTTAGCACTCTCCGCCCACCACTATTGGCCTGCCCATGAGATTTTATTTTCATGCTGTTTCCAGGAAGAGATGTCAAATGTGGACCGATCTAATTCCTTGCAAGCCATGCTGCTGGTGCCAAAGGAACTCAAGGATCCTCAATGTCAAGGAACTCCTGTTTAGGGGGAGCCACTCCACGGTACCACGCACAGGAACCATCACTCCGCTTAATGCAGGCATAGTGTTTTGCCTGCCGCCCATTGATGTTCTTCTCTGTCACCCAGTCAGTCCACAGACACTCATCCTGAGCAGAGACATAGCAGGGGATGAAGGGGCAGCGGGAAATCTGCAGAGAAAAAATACCAATATTCCATGATTTCCTATCATTATGATTGAAGATCCGATTAACCCTGCTGGCATTGGATTCAAATTCCATGCATTGCAGCATTTTGGACCAAACATCTGAGCAATCTGACAGGTTAGCATGCAAGATTATTAGCAAGACAATACCATCAATATGGAATTATGTGCATTTTAAAGTGCCTGCATTGGTTACCAGTAGGCTTCTGGGTCCAAGTCAAAGTGTTTTAAAGCCCTGAATAATACAGCCTTGGATAGGGAATTGGACTAGAAGACTTCCAAGATTTCATTCAACTGTAAGAGCCTACAAGATCTTGGGCAATACCTTGCCAGAATGGTGTCTGTCTATTTGGTATGGATGAGAGAGAAAGCAAGAATTCTGTCCAGTAGTCTGTTCATCATTCACCAGTAGTAGTCCAGGCAACTTGTTTGGAATTCTGGAAGCAGGTTAAATCTGTTTCATGTTAGTCTACCTTCTGAATTTGATTCTGATTTTTGGTACTAATTACCATGGCCTTTTTGTTTTGTTTCAAGGCTATACATCACCCAGATCTTTGAGGATTGGAATGGGTTAGGAGTTCTTCAACTGAATAAATACTTTATTCTGCCAGCACCTCCAAGAAGGTAAAGCAAAAAGCAAACAGGAGCCACTCTCCTCCTCGCAGAAGGTCCAAAATTGAAAGGGTTCAGGCCAGGTTACAAGATTAAGATGACACTAACTACACCCTTAGATGACCTGTGGCAGGAACCAGATGAGGGCAGTGTGACCATCCTCGCTCTTCTTGATCTACCAGCAGCTTTCAATGTTATCGATCATGGTATCCTTCTGGACCGGCTTTGTGAATTGGATGGGGGCAGTACTGTGTTGAGCTGGTTCTACTTCTTCTGGGATCAGTTCCAGTCAGAGTTGATGGGGAGGTATTCAGCCAATCTCTACTTTGGGGGGTACCCCAGGCTCAGTTCTCTCCTATTTAACATCTACATAAAGCTCTAGGTGAGGTGATCATTAGGTATTGGGCTTGGGCAGCTTTATAGCTTCATGCTGAGCTGCCTGAACAATGCCATGGATGTCCTGTTCCCAGTGAATGGAGACTGTAAGGGGTCGGGATGGAGTGGAATCAGCTTTGTCTCAATCCAAGCAAGACTGAATGGCATTGGGTATTTGGGCCTTCTGAAGAAAAAAGTTTTCCCACTACTGGCCCTGGTGGCATTGCCTGTGTACAATCTGGGGGGATCTTCTGGGACTTATGGCTCATTCTAGAAGAGCAGCTAGCAACTGTGGCCAGAAGGACCTTTGCACACCTTAGGGTTGTGAGACAGTTGCACTTGTGCCTGAATTGGGAGGTTTTGTTTATAGTCGCTTATTCCTCATGATCTCTTGTCTTGATTGCTGTAATGCGCTTTTACAGTGGACTGCCCTTCAGCATTCAGAAGGTTCAACTGATGCCGAATAGTAAATGAGTAGTAAAAAGTGTTGGATGCTTGACAGACGTTAACAATGCCAATGTGAGTGACACTGGCTGCCAGTGTGCTTCCTGGTAGAATTCCAGGAGTTGGTTATCACCTTTAAAGCTCTTCATGGTTTGGGACTGGGTTAAAGAACAGTCTTCTCCCAGTCATTTCCACCTGCCAATTGGGTCCAGCAAGTTAGGCTGTTAGCACAACTTGGTTGTGTGCCTGGGCCTGGGGTACTGAGTGACGTAAGGACTCGGTTTCTTGACTGTATTAACATCCATGACAATAGTCCTACTCAATAACCATATATATTTATTTTATATTGTTTTCATTGTTTTTTATAATTATAATTTTATAACATAAGCCACTCCAAAATCACTTGTTGAAATGGGCAGCTATAGAAATCAAATGAACAAACAAACAAGTAAATAAATTTGGATTTACCTTGCATTCACAGCCCATCTGATACCGCTGGTTGAGACTCTTCTTTTGGGTGGCACTGAGGGAATCCCAAGGAACAATGAAGTCACACAGGGTGATGTGCATCCTGCCATTACCCTCCGATTTCCCTGAGAGAACAAAGCAATTATGAATAGCAGCCTGCAAGCCAGAGAACACTTTCCTGATTAATTCCAGAGTTAATTTATGCAGTGGCCACCCTCTTAATTTGATTGGGAAACCTAAATTGTAAATAAAATGAGAGCTAAAACAAACTTTGATTTTTAAATAATTGCACTCTCCTACACAGCTTCCAGTCAATTGGGGATGGGGGGGGTAGCACTTGGAATTTCCTCTGGAATTTCCAGATCACACTCACAAAATGGCTGCCTTTGTGGGTAAGCTGAACATTCACAAAATGGCTGCCACAATGGGCATCACCTATCATAAAATAACTATTTCCCAAAGCAAATTGGCAAATCAATCAATTCCAGTCTTGCTTTTCCATCTAACTTTGGCTTAATGATCATCCCCTAACAATCAGCCACTTTTTTCTTATAAGCCCTGTTAAAAGATACAGGACCAGCATATATTTGTGGAAATCAATAAAGATGAATTTGAAACTTGAGCTGTAATGTATAATTTGCCCATTTCACATTCATTTCTTGAAAAATAAAAGTGTTCTGTTTTTCGTGTCGGTAGGCATTGAATATCAAGAGCTCATGAACAGATATTTCTTTATTTAAGTAAAACAGAACAAAATGGCTCCACCCCTTTTTATTCATTCTCCCTGGGGCATGCCAGCCAATCATTGCAACGGCTTTTCCCGCTCAAATTGCATGCTAATCATTGCTTACAGACAGCAAGTCTGACCGGGCAGACCACGTGGTCTGCTGACTGTTCTAGTGCAGCTCCCTGCACCTGCTCTTAATTAAGCCCAGTGCATAACAAACAGTATAAAAATAATAGGTATACTCTTCCATACTAGGCTACAGATGAAATCCCTTTCTCCGTTTCTGGCATCTTATTTTAAGGAGATTGAAAAACTGGAATATGCACAGAGAAGAATAAGTACGATGATAAGAGAACTAAAAGGCAAATTTCATTAAAAACATTTCAAAGAAGTAAATTTGTTTAGCCTGTAATCACAGGCATGTGCGGCAAACAGATCATGGCAAAATGATGATCCATGTGGAGAGAGGTTGCAACATAAATTCCAGAGTTATATTGTGGTGTCCCAACAAGCACATATGCCACAGATTTTGCATCATGAGATGAGGTTGTGTGTTGCATCGGTCTCCCGCCCCTTGCTGCCCTCACCAATGGCTATGACTGAAAAAGAGAAAATTATGGGAACTGATAGTAAACCTCACATGTTTGAAGAGCTATCATGAAGCAGATGAAATAGAATTCTTCCATTCATATAAAAATAATAGTTGGAAACTGTTAGGGAAGCCAGGTAATCATTTGAAGACATTTTGCAATTTAGAGAGCTGCTGAGATTTCAGATGAAGCTGAGCAGTCCCCAACTGTGGATGTATTATAACAATCTGTGCTATGAATCTTCTAGAAGCCTGGCACCCTGACAAATTAGTCATCAATAAACAGATAGCCATAAACAATATCTACAGGGTATGCAACAGAGATAATCAACAAGCCAAAAAGGGAACAAAAAGACCAAAACACCTCCCGACCAACAATCAGCACCCAGATGAGCATAGATTATCTCCAAGATTAACATCAGACCAACTATCAAGTAAACAATACTTCAGTCAAGGAACTGCCAAACAAGCCAACGTTAAACAGCCCAACCAAAGTACTTCCAAGACCACTCCCACCAGCATTGGCAGGGCAAGCCACTAGAATATAAACTGAGAGCAAACTCAGTACCATGTTCCCCCAAAAATAAGACCTATCCTAAAAATAAGACCTAGCTTGATTTTAAACGTGTGCCTAATACCTGTGATGTTATTCAGTTTGAGTAATGAAATGTCTGCCAAAAAAAAAAAAAAAAAACTCAAGCTCAGAGAACACCAAGGACCTCTCACTATGAATCTTGCATTGAGCAGGAAGCTGAATTAGAGTCAGACTAAGGATCCTGTTTATTACTTTATTTTCTAAGAAACAGCCATTCAAACACCACTACAAGATTCTAGTATCAAGTTGCCAAAGATATGTGATCACCAAATTTGAAGATTCATTTCTTGTACAAAGCTCATTGTCAGAAATATTTTGGGTATTTTGAGTGATACGGGACTGGTAAAAAGCAGATTTGGTTTTTTTTTTTTTTTTTTTTTTGTCTTTTATAACTCTATTTCATTGGCTTTCTATTTCTTACTCCTTTTCTGGACTTTGCAAATTTATTCTTTTTTACCCGCAATGAGATATTCCTTCTTGCCACCAACATCCAGTGTCACTCCACAGACTGCTGAGGAGGGAGCTGTGAAGATGAATTCAATGTCCTGTTCTGGCCCTTTAAACATCTGAAAGGAAATAAGCAAATGAGGCAAAAGAGTAGCAATCATGCCAGTTAATATTTTTTTTAAAAAAAAGTAAGATGGAGCACACCCTTCAGAAATCTTTACGTACACAAGCCCTTCCTCTTGCTAATCATCATGTCAGACTTGTTTCTAGTGCAACCTTTTCAAACTGGTACCCTCCAGATGTGCTGGTCTCATTCCAGAAATCCTAGCTAGAAACTGTAGGAGTGGCGATCTAGCACATTTGGAGAATATCAAGATGGGGAAGCAAATTCTAGTCTTTCCAATGTTATTCCAAGTTCTTTCCCAAACACAGTCAAAAGACAGGGACCAATGTTTTCACAATTTTCTTTAATCCTTTGACAGGCATGTATATTTTTCCTATCGATATTCCCTCTTGATTGATTGATTGATTGATTGATTTCTCTATCAATCACTATGCCAATAAAGTGTTACCACGTATTTATTTTTAAAAGGCCATCCATTAACCATTATTACAAGGGGATTCAGAGATTGTGTCAAGCCATACATTGTGATTTAGAAACTAAAGTTATGGTTAATGTGGTATGTGAATTCTACCATTTGGCATGTGATCTTATATCCATCTGATTTTCATTTGACATACATTAACTTTATGTTTTAGGGGTGTTTTTTTTAAAAAAAACCCATAAAATAGATCATTAATGAATCTGGCAAATGGGATATTGTACTGAGATCTAAGATCAAGTTATTTTAGAGTAGAGCATTAATGTATGGAAAAGGAGCATTTGTTTCCAACAGCTTCTCCAGCAGAGGGAGAAGCTTTTACAGATGACATGCAGGGAAATCAAACATTAATAGGTCAATTCCAAAGAAATTCCAGAAACAGGAAACCAAAACTATCTTAAAGGCTGCTTCTTCCATACTAGTTCTAGGATGCAGAATGATAGCTCTTTTGCTCTTCTTTCATTAAATCAGTGTAGGAATAGAATGCCAACTGGATCTAACTCTACCCCAGCGGTGGCGAACCTATGGCACGCGTGCCAGGGGTGGCACTCAGAGCCCTCTCTGTGGGCATGCGCGCCGTTGCCCCAGCAGAGTTTGTCAGAGTAGCGAACACGTGGCATTTGGAAGTGACAGGGCAGGAAGTGAGTGAGCAAGCAATGTTATATGGCGAGGGACTGCCCCCCGCCACCCTGGCACCAGCCCACTCATCCAGTCTGCTGTGACCACTGCAGCCAAGCCCACCCAGTGCCCCTCCCCCGAGGGTACCACAATGCTGATGCAGCCCTGGCACTTTGTGATAAATAAGTGGGTTTTGGGTTGCAGTTTGGGCACTCAGTCTCTAAAAGGTTCACCATCACTGCTCTAGCCTATGCCAAACTCTTGATTTCTTTGCTTTTGAGGGGTTTTTCAATGTTTTTACACTATCAGCTAAGACTAGAAGGCTTTTCTTCCCCTTCCTTTTCCTTATGCTAATCTAAGTATTCCCAACTGGTAAATTAAAAATATTTTAAAAGTTCTAAACAAGGCAGCTGGAAATCTGACATGAAAACAAAACATAGAAAATGTCTAGCACTAACATAACAAGTTTATAGGTTCTCTGCAGTTTCACTCTGAATTGCTGTTGTTCTTCTTTGTGTGTATGTACAAGGCAGATACACAGGCAGCCCCCAGGTTCAGAAAGTAAGGACTATCTTCAAATACCAACAAGCTGCCTATTGCTAAAAATGGCAGTCAGTGTTCTTGTTCCTTGAGCTGATGAAATGCTGAAGCTGTACAATGCTTTCAGGAACCACTGAAGCTGTACATTTTTAATATATAAGCCTGTTTTCAGCCTTTTTCAGCAGTTCCTGAAAGCATTTTGCAGCTTCAGCAGTTCATCAGCTCAAGGAAGGACAATGTCATCCACTTTTTTAAGGAACAGGCTGTCCGTTTGTAAGTACAAGTTCCAACTTCCATACAAATTTGAGTTAAAGATGGCATTAGGAACAGAAGTCATTCTTAACCTAGGGACTGCCTGTATACACATTGCCAAAACTATGGATTTCATATAGCTGTTTGTTACCTTTATCTGTTTGATCTCATACTGGATGTGTTTGATGGGGTTTCCATAGATGTCATTCCCAGAGTCCACCTCTTTTTCAGAGACAGCCTTTGCTCTGATCACTGAAATACAAAGAGACAAAAGAAATTGGAAAGATGTAGTGCCAGTGATGAATCCAACTATTCCAAAGCAGACTACAAATAACATAATCATGAATCTCATTCTTCTTCTTTCCCCTTATAGTACTTGGCAGCTATTCTCACAAGCAAAACCTGGGGTTATTAATCCTAGGGAGAGTTTCTGTTGCATGCTGCTAACCAAAAGCCTTTTGCCCTTTACTGCTGTTTCCTTTTTGCAGTTCTTTTGATTATAGACTCTTTCAAGCTTGCAACAATATTTGAAATGCCACCTTGTTCTATTTATTTCAGAGATAAGGATAATGTCTGCATTATCTGCAAGCAGCCTCCAGGACAAAGAAGATTACTTTAACTAAAATGTGCTGCTGTAAGAATACTGATATAAGAAACAGAGGTTAATAGCTTTTCTTGTCAAATGGATTTGCTATTAAAACTCAGGTCTCTTCATCCATAATGAAGCTAAACACACTGAGTCTTGACTCGGATGAAAATATTTTGCATTCAGACTCTTTGTACATAAAATCTTCAGGCTATTGTGGGGTTTGGGGTGGGAGGTAGGAGAGGGTTTGATTTCAGTAAAGGGGAGAGGTGAAAAGCAGGAAAGAAGATACCTTTTATTCAAAGCCTATCAGGATAATCACACTAGGGCTGAGACCAAGCAAGACTGCACTTATTTCCACACTTGGACAGGCTTATCATGTCTTATTAGCTTAACCAAGGTTTGTTAAAACCACAATTTACGGAGTTTTCATAAGAAACTAAGCTATTAACAATCTCAAGTTGTGCCTACTGTGTTTCCCTGAAAGTAAGACCCGGTCTTATATTATTTGTGCCTCCAAAAGAGGCATTACTTTTGGGTGGTGTCTTATATTTTCAGTCAGACCAATAATAATAATATTATTATTATTATTATTATTATTATTATTATTATTATTATTATTATTAATAATAATAATAATATGATAATAATGATGATGATGATGTTGGAAGGGACCTTGGAGGTCATCTAGTCCAACCCCCTGCTCAGGCAAAAAACCCTATACCAGTGATGGCGAACCTTTTAGAGACCAAGTGCCCAAACTGCAACCCAAAACCCACTTATTTATCGCAAAGTGCCAGGGCTCCATCAGCATTGTGTGCCCTCGGGGGGGGGGGCACTGGGGGGGTGTGGCTGTAGTGGTCACAGCAGACTGGATAAGCGGGCTGGTGCCAGGGCAGCAGGGTCCAGTCCCTTGCCATCTAACACTGCTTGCTCACTCACTTCCTGCCCTGTCACTTCCAAACGCCATGTGTTCGCTACTCTGACAAACTCTGCTGGGGCAACGGCGCACGTGCCCACAGAGAGGGCTCTGAGTGCCGCCTCTGGCACGCATGCCATAGGTTCGCCACCACTGCCCTATATCATTTCAGACAAATGGCTGTCCAGTCTCTTCTTAAAAACTTCCAGTGTTGGAGCAATCACTGCTCCTGGAGGCAGGTTGTTCCACAGGTTGTTAATTGTTCTAACTGTCAGGAAGTTTCTCCTTAGTTCTAGGTTGCTTCTCTCCTTGATTAGTTTCCATCCGTTGCTTCTTGTCCTGCCTTCAGGCACTTTGGAGAATAGCTTGACTCCCTCTTCTTTGTGGCAGCCCCTGAGATATTGGAACACTACTATCATGACCTTCCAACTTTTTTTTTTTTTTTTTGCAAGAAGTTGGAAGGTCTGACTGAACTTTTTTTAGTCTCATGAACTCCGTTTCCCTGCAGCAGGAGAGAAACGCATCAGAGCTGGAAAGCAGGTTAGTGAAGAAATTTTTTTGCTTTCGGGAAGAGGGAGGAACTGGGTGATGATGGGCCAAGCTCTATAGCAGCGCCGGGAGGAGAAGCGGCAGGAAATGGGGCTGCCAAGCCATGGGAGAGTTGGCAGAGAAGGAGGTGGCAGCTGCTGCCAGGCAGGTGATCTACAGGGTGGAGCATGAAGAAAGCCCCTGCAGCAGCACACAGCAGCAGCGGAGCCTTTCGCCGTCACTCCCCCTAGCTCCGAAATGGCAGAGGGGGACCAGGTCTACCCCACCCAGCCTCCATGCGGTAGCATGGCAGTCCGGCTCGGGAGGGGAATGAAAGAGAGCAAGGAATGGCCTGGCTGGGGGGACCCTGAAGGAAGCGGGTGCAGCTCCACCCCCTCCCCCACCTGCCTCGCCTCATTGTGGCGGAAGTGGCGCAATGTGCCGCATGGTCTCCTGCCCCATTGTGGCACCCAGGTGGGACAGAATGGGCGGGATCCTAATTAAGGCTTATTTTTTGGAGTAGGACATATTAGGCCTACCCCCACAAATTAAGGCAGGTCTTTTGGGGGGGGGGATGTGGTTTATTTTCAGGGAAACAGGGTAGCAGGCATGGCCTGAAATCAGCTTGGAATCTCCTGATAATAATAACAGGTAGTCCTCAACTTACAACCACAATGGAGCCCAAAATTTCCATTGCTAAACAAAATAGTTTTTAAGTGAATCATGTCCCATTTTATAACCTTTCTGTCATGGTTGTTAACCAAACAGTTGTTAAATGAATCCTGTGGTCATTAAGCAAATCTGGCTTCCCCATTAACTTCGCTTATCAGAAGCCCCTTAGGAAGATTACAAATGACAACCCCAGGATCCTGGGACACTGCAACCATCATAAATATATGCCAAGCACCTGAAATTTGATCACATGACTGTGGAGATGCTGCAATGGTAATATATGAGAATAGGTAAAAAGTCATTTTTTTCAATGCTGTTGTAACTTTGAATGGTCATTAAATGGATGGTTGTTATGTCAAGTACTACCTGTAATTCCTGGTTTTAAACTGCCTAACAGTTCCAACAACTAAGCCAACTTGTTGTTGTTTGTTTCATCTAAACTATCAATTGAGAAAGCTTGAATTAACAAAAAATTGGCTTTCTGTGTGAAAGGATTGTGATCTCAGTTCAGCTCAGCTGCTGAAAACCAATTGTTAAGCTTGGAATTCACTCAAAGGCATCTTATTTATTTTAACTTAAATGTTGTACCTGGTTACAGTGGGCCTTGGAACTGAACAACATAAAACACTGATGAGATTTACCACTGCTGAAATCTGTCTCAGCCCACCTATGGTTCATAATAGAAACTTTTTTTTTTGGCTTTGCGTTCCAGTAATATTATTTGATTTATAAGCTTAGCCACTCAGATCATAAAATAGCAAAACACTGATCCAAGATGAAACCAAATCTTGCTGTGCAACATTGTAAGGGCAGTGACTGGCAGTTTTCCCTGGCTGAAATCTGAATGCCACCAACTGCGTGAAAAGCTGTCATCAACTGCCATACAGAACATATTTCAGATGATCCCTGCAAGGTACTTCAGCTAATCATTTTTCCCTTAACCTTGTTTCCCCAAGGTCTGTTGACCTATCATCCTAACAATGGATAAATTACTATAGTTTCTCTGGGTTAACTGCATAGTTGTGGCTGCCAGTATTTGCACAGCTCAGATGCTGTCTCTGTAAGGATCCTTGGACCTGGAGTTGAAAATAAGGACTTAGGCCTGAGTAAATGGGTTGAAGCTGTAAAATGCTGTCACATACACTGTAGCCTAGTGGTTAAGTCTCTGCACTTGTCAACTAGAAGGTTGGCAGTTCGAGACCCAAGTACCTTGTGACAAGGTGAGCTCCTGTTCTTGCCCCAGCTCCTGCCAACCTAGCAGTCTGAAAGCATGCAAATACAGGTAGATAAATAGGTACACTTCAGTGGGAGGGTAATAACGTTCCATTCAGGGTATAGTCATGCCAGCCACATGGCCTTTAGACAATGCTGGCTCCTTCGACTAAGAAACGGAGATGAGCACTGCCCCCTAGAGTCAGACACAACTGTACAGGAGAAATCTTTACACACACACACACACACACACACACACACACACACACACACACACCTGCTTCAAAACTACTGATAATTTATCTATTTATCTATTGACCACTAGGTGGCATGAAATAACTAGTTTTTTCTGTATGTCCCAAGTGCAGAGATGCTGGATCCTACATATGAGCTTTCTGCTGTATGCTTAGGCCATATCCATACCAGGAAACTTTCCATGATGGAATTGATTTTTTTAAAAGAACATTCCATGTGTAGAGGAACTGAAAAACCAAGGCCATTGAGAAGAGAATCTCAATTGCTCAGGCTACATAAATTAAAGAGGGGAACCCTTTCAACCATCCTTTCAATTACAGACATTAAATTAGGGATAGGCTGGTCAATTTCAGGACTTCAGCACGCTCTAAATTGTTTTTTCTCAAACTTGGCAACTTTAAGATGTGTGGACTTAAAACTCCCAGAATTCTCCATCTGGCATGAATTCTGAGAATTGAAGTATGAGATTGCCAAGTTGGAGAAATATTGCTCTAAATCAAGTAACCAATCACCAGCTTTAAAAGGTTGGGGGAGGAAGCAGCTGCATTTCAAGACTCCCTTGCAGCCAAAATAGTACTGCAGAACATCCAAGCCCAGTGACCTGATGGAAAGAGGTGGTTCACAGCAGGTCCAGTGGGCCATCTGTAGTTCAGCAGATCACTGGCCCCAATCATAATCATATTATCTCAAGCCTCTTTCTCCACAGGGCATGGATTCTCCATACAGATTTGTCTCAACAACAGAATGCCTGAAAAATAGACATTTCCTCAGCAAATGGTAAGTGGGGCATCTTTGAACCACAATAAGGTGGTTATGTGGATCAGTGTTTCCACACATTAATCGCTAACAGATTAACCACTAACCACAGACTGAAGACCATATAAGTAGAAGCTAATCAGGCATACCACACCTAATCCATAAAAAGCATGACAATTCATACCCGGAAACTGCCAAAACAATCCAATCACAGGGTACAGGACATGTCAACATAGAAATGCTGTATATTGCATAATACTTAGAATTGTTTGAGATAAAAGCTCTTCCCCTTACTTCTCTGCTGTAAATGAAGGTTAACAGTCGAGGCTTCTTCTTTAGCGTCTCTGGCCAGACTTTTTGGGGGGCGGGTGTGGGGGCTTAATTTACCAAAGCCATCCACTTTTAGCTTTTCTATAATTTTCACTTCCAATTGTAAGGGAGAGAGGTTTTAAAATGAAATCATAGGTTTCAGAAGCAGAACTACAGATCACTGGTAGTACTTTTGTAGAAAATAAAGGCATATTATAATATTGTAAGTTTTCAGTTTCATCAATAGGAACTCAAAAAATCCTATAGTGACAAATTCCACCATTAAACTGTTCAATGTGCTAAGCCTGGTGTTTTTCAGACACATGTTTCTAACCAGTTTAATTAGGCCTACGTTCCAGAAGAGCAGTTATGTGAACTTATTGCAGGCAGCAAAAACAACAGAGACTTTTGGCATCATAAACACCATTTCAGCTTTCATGAAGTCAGAGTCTGCTTTTCAAATATGCTGCCACAATATATTGGTTAGTCTTCAATATACCACAGAACTTTGCTATTTTTACTGGATATAGAAGAGGTTTTTTTGTACATGTGTGTGTCTTAAGCCTGACAAATTTTCCATGCGCTGTTAAAAACAGTACAAAACTGACTCAGCATTCCCACTTAGAAATACATTTTCCATATATAGCTGTTTTATTGAAAACTAAATCTTTGGTCCAGCTAGGGTAGTAATGATTCAATGTGCACATTCCACCAAGCCAAAAAGGTGGTTTGGTTTTGGCTTAGTGTTGTGTGAATCTAGCCTTCTGATTTGTAAACCACAGTTATGATGATTTAATGCAATGTGAACCCCAGCAAATTATTATTGAAATCCAGCTATAACACAAGATGTGAACCCAACCACTGTCTACTTTAACTGAAGTGATTCTCCAGAGTTTTATGCAGGAATCATTTCCAGCCCCTTCATTCATGATAGGAAATATCACATATTGAATGTGGCTGACATAGATGCAAAATATATACCTATAACTGAGCAATAGTTCATTTTCACTACAATTTGCGATTTCCAAAATTTACCCTTAGTATTATGCTTGGGCTATCAGTTCTGGCTTACTTCATCTGATTAAATCTTGGTGCTGCAGGTTGCTCCTATGCATTGCCAACGATGCTTAGTATAGTTGTCAACATTCAAAAATAACTGCTTTGCTCTCCTTGCTGACACATTGGTGAGAAAGTAGTGTCCAAAGTGAAGAAAGGCGATATGTATGTAAGGAACTCAGGAAACCAAGAGGTTGTGCAGAGGGCACACAACAGAAGATAAAGGGCTGCACAGAGGCTAGCTAATGAGCTGAGTAGGGATCATGTGAACACTTGTCAACAATCCCCAAACACACTTCTTCCCTCCCCACCAAAAGCAGGCCATCTAAAGTTGCTTCCAAGAGAATACACAGATGAGAAAGCATAACAGATTTTAGACACCCTGATATGAGACAGGGCTGATTTAAGGAGGAAAAGACTACTTTAAAACCAGTACATCTAATTATTGGGTTACATCTACTCCTGTCTAAGCTAGTAACACAAGCTATTTTGTACGTTAGAGAATCTGCATGACATTTTCTCAAGTGTAAGTACAAGGGCCATTTTTTAAAACCACAATTTGTTTTAGTTTTAGTAAAATCCTTGGTGACTACTTGGAATCTATTTGTGGTCTAAAATGCAACTTGTAGGCTTCCTGTTGGTCACTCAATGAATCACATCCACTGGATACTTTCCACATTAAAGACACTTATAAATAAGCTAGTACTTACATGCATGCATTGTCCTATTGAAAATATTATTTTATTAAACTGCTGAATTTGGAATTAAATTATCCCTTATAGCAGGATCTTGAAAATCAATTTCAGATTGATAATTCTCAGTGGTTCCTTCTCCTTATTACTAGCTATGTGTTTCAAGCATTCTATAAGCAGGGAGGAAGGTGACTTTGATGGAAATGTGCACAATTCATTATCGGAAAAACAACGGGGGGGGGGAGAGAAATCTCAAATCCACAAAAAAAAAAAAAAAATCAAAAGGCTTAAACAGACACATCTCCAATTTACAGGAATATATTGAAGGGGGAGTACATACAGCACAATCAGACTTGCAAGATTCTGTTATTATAGCAATTCTTGATAAAAATGGTTTTAGATTTCCTTTGAAGTCGATTTCCTGGCCTGGTCAATCTGGTGGTATCACCTAAGAAAAACAAATATGCTTCCTAGTTTTAGGGCTCTAGAGCAGAACACATCTGGTACAGCCATCATCAACTGTAGTTCAGAGCCCCCCCCCCCCCCAAAAAAAAAAACTGGCTGTGGCCTGACTTGGATGCCTTTGGTCTGGCTGAGACAACTGTGTGACAGCAACTGAGTTTTTAGGCCTAGCTAATAGCTATGGCTCCAGGCTTTTCCACTCACGTGCAGCTGAATCACTGTCAAAAAATGCAACCTCGTAGAAAGATTTTTGTGCTGAACAGAGTGGCTTTGTAGAAGGGAATTTGCTGCTGTGGATGTTCTTAGCCAAGTTCTGAGGAGGAGGCTGGGAGGAAGGAGGCAAAATGAAATGGAAGAGGGCAGAGAGGAGTGAAGAGCATATATATTTGATCCCTATATACAGTGCATTCAGAAAGTATTCAAATCCCCTTCACTTTTGTCAATTTTTTTTATGCTACAGCCTGATTTTACAGTTATTGAAATTCAGTACCCCATAAGGACAAAATGAAAAGAGAATTTTAGAAATGTCTGTAAATATATTAAAAAGAAAAAAACTGAAATATCACATTGGCATAAGTATTCAGACCTTCACTCAGTACTTTGTTGAAGCACCTTTGGCAGCCTCAAGTCTTCTTGAGTATGACATGACAAGCTTTACACACCTGGATTGGGAGATTTTCTGCCATTCTTCCTTGCAAAGCCTTTCAAGCTCAATCAGGGTAGATGGTGACTGTCGGTGGACAGCCATTTTCCGATCCTTCCAGAGATGTTCAATAGGATTCAAATCAGGATTCTGGCTGAGCCACTGTAGGACATTCACAGGGTTGTCCCTAAGCCACTCCTGGGTCATTTTAGGTGTGTGCTTAGGATAGTTGTCATGTTGGAAAGTAAAGTGCCCAGTCTGAGGTCCTGAGCACTGTGGAACAGATTTTCATTGAGGATATCTCTTTATTTTGCTACATTCAGCTTTCCCTCTCCCACTCCCTGTTGCTGAAAAACACCCCACAGCATGATGCTGCCACCCCCATGCTTCACTGTTGGGATGGTATTGGGCAGGTGATGAGCGGTGGCTGGTTTCTTCCAGACCTAATGTTTAGAATTGAGGCCAAACAATTCAACCTTGGTTTCATCAGACCAGAAAATCTTGTTCCTCAGTCTGAGAGTCCTTTAGGTGCCTTTTTTGCAAACTCCAAGCAGGCTTTCATGTGTTTTGCACTAGGAGAGGCTTCTGTCTAGCCACTGCCATAAACCCAGATAGGTGGAGGGCTGCAGAGATTGTTGTCCTTCTGGAACTCTGTCCCATCTCCACACAGGATCTCTGGAGCTCAGTCAGAGTGACCATCGTGTTCTTGGTCACCTCTCTTATTAAGGCCCTTCTTCCCAATTACTCAGTTTGACTGAGCAATCAGCTCTTGGAAGAATCCTGGTAGTGTTAAACTTCCATTTGAAAATTATGGAGGCAGCTGTGCTCTTAGGAACCTTCACTGCAGCAGAAATTTTACTGTAGCCATCTCCAGATTTGTGCCTTGCAATAATCCTATCTCTGAACTCTGCAAGCAGTTTCTTTGGCCTCATGGCTTTTGTTCTGCTACAGTATGCATTGTCAGTTGAGGCCTTCTACAGAGAGGTATGTGCCTTTCCAAATCATGCCCAATCAATTTAATTGACCACAGGTAGATTCCAATCAAAATGTAAAAACATGTCAGCAACGATCAAGAGAAATTTCACATGTTGTTGCAAAAGGTCTAAATTAGACATATCAAACACAAGTCCCGGGGGCCGGATGCGGCCTGCGAAATGGTTTCATGTGGCCCGCGAAGCCATCCTGGAAACAGTGAGGGAAAGGCCCCCACTGCCTTGGACCTGGCCTAGGCTGGCCGGGGGCCAATGTACAATTTTGTAGTGGCCATCTATGCTGAAACGCATTCAGTCTTAGCTCCACAAGGCCGTCTAGAAACAGCGAGGAACCAGCCCCTGCCTTGTTGGCCCGCCCTCTGGATGCATGCTGGGGAGGTATCACCCTTTGTGAGGAATGAAGAAATTGACCATGCCTTGGCGCTTGCCCTGGTCCCACTCCCTTCTGTCAGAGACCCTCAGATCTGTCCCACTCCTGCCCAGGCCCCCACTGGCACCCGTGACACGAAAGATGTAGAGCTGGCCATGCCCACCCAGTAGGCCACACCCACTCCATCCACACCCATCCAGTAGGCCACACCCACCATGGCGACACACCCCTGCCCCCCCCAAGGGCAACCGCAATGCTGATGCGGCCTTCAATGAAATTGAGTTTGACACCTCTGGTCTAAATACTTACGCTAATATGATATTTCAGTTTTTTCTTTTTAATAAATGTACAGACATTTCTAAAATTCTGTTTTCACTTTGTCTTTATGGAGTACTGAGTGTAATTTCAACAACTATAGCTGCAGCATGACAAACCTAAAAAAGTGAAGGGGGTCTGAATACTTTCTGAATGCACTGTATAAATTTTAATTTTTGTGCCACCATAAGAAAAGATTCTTGGTTTTAAAGGGGTGGCAGTTAATGCTTGACTAAAAAGGCCTCTATTTTCTCTATGGCTCATTGTCTGCCAGCTAGATCATTATACGGTATAATGATTTAGCAGGCAAATAGTACACAATTCACTTTGTTCTTAATAGGTGTAATGGTAGTTGCCATATTTCACTTACAAGCAGCTGCAATAAAGTCTTGCATATCTGATTGGATGACTCTTCAACAAATGACCCCAATTTCCCAGGGGGTATTCCACCAACTCAGAGGCTCACAAAACTCAACCCTGCTTTTAGCACCTTGTAAAGATGGATCCCATCATTCTGCAGATCACATTTCAACCATCATAGCAGTAAAATCAAATGGATTGCCTTTGTGCATGCTTTTGCTTGATTTCAAGTAGGTCTGTGTCTTGAGTAAGAAAGAAATTAATTTATCCCATTGGGAATGGAATTACTTAACAACTTTAGTTTTTGTCACCATAGATACCCTGAGGGTAGGTGAGGTTACAGGTCAAATTATGTGAATACAGCAGCCAGTAGGCTACCCAATCCCATCTTAAGGAGCCCTTCATCACATGGCAGAAATAATCCTTTATTGATCATCTATGTCTGATTTTGATGCAGCAATGAAGGGACCAAGGCATTAGAACAGAGAGATCTATTGAAACATAGGATAAGTTTAATTTTTTCTGCTTTCTACATTGATTTATTAAATGGCTACCTTTAAGAGCTATGAGAAATATCTTAACCTAGATATATTGTTGCGACAACTGTACTGTTAAATAAAATTATCTGAATAAACTGTGTTACCAATGAAAAATAGGCAAATGAGTTAAAGCCAGCTTTCAACATTATTATGTGTACAAATTCAAAGCCAGCAGGGCTTTTCAAAACTGTAATATATTTGCAAATATAAAGACAGAGAACCCCACAAAATACATATCAGGAACATGATCTCAGTTATAATTCACAGATTTGAAGTTATGACATTACAACATGTAATAATTATTAGGGTTGAAGACATTTCATGGCAGATGTTCCATACAACTTCCTATAGGAAAAGTATCAGAATGAAGCGATGTTTGCTAGTATTAAGAGCGATTCCAATAGCAATCAATCCTCCCCACTTGGATCTGCTGATACATTTAGTTACAGGTAGTCCTCAACTTACAACCATTAGTTTAGAGACTGCTCGAAGTCACAACGGCACTGAAAAAAGTGATTCATGACCATTTTTCATTCTTAATTACTGTTGCAGCATCCTCATGGTCACGTAATCAAAATTCAGGTGCTTGAAAACAGGCATATATTTATGACAGTTGTACTGTCCCAGAGTCATGGGATCACCATTTGTAACCTTGCCTGCTGGTCAATACAGGAAGCCAGTTTTGCTTAATGATCTCATTTCACTTAACAACTGCAGTGATTTGCTTAACAACTGTAGAAAAAAGGTTGTAAAATGAGGTGCAACTCACTTTGCAACTGCCTCACTTAGCAACAGAAACATTGAGCTCACTTGTGATTGTAAGTCACAGGCCAGCTATATACCTTTCTTTTCATCACGGTGATATATTGGCCTTTCCTTTCCCATCGTCTTGGCTGTTCCTATCAGTCTGCTTGCCTGATTTTATTCACAATCCCTAAAATAGGTTGCCAAGCAAATCAAGTCTCAGCAAGCATATTTATTACTCAGTGAAGAATTCTGGCATTGCCTTAGAGACAGCATGCAATCAATGCAATTGGCCTTGATGACATTGAAAGTGCTCAATGCCCCCCTTCTCACAGCTTATTTTATGGAAGTCAAACTGTGTTCTTGCTCTCACAAAGCAGACTTTAATAGAATTTTCGTCATGCGAGAAAAAAATATATCTTTGAGGGCAGAAAGATAAATTTCCATGTTAGTAGAATTCAGCTTTCTACCAACAATATACCATTCCCCCACCTTTCTGTCATCTCCATCTTGTTTTATACATAAAACTGGGCTTAAACAAATAGGTGTGTCAGCCTCTTGCCCCATCTCAGGCAAATATTAAAGAACAATTGCAGTTGCTACTGGATTAAAATCAAAGGAAATGTAACAGGAAGCTTTTTTATGTTCCTTTCAGAACTGACACAAAAGACATTGTATGAATCAGTGCATGGATACAAAGCGATGATAGCTTGATTGGATGATGGCTTAATTGGATGATAGCTTGATTTGAGGCTGGAAAGATATTATGAATTGTATTGGTTAAAGGGGACTTAGTTGAATATCTTGTTCTTATCCCATCTCTTTATTTGGCTTGCTGTTCTATTCCTCAAATTACTTTTTCTGTATTATGCTCAGCTGATCTACATCTTTTGTACTATCCTCAAACAAGGGAAATTTGTACCCGAGGCTGTGAAATGGAAGCCAGAATCTTCTAAATATTCCTCACCAAATTATTCACAGATACAGCAGCTCAGCTGGTTGTTCTTCCAATGTAGGGATATCACACTGGCAATTTAGATCTTCCATCTGTTTCCTATAGCTCCTCACACCTCCCATCACTCATATCTCATCAGTTTCTTCTTCATTACACACTTGCATATACCTTTATTCTAGTATGAATGATAGGTCTTCCTTTACTGGCAGCAGCAGCAAAGAGTTTCTGTTAAGTTTCTCTGTTTATGAGCTTGATTGCTTACTTAGATTACTGACATCTCTTTAGCCTTTCTGCAAGTCAAAGAATGGTCCCTCTCAGAAATTATTTTCACATCAGCAATCTGGCAGAGACTAATGATAACCAGCATTTGTGTTTTTATAGATTTGTTTAATGTCTCTGTTCACTCCAAAAATATGACCAAAATCAGGCCAGAGCAATTATAGCTCCAATGCTCTTTGCTTTATCCATTCCTGTTTGTTGTTCATTGTTGGCTAATTTGGATATTTCTCTACAACACACCCATCTACAAAAATATGATTAATCCTGAGATGATGAAACTCACATTCCTAGCAGTTACCATAGCAAGGGACCCAATGGCCTCTCTGCTTGTTTCTTTGGAGAAGTCCAATGGTTTAACCTAAATTTGCAAGGGCTAAATAGGCAGCTTAAATAGCCAGGATGGAAGAATATCAGCCAAGTGGGTTTTGGGGAGGGAGGGGATTAAAAACAATACAGTATAATCGATACAATCCAAATTAACAGAACTAGCTACTCCTACTGCTTGTGGCAGTCCTACCAGTCTCTGAAATTTTCAAAAACAGGAGAGCTGGTTTTCTATTTTCCAGCTGGAAACAAAACCAGAATTGCAGATTGGTTCTAAATTCATTGCTAACAAGGCTGTTTGCATTCAAGATTGTTTCCTAAAGACAATTTTTTTAAAATAAAAATTCATCTCACAAGAGTACTCTCAACAACATTTTCTTCCAGATTACCATACAATAGATTATTTTCTAGAGGAAGAAGCTGACACAATTAAACAAGCATAAAGCTAACCTAAATTTAAACCACAAATAGCCATTTTATTTTGCTGGACAACCCATACCAAGAACAGTCTCTCTCTATACAGAATTTTAGACTTCTGAAAAATGAGAAAACCATACTAGAAAGCAAGAAGGAGTGTCAGGGAGTTCTTCCTACTTTGGACCCCGACCCCACCCATTGCTTTCTCTCAGTTCAACATCAAACTGTCCTCAACAGAACAGAAAATAAGATGCTCCATTTTTGCTTTTACACTTCACCACAACCTTATTTCTCACAAATAGAACTTATTTTAAACAAACTTCAACTCTTCCCATTTGAGAACCACCCACCTTCCTTATATAGGCATGCCTGAACGGACAAGTGAATTAAATGAAATATTCATTAAATTAAATATTTCAATTTAATCTTTTTAGCCCTCTCAGCCAAAAAGGAAATGATGCTGATTCAAGTAACACATCCTACACACTATCTGGTTTAACATGATGTTTGAGTGCAGTCCCTGTTTTAATAACTATTAGGGACATACAATAAAAATCAGTTTTCAAATCCCCTCTCCTCCTTTCAGCATCCACTCTCTCTTATTTCCCATCCAGATCTTCTCCACAGAGACAATCTGTATGCTGTGTTAAATACATACTATGGCCTTGCATTTTAGTTATTAAAGAGTAGCTAGGAGTTTACCTCATAAGCATAGAATTTGCTATTTGGCATAAGAAGCAACTTACTCCTGGCACCAGTCATAACTTTTCTTGCACACCAAAATAGCATCTAGAAGAAAACACCCCTGCTCTGACACCATGGTCATAATTCTTCTGTGGGGGGAGAACTGCCACCCTTGCTACCCACAGGTTTGAGACAGACAAAATGGCCAATTTTATATTTAGTGTAACATTGTCAGTTCTTACACAAGAAAAGAAAAATCCTCCTCCAAATTGAGCTTAACATCTGATGATCTGAGACATATCCATGAAGTTTTTTTTGGCAAACAGTGACAGACTGGAGGCCTTCACAAATTTGTGGATTTCATGAAGTCATTCAAGATACTATAAAGTGATAGAAAGTGCCAAGGGCTGCCTTGGTTAGCTTTGAAAAAAAATAATCGGAATTAGGACTGCTTAATATGTGGATGAGAAAGGCCACGAAATAACCAGGATTGTAGGCTATACTGGGAAATTGAAAAAAATGAGAAAACTGAAAAGAAGAAATTAATGGTAAACTATTTCTGTACATTATTCCCACCCATAAAATTACGCATGTCCATGAAGTGACCAGGAATCAAGGTCTTTTTTATCTTACTAGCTTTTTGATTAATACGCTAACTGTTGTGACAAGATAGGATGCTTATATGCAAAAGTCTACAAATCCCTTTATTTAAAAGGAATAACACTGAATTTTTATTCTTTCTATAATTACTGTAAGATTTTCAATGTAGTCATTTCCAATATTTTTTAAATATTCTCTGGGCTTGTTTGGTTTTATTTTGTTCACAATTCAATGTTTAGTTTATTCAAAGACAACCACTGAAGTTTAATATGAATCTTACCTTCTATTTTTATTCCCAGAATTTATGTCAGGATAAATCAGATTGAAATAAAATAGGGTAGTAAGCGATGCAGCATATTTTAGTTGTATGCATATATGTGTGTGTGAGAGAGAGATGTAGAAGAAATATATACAAAGGCAAGGCAGTTCACAAAAAAACAAAGACGCCAATACTGAATGCTCATTTGGAAAAGGAAGGAACACAACTTAATAAAGAAACTTCATAAATATGATTACATGTAGTTGGAGCCATATTGTCCAAATATTGCTATAGTGCCATACAAAGGTGACTAGGGAGAACAAGTTTTAGCCACTAAATTTGATCAAGACTTCTACTTTCTCATCTCAAACCCAAGGCAGGAAATAATCCAAAGTATAAAGCTAAGTGGAAGTCATCTTGAAGGCTGCATGTTCCTGGCTAGATTAAAGAAAACCAAGTATCTTGCAGTGAACTAAATAGGCTTCTTACATCTGAGAGCTGTATGGCTGTTAATTGCACTGCATAACTGCCTTATAGTCCCAAAACCCATCTTCTGAAAAAAGAGTCCTACATCAAGAATACAAACATTAGTGATTGAAGATTGGCTCTAAAAATTCTGATCACTGGCCTGGGGTTATTCCAGAAGAATTTGGAGAAGTATACCAACACATATATGCATCTACTCCTTGGTACCTATGATAAAGATCCCTAGTTATTTCCATAGTAAGCTCTTAATTGACTCAATTTATTCATCATCTTTTCAGCACCCAAGGGAGAATCACCACCAATTAGAAAAGTGTTACGAGATCAATAACCCTCAAGCTGAACTTGAGCCTAGGATTTAAGAATAGAATAGAGCTGGAAGGGACTTTCAAGGTCTTCTAGTCCAGCCCCCTGCTCAAGCAGGAGAACCTATACCATTTCAGACAACTGAAATGGTATAGGTATAGAATGGTATAGATTTACAAGGTTACACTGCCCAGAAGAGTGTGAAAATCTTAAGTGAAGGAGTGGAGCCCAACTGAACACTGTGGAATGAAGCTTTGGTATTGAGACACACATGTATGCATATATGTATCTCACACACACACACACACACACAAACTCCTAAAAACTCCAACCTCTCAGCAACTTCAATTGCTGCTAAGGAGGTCTCGGTTCATAATTCTGGCAGCCCAAACCTGTACACAAAATCATATCCAAGCTTAGCTGTTCTTATCTCTCTCCTCTATACATATTAAGCATGTTTGCCTTTTCCTTTTTTGCAAGCATTATGTGTGTGTATATTTAATAATAATAATAATAATAATAATAATAATAATAATAATAAGTTGGAAGGGACCTTGGAGGTCATCTGGTCCAACCCCCTGCTCAGGCAGGAAACCCTATTCCATTTCAGACAAATGGCCGTCCAGTCTCTTCTTAAAAACTTCCAGTGTTGGAGCATTCACCACCTCTGGAGGCAGGTTGTTCCACTGGTTAATTGTTCTAACTGTCAGGAAGTTTCTTCTTAGTTCTAGGTTGCATCTCTCTTTGGTTAGTTTCCATTCGTTGCTTCTTGTCCTGCCTTCAGGCGCCTTGGAAAATAGCTTGATTCCCTCTTCTTTGTGGCAGCCCCTGAGATATTGGAACACTGCTATCATGTCCCCCCTCGTCCTTCTCTTCATTAAACTAGACATACCCAATTCCAGCAGCCTTTCCTCATATGCTTTAGCCTCCAGTCCCCTAATCATCTTTGTTGCTCTTCTCTGTACTCTTTCTAGAGTCTTATCCCTTATCTAATTACTTTTAAAACATCAAAAGGAAAAAGAGTTATTTGACAAAGGAACATTTTCAACAAGAACATGAAGCCAGCCCATTAGTGCTAGCCAAGGTAGATTCTACTTTTAAAGTTTTGAAACAGGTGGAAAGGAAGTAAGATAATTAAGAGTGTGAAGGTTCTTTACACAAGTCATGTCTCAGTGTGATGCTTCAATCCTAAATGTATACTACCAAAATCATACTGTGTTATGAACCATAACATATAATGTTATGGTTCAGATGGGATCTGGATTCCTTATGTCACATGCTGATCTGATGTAACAGGCATGTGATGGGGGAGGCTTTCTGGTGTGGCACTTAGAGGAGTCATAGGAAAAGAGGTTATCATCAAACAGTCACCAGGTATGCAATATTATTCATAGCAGAGTGTTGCCACTGACTCAAGATCTGTAGGACAGTTCAAAGGTTCCTGTGGACAGTATTATGGTTGATTGCACAAAACAATGCAACATACCCGTGTAGCTGTTGCAACAGAATCTGCAAATTCTACCACAATTCTATGCAATGGAATGTAAGTAAACAGACATCTGTTGTTTCTCCAAGGACCACGTCAGCCAAGAGAGCTTCCCAAGGGAAGTAAAAGGAGCACAAATGTGCATATAGGTTTGTGCCTATATGAGCAAAGGGTGATGGCCTAAACACAGAAAAAGAACCCCTCTGGCTATGACTTTTTTCCCCATTTGGAAATGCCCCTAGAGGTTCACAAGCAGGGGACAAACTGTCTCCAGCAGGCACTCACATGGTTGCATGATTGTTTAAATCCATCACCAGGGCTGATTCTAACATTATGACAGAAAGAAGTCATCATCTCAGGTATCATATGATGATGAAGAAGGCAACAATCTCCCCATTTCCTGTGGGTTCCCAAAGGAAGATTTTCCCCTGCCCCTTATCTGCTGCTAATATGAGATAACATTCAGATGCCTATCCAGTAGCAGTGTGCAAGTGGAGCAAGACACTATTCTTAACTTGAAGCAACAAAATGTTTTGATTGATTTTTAAATATAATCTTTTTTAAAGATTAAAAATCCAAGGTGTAAGAGAGTATCTTAGTCATCTTGGTGTCCATAGTTTGATAGCAACTATGCTCTTCTTGCGCACACCAATTTCCTGCTTCAATATTTTTCTGCTGAAATAGGGAAAGCATGCTAAAAAGAGATCAGGAGACTAGTAGCTCATTTATTTTTCTGTCCAGTGTTTGGTGATAGGTTGTAGTTCAGTGGTACTACATGGCCTTCCAAAGGCTCTAGGTTCAATTGTGCTGGGAAAGGAGTCTGTTTATAACCCCCAAAATGCCAAACAATGTAGAAAACACTGGATTTGATGGATCAGCAGTTAAATTTGATACAGCTTTCTATGTTTCCTCTTCTAAAACTACAAAAATCTGCAAAAAATCCCAAGTGTATCCAGAAGAAAAACATAATCAAAAATCAGCTCTGTTCTGCCTGAATAGGATGTGGGCTGAGGGTTCATTTTTCCTTACAACAGAAATAATCAGAAGTCCTTCAGATACTTTAATTCCATCAGTCCTAGCTATCAGAAGAAACTGATATATAGCCCCAATCATTATAAACATAAGCATATAAGGGAAAAGTGGAAGACAAGTGATGAAATTATACATTACAATGTCATGATACAAGTCCTATGATGTCATACTTATGTCCAACACTGGGAGGCAAGAATTCATGGGCAGGTTTTGCACTATATTATTGTCACATGTGAATCACTCTTCTGCCATTGTAGCTAGCTGTACTAATGATTGTAAAGCTACCCATTGCCTACTTTCTGTAGATTAAAACTCCAAACACAGTACATCCTCAGGGAGGAAACCTAATTAGAGCTTGGCATGGACTATTGCCTGCAATAGATGGAGCCAAGAAACGTTCCTAAACTTCTTGTTGTGGAAAGAAAATAGCGCTATATAGGTCTTCAGTGTATATTTCTTGTATTTTTTGCTTCCAATCTGTCCTGTTCTGCTTGTCATGCTCCCGGAAAATTTTGTTGTCAAGTGGCATACTCATTGTTCTGTTCTACGTGTAATGTATAAGACTTGTCATGTTTTTAATTCAGTGGATTCTTTCTCTTCATTCAAATCTTCTGCTAACACATAGGCTACATACCAATATGCCAACATCTCACTGAGAACTTCCCCCCAATACACACTATTTATTCTGAAACATGACCAGTCCTTCCCTTTTTTCCTTGAGCAGTTAGGTTTAGTTCTCAGATGCCTAACGGCGAAGGTTCATTCTCTGACCTTGTGGGTTGGTTTCTGAACAGGGTAACATCTTCAGCAGAGTTTAGGGAAGTGCTTCTCAAATAGTGGGGCGCGCCCCCCAGGGGGGGCGCGAGGCTCCGTAAAGGGGGGCTCGTTTGACCTCGGCAAATACTGTCATATTGGATTTCTAGATCGGATCATCCGACTCACTCGCAAGCAGCAGCCCGACGCGGAGGACAACATGACCGCCAACGCACGTGACACATGCAAAGGACCCGATTGGATAGACATGATGCTCTATCCTGATTGGCCAAACCCGCCCGTGTGACTTTTAGACCCGGAAATTGGTCCTCTGTACAGAAAAAAAAATTTTACAGTCGCGCGGGGGGCGCGAAATGTTTTCTTCTTCCTAGGGGGGCATGACAGAAAATAATTGAGAAGCACTGGTTTAGGGGATGTCTGTCAGATGTCTACTGTTTCTGTCACTACAGACAACTGCCCAATCAACATATTGTGTAGCTTACTGCCAAGTAGTTCTCTCACCATCATTTTTCATACTGAATCTCCTATTATGACCTATATTTTCCTTTGTGGTTCTACATCAAGTAATTTCCGTATATAATACCTAAAGGATTCAAAATAATTATACTCCATTCTATGTTCAGGGAAGCGACGTTTTCAAATACTAATGTAGTTTGGAAAGAAACAAAGTATCTTGGCCATACTGCTATCAGGCTGTTAACTATCCTTTTCAAAACTTGTTCTGGCTGATGAAAAGCTGGGCTGTGGTAGCCAATTTAAGAAATACTAAAAATAAGTGAATAGGGCAATCTGCAAAAATAAACAGACCTATGGCACCTTAAATGCTAACAGGATTATTACCACACCAGCAGCTATACACCTTGAATTTGACAAAGCAGGTGGGGTTCCACGAAGACTTATAAAATAAAATTCTGCTAGTATTTAAAAGCCTGTAAATCTTGAAATTGTGTTTGCTATTAGGCTTATGGCAGTGTAGATGGCAACCCAAGAGAGCTGCTTCTAGAAAAGCTGTCTGAATATCCAAGGAAATGTAAACAAGGATTTCAGCTAATTCCCAAGGAACAGAAGGACATCTTTGTGGTTGAAAAAGTCACATGATCCCGATTGCAAAAATTCCTTTACTCAGAAAGGCCTGTTTCTCATGGACAGAAGAGATATTGGATAGCAAAATGAAACTACAGACAACTGCTGCTGACAGCAGCCACTCAGTTCCTGGAGACATTACAAAATCAAGGAAGGCAGCATGGGCATGCCAATTCTACAAATGCTGACAGTCAAAATCAGTAGGACAGATAAGCTGCCCCACCAAAATAGTTCCAAATCCCAACTGTAGAGCAAGGTCCAGAAACTGAGGGCCGAGTTGTTTGCTTATTATGTTAAGGTTTAATCAAAGGAATTTCAGATTCAGTATTTTCAACAGATTCCATGCTTAGCAAATTGGGAAAAGAAAAAGACAACGTTGAAAAAGACAGAACAACAAGGGAAGGATGTAACCCACCATGTCTGGTTTAAACCGATAAAACAAGAGTCTCTCCCCCTTAACTCATTCATTCTTTCTTTCCAACTGCCAAGAAAAAGGGACATAAGATGATATCACAAAAAGGCTTTGATTAAATCAATATGGAAACAAAGAGTGTGTTTTTTCTCATGAGGGCCTCAGTCATGCTGGGACAGAGGCCCTGCTGGAGACATTTTTCCACTCATACAAAAAGCAGCTACCCACAATGCACAACTCTGGATGGAATGAAATAAGAAAAGGCTTATGAAGGGCCTTCAGAATCTTATATTCCAAAGCTGGCAGGTAAAAAAGAAAGAATTAAGTGGGCATCCAGTGCTTGAATCTCAGTTGCTTGGGAATCTTGTACAATTGTTCAGAAGCTAGGACAAGAGGTAGGCTCAGAAATGCTCTCCCCTTTATTACCACTTCATATATTCAGGTTATGCCTTCACCTTAAAAACCAAGTTCTGTGGGGTGAGTTCCAAATGATAACCTGGCTGCCTTTGGACCACCGGGTCAGAATTCAGAGATTAGACAGGCAGAAGGAGATGGCTCTTGATCTTCTGATCTCAGGCCAAAGAAATTACCCCCAAACCAATTACAGGTTGTGCTTAATTTATGACCATTTATTTAACAATAGTTCAGTTACGATAGTCTCAGACTTATGTCCCATCCTTGAAGTTATAGCTGTTGCACCACCACCACCAGTCATGTGATCAAAATTTGGGTGTTAAGCAACCAGCTCGCATTTACAATGGCAGCAGCATCTTGCCAGCTTCCCTGCCAGCTTCCAACAAATAGAGTCATTTGGGGATGGCAGATTCACTTAATGACCTCATTGAGTCAACCTTGATTCATTTATCAACCATGTGATTTGCTAAGCGAGCACAATAAAAAGGGTTATAAAATCAGGTCCAGTCACATGATCACTCAACAAGCACATCACTTAGTGATCAAAATTGCAGTCCCATTTGTAGCAATAAGTCAAGGACGACTTGTATCTCTTAAGCACTTCTTTATGCTACTGGGCAGATGGAGGCTGTCAAACTCTGGGAATAAATTTTGGGATAAAATTAGTTCTTTTGGAGCAAGAACTAAGAGAGGGATGTCCCTCAGGATGATTTTATATGTCTTTAAATATTGCTACATTATTCTGTGAACAACAACTCTTAGTTTGATTTCCCCACGCTCAATCCCATCCCTCCCACAAAAACTTTGGGCCTCTGGCTTGATTACCACATAGGAAGTATGTTGATGATGATGGAGCAAGCAAAAAGCCCGCAGCTAAGGGACCAGTGGTTCCTGTAAGGCTGCTCAAAGCACTCATTAATGGGGGGGGGGAAGACTTTAATGACATACAACTAAAAGCAAAAAACACAGCAGGGTGAAGATAGCAACACTTAAAAAGGACTCTAGAGGCAAACCGAAAATGCTCTAGCCTCGAGTCAGGAGCTTAAGAGACTGTAAAGAGATTTTAACAGATTATACTAATATATAAAATTGTGGCAGAGAAAATGAACCAGATTTCCATTCACTATATAGATAGTGAATGGAAATCTGGTTCATTTCCCCTGTCACTTCACAGCTCTGGAGCTTTTTTTTATCCTTCTTTGCCTCTTTGTTTCTGGTTTCCTTCATTCCAAACCCTGGTCCTTTGAGCCCCAGTAATTCTGCATTGCCCAACCTGGAAACAGTGAAGTGGCCCTTTGGTGTAAGAATTCTGGGAAAATCCCAGGGCACAATAACAGTACATCTGCATTTGGAGTTCAAGGCAGGGACATGAGAACTTTGTGTAAACACAAAAGTAGAACTGTCCAGCAAGTGTTTGGCTCTGTTGCCAAACAATTTATGGGTTTGGGAAGGTCGGCTGCAACCTCTCATTCTAAAACTTGAGTTTTGCTTTTTCAAAGCCTCACATATCTAAATAAATCCTGCCCATCTAAGGGGGAACTCATTCTTTCCCCTTCTGGGTCAGAGAAGATGGCCCTCTATGGTTCAAGCTTGCCTTTGTGAAGTTTTCATTTTGCAGTCGTTTCTCTTCCAATTTCCACATACTTCCTACTCTCCTTCCCCTCCCCATTTCGAAGCTGTTCCATCAGAGTCTGGCAGCAGCCTACATTTTGCAGGCAGAAAGCCATCGCCAGAAATTAGGAATTTCAATCCGCGGTGGTCTTTGTGCTTTCAAATGAATTCCTGCGGATCAGGTCAGAGCGAGCGCGCTGGAGCGAAAGGCGGGGAGGGAGAGAGAAAGGAAGCGAAATGCAAGGCGAAGCAGGCCGGCACTTCGCTTTTTCTTTTCTTTTTAAAAACATCTTGGGTAAGGTGGTGGTTTGTTTTTTAACCGACAGGATCTGCAGTGTCAGCCCGGGAGCATTCAGACGCCCGCACTAACGACGGAAACTGCTGGTCGCTGCCCAGGCAGGAGCCAAGCGGGAATCAACACGCCGGCTCCCTTCCAGGTTTCTCCCAACGCGGCTCTTTCCTTGCAGGATAAAGGGGTGGGGTTGTTTTGGCCGCTAACAAGTGAGTTTGCCGTAGGGGAGAAAAGGGGGCTGCTAGCGACAAGAGAAATGCGGGGTCGATCAAGCCACGAGAAAAGCCACTAGGGGAGCCGCAGAGAAGGGGAGGGCGGTCAGCCGTATTTTCCTTACCTACATCTGCATTGCAAAACGCCTGTTGCGGATGCACCGGGGAGCAGCTGCAGGCGTCGGCAAGGCGGTCCATCCTCCCCAGGAGCAAGACGGCCAGCGAGGCCAGGAGGCTCGGGAGCGTAGCACTCATCTTGCGGAGCGGGTGGGAGGGAAGGCGGGCTGGCGAGGGGTGGCCGAGGCTTGACTGTTCACGGTTGCTGCCGCCTCATCCAGACACGCGCGCGCGCGCGCCCCCGCTCAGTCCTCTGAGCGCGATATCTGTGGCGATTCCGGGGGGACGCGTCGTGCCGCTTCCGCAGTTGGCTGCCTCAAAGTTTGCCTTGCAGTCAGCCTCTCTCTCGGGATGGGGTGGAGAGCCTGGAAAAGGTTCCCGCGGCTGGAAAAAGAAACCGCCTCGCCGAGAGCTCCTGCCTCTGCCTTCTGGAGATGTTTTCTTCTCCGGGTCCCAGCCTAAGCCTGGCTTTTTAATGGGCCCCAGGGAATCGCAGCCCCTCCTCCTGGTGGCGCTGGGCCAAAAAGGGCGGTTGGCCTGCTCCGGTCAGAGTGCGCGCTGCTTTCCCTTCCCTTGCCTCCGGCTGTGCGAGATTGGGTCTCGGCTGCCTTTGCTTGACAGTTGCCCCCCACCCTTCTCAGGCTGGAATTCCCCACTTAAGAGCCCCACTTAAGAGCAGCCACTCTTCATGAGTGTGGGGAGAAACCCGGCTCTTTTTGTTTTTTTTAACAGTAATTTTTGTCAAAATTATAAGAACAGTAGAGTTTAGAAGGAATGCAATTATAGGAGTCACCCTGATGTGAAGTCTCTTCCTCAAAACCAAGATTAGAACTTGGCTTCTTCCCACTGAACTTATTGGCACCAGGTCCATTGCTGTCCTGATGCAGGCCCTTAATTGGGACCTGCTTGCTGAAAAGTACTAAAGAAGGCCTAGCTGCTGCTAGCAAGGCTGTCAACCTTAATAAGTTCATCAGAAATAAACCAACAGCTGCTGAAGAAAATAGACATCACTCTGAAAGCAGAGTACCAATCTGCTGGACTTGGTTTATCAAAATTGTGAAATGTGATCAGTATTAGTTCCAGAGTCTTGGAAAAGGCATTCCCCCATTTTTCTCCCTGCATTAAACTTAAGATGGTGTTTCTAGGCAACCTTGGGTTTTGGCCTCAATGAGAAATCTGATTTTCAATAAATATGAAGTAAAGAACTTGAAGCTCAATACTAACGCATCCTTAGTCTTTTGACATAAAATTTGGGGGATTGTTTTTGATTCTTCTGGTAAAGGATATGTTTTTTCCATATTTACAGACACTCATAAATGTTCTGAGTTAATTGGTTGAATGCCATCTCAGCCACATTCCTAACAAAAAAGAACCATGTATGCTCTTCTAAATATTCCTGAATATTTTAGAGGCAGAATATGTTAAGTGCCAAGTATATCACATATTCTTAGATATTCACGCTAGAGCATTTTTGTTTTTGTTTTTTAAATGATTTTAATATTTTTTCAAATTATTTTATATTTTCCATCAAATGATTATGCAGGTTGATGCATGTTTTCCCCATATGGTATGGTATATTCCCCATGAGTACCATCTTGAGGAGAAACTTGGATTTGGTAAGATTGGCACCGTATTTGGGTTGAGAGCAGCCGACTTTATAAAAGTTGGGGAATGGGGAAGATTTGAAGTCTCCATTTCAAACTCGCCTCTTTTCATGCAACTTTGGTTTCTCTCCTTGGAAATGGCCTAAACCACATTCTGTCACTTCCCTTGAAAACGGTCATTGTCTAATGTTCTGCATGATAAACTTCGAAAATTTGTGTAGACATACAAAGCCTTAACTTCTGCTATTTCAATGTCCCACATGAGCTCAGTGAGGATGCCTCCATTCACCCTATACCAGGGGTGTCAAACTTGCAATGTCACATGACGTATCGCGACTTTTTTTCCATTGCCGGTAATGCGGTGGGCGTGGTTTCAGCATGATGCATCCAGCCCGCAGGCCGGCAGTTTGATACCCGTGCCCTATACTGAGGAAAGATACTGAGGAGGATGTTTGCTTACTGTAAAATTGCCCCAGAATGTCCTGGGGGCACATAAATTTATAAATTTATAATAGGCACTGAAAGAGTGCGCATAAGTGTTTTGACAATGCTAGGGTCAGGAAGCCAGGATGGAGGCGGGTCTTGCTGACGGCCAAGGAGTGGAGCCGGCTGAGCGCCCAGCAGTGAGTCATGGCTGCTAGGAGATAAATGGAAACACATGTGCAACCATTTGCAGGCTTTATTACTCACAGCAGGGAAAGTGTGGACACTTCGTAAACAGAGGCCAAAGGCTGGGCTGATGCTTGCATTCAGACATCCACAGTTCCCACACCCACTGTTGCAGAGTCTCATCTGTAGAGGATGAGGTCTTCTAACTAAATGTTCCATGTTGGCTCAAGATATTCACTGTGCACATTGAAGCCTCAGTTCTCCCCCTCTCCCAGACATCCTGCTAAGAGGAATGCTTTATGAAGTATTGCTGCAGTGTTCAAAATTTCAATTGTGTCTTCATCAATTCCTCTCCTTGCCCAAGGAGCCATCTGAAGCTGATCATCCTACTGCAGGGCACAATTGACAGTCCAACTTGGGAAATGATTTCATGCATTGCCAATCTAGTTTGCAACTATTCGTATGCACGTATACGAATAGTACAAATCTTCAATTTCCACTTCAGTCAGAAAAAGTGATCCAAACCAAACAGCAGTAAGAGATGAGTTCTAAACCATGCCAGTTTGTTATTAGAGACATGGGGCAGGGAGAGACGCCCGTTCCAGAATTGAAGGGAGCGAGAGGAAATACTTGGGGTTCTAATGGAGCACATGGCAACATCAAGGGAAGATCAAATGGCCCACCCCCCAAGACCCATGGTAAGGAAAATTGGGTGAAGAAGAATGAGGGCAGTATGAAGGTAAGCATCATCAAAGGGGAGGAGGATGAAAGGGTTTTAACAAACCTAGGATCCAGCAATGTGAAAGTAAGTAAGAATGTTCAAAGGAGAGATAGAAAAGAGCTAGGTGCAAACATCAAACAATTAGAATACAATCCAACTGGCTGGGACCGATGACGCGGTCTAGGAGCCAGGCGCAAATGTCAGTTAACCTTATTTAAGGCGTTTCCGTTAACTGGCTATAACCCTGACGATGTCGGAAGTTTCCGATGAAAGCTTGGTTTTATTAATTTTTTTCCCTATTTGGATTCTCCTGGTGGTCGTGAGTTATTTATTTTATGATATGAATATACCCAGGAGTCACATTTTTACAGACATTTCTAATCACTATGATAGAGCAGTATTGCTCGCAGCTAGAAGATGGGAAAAACTAACGCATCGCATCTCGGCTTGCTACCGCAAAATGACGTTTTTACACACTTGCATCCGAGAGAACCTGCCACCTAAGTCACTAAGAAGGAGGCCTGTAGTGGACTCCGTTGAGTGCCCACAAGCGGTCCATCAATTTCAATGCCGGACAGTGCACGCTCTCATTAAAGACCAGCATAGACGCATGGAAACTCTAAAGGCATGGGCCCAGGACCACCGTGGACAATGCAACACGGCCCTGTCAGAATATCATTTCCAGGCACTAAGCCGCCATATTCAGTTAGCAGCAAGGAGAACAAGCCAGGAAATGGCGATGCGCCTCCGACGTAAAATGGACATATTACGTGAGTCGAGAAATAATAGCTTTATGGACAGATTGGTTTGTAACCTTTCCTCCAAAACATTAACCCACCCACAATTCACCCTGCTGCAGCGTGATACGGGTTACAACCTCATGGATGCACATGCTCTAGACTTTATAGCAGCATTAGAGCCCGCTATGTATTGCATGGGGACGGACGAGGACATTAAGAACTCCATAAGACAACAGGTCACCGGATTACTTATGGGTCATAGACACTATCACACATTATCTAAAGAGGGAATGGAGGCCCTAGGGCAGCTTAAGAGGGATGATACCATCATTATACTCCACGCAGATAAGGGAAGAGTGATGGTAGTCATGGATAAGACGCTTTACACAGCTAAAGTGCTAGAGCTGCTTAACGATAGAACAGCATATAGAACGATCAGGAAAGACCCCACGGTGACACTTAAGAACAAGGTTAATAAACTGCTGGATAACTTCAAATGCAGCAAAAAGATGAGTGATGACACCTTAAAGAAAGTACGCCCATGCGACACGGCACTAGCAAGGTTCTATGGGCTACCAAAAATCCACAAGGAAGGCATTCCCCTTTGCCCTATTGTTTCATTTAGAGGTACGCCCACTTCAGGGCTGGCGAAGTGGCTTAGTAGTCGTATTTGCCACCTTGTGGATGACAGTCTCACCACGGTTAAATCAGCGGAGGAGTGCAGTTTTTATCTTAGTAAGCCTCTGTCCCCAGGAAACAAGTAGACAGGGAAATATAATTTTAAAATATGTCTATTGGTCCCTGAAATGACAATACACCATTAAAGCAGCAGATAACTATTTTGGTTTTGGGTCCTTTCCCTTTCCCTTTCTCCTCTCCTCTTTTTTTTTTCTTTTTCTACAATGCTGACTTCATTGTACTTATTAGGAGGTTAATCAGTGACTAAATATACAATAGGTTTTTTAATCTACCAATCTCTCTGACATGTTTTTCTTGATTAAGGAAGTGTTTTGTTCAAGATTAACAAGAAAGGAACAATAGATACATAACTGTGTTTTTAGCAGCTCATTCAAGACTACCATACCTTCTAATCCACTGATGACAAAGGCTCGATCCTGCTTCTCACCTGAGAAAGTTGCACCCTCCTGCTCCCCATGGAACAGAAAGCCAATTTCATTTCTGCTTACTTGCACAAAGATAAATGAAATTGTGACATTTTCTGCTGCCAGCACAGTGAAGCTGAAGTCACGATCCTGCTGCTGTCATATAGCTTGCCAAAATCCTTAGGAAAAACACCCAGAAAAATCCAAAATATCTCCCTCTTCCAATTAACTACATTTCTGGAAATAAAACAGCAAGAATGAGTCTAAGATCTCAATGACCAGAAAAGTGTGAAAGGGAGAAGCTTGCTATGGATTTGCAATGTCAAGCTGAAATAAGAGCCCCATGCAATGAAAAAACCTCTTATGGAACAGTATGGAACAGACTGGGTTCTTCAAATTACCATATTCATGATTTTGGAAAATTCAGTTATGAACCCAAGCACATCAAAATTGTTTATCAAATAAGATGCCCACCCTTAAGTTCCACATACATAGTAAATTATTAAGAACAAAACTTTTATATTCAGTCTGGGGTTATGTACAATTTAACTGTGGAACGAAAGGGTGTAGAATATAATACAATGTAAATATGTTCCTCTCTCACTGCTATTTAAATTATGTCCAAACTCGGACCATGATGATGATTCAGCTGAACATGGAAGTATTTTACTAGAATTTCTATTATGGCAGTCACTTAAGTGAGATCAGCAATGTATAAATTTGATAAATTAATAAATTCCAGCAGATCCCACAGTTCTTCAGTCAGCTAATCTTAAGTACTGTATTGAATGGCTTAAATATCATCATTTTAAAAGGAAGGCATGTTTTAGGAGAGCATAGACAGAAAAATATATCCAGGAAGCAAAATGGATTTTTTTGTCATTTCCCTACAGTTTGAGAAAAATATACCATTTAAGATAGATGTCCCATGTGAAATAGATGGGATTAAAGAGCAGCTTTTCCCAACCAGCTGTTGGAGAAGCTGTGAGACTACATAGGCAGCTGATATTCACATGTAAACATATGTCCTGACTTGGAATTTGAGATCAAGAAGAAAAGCAGTGAGATGAAAAATAAGATCAGCCAAAGCCTTTTAAATACTTGATGCAAAGATCATGTTGCACTCTTGATTAAGTGCATAAAGACAGCAGGATTGGCATTGGAGTCTTGCTGATAGTAGATCACACTGATAGTAATCACATTTTCCATCAGGGAACTTCTGAAAGCAGCAGGAATCATTATTAGGGGCTTGGAATAGTTAGTATAATATACTCAGGCCCTCTTCTAAAACCTTATTTCTATCTCAGCTGTATATGCCAACCAAAGCAGCTCCTGTGCTCTGTCTATTGGTATAGCTGGAAAATGGAAGCTACTTTTGTACCTTCCTCACGGACTGTACCCACCATTGCTTCTGCTGTGTTGATTAAGCTAGGAAACAGCAAGAAAGAAAGCATCACCAGAATCTCAGCTACTGTCCTCCACTGGCTTCATAATAAATGTCCACACAGATGGGATTTTTATCACCCAGCTACACTATGCCATTGTATGTGCCTGCAAACTGAGAAGAGAAAGTTATCAATGGCTGGATACAAACCTTTTCCAGCCTGGCATAACTCAATATGCAGGATACTGTTTTCAGAATTCCTATTCAGTGTGGCTACATCATGGATCGAGACAAGCCATCTGGACAGCAATAGGTAAGGAGGCTGTACTAAAACGAGAAGCCTGAAATATCAATTAGCAATTCTTTTTTTGCCTCAAATTCCTATGATCGTTTTTGGGACTACTTGCCTCTAGCTAGATAATCCATATTGCATATTATTGGTCCTGGTGATGAGGAAGTTGATAATGATAGATACAATTTCAGAACTGCTACTTTGAATTATTAGCCTAAAATGATTGCTTTAATTAAAATTGTATCCTGTATCGCTTTCTAACGTCACAAACTTTCTTGATATTTATATTTCAGGATAAAACTTCCCCCTCCCTCATTGTAGTGAATGTTTACCACTTGATTAAATAAATGCACCATGATAATCCTCAAAAATTCTTGCTACAAGTGAAATTCTGTAAAGTACTGGCTGCTTCTGCCAATCAAATAGATCGCTACATTGATGGGATTATGGAATGCCCAGAATTTATCCAGTAGATCCCAGAATTTGCTAGGCTTCAATTCCATCAGGGCAAGTTTGTTGGCATCATTAATGGCAGTGCTTCAGATATGGGTTCAAGCCTATCAAGTCACAACTGAAGTACTGTAAATCTTATTCCTTGGGGAAGGATTAATGTACTTTCTAATGACCATTGCATAGACATTAATCATCATTTTTTGCAGTTTAAGACATCAACCTATGCAGTTTGCTCAGTTCCTTATTTCAGAAGTCTGATCTTGTTGTTAGGTTAAATTAGTTTGGATTGCACAGATCTCTGGAATTAGATTCTATATTTATTTTCTTTTGTTAAGCTGTCAGTCTCTCTGAAAAGCCCAGCTTAAGAAATAAGTTAAATAAATCTAGTCAGAGGAGACAAAGTACTGGCAGCCAAAAGAAAGACATTTGTAACAAACTTGGTGAAAAAAAATATGCCCTAACTCTGAACGATATCTTTGACTTGCTCTAAGCCTGCCTTGGGCAGCTGGTTCAGAGAGCCAGCCTTTGTGTGAGAGCATTCCTTCTGAAAACAGTAAGCAACCCATCTTGTCAAACCCAAGCCCAAAGACAAGACAGTGAAATACAACTGAGTTCAATCCTTTGCTTACTTGCACCTAATGGCATAGTCTTGCCAAATTAAAACTATAACTTTCTAATCTAGTAATATACCCAGAGGGATATTTTATAATCTATATACTACTAAAATTCTTGTGTCTGTAACCTTTAACTGGGCAAAACAGTGCATCAAATGACAGCAGTTTTTGAATCAAGGCACCTCAAATGAACTAGCAGCTTATAGAATGCATCCAAAATCTGGGACCCTGGGCTCCTGTGGGATTGAAATTTGGCATATTCGTGGTGACTTCAGTGCTGCTACGTTGCTGTCCAGCAGTTCAGTAGACCAGTCCCACACTAGCCCTCTAGGGCAGTGGTTCTCAACCTTTTTAATGCTGCAACCCCCAACTGGTCGTAAGTTGAGGATTACCCAACCGGTCGTAAGTCGAGGACTTTCCCTGCCCGGGAGCACCACACATGCGTGGTGCCGCCCCCTGCGCCGGCCGAGGTGTAGCTGGCAAGTGGCAGAGACAGAGCAGGCCGACCACCGGCTGGGCCACCAGCTGGCCTAGCCCAAGGGAGGTAAGGCACCCGCCGGGCCCCCCGCGCGCCAGCAACCCTCCCTGCGCCCGCCGGCCTCCTACTTCCCACCCCTATCCCTCTTTTACTTACATTTTTAGTAGTTGCTCAGCAGGGAGGGGTGGAAATTTCCAGACAGCTCGCCTTCGCTGCAGACAACTTGCAGCACCGTTTGCAGAATGGGACTTTTGGGGGTTCAGCAGGGCAGAGACAGCCTGGACAATTCCTACTGGCTTTTGAAAGCCAATAGAATTAGACTCTATCCAAGAGAGTCTATTCTATTGGCTTTCAAAAGCCAATAGAATAAAAGGGAGTAGCACAGCTAAGGAAAAGGGGAAAAAAATGGCGGACTGCGTTGTTTGGCGACCCCCATGAAATGGTCGTTCGACCCCAAATGGGGTTGCGACCCACAGGTTGAGAACCGCTTCTCTAGGGGCCAGATAGACTAGTCCCACCATCAGCTGTCAGAGGGCAATCAGTCATAATCAATCCATCATGAAGTTGGAAATCACCCCTGCTCCCACTGCTTTTTTGCCTTTGGTCATTCTGCTTCTGTTTAAGAAATATCTCTTGTCTAGTTATTTTTAAAACTAACTGTAAACTATGTGGAAACCTTTTACAAGAAGTGGTATATAAATGCTGCCAAGATGGGGGTGGTTGATTGCAAACCACTCACGCATTTGAGATGGAAACTAGTTAGATTGTTCTCTGTTCCCACCAACACTTGGATGGTCTCCACTAACCCACCATTCCACTGTAGCTGTCTGACATTTATATATTCTAAAAATAACTTTGAGGTCTGTGTGGAACACAGAGGCATTAAATAGTTTGTTGCATCCTGGAGATTAGCTTTACAATTTCCCTCTTTTTTTTTTTTAAGCCAAGTATATTTATAATATAGGCTCGCATAAGGCACTTGGTATGCACCAGGAAAGGATCTTGAAGCACCTTGATGCTCAAAAGGCATCTGAGCTATCTGTAGTAGATACCTTATGTTGAAAACATAAGCATCTAATCTGTTCCCATCTCCCATTCTGAATGAAAATGAGGGAATTGCCTGCCTAGAGTATGACTAGACTTATTACATTAAATTATGATTTCACATTCCTTTTAATGAACCTTGTGGTCCCTTCTTTCATGAATGAGTTTGCATTTGAAGAGAACACCCCATAGGAAGGAAGGGTGCCAACCTCGATCGTGTTATGTGACGTATCGTGACATATCACGACATTTTTTTTTGTCTTTGCGGAGCCAGGTGGACGTGGTCTGTGCATGACACATGCTCTATAGCATAGCAATTTACCTCTTACCGTACTATTTCTCCATTCAGAGCCTCCTCTTGAAGCAAAAAAAATGTTGCGGGTTCTAATAAATGCCGTTGCATATAATATACTATAATCTACTAAATATAAAGAATAAAAGGATTATTCCTTGTGTTTTCCTATTTGTCGAGGTCTTTCTAGACCAGTGGTTCTCAACCTGTGGGTCGGGACCCCATTTGGGGTCAAACGACCATTTCACGGGGGTCGCCAAACAACGCAGTCCGCCATTTTTTTCCCTTTTCCCTAGCTGTCCTACTCCCTCTTATTGGTGGCCACACCCACTTGGGGGTCACCACAACATGGGGAACTATTTTATGGGGTCACGGCATTAGAAAGGTTGAGAACCACTGTTCTAGACATTATGTTTAATCTACCAAGGCTTCAGAACCCTTATTGATCTAAAAATGAGCTGATTACACTGCGGTGGATTCCCCATTGGTGGCTATTGAATTAGTAACTACACCTCCTTATTACAGTTATCACTCTTCTACTCTGTGGAGTGTTATGACAATTGTCCTCACATGCTCCTCTTTGCATTGGTTAGAATTCCCTTTAGCCAGCAATGGGAGAGTGCCAAAAGGGGATTGGGCAGCTTTTTACCCTATCCCAATCTTTACTTCTCAACATCTTTACTTCTCAGTGTTGCTGTTAGGAAGTGGCAGAGGGGGAAATAGGAAAAAACCAGAGCACCATGGCCTCCTGGCTTCTGGAGAAACGTGTAATACCAAAATTAGGACATGGTGAGAAGCAAAAGTTCCTATCAAACAACTATCATCATCGTGTTTTCTCTGGAGCATAGATTAACTTCTGGGGTTCATCAGCTTACAGTTTCAAGATGGTTAGAAGTACACCTTATGAGGTCACGGAAGGGTGGCATTGATCTGAAATGGGTGGTATCTTCACACGTGAGGGTCTGATTTTCCTATCTTGTCAAGTCAACAATTGTAGTTACTTGCAGTGATGCTGATGGCAAGTAGTTTAATGTTACTTGCTTATGCTACCAGATCTGGGTTGCAAAACTCTAGATCAGGCCTTTTCAACCTTTTCACCCATTGTACCACTTTTAGGATACGGCAACATCCGAGTACCACCAGTCGCCTAGCAAGGTATCAAAAATTTGATGACCCCCCCAAAAAAGAAAAAAAAGTGATAAAGTACAGGTAGTCCTCAACTTACAACAGTTTGCTTAGTGACTGTTCGAAGTTACAATGGCACTGAAAAAAGTGCCCCCCAAGCCACAGCCGAGCAAGACTCTTGCCTGCCCACCCAGTGGCACTCTTCCTCCTGTCCGAGGTTTTCATTGTTGTGAGCATTTCTGTTGAGGATTGGCAGCGAGGATGTGGTGAGGGTGTTTGGTTTTTATTCCCCCCATCTGCTGGGTGGTTGCAGTGGGTTTTGGTCACTTCACATGACCCTGGGACATTGTGACCATCATAAATATGAATCAGTTGCCAAGCATCTGAATGTAAATCATAAGATCCTGGAGATGCTGCAATATTCCAGCTGATCGGCGCTTCTTCTGGGCTCAGCAGAAGCGCCAGGATCAGCGCCAAGCTCCAGCTGGAGCCTGGCACTGATCCTGGTGCTTCCGCTGAGCCCTGACAGCCCTGCAGCTCCAGCCGTCTCTAGCTCAGGCTTGTGCAGTGCTGCCACCGGTTCAGCTCATTGCCCTCCCCCGTTACCACTTTTCTAGGATGGTCGCGCACCACCTGCCAGGTGCCAATGTACCACAGATGGTACCCGTACCACTGGTCGAAAAGCCCTGCTATAGATGACCAAACATGGCAGCTAAGTTTATTGTCATCAGCAGGCATCTGGAGTTTTGCAACCCAGATTAGGAAGCCTGATATAATATTATTGAAAGATGAAAACTATTAGAATATCCTGCGAAATTTAAAGTGCCCCCATATACAATACTCAGGGTGCTCAGCTCTTGTAATTCTTAGTCAGAACAGATGCTGCAGCATTTAGAAATCATGGATTGGGAAAAAAAGTCTTCTGAATAGACTCTTGCCTCTCCCACAGCAACTGTGTCATAAGAAAATGTGACCATCCACACAGCCTAAGCACAGCTAAATGTGGCAATGCACAAGAATTTCTGACTATGCATTTCCATAAATCCACACAATAGCACAGTCCAGTAAGATTCCACTTGAGACAAATATTTTGAATCTATTAAATAAATATGTCAGTGAACAGAAAAGAGAAAGTATTTTTTCAATGGACCAAAGCTAGTTCTCTCATGTTGATTTTCATCTTCCCCCATGGAGAACTACAAAACATCCAGATTTGGGGGAGTTTTTTAGGCATACAGCAAGTTTCAACAATATAAGAATGTAACATAATGAAGTTTTAAAAAGCTGCAAGTTCCAGAATTTGAAAGTTGGACAGTAAGGGATTTCATGTCATGGGAAACTTATTCAGGGAGTATTTCCTTGGTCTGGAACTCATAAATATATTAGAAAGCATAAACAAAAACTCATGTTGCTTCCCAATAGCTCATTTGCAATTTCTTTTTCCTCATCTGATTCAAATGTATAGATGGACTCGGAAAAATAAATGAAAGATCAACGCCTCTGCACTGCAGAATTAACCTGAGATCATTGCAAGTCATCAACCATTTTTTGTAACCATATCAAACTTTCAAACCAATATCAATGTGTAGTGAAGAGGATACAAGCAGTAATGATGGCAAGCAAAACTATTACATTTTAGTTAAACTAATATCTCCAAAACTATCTAGCCAAACATGAGATAAGTGTGATAGTTAAAAGAGGAAAAAAAAAACACCTCTCAATCCAAAAGATATGAGAGCTGTTCGAGTTAGTGTGAACTTTAGGCTTGGTGCCATGTAGTGACATAAGGATATTTTTTTTCTTTTTAGTTTCATTTTTATTTATTTATTTATGTTACCTTAGGAGATGTCATTACATAGCATCAACCTAAAGTTCACACTAGGTATAGTTTAGAGACTGAGTGCCCAAACTGCAACCCAAAACCCACTTATGCATCGTCGAGTGCCGGGTGGGTGTGGCCCATTGGGTGGCATGGCTGCAGTGGTAACGGCAAACTGGGTGGGACTAAAAAGTTCAATCAATCAATTCCAACTTTGCAAGAACTTTTTTTTTCCCGCAAGAAGTTGAAATTGACTGATTGAACTTTTTTTTTTTTTTTTTTGCACATGGCGGCAGAGGCCTAAAGCGAAAAGGTTTTATAAAACCCTGCTGAAGGCCTAGGACTAGGGCGACGACATGCTTGCCTCTGGCACCCGTGCCACAGGTTCGCCATCACTGGTTTAGACTGCTTTTGTACCCTTTGGATCAAAAGCAAAACTAGGAAACTGTTTTACACTTCTAGCACAAACAATGCTTCTGGGAAAAGAATTCTATTTTTCAGTAGCATACACATAGTGAGCAATCCATATATGCAAATGGGGGATAGCATCCTAGGGCATGGTTTGAGAGCATGTGATGTATGAATAAGTTAATAGCTTTAATGGTAACTTTAGATTCTCTGAGAGATTCACGTGCTGAGCACAGGACGTTCCTCAGATCAGCTGAGAGAATAGCCCTGTTCAGCAGATCATACTGAGCCCTTAAGTAAAAGACTAAGCAAGTCTCCACCCTAGCAACATGGAAGCTAATTTGGATTCTAAAGTGAAACCAATCCAATTGCAGAGATTTCTATAACTTTTTCCAATCTGCTTTCAGTCAATTTTGTTAAAAGAAAAGCTGGATAATCTTGCTTTCTGCTGAAATGAATTGTCAAGAGCATGACTGGCTGAGGAATTCTGGGAGTTGAAATCTAGAAGTCTTAACATTGCCATGTTTGCGGACCCCTGGTCAAGAGCACAAGTGTGGCTGAATAAATTCCTATGAATGTCACAATGGAAAAAAGTTGAATATAAAATAAATAAGCACTATTTGTATATTTAAGCAGATCTCTCAAATAAAGATGAATGGTATTAAACTCAATGAGTCTTTTTGCTTTTGGATGAGACTTGGAAGAATCGGTCCACAAACTGACTGCTACTACCCTGTTTCCCTGAAAGTAAGGCCTGCCCCCAAAATAAGCCCTAGCTTGATTTTTGGGGGTGGGCCTAATATAAGCCCTATCTCCAAAATAAGCCCTAGTTTTGGGGTAAGGTACACACCTAAAAATCAAGCTAGGGCGGGGTAGAGCTGCCCCATGCGCCCTGCACCCACTCATCTTGCAGCCAGGCCTATCCTTGCTGGCCCACTTCTTCTTCTGAGGCCTCTTCTGCAGTCAGGCTTGCATTTCTGGAAAGGCCACTGCAGCCGAGAACCGAGCTATGGAGGAATCCATAGCTCGGTCCTTGGCTTCATAGCCCTTCCGCAAAGGCCTGATTGGGAAATGCAGGCCAGACTGCAGCTGCAGAATGAATCTGCTGCTTTGGCTGCAGAAGTGGACTGGTTGGACAGGGCTGTCGGTGCCGGAGGTGAGTAAAAAAGACACGCCCCAAAAATAAAACCTGGTGCTTCTTTTGAAGGCAAAAAAAAAAAAGCTCCGGTATTATTTTCGGGGAAACGAGGTAGTTCCTTTAGAGCAGTTTTCCAACTTTTGTCATAATGAGCTCTAATTAAAACGATATATGGCCTTATCCAATAGTGACTATGTTGCTGCCCAGCAGGGTTAGAAGGAAATAGCTTCCCATTAACTCCACATCCCTACATGCAATGAGCTAATTGCCAAGCGATGCCTGGATTAAGGTCATACTGATTTTAAAAAGGTATCATTTTTAGTATCTATGCTAATCAGAATGAGACGTACAATCATGCTTTCTTCCTATAAATACACTAGCAATAGCACTACCAATAACATTTAGACTTATATATCATTTTGTGATGGTTTACAGCCCTCTCTAAGTTGTTTACAGAGTCAGCATATTGCCCCCAACAATCTGGGTCCTCATTTTTCCAATCCTGGAAGGGTAGAAGGCTGAGTTAACCTTGAGCTGGTGAGAATCGAATTGCCGAACTGCTGGCAGTCGGCAGTCAGCAGAATTAGCCTGCAATATTGCATTCCAACCACTGCACCACCACGGCTCAATCATATACAATCATAGTTCTTCTTATAAATATAAATACTTGGATTTGTAGATAGATTACAGAAAATATTCAGTGACAAGGAGCTATGGTCAAAACCTAATTTTATGTGGCACATTCCAATAATGTAATATATGTGAATTAGAGTATGGGTAGGGGGCGGAGAATGGACTTTTATTCCAAACTATTTTTGTTCATGAACAGAGGCACTGGGGAGTTGCAGCATTAGTTCTGACAAGCCTTTGAGCAGAACAGAAGTGGAAGAACATCAAAGAAGTTGCTTTTATAGACCATCAATTAAGCGTCAGTTTTATATAATTTTTCATGTAACAACTTGTAAATACCATCTCTTAATCTGGTAAGGACTGGGTGAGTTTACAACTAGTGTGTGTGAGTATGTGTTCATGTATGGTGAGCAAGACTCTTTCTGTTCTACAGATTATATTGTAGCCTAGGTGATAAGAAGGCTTGCTTTAGCAAAATGATAGCCATTGTTTTTACCACTGCAAATATGCAGCCATCTTAGAAAATTTAGATTTCATTAAAATGGTGAAAGAACCCCGCAGCCTTTTGTAACATTAGGAATGCTACACGTAGAAATGAATAGTGGTGACAATGTAGAGCTTTTCAAATTGAAATGTTCTTATCCCGTACTTGAGTCCCAGTCTAAAGTAAATAAGACTCACTGCAGGCATAAACATCTAAGTTACAACTGAATGCAGCTTGTAAAGGCAGTATAGCACCTGAATATGAGGTATGATGTGAATAATCTGAAAATAAGTTTATTTTCTCCCATCAGCACTGTGCACAGTATCTACCAATTGATGTAAAGAATACTGAAAAAATTATATTCACTTTGGATTAATTTCTTTCTTCTAGAACAGGGGTGTCAAACTGCCGGCCCGCACCCACTGCCGGCAATGAAAAAAAAGTCACGATAAGTCACGACACATCTTCTTAGTACATAGGTTAGGATCTACCAGATGTATTGGAAAAACTTCAGATTGGAGGAAGTTAAATTATAAAACATTACTTAAGGGAGTACTACGGTAGAAGATAATGCCAAGTTTGAATTCCAATATAGACTTTTAGTGATGATATATGATTTGCAGTGGTCAAACTTCAATGTATCCTCTAATACTATGCCCCTCTCTAGTGCTATCTTTTCATACACTATGGCCTCCAAGCTAGGATATCCTGAAGAAAGGCAGGAATTCCACAAAAGAAGAATAAGATATTTGAGGCACAGGGAATCTTTAGTGTAAACTGCACTGCATGTGTTAAAACGACTACTCATGGAAAGATAGGCGATCCCTTGATCTATCGAAAATATTTTACCAGATTTCTGCATTGCTTGTCTCCAGAAATGGTATCAAGGAAGGTACCATTTGAAAGAGGACATTTACTTGCTACTGTGATAGCAACTTTTTCTTTTATCTTCCAAACAAAACTGATAAGGGTTGTTTACTCTGCCATTGGTAGCAGGTCAAAGTGGCCCTTTAAAAAAGGTCACACAAATGGAGAACATACATTCATCTTCCAAACAAAGCTGATAAGGGTTGTTTGCTCTGCCATTGGTAGCAGGTCAAAGTGGCCCTTTGAAAGAGGTTACACAAATGGAGAACATACATTCATAGTCTCTTATTAATCACTTAATACTCAAATTAGAAACTAATGAAATTTGTCTTTCATTGCCCTCCATTCATTCATTCATTCATTCATTCAATCAATCAATTTTTTTCCCCACGCTATCACTCTCCTAAACAACTAATTGCCACAACACTGTCTACGCCCTGGGATGTCAAACCACCCAGTAAGGCTATATCCTTCTCATCTTTCCTATTACCTATTTCCTTATGACTATAACTTTATTGTTTGTATCTTATGATTTATATTCATTGCTTTTATTAGTATCCTATTATGATTTATGTTGAATCAAATCAGTGACTCTGGGCAATGAACAATCATAAAAACAATTAAAAGAATTACAACATAATACAAATAGCAGCCAATAGTTTTATAATCCCTCTGTGTCAACATAGCCAGGAAATGGGGCCCTTCACCCTTCTCTCAGGACTCCTGGCCTGGGCACATAGCCAGGTTTTCAAGGTCTTTGGGAAGGCCAGCAGGATCAGAGTCAGCCTAATCTCAGAGAGAGGATATTCCAGAGGGCAGACACTATGGCAGACTTCCTGGTGCCTGCCAGCTGATGTTCCTTGGTTGACAGGAAGCAAAGAGCACGTCCATTCTGCCAGACTGGATTGTAAGGATAAAACAACTGGAAGAAGACGGGCCCTCAAGTATCCCTGTCCAAGCCATGAGGGACTTTAAGGATAAAAACTAGCACCTTGAATTGCACCCAGAAACACAACGGCAACCAATGCAGCCCCAGAAATAGTGGTGGTACCATGTGCCAAATAAACTGTAACCATTTACATCCTGTGCAGCCTCATTCTGTACCAGCTGAAGCTTCTGAATGCTCCTCAAGGACAGCCTCACGTAGATCCCTTTGCAGGAGTCTAAAAGGAAGGTCACAAGGACGAGTGACGGTGACCAGAGCATCTGGATCCAGGAACAGGAATGGGGACAATTGGCACTTAACCCAGAGATGTGTTGAGGCCCTCTTAGCCACAGATATCACCTGCTCTTCCAGGAAGAGCCAAATTTTGAATTATGACCAAATTTTCTCTGTGATGGCTATACTAACCAGTGTCCTTGGTGCTTCTAGGTGAACACTCTTCTTTTACTGAATATAGTCATGAAGTACATACGGAGAAAGTTTAGAAATCACAAATATGACCTAAAACGTGACCTGTTTGCTATAAAAGTCCCATAGTAGATAAAGAAACCTAATGAAACAAGTGAGTCCAAACATACTTGTTCATTGATTTAGTGAGGAAAACGATCCAAAACTACATTTATGTGTGTTTGGGAAAAGTATGTGAACTTTTGCTTTCAATAATTGGCCAAAACTGCCAAATAGCTAAGTTTCCAATAACTGTTGTTCAGTCCCGTGCATCAGCTTGGAGAAATTTTAACCCATTCCTTTTTGCAAAACAGCTTCAACTCAGGGATCTTGGTGGAGTTCCTCACATGATTTGTCCACTTCAGGTCCTTCTATCACATTTCTATACAGTTAAAGTCAGGAGTTTGACTTGGCCATTCAAAAACATTAACTTTCTTCTGTTTTATCCATTCTTTGGTCATGCAACTTGTGTGTTTTGGGTCATGGTCTTGCTGCATGACCCACTTTCTCTTGAGCTTCAATCCATGGACAGATATCCTGATATTTCCTGTAGAATTTGCTGGTACAATTCAGGATTCGTATAATAAGTGATGAAAAGCCATTCTGGTTCAGAAGCAGCAAAGCAGGCCCGAACCATGGAACAATCAACACTTCGGTTCACAAATGGGATAGGGTTTTTATGCTGGAATGCAGAGCTTATCTTTCGCCAAACATAACATTTTTAATTCAAGCCTCAAAGGTCTATTTGGTCTCCTCCACCCACATTCTTCCGATAGCCTTGTGGCTTATCGATGTGGTCTTATCGATGCGTTTTTCCTTGTAACCCTGTTGTGCACGCCATTCTTGTTTAGTGGTGGTCTCATGAATACAGACGTTTGCCAATGCAAGAGAAGCCCTTGTTTAATTTATTAAGCCTTACCCAGGATAGAGTCCTCCTGGAGTATTACACACCTTGCTCTTAGTGGGAACTTAGTTGGTCAACCACTCTTGGGGAGGATAATAATGGGGTTGAATTGCCTCCATTTGTACACAATCTGCATGGCAGTGGACTGAAGAAGTCCAAACTCTTTGGAAATCATTTTGTAACCTATTCCAGCCTGGTGAACATCAACTGCTTTTTTGTTTAAGCTATGACATACTGCCACAAGCCTGTGCTGTGAAGACCAGACTTTGATAGCGAATGCCTAGATTTCTGTTCTTTAAAAAACTCAGGACAGCCCTGATCATCATCTCACTGAAACATCTGAAAATGAACATATAACCTTCGGAGTTCATACATTTGATGCACTCAAATGTGCAGCTTTAGATCATTTTCCTCAATTAATAAATAAGACTAATATTTTTAACTGACTTATTAAACTGGGTTTTCTTTATCTAATTTTAGGATGTGTGGAGAAAAGACCACATTTTAAGTCATATTCATGCACAAATACTGAAAATTTGAAAGGGTTCACAAACTGTTAAGCACCGCTGTATATGCGGCTATATTTGAAATCAGAACTCCTTGAATTATTTAATTAGTGTTTATTACTTATGGGTCCTTCACCCCCAAATAAGCTTTGGTGTGTGTTTCATAATATCATGCCCAGGACAGATGTGTAGGGTTGTGTGTGTGTATTATATATATGCAAATATATAATAGTCAATTCTAGATATTATATTGCAGAACAAATTTTGGATAGGAACAGATGGAAACAAGGAAAAGAAGTTGCTTAATATTTTTTGAATTTCATTCCAGATCTCAGAGCCTTAGGTTTTCATTTGGCCAAGTGAATAACTAATCTTAAAGTAAGTACTTTAATTCAGATATTACTTACTTCTGAAAGGTGCTTTTTCAAAAAACAACTGGACTTTGTTTTTCCCTTGAAGACATTTTGTTTCTCATCCAAGAAGCTTCTTCAGTTTGGGACAACCATAACCTGGATGACTGATAATCTCCATAGACATTTTGCTTACTTCTCAGTTACCCTGTGAGATGCAGGGTCTGCATGGTGCAGAAAAAACGTGTCCTGATGGTCCTAGCCAACTTTGACTGATACTTAAAAAGCTAAGCAGAGCTGGTCCTGATTAGTACACAAGTGAGAGAGTACCACGAAATATCAGGACTATAGACTAGAAAAAATTTTACAGCCTAGAAAGCCAATGAGAAATCATTCTCATATCAGCTCCACGTTATGCCCATGTATTAACAAAACATAACATTTTATCATTAAAACTTGACTCAAAGACCTTCATTTAATCTTTTACCTTTTCATCTTTATTTTATCTTTATAATTTCAGGACAAACTGGCTGGACAAGTGAAATGGGAGAAATCTCTCTGATTGAGGTAAAATTATAAACAATAATTTGCAATCGATTTTCCTTATTTTATAATATGCATTATTTTAAATGTTGCCTAATTGTTTCAATCCCCTCAATATTCTATGAGAGATTGCTGTTTGAGCACTATTTTTAATCTTACTGGCAGTAAATATCTTAGTCCATCCAACTGTAATATGATCACCTAAAGCCAAAATACAGGATTACTGTAACTGTTTATAGCTTTATGTGCATTTGACAAGGTGAAATAAAATTCTACTCCCTCATCCTTTTTTTCTTACTTTTAATAACACTGACTTTTAAATCATAAGATGGATTATTTGTTTTCATCTCCTCCAAAGGAGACAGAGTAGTGGATTTTTGTCAAAAGAAATATTTTGAAAATGGCAACAAGTCAGACAAATTGAAACTTACTTATTGCTAAAGGAACAAGAGATTATCCTGGATAATCAATTAGATTCAACAGTGTCAAGAACTTCTCTTCTCATCAAAATATTTCATCTTGGTTTATAAAAACAGAAATGATTAAATAGTATTTCTCAGTCTTGGCAACTTTAAGATATGTGGACCATTTGGCTGGGGGAATTCTGAGAGTTGAAGTTGAAACTGTGCTGAGGAAATTCTGAAGTAAAGCTGTGTTGGCTGGGGAATTCTGGGAGCTGAAGTCCATGTCTTAAAGTTGCCAAGATTTGCTATTTCTGTACTGAATGCAGACTACAAATTTTTATGTCATTACTCAGAAAATAAATAAATGGACATTTACTGTATTACTCCAGTATCAGTTGCTAAAACAGACCCTTCATTTTCTAAAATATGTAGGAAAGGTAACAACCAAATTGATTTATTTTTCCATATTTGGTGGCAATTTAGGGAAACGACTAAATCATAGAATGAAGAAAAAAAAGCTAAATTTTCTCTCAAACTTGTAATTTTTTTAAAAATAAATATTACTAAATTTTATATTCCCACAAAGTATACTTAATTAGTTTTGCATATAAGTAATTATTACAAGAATATGAGTCTTTATGCAAAATATGTACACTACCTTCTGAAGAATGCTAATTAACTTGTGGCAGTCTGCTTCAATATAAGTAACATCCTAGCTTAAAAGCAAATCTGATACTGAATTCAATTCAATTTGGAAATCATTTTTGAACTGTAATTCTATATAGAGGCTTATACCATATCCAAATTTGGTTTTCTCTTAACATAAAGTCTTAATATTTTAACCTTCAAATAGATCTTCAACTGCTCAGGCAGACATTATTACAATTCCTAATTCATTCTATGATCTATATCAGTGGTGGCGAACCTATGGCACGGGTGCCAGAGGCGGCACTCAAAGCCCTCTCTGTGGGCATGCGCGCCGTCACCCCAGACCTAGGCCTTCAGCTGGGTTTTATAAAACCTTTTCACTTTGGGCCTCTGCCACCGTGTACAAAAAAAAAAAAAAAAGGTTCAATCAATCAGTCAATTTCAACTTCTCATAGGAAAAAAAAAAGATCTTGCAAAGTTGGAATTGATTGATTGACCTGTTTAGTCCCACCCAGTCTGCCGTTACCACCGCAGCCATGTCCACCCAATGGGTCACACCTATCCAATTGGCTACACCCACCCAATGGGCCACACCCACCTGGCACCCGATGATGCATAAGTGAGTTTTGGGTTGCAGTTTGGGCACTCGGACTCTAAAAGGTTCGCCATCACTGATCTATATTCTGCTGATTGCTATTGCTACTTATACATTACTTGGATTTTAACAATTATGTGTTTTTTAAAAAATATATTCAATTATTTAAAACAAATTAAATATTGAAAAATATAATCTAGTCTTATAATGCTTATAAATGCCATTTATTCATGTTATGTATTTTTTCTTTTTTTCTATTTTTTTATTTTCCCTTTTTTCCAGCAATGTGCTCTCAATAAACAAAGAAAGAAACAAATAAATACTGGCTACACGCCTCAGAGTTACCAAGACCAGGAGTGATGCTAGAGTTCACTATATTTTGTCTTATCACCATCATGCCATGCCATTTAGGGGTAAATTACTCAGATTCTGAGAGAGCCCTATCTCTCTTACAAGTTGGTATCAAGGGTAAGGAATTAGGACAAGATACTTCTTTCCTCCATAAAGATAGAAAAGTACTATTATAACCCATAACCAGAAACCGCACCAAGGTAAGTGGGGAACAAAGGCCGAAAGGGAAGAATCAGACTCCTTCTGCTATCTGTCAATATGTGTCCCATCTCCAATCATTCTTGCAAGCAAGTTGTCTGAACCTAGGATATTTGAAAACAAGAACCAATACATCCTGTTCATATATCTTAAATGGTTAGCTAACTCCCCAGTAAAACAAGAGAGAAGTGAAAAGGGATCAAAGGCATGAAGAAGGATGCACCTTAATACACACACAGTGATAAAAGGCATACATACGTATCCTATTCACAAGAATGTATAATCTTTCCCTTGCAATAAATCTGATTAACAAGATTTTAAGATAATCTCTCTCTCAGGACATTTGGTTATTTGCTATTTCCAACTTTTTTTTAAAAAAATCATCTTTTAAAAATAAAACTTCCACAGGGAACACGATTCTGTATCTGGATATATAAGATAAGGTTATTTACTGAGAGGAAAATGCTCACACAGTACTGGGAGTAGCTTTTCCCAAACTTGTCTCCTCTACTGTAAATGACTTCCAAGCCAACACTATCATTAGCCATGCTATCTGAAGCTCATGGGAGATGGTTTAATAAATTTAGAGGGCACCAGAGTGGAGAGATCATAGGAGGGAGCAACCTGCCAATCAGTTCATACAAAGATGGTAGAGCCATGTGGAAAAATTGGATTGCTGAACTTCTTTAAATAAATCTGAACTTAAATTTAAAAATTTTGAGCAAAATCACACAGAATATAATTTTGGACATACAAGGATGTGATTAAATCAACGGCTCAAGACCTTAATTTGGAAATTAATCAGAAGTCTGTTTTGTAGATTAGCTAGCTGACTGAGTTTGGGCTGGCTGATTCAGCAGGAAAAGTCAAACATCCATGGGACAAACAGGCAGATAGCCTCAAAATTTAAAAAAAAAAATTACCATGACTTTAATTTGCTAATTTGTGCAGAGGTGAGGATGTTTAATAATTGGACAGTATTTCTGCCAGAGTTTTAAATTAATTAATATGTAGGTTCCTTTGCAAAGTGTTTGAAAAAGAATGAAATCTTTTCTCCTTCTCTTAGAAATCAGAAATATATTTGCGTTTTTCCAGAGTTCTGGCATTTTGCTCACAAAAAAGTTCCTACTAACTAAAATTCAAATCATTATTTTTGCTTCTTGTTATTAACCACTTAATAGGAAAGACATGCCAAACAAAGAACTATGGTGATTCTAATAAATTCATATTTAAGTATCATCATATCTGAGCCTCCAAGAAAAAAATCCTTAAATTGTTACTAAGTAATCATTTTTAACCAGTTTAACTCTTATTAGCATTTTACAAAAACCAATTCAACTTTATAGGCAATATTCTTGATACAAAAATGGGAGGCAGTTATCAAAATCTGGCTTTGTTTGTCCAAACACATTTATTATTTTTATATGTTTTGGACTCTTACATTTAGGATCTAAATCTTAAATATCTCTAAAGGCAAATACTGATTGGACTTGACACACACAAACAGTGATTGGACTTGACATATTTGCTGCTAGCCACGCCCCCAGAGAGTGTTCTGATCCTTCCAAAGAAAGTTGACAGATCTCTTTATGTCATGGCTATGTCACAAATAAGTACAGTAGCACCATCTAGTGATCAGCCTTTCTGAATTTCACATGATATTCAAAATATATCATTATTTCTATTCCACCCTTCTTATGTATGCATCACTTTATGGCTTATGCTCTTAAGATACAAACCAAAAGTATTGGGTGGAGGCATTTGGGGGACATCTATGTAAATCTCTCACTAGAACTGCATCTGACTTTATATAGTGCTCTGTGAAAGCGAAACTGCCATTCAACGGTAAGGACACGTATTTTCCATGCAAATTAGCCTAGCATTAGTCTCTAAAAGGAATTACCAGTTAGAATACGGAATACTGAGCACGATGAGCACAATGGTTTGGAATAAAGCACATTCTTTTATATTCACACACATTTATGGCATAGGCTTCAACTATATACATTTTGGCATACCCAAAAAATCATTACATTTCTTTGGAGTTTCTGTAGCTCATCTTCCTACAAAGTGTTCCTTAATATTTGTGTTTCTTAAACATATATTTTTATCTTATCTGCTTAAAAGCTGGCACGTTATGACTGTCAACACATTTTTTGTTTCATTTCAGGTAATTAAAAAATATAGGTAAGTATAGGTAAGTTCAGGTAATTTTCAAAATATAAAAGCTGTTGATAATTTATTTGAAAAATAAGACATAGTGCTAGGATTGAAATAAAGTTTCAAGAAAATGTCCAACAATGAGGAAGAGACATGGAAGCATGGAAGCTCACTTGCCCATTTTATTACACATAAGGGAGAAATGAAGAATACCGTATTTTCTGGCGTATAAGACGACTTTCTAAAGCATGCAAATCGGCTCCAAAGTCGGGGGTCGTCTTATACACCGAGTTGTCTTATACGCCGGAAAATACAGTACTTAAAATTCTGTAGCTGGAATAACTTGAGAATCCGATTCCAGCTACAATATTCTCATAAGAGCTCGTTTCCTAACACTGAAAACTACTTTTTTTAAATGAACGATCATGGAAAACTATGACCTGAACACTCCAGTACATATCCTGAAAATGTAATGTTTAAAACTGGAAAGCCAATTATGGCTTATATATATATATATATATCGTATATATATATATCTTTTAGGTATATGAAGCTTGACATCTCAATACTAAGATTACCAAAAAGGGATCACTTTGCTTCTAAAGATAAAGGCAGAACCGAACCCTCCAAAACAGAAGATGAGCCTTTTGTTCCAAAAAGTTCCAGGTTATGGCGTCAGCTCCTTTTCTGCTGTTATCACAAAGTTTCCTGATTACAGGCCAAAGTCCCACCTGCAATTTCCTATCAAAAAGAGGTACCTGTGCAGACAACATTAAAATGACTGTTGCAGGAATAGGCAGAGTCAAAGGGAAACCTTGCAAATGTTTGACTAATATCTTTGCTGAATAACTGGGTTTGAAGACTTTCTCTTCTCAGCAAAGGCACGTGTGAATAGTAAGGGGACAAGAGGGAGGAGGGAAGAATAAGGCAATTCATTAGATTTGCTCTGCCAAATTAATAGCATGGTTGAATAAAGGAGAGGAATGGGCTAAATCCTAGGATGCAACGGAACAGAGAAAAAAAAAGGCTGTACAGGCACTACACACTTTGTACCACTAGGGGTCAGCACAGAAACAAGCAACAACTGCAAAGTACTTTTTACAGAGGTGAAAACTATGCCAAGAGAAGCACTTCAATGTCCCATAATGCTCTGCAGCAGAAGTAGAATTAGAGTAATAAACAGGAACAGAACTTCTGCCATCTCTCAGGAGTTTATATGATCTCCTTAAAAGTATGACTTCTTTTAATTAGATAAACTCAATACCCTCGTATTTGACAGAACCAATGCGAGTTTCAGGTAACAGGCAACGTCCATCCAGCATGAAGGCAGTGATATAGGTTGCCACATGTCCAGCATCCTCTTCAGATTTTAATGCCACAATTATCTGATCATCAGTGTCAGGGACAAACTTGAAGGAGGAGAAGCCATGGGTGGGAATGACATCACCAATATGGCTCACAGAGATATCAGTGAAGTCTGGTGTGGAACTAAGAAGCAAGTTGGTGCCACGATGCTCATCCTCCTGCTCATTGTAGCGCCCATGGCTGGCACGGCGTGGCAGGAAGAACCAACGCTGCAGTCTCTCACTCCAAGAGGCAGATTCATGGATCAAGTAACCTGAGAAGCATAAACAAGATAGACATCCTCAAGCACAACCAGAAAGACTTACAGAATAACAGAATTGGAAGGGATCTTGGAAGTCTTCTAGTGAAACTCCCTGCTCAAGCAGGAAAACAACACAGCACAAGCTGGTAAAGTTCCAAGGAAGAAGAACCAGACTATTACAAGATTACAATGATGGTAATAGGTATTTTTACAGGTATTGATCTGGGTAAATCATAGCCAGCACAAGAATAGACATTATACTCTGCCTTCTCTAAGGACACACATACTTTTCAGTCTCAAAATCCAAATCCTCTTTGCCTTTTTAATTCCAACAATTAAGTATGTATAAGCCTTCATTTTACAAGAAAGAATTAGAAGCAGAATTGTGCATACTATTCAGCTGTTGAAAGGTTTATTATGTTGTAACAGAAATCTGTCTATTGCTCACCTGGTGATTTAATCCCAGCTGCAGTCCGGAGTGCATCATAATTGGCCACCCAGTTTTCATGAGCCACGTCACCTTTGTAGCCAATGACTTTCACCCATTCTGGATTTTGATTGAGCACTTCTCCTGTAGTTGTGGTCCATTCCTTGCCCAGGCCTCCCACATAGAGGTGCTCATCCTTCACTGCCAACCATTCTGCCTTAAATCCTGAACAAAATATGAGACAATGTAAGGCAACACTTATCCAACCTGAACTACCCCCACTTTTAAGACAGTTCCTTTAAGACAGGGGTCACAGTTTCCCCAGTAGATTGAAAGGGATCTGTCTGGTCTTAGGAGAAAAATTAAACTTCTCAGGATTTTGTTCTAAGCATGAGTAAAATGTCTATGGAGATTCTCAAACATCCAGGTCACAACTGTCCCAAAGGTGCTTTTTTCTAAAAAGCAAAAGGACCTTCTTGGGTTTTTGTCTGAAAAATGTTTCACTTCTAAATCCTTCCATTCCCCACCAGTCAATTAAAACTGAAGAAGCTTCTTGGATGAGAAGTGAAACATTTTCAAACAAAAAAAAAGCCAAGAGGGTCCAGTTGCCTTTTGGAAAAAGCACCTTTGAGACAGTTTGACCAAATTACCTTTAGAATCATAAACTTGCCTCCTGTACCACCAGTCTGCCTCTTATTTTTCAGGTGCTTCCAGACAGCCTCTGATATTAATAACTCTTTGTTCTTCCAATGTAAGTTACAAGAGCAACATACTTTCCAAAACCATCTGATGCTGTTTCTATATTTTCTATTTCTTTACAACACGGGTTCTGAGAACTTTTGAGTGTGAAAAAGAAGTTTTCAGGGGCTCTGCGAGGTCAAATAAATTATTTTAAAAATTCTCTGTTTTGATTTCTAATACAATAAATAGCAATAGATATAACCTGCATAAACCAAAACTCTTTGGTGTCCTCAATCATTTTAAGAATGCACAATAACCCTCAATGTATAGCCAGTCACTTACTGACCATTCAAAGTTATGACAGACCTACTTTGTATACTTACAATCCAGATTCAAAGTTCTGATAGTTGCCTACCCCCCCCCCCGGTGGTCGTATGGCTGCACATTGGGCCATTTTTATGGCCATTTGTAGCATCATGCAGTCACATGACCAGGTTTTACAATGGCTTTGCTGAAAAGGGACATTTACTTCTGGTTTTCAACAAATCCAGCCCATAGCAAATCACGGGTTCAATTAGCAACTGTGGCATTCACTTAATGACCCCTGTAAAAAAAGGTCATAAGCTTGGGTTGGTCACATGACCAATCCAATTTAAAACCATCATGACTTACAACCATAATAGGCAGTCTCCATTAGACACGTAACTCAAGGACTAATTGTAAAGGGGTCTTAAGACCGAAATGTTTGAGAACTGCTGATTTACATCATGTTCTGCACATAAAAATGTTATGATCTTGACACAGGTAATAATTTATAAAACATACCTATAGCAGCTCAATACATTTCATCAATGTTTTACAACAGACTTCATTTTATCAGTTTTTTTTAAAAATCATAATACTAGAAAACTGTTCCATCTTTTTCTTCTTGCAGTTTTAATGGTATTTCTATAAACTTCCCTGAATCGTTAAAGGTGTGAGAAGCAAGACATACTAAATAATTTAGTATAAAATCCTATAGCACTCTTCCATTGAGGTGTCCATGCATATATATAAAATGGAAACAGAAGTTCCCATTGACTTTTTTTTTTTCCAAAGTGGATAATGGAAAAAGCATTACAGCTACAGTGCTATAACATTCTTTTAATATAAACATTTCAATATTATTTTAATATATTAAAAACACAGCCAACAATTCCAAATCAATAGCACTTCAAATGTTATATTCTCATTTTTTTCTTACGTTTATAGTATATATATATTTTTTAAAAAAAACAATTGAAAATGGGGAGGGGGGGTGATTTTAGACCAAAAGGCAGAACAAACATTTTTTTAAAAAAATGGTTCTTTTACCTCTAAAGAAGTTTCATCTCTACTAGACAATGTAACAGAATGTTAAATAAATTGGGTAAACTTTAAAAAGGAGGCATGATATTTAGAGAATTCTTAAAGGTTTCTGCTGGACATAGGTTTACTTGTGGCATTAAGAAACGGAGGAACTACATAAAGGTTAGGGAACCTTCCAGTATAAAACTTAGAACTTAAACCTGAGCTCACCTTTGCCAATTGTGCCATCTCCATCAGTTAATATCACCCAAGGTACTACTTTTGTGTCATCAATCTGATAGACCACACCGGTTCGATCATCGACAGCATAGAGTTTACCATTAAAGACTACTAGTTCAGAAAGCTCCATGCCACGTCCTTTTTCGGCTAGGTGAGATTCCAATATATGGTCCTTTGTATCCCACTCAACAGACACATGGTCCCCACTGGCTGACAGTGTGAGATAACCCTTCTTCAAGTAGCTGAACCAGGTGTGCTCACTGGGACCCTTGGAGTTTGTGTCAAGGTCAGCAATGAGTCCAATACGGTACCGCACACCTTCTGGGATCCGCTGGGATGGTGACAGTGGATAAGTGTCATTATACCTCTCACTGGATAGAACATTGAACCTCCAGGTATGAACATTGAGAGGAACTGGCCTGTTCACAGGGGATGAACGCTGGAAACAAAGGAGAAGCAACACAACAACAAGGGCCAGAGTGGTCACCACAATGGCCTTCCAACGCAGGCGGAAACGGGGGTCAGCTGCTTTGGTCATGGACGCCAGCACTGGAAGACTGCCCACACTAATCCTCAAGGGATTCAGAGAATCATCCCATTGCAGGCGTGGACGAGCTGAGATGGGCATCAGCCTGAGGTTCCCTGGAACCTTGGAAAGAAAACATAAGGTCAACACAAAAGGATGGGGATAATGAACACACCACTGAGTACTTTGGTAATTGCCCATGCCTATGGGAGAAGAACAAGAAAAAAACAAGAAATATAGAAAGAGCTGCAACAGCATGACAGAATGTCAGATAACTGAGAAATTCTGCAGTGGAACAGGAAACAAGCCTAAGTAGGCTATGATCTTCTCAAGAAATACGTTACTTGGATTACCTGATGGAGCTAGAGCAGGGGTAGGCAACCTTGGCTCTTTTATGACTCGTGGACTTCAACTCCAAGAATTCCTGAGCCAGCTGTGTGGCTCAGGAATTCTGGGAGTTGAAGTCCACGAGTCATAAAAGAGCCAAGGTTGCCTACCCCTGAGCTAAAGGAAATTGCATAGGAGAAACTGACACATACAAAGCAGAACTGCCAAATGATTAAGACATTTTTGGTTTTCTCTTTAATCATGAATTGGTTAATATAGATTTAAAACCTTACTAAATGTGTTATTAAAATAAAATACCTTACAATCTATTATTTTGCCTTTCTTCCAAGGAGTTCAGAATAGCATTAATACCATCTCCCACTTTATTGGAAAAAACCTCCACGAGGTAGGTCAGGATAAAAGACATGACTTGACCAAGGCTAGTCATTAAGCTCTAGCCAAGTTAAGTCTAAATCCTTTGCCACAGAGGTTGTTCATATACAAAACTATCCTACGCTGCTTGAAGATAATGATATCTTTAAAGCTAGACATAAGACCAAAATAACAAGCAGCAGTATACTTACAAAGTGATCCCAGCTCACAGAATTTGTTCTCAACAATTAAAATAAACTCATAACAATCAGTTAAACCTTTGCTGCTAAACTAATTAAAAGTGAAATTTCAACCCCCGAACAAAATGGTGCTAGAAGGTGGCAAATGAGAACACAAAAGGTAGTGTGCTGAAGCTATGTAACATACATCTCTTCACCTCCAGTAATTTTTTCAATCCAATTTCCTTCTCCTTATCAATGAATAAGTTCCCTGGCTCCAAATAGTAGTCGCCACCAAATAGTTTCTACCTGCTCTTTCAGAAAACACTAGATTTAATACTTCATCTACCACTAGGAAATACCCTCTACTCTTTTCATTACACTGAATAGAAATTAATAACCCTACAGACCTGTTTGATCGTTCCAGAATCATATCTTGTTGGAACTTCAGGGAAGAAATTTCACTAACAGAATGCAACAGGTGGCAAAGCTCAACTCCTCCTCCAGAAAGATTGAGGAAATATAATCAGGAAATGTCAACAGGTCAAAAAGATTGCTGACTGGTCCAACCAGTTTTACTGAAAGGGCCAAAAGGCATTTTTTTTCTGCTCAAATAGTTATGGTGCTATGTCTCAAGTGTTGCAAACTCCACCCTCTCCATAATTTATATAACAGTTCTCCCAATGTTACTCTATATTACTAGATTTACCACACACCTGGGACTAGATAAAACAGCATTGCAATGAAATAGTAAGGGGGAAGAGAGCTTTTTTTATGGTAAACATCCAAGGTGCACATGGAAACTGAAAATCAGATGTTACATTTCCATCAGTTCCACAGCCAATTTATCCATAAAAATCTTTCTGCTGGAAGTTATGAAGAGCTGAAAATATTTTTCCACTGACAACTCTCAGTTGGTGCAATGACAGTGCTGCATCGGAAGTCTTCCTGAATGAGACATTCTGGGAAATAAAAATGCTTGATGAGGGATAAATTGCTGGGGCAAGATGTGCAGAGGCATGACTGGCATCTTTGTGCCTAGACAAGTATCTTCCTATCAAGAGAAGTAATTGCTTCAGCATTTTACAAAATGCCTAGAGAGAAACTTCACAGCGTTCCAGAGTTTTTAATATAAATATCACTGGGACCCAGAGTGAAGCAAATGAATTGATGGAAGCAGGTCTGACAGAAATGAAAAGCATGTATAGACAGCTGTGCCAGGGCCCAAGATTGCCACTGCTGTTCTGTGCTTCCCTGCTCCTCTGCATGCCCCAATTATGCATTATCTTTCTCTTCACTACCAACGTGTTTTTGGGCGGAGCAGCATCCTCAGATATTTCATTCTAGGGATGAAAAACTAGAGCAAACTGAATTATTTTGAAAAGGCTGCTGCTGTCTTCATCAACTCCTTGCTTTGAGCCAGGGGGCCAATGGAAGACAAGTCAGCAAAAGGGTACAAGGATGGACAAGAGAGTGATCAGTATCTGCATCACCAGACCCCAAAGGCTGTGACCTAAATCACAGAGGTCTATTGCAATCCTATTTGTTTTCCTCCCTCTCTGAAAGCTGACACTAGGCTTGCAGGTAAGAAAATAAAATCATCCCATATACAGAAAAAGCAATACCATACATAGGCTGGCACAACCACTGAGGATGGAAACAGAATAATATTAATTGAAAAATGCCTTACCTAAACCCAGATAAAATGAATAGTTTGGGGAGGGGGGCAAACTGAAGCCAATCACATAAGAAAAAGAAAGATGGGAAATACATTTTCCTCTCAATCTCACCAGTTCTTCCTGAAAATCTAGGAATCTGGCAAAAGAACCAAAAAAACAAAAACCCCTACATCTCCCCTTTTCTAACCACTCACCGACCAGGCTCCTCCCCACACCGGGAACAACCGGAGGAGGGAAGATCTTTCTGCAGCCAGCCCTCCCTCCAAAATGACTGCAGATCCCAACATGCACCACGCCCAAGAGTTTACTACAGATCCCGACACCCCCTAGTTTATCAAGAGAATATATTTCACTTCCTTTACATAGAAAAACTACATTTCCCACAATTCATTACACAAGAAATAAATGAGACTGAAAGCAGGGGTAAAATAAAAGTACAATATGCCGTAACTGTTGGTTCAGTAAGAATATATTACATCCAGATAGGCGTCATTTAAACACAGAAAATGGATATCTGTAAACAGTAACATCACAAACATAATATGAAAAAGAATATTACAAATTCAACCAAATGTATTGGCTCCTCTTTGTGTGGCTACTATGCCTATTCCTTCTGAAATTTTTTCAGTGAACGTGGTGGATAGCTAGGTTAGCAGGGAATAAGCAACTGATCAGTCTTGAACAATTATCCAGCTTTGCTAACCACCATCATGAGGCCCACTTCTGTCAAATTATTTGGCGCCACTTCTGTCAAATTATTTGGCGCATCTGTGCCAGGCACCTGGATCACAGTTATAGTTTTTTCTCCCGTTTGCTCAGAAAAAAAATCAAAACGCTGCTGAAAATATCCTATTAACGATTTTCATACAGAAGAAAAGCAGCAAAATATATGATTACTGGAAAGTTTCGATTATAATCTGCATAAGGTATCTGTCCTTTAAAGACTTGCTCAAAGTGGCAAGGGCAATCCACATCTCCGATTAGCTGAATTACAGTAGTGAGATTCGCCCGTACATCAAAACCTGGAAGACTTTAGGTCCAGCACTTACATTAAATGAGGGTGATTATTGCATAAATATTTTCAGCTATATGTGAACCTCAGGAGGTGATTTTTCTCTTAATATGGCAGCTATGGAACTGCTGTTGGAAATTTTCCATCCAATTCCCAATACCCCTATGCATACACCCCACCCCCGCACATCTTTGCGGTTCTTCATTTTCTGTGCATTGCTAGACTTACAGAGGGGCCTGGTAGCTGAGAGCGGCACTAGAGTTTTTGCTGCAAAGGGCACGGGAATCCTGGCGTTTGCAAAAATCAGATATACTTTTATTTTGCCTCCGCAGTTTGAGTAGCGCGCCAAGGAAGCCCCGCGAGGGTCTTTGAGAGCGGGACGCGTTGAGCGAACTCAACGAGCTTCCGAGCTGCGGACATTTTCTACATCCTACTTGGAGAGGATCTGCCCGTAAATGAGTCTGGTTCTAAGGTTCAAGAACGCTCGGACGCGTTGAGAACTCCCGAAGCCTTAACGCCGGTTCCAAACGGGGAGTTCGGAGCCATTTCCCCGGGCGGCTTTAGATGGGTGAGGTCATAAATCCCGAGTTCCCGGCCTCTGAACAGAACAAACGCCGCCCGCTGGCCTCCTACTTTCCTTCCTTTGCCCTCGCGCCCGCCATCTTAAGCTACCCAAAATACCACGCGGGCAGAGCATTTCGGGAAATTTAAGATGGCGGGTGCCTGATGTGTCTGGGAGTCGCTACTGGTCGTTTTCTTCCTCTGCAATCGGTTGAAGTAGAGGAAAGAAAGCGACTCTCGGGAGTTGCTGGTCTACGCTGTCTGTTGGAAAGCAAAATTAGAGCAAAGGATGCTGATCTCCCTCGGCGCCCCGTGTCTTTAACTCTCTCGCGGATTTTACCGAAAAATCATGGATCAGTCCTGGAGTTTCAAAAGTGTCCCTCCTGGAAAGGAAAATTGTGCCAATAATGGGCCAAGAAAGCCCAACGTGCACTTTAAAGCTATTTTTAGCTTCTGATGCCAAAACCGTTCTGAAAAATTGGGTCAGCATACAATAGTCCACCTCGAGTGGTAATTTGCGTCGAAATAGCACAGAGATAATCCTGAGGGAGGCCAGACATCAAACACTGAAAATGTGTCTCCGGTTCTCAATGCTGGTTGTTACTAAAAGTCGTATCTGTTAATACCGTAGTCTTCACTTAGGATGGCAAAAAAAAAAGCCCCTATCCAGTACTGCCCTGACATTTTTTGATCTCTATTACTATTCCTAGTTGTGTCTTGCCAGCCAGTGTCTCAGCCCCCTAACTAATTTTATATATTTCAAGGATATCCTTGGATGATAACAGAAGCTACAATATTGTTTAATGCTGGCATAGCTAAATTTGGTTTAAGCTTGTCTCATGCATGGACTATGAAATAAAGGCAGTATTGTGGAGATAATGGCAGAAAAAAAATGGTGTGGGGTTGTTTTTTGTCATAGGTAGGTGCAGGTGGGAAAAAGCCTTAAGGATTCCAAGTGGCAATAAACCCAAATGTACACTTTTGCTAATATTACCAGGATTTCCTAGAAGGTGAACCTGATTAATTTTTAATATCTGCTCTGAAAAGATTGTTTTTTATGGTGTTATGCCTTGCAGAACTTAAGGTTATCTGATTAAATGTGTAGAACTCATTTCAAAAGAAGAATTCCATACAAAAAAACTCAATCTAGGTCAGTGGTTCTCAACCTTCCTAATGCCGCGATCCTTTAATACAGTTCCTCATGTTGTGGTGACCCCCAACCCCCCCCATCCAGCTGGCGGGGGGGGGGGTATCAAAAACTTGACCAAAAAAAAGGAAAAAATGGGAAAGTATAGGTAGTCCTCAACTTATAATAATTCGCTTAGTGACTGTTTGAAGTTACAACAGCATTGAAAAAGTGAATTATGATAATTTTTCACACTTATGATTGTTGCAGCATCCCCAGGGTCATGTGATTTACATTCGGATGCTTGACAACTGATTCATACTTATGACGTTCACAGTGTCCCAGGGTCATGGGATCAATGACTAGGGGGCATGGTCAGCTGATCACTCAGGTTGCAGAGTGGGGGGGGGAATCTGGGGGTCTCTGGGATGGGACTGGGGTGGGTGCCTGCCTTCCTTCCCTCCCTTCTCTCCCTTTGTCCATTCCTTCCTTCTTTTCTTCCTTTCCTTCACCTCCCTCTTAGTCTCTTCCCTCCCTCTCTCATGTCCCTTCCTTCCTTCTTTTCTTCCTTTTCTTCACCCCCCTTAGTCTCTTCCGCCTTCCCTCCCTCTTTCCCATTGTCCCTTCTTTCCTTCCTTTCCTTCACCTCCTTCTTAGTCTCTTCCTCCTTCCCTCCCTCTCTCCCATTGTCCCTTCCTTTCCTTCCTTTCCTTCACCTCCCTTAGTCTCTTCCTCCTTCCCTCCCTCTTTCCCATTGTCCCTTCTTTCCTTCCTTCACTTCCCTTGGTCTCTTCCTCTTTCTCTTCCTCTTTCCCATTGTCCATTCTTTCCTTTCCTTCCCCTTCCTCTTAGTCCCTTCCTTCCTTCCTTCCCTCTTTGTCCCTCCCTTCCCTCCCTTCCATTGTTCCTTCCTTCCCTCTCTCATTGTCCCTTCCCTCCCTCTTCGTCCCTTCCTTCCTCCCCCTTCCGTGCCCAGGCAGGGACAAGGGGAGGGGGACAGGCTGCCAGAGGCAGAGGAGAGCTTCGCCCAGCTCACTTGCTCAGCTTCGCCAGAAAACATGCCGCTTGCTAAGTTAGCAGAAGCCCCAGGATCAGCGCCAGGCTACAGCTGATTCACGCTTCTGCTAAATTAGCAAGCGGCATGTTTTCTAGTAAAGCTGGAGCAAGTCTGCTGGGCAGGAGCCAAGGAGAGCTGCTACAGCTGACCTGCTTCTTAGCTGCTCTGCAGAAGCGCGGATCAGCTGTAGAGGTTCGCCCCGATCCTGGACAAGAGAGAAGGAAGGAAGGAAGGACAGAAGGGACAAGGGGAAAGAGGGAGGTGAAGGAAGGAAGGGACAAAGGAAGAGGGAGGGAAGGAGGGACAAAGGGAGGTGAAGGAAGGAAGGAACAATGGGAGAGGGAGGGCAGGAGGAAGAGACCAAGAGGGAGGGAAGGAAAGGAAGTTCCAGCCAGCAGAGGCTTGGCAGCCCGGCTGCTGAGGAACAGAAGAGCACAAAGCCAAGGAGAAGAAGGTAGCGGTTTCCTCCCAAAGGGGGCTCCTTTTCTCCACCCCTTCCCTGGGTTTGTGGGGAATTTCTCATCACCAACGCTGACAGGTGCTCCTTTGAGCCCGCTGCGAGCTTTCTCACCCCCTTTGCTTTTCCCCCCCACTTTCGTGAGGATTGTGGCGCCCTTGGGAAGCCGTTCGTGCTTTGAAGCTTAGGAGAGGAGGAGGAGTCCCTTCCTCCTTCCCTCCCTCTCTCCCTGTCAAGCCCCAGCGGCCTCGACATGAACGGGCGGAGGAGTCGAGGATGGGCGGGGTGGCAAAGGAGACCGGTGGCCATTGCCAGACCTCCCGGCTGACAAGCGCAGGTTTGGGGGTTGCTAGCTGACAGGCGCAGGAGTTGGGTGCTGCGGCAGCCTCCCCTTCGCTGACCTGCATGCACAAGAAGAAGTCAATCCGGTTGCTGCACAATGAGTCTCTGGGGAAGGTGGGGCCTTGCTCTGCGCCTGCACTCTTCATGCACCCCCTGCAGGGCACATTTGGTAGAGTTCGTGCAGACTGCCGCCAAGCAGCATATTTTCCACAAACAAGTGAGGTGGAGCGGGGGGGGGGGGAGGGAGAGAAGGCGATTGACAAGCCCTGTCTAAAACCATCGGAAATATGTGTTTTCCGATGGTCTTAGGCGACCCCTGTGAAAGGCTCGTACAACCCCCAAAAGGGTTGCGACCCACAGGTTGAGAACTGCTGATCTAGGTAATTAGAGGTGATAGATCTACCTGTTAACAAAACTAATGAATCCACTTTGTTTGGATTCAAGATTATTTGCAGACAACCTTAAGCTGGCAGGAATAACCAACACCCCAGATGATAGGCTCAAGATTCAGATGGACCTTGACAGACTTGACCATTGGGCCCTATCCAACAAAATAAAACTCAGTGTAGAGAAAAGTAAGGTTTTACACGTAGACAAGAAATATAAAAGTACAGGTACAGATTAGGTGAAAGCATGCTCAAAAGCAGTAACTGTGAGAGATCTTGGAGTCCTAGTGGACAATCACTTAAATATGAGCCAGCAGTGTGCATCAGCAGCCAAAAAAAAAAAAAAGCCAATTTAATCCTATATTGCATAAATGGATAGAATCAAGACCACAAGAAGTATTAGTATTGCTTTGTAAAACCTTAGTATAAGATCACACCTGGAATACTGCATCCAGTTTTGGTCACCATGTTATAAAAAAAAAATGTTGAGACTCTGGAAAAAGTGCAGAGAAGAGCAACAAAGATGATTAGGGGCCTGGAGATTAAAACATATGAGGAGCAGTTGCAAATATTGGGTATGACTAGTGAAAAGAAGGACTAGGGCAGTGGTTCTCAACCTGTGGGTCGGGACCCCATTTGGGGTCGAACAACCATTTCACAGGGGTCGCCAAACAACGCAGTCCGCCATTTGTTTCCCCCTTTTCCTTAGCTGTGCTACTCCCTTTTATTCTATTGGCTTTTGAAAGCCAATAGAATAGACTCTCTTGAATAGAGTCTCATTCTATTGGCTTTCCAAAGCCAATAGGAATTGTCCAGGCTGTCTCTGCCCTGCTGAGCCCGCCAAAAGTCCCATTCTGCAAACGGTGCTGCACCAGCTGAGTAGTCCTCGACTTACGACCGATTGAGTAGTCCTTGACTTACGACCGATTGGGGGTCGCGGCATTAAAAAGGTTGAGAACCACTGGACTAGGGGGTGGCATGAGTGCAGTTTTCCAATATGTGAGGGGCTGCCACAAAGAAGAGGAAGGTCAGCTTATTTACCTTCTGTCTCACCAGAAGGCAAGACAAGAAACAATGGATGGAAACAGACCAAAGAGAGAAGCAACTTTCTAACAGTGGGAACAATTAAGTAGCGCAGGGGTAGGCAACCTTGGCTCTTTTATGACTCATAGATTTCAACTCCCAGAATTCCTGAGCCATCCATGTGGCTCAGGAATTCTGGGAGTTGAAGTCCACGAGTCATAAAAGAGCCAAAGTTGCCTACCCCTGAACTAGTGGAACAGTTTGCCTTCAAAGATTGTGGGTATTCCACCACTGGAGGCTTTTAAGAAGAGATAAGACAATCACTTGTCTGAAATGGTATAGGGTCTCCTGCTTGAGCAGGGAGTTGGACTAGAAGATCTCCAAGGTCCCTTCCAACTCTGTTATTCTAAAAAGGCTTATTTTTACTTAAAATAATTTCTTTTGGCTTAATTGTTTTTTTATTTTATCTTTGCTCATATGAATACTTTTTTTAAATTTAATAATGAGATTTGCCTACTGCCTAAAACCTAAAGGACTCTAAAGGCAGTATATAGAGTTTACTTATAAAATGCAGTAAAGTCAGTATAATTAAAACAGTAATCTAATTAAATTTCATTTTAAATTAACACTAAAAGTAATAAGCTAAAATGTATTGAATTTGGCACTGCTGGATATAATTAATTTCCTAAAGCCTGCCAAAACAGCCATGTGTTCACCTACTTCTAGAAGGCTAAAGTGTGGAGGCCATCCTTTACCTCAGGGCAATTTATTGAAGGGAGTTGCTATAACAAATGGCTGCTACTGTGCCCCCATGCCCCATATCTCCTGATTGATAGGGACTCAGTTGTTCTCTAACTCTTCTGGTGTAGAGAGCAGAAACTATAAGGAAATGGTGGTTCCTAACTTACAAGGCCCTGAGCCATATTGGGTTTTATAGGTACTGATCTAAATTCTTATAAAGCAATTAGAACTACGTTCACAAACCTACTGGAAACCAATCCATCTTCTGCACGAGAGATATAATATGGCTATATTGTGACCACTGCCACTGTTCTAGACTATCTGAAGTTTCCAGGTGTTGAGCAGCCTCATGGAGTAAATTACAACAATTTAGAGATGATAACGTATCCTATTATAGATAAGGCCACAATTGGTGTACCAGACAAAACTGCAAAAGCCATTCTGGGTGCAATTGCCATCTGCTCTATGAGCAAGAGAGTGAATCCCTGAGGATCTTCAGATTGTGAGTCTGCTTTTTTGTGGGGAAGCACAGTCCCATTAAAAATTAAGGATAGTGCAGTTTTGGAATCAGGCAGAGTCTGAGTCAACAGCCATTCTATTTTGTTCAGGTTAGGTTTGAGACTGTTTTTCCCCATCCAGATCCTGAAAGCTTCCAAATAGTTGTGATTTCTACCATATTTCTCTACGGGCCTAGGATAGAAATGCATGACTGAATGACATCTACATATTAATGATACCTCAAACCAACAAATAGCCTTTCCCAATGGTTTCACATAGACCAGAATAATAAAAATGACTGAATCCTGAGGCCCATAACAAGGTATCCATGAGTCAAACTTTCTTTCTCCCATAATAATCATTTGAATTCACTTGTTCAGGTAGAAGTGAAATGTTGTTCTAACTCTTACAGTCCTGAAGGATACTTGTGGTTGATGGTATTAAGGGCCACTGAATGGTCTAGGACAGGGGTGTCAAACTGCCGACCCATGGGCTGGACACATCATGAGGAACCCGCACCCACCCCATTGTCGGCAATGGGAAAAAAGTTCCAATACGTCATGTGACATCATGTGATGTCGCAAGTTTGACATGTCTGGTCCAGGAGGAACATGATAGTTGAACCACTCTCATCCAAGATCTTTTACTGGTCACCCAGGAAAGTTACCAATGCAGTTTCCATCTGATATCCAGGCCTGAACACAGGCTGCTCAGTGATCAGACCATATTTATCCTTCAGAACTCTCTGCACATACCAGTATAGCCTCATCACTTATTCAATAGCTTTTCCCAAAAAAAGAAGGCTTAGAGATAGGATAGTAGTTGTCCCATTTTATTGGATGCAGACCACTTGAGGAGGTCTTTTTAATGGCATCTCATTGTCTCTCGAGGCATTGATTAAAGCCCAATCTGGCTTATAATTCTCTTTTGGCCACCTTTATTAGCTCAGTGAGGAAGGAGTCCAATCCATAAGTGACAGAGCCAAGATGACAGAGGACTCTTATTTCCTTGGGCTCCACAGGCTCAAAAACTTCCCAGATAAGCCCAGAAGGCATCAACTTGACCATCTTAATAGACTATGTTCAATTGGCTTCCAATTTAGCACGAATGTGATTCATGAAAAACTAAGATATTCCGAAAGCAACCAAGACAATGTCCAGAATAAAATACATTTTTAGTATAAAGTGTTGCTGTTTATCTGATACTGCCTTTCCCCATTGATCTGTTACTTCTGAGACACTAATAAAAAAGGTAAAGACTCCTTTCACTTAAATATATCTCCTGATATGCTCATGAATACACCCATTGAACTTACTTGGCAGTGATACAAAAGCAGTTTCCTTTTTGTTTTTTCCAGGATGTTTTTTTCTTAACTTTCCAGCATCACCCCAAGCCTGGGATTTCCTGGCAGTCTTCCATTTTACTACTCACTAGGCCCAGCCCTCCTTAATTTTTGAAGATGAGTCAAATTTGACTGTTCTGCCACCTGCCGTGAGATTGTAGAATGACTCCTATGGTGTTGTACAAGTGGGCATTACCTTTATGAACATTAAAAAAACAGTGAATAGTGTAAACTTTTGAGCTCCCCAGAACTTCATCATGCCAAACATTAAGAAGGACACAGAGTCATTGTTTAGGCTGTTATAATTATTTTGTGCTTGTGGAAAGGAAATACTAATTGTTTAATTTTTCCCCGGTCTGCTTCAAGAGGCATAGAGAGTTTGGCCATGTGTAAGATTTTCACAAAGATGATTTTACTTGATGGATTATTTCAGGGTTTGAGTCTTACTATGGGTCTTTTTTGTTTCATTTTCACTTCTGCCAGTAAAAAAATACATCCTTGCAGCATGTTGTTCTAGCACAATGGTTCTCAACCTTTTTAATGCCACGACCCCAACTGGTCGTAAGTCGAGGATTACCCAACCGGTCGTAAGTTGAGGACTACCCAACCGGTCGTAAGTCTACTTTCTCTGCCCGGGAGTGCCTTGCATGCGTGGTGTCGCCCCCTGCGCCAGCCAAGGCGTAGCTGGCAAGGGGCAGCGACGGCGCAGGGCGACCACCGGCTGGGCCACCAGCTGGCCCAGCCCAAGGGAGGTAAGGCACCCGCCGGGCCCCACGCATGCCAGCAACCCTTCCTGCGCCTGCTGGCCACCCACCTCCCACCCCTGGCCCTCTTTTACTTACATTTTTAGTAGTTGCTCAGCAGGGAGGGGTGGAAAATTCCAGACAGCTCGCCTTCGCTGCAGACAATTTGCAGCACCGTTTGCAGAATGGGACTTTTGGTGGGCTCAGCAGGGCAGAAGCAGCCTGGACAATTCCTATTGGCTTTTGAAAGCCAATAGAATTAGACTCTATTCAAGAGAGTCTATTCTATTAGCTTTCAAAAGCCAATAGAATAAAAGAGAGTAGCACAGCTAAGGAAAAGGGGGAAAAAATGGTGAACTGCGTAGTTTGGCGACCCCCGTGAAATGGTCGTTCGACCCCAAATGGGGTCGTGACCCACAGGTTGAGAACCGCTGTTCTAGCATGTTTGTAAGGGATATCATGATAAGTGCTTGGATTATGCTACAACAGAAATAATGAAGCTGTCATTTTTCAGTCTTTGTATGGTGAATCCCTTGCGGCTAGTAACAAAGAAATAGATAAAACTGGCTTTCTCCAGATCTATCTACGCTGAGTCAAACATTGACTTTCTTGTAACTTACTAGATATGATGCACCTGCTTGTGTGGAAGATAATTGGAGGGTGAACATAGAGAGTCGGCAGACAGCAGTTATTAGCATCCTTCCTGAAAATACACTTTGGTAAGTAAGTTGGAGTAAGTAAGTAAGTTTAAGGAAACACACCAAACACTGAGATAAAAGAATCAGTAATGTGATTCAGTGTAAATCAGTTATATAAATAGCTATTCTTCAAAGAGCAGCTGTCCCTTGTCAAGCATTCTGTTCAATTCTAACAGAGAGATTCCATTTTCCTCCTTCCTCTTTTTGGTTTGTTTATTTCAAATTTTGGCCTATCCCTTCTCCAGTATATTCCCAACAGGATGGATTTTGGAATTTGAGGCTGGAATTGTTCTGAGGTCTGTGCTGCAGCTGGGGGCCAGCTGCCAATCCCAGCAGTATCTGACTCTTGTATTTCTCCTACCATAATATTGTTGTTTGCCTGTCTCCTAGACTCCTCTAAACAAGCAGATAGTGAGAGAATTAGTAGTATTTTCACATGGCCATACTTTCCCTCTGAGCTGCAGATTGCAATCAAGAGAGGCAAGCAAATAGCCAATGACAAGCTAAAAAGATGGGTACTGAGGGAGCTCAAGGGAAGCATTTTTAATACCTTTATTATCTTTATAAATAATTCAAGGCAGCGAACATATCTAATACTCCGCCCTCCTCCTATTTTCCCTACAACAGCCCTAGAAGATGAGGTGGACCTAGAGTGATTGACTGGCCTAAAGGGTTTTGTCAAACATGTAGTTGCCACTGAGGAAAAAAAAAAAACCCAAAGAATTCACAGTATAATGATTTGCTACCCTAGTTAAGACAAAGATAAATGCAGATGAGTAACTTGCCAATTGGCAAGTGTGGGAAGATTTACTCTTTGAAAAATCTTCAACCTTTGCTGCTCATTAGACATTGTGGCAACATTCCTCCTGCCCCCCAGGTCACCATGCTCATTAATACAGATGAATAATCTAAGTGTGGAAAATCTTACAGCTTTATAAGTTGTTTGTCTGTATTGGGAATTCCTTAAGTCCAGTAGACTATAGATGAAAAACCCTGAAAAAAATACTTATAGCCAGTGCTGTCTTTTATGTATTCAAGGAACTGGTACTAAGTGCATACCACCTCTGATCTTGGAAATCCACTTAGCCGTCATTAGTATTACTTAATGGCACTGCTTAACATGAATTTGTAATCACAACCACATCTGGTGACAGGGAATCTATGACCTAACTGGAATGTATGCTATGTACCAAGACATATTTTATCTGATTTGAATCTCTGCCAAATGAGTTTCATCAAATGAACTCAAGTTTCTAATGTTACAAGAGATAAAGAAAATGTGTTCTAAGTACAAAGGTCTGTATTCTGATAAAAAAAAAAAATTCCTAGAACTGATTAAGGAAGTGGAGTAGATAATCTCAGTTCAAAAACCACAATTTCCTGGATTTAGAAAAGAGAGTTTTCCTCCAGATTATTGTGTTGCAGTTAATTAGCTTTGAACTGAATTAATTGGCTTTGTGTTTAGCAAATATAATTCTGGTAAGATTCCCCCGCCCCCTGCTTATGTATTTATTTTCCACAGACAGTGGTGAGGCTGGTAAAATAATGATAATATATAGGAGAGTAGTGATATAAGTAGTTCTGTCTTTTCTATTGACCATTAAGCCTTTTCCTAACGGTCAAGTGAGGGGATTGGACTGTTACTGAAAATAGAAATGTGGATTTCTATTGATAATAATAGTATTAGCAATTTGGTATCTGAGCATAATGAACAGTGCGGTGTATTTCTTGACTGGCAAAGGAACAATAGAAAAAATAGATAGGTCAATAGGACTTTAGTATGTCTTCCTTGCTTAGATCTTCAGAAGTTCCTTGTCAAACAGAAAAGGCCTTTCTGTTCTGTGAAAAGTGATAGATATAACAATAAATAGTGAGAAGTGGGAAATATAAGGGCACATTTTCTAGTGCAGTATTTTTTAAACTTTTTTTCTTTCAGGACTTACTCCCACTTTTAAAAACTGGAGGATCCTCAAAAAAACTTTTGATATATTTATCAATATTTACCATACTAACTCCTTCATGGATTACTACCTTGTCATGGCAAAGGGGCTTGCGTAACTCAATGAAGCTATGAGCTATGCCGTGCAGGGCCACCCAAGACGGACAGGTCATAGCAGAAAGTTCTGACAAAATGTGATCCACTGGAGAAGGAAATGGCAAACCACTCCAGTATCTTTGCCATGAAAACCCCATGGACAGTACTAAAAGGCAAAAAGATATGACACTGGAAGATGAGCCCCTCAGGTCGGAAGGTGTCCAATATGCTACTGGGGAAGAGCAGAGGGCTAGTACTAGTAGCGCCAGAAAGAATGAAGTGACTGGGCCAAAGCCGAAAGGACGCTCAGCTATGGATATATCTGGTAGTGAAAGGAAAGTCCGATGCTGTAAAGATCTTTTCTCCATAGGAACCTGGAATGTAAGATCCATGAATCAAGGCAAGCTAGATGTAGTCAAACAAGAGATTACAAGATTGAACATCGACATCTTAGGAATCAGCAAACTAAAATGGACAGGAATGGGTGAATTTAACTCAGATGACTATCAGGTATACTACTGCGGGCAAGAATCCCTCAGAAGAAATGGAGTAGCCTTCATAGTCAATAAAAGAATAGGAAAAGCAATACTGGGATACAATCCCCAAAATGACAGAATGATCTCAGTTTGAATCCAAGGCAAACCATTCAATATCACAGCAGTCCCAATCTATGCCCCAACCACTGGTGCTGAAGAGGATGAAGCCCTATGAAGCCCTACAGCACCTTATAGAATTAACACCAAAAATGATGTCCTTATCATCATGGGGGATTGGAATGCTAAAGTAGGATGCCAAAAAATAACCGGAATAACAGGCAAGTTTGGCCTTGGAGTACAAAATGAAGCAGGGCACAGGCTGATAGAATTTTGTCAAGAGAATACGATGGTCATAACAAACATTCTTTTCCAACAACCCAAGAGACGGCTCTACACATGGACATCACCAGACGGTCAACACAGAAATCAGATTGACTATGTGCTCTGTAGCCAAAGATGGAGAAGTTGTATACCAGCAGTTCTCAACCTGTGGGTCATGACCCTTTTGGGGGTTGAATGATGCTTTCACAGGGGTCGCCTAAGACCATCGGAAAGCACATATTTTTGATGGTCTTAGAAACCGAGACACCGCTCCTCTATCCGGCTGCCGCTGCCGTCACCCTCCTCCTCCTCCTCCGCCAGCTCCTTCGCCCCCAGGGTGCCCTTCTCCTCCGACAGTGCCTACTCCTGCCGCTGCAGCGCCATCGCGCGCGCCCCCGACACTGCCCTGGGCTGGCTCAGTGGCCGGTCTGAGCCGAGCCGGGTCTGAGCCGCTGCTGGCGCTGCCACTGGGCTGCTCCGCCGCTGCTGCCGGCTGAGCTAAGCTGCAGCGCCGAGCCGGTCTCCACGCCTCCTGGTTGCCTGGCTGCGCTCCACCCACGGGTGCCCTTTGTGCCGTGCGGGAGCCTCCCTGCGCCGCCCGGCCAGCATCCCTTACTGTTGGAGGCTGGCTGGCCAGGCCAGGAGGGGAGAAGTGGTGCCTTCCGAGCGGGAGCTGGCGCTCCAGCTGCGCCCCTCTCACGTGCGACGGGCTGCGCAGTATGGAAAGGGGCTCCCGCGACCCCGCCGCTGCGATGGCGATCAGGAGGCTGGAAGGGCGGGCAGGTCCCGGGGGGGTGGCTGGGAGAGGGCAAGAGGTGCCGGGATGAGGATGAGGGGCTCCAGGTTGGCGGGTGTGAGAGGAGATTGAAGGGGGAAGGAAGGAAGGAAGGAAGGAAGGAAGGAAGGAAGGAAGGAAGGAAGGAAGGAAGGAAGGAAGGAAGGAAGGAAGGAAGGAGAGGGAGATTGAAGGGGAAGGGATGAAGTTGGAGATGGAAGGAAGGAAGGAAGATTGAAGGGGAAAGGAAGGAGATGGAGAGGGAAGGAGATTGAAGGGGGGGTCGCGGGAGCCCCTTTCCATGCCGCACAGCCCATCGTACACGAGAGGGGCGTGGCCGGAGCACCAGCTCCCACTCGGAAGGCTGGCCTCCGACGCACATGCTGCCGCCTCGCCCTCTTCCCCGCCCCCTGGCCGCTTCTGAGGCCTGAGCCCGGCAAGCCGGGAAGGAGCCGCTCCTGTCCGGCAGCCCCACGGCCGCGCCAGGCGCCAGAGGGCCGAGGCGGCCACGACGGCAAGGGAGGCTGGCCAGGCGGCACGGGGGAGGCTTCCGCGCAGCGCGAAGGGCGCCTGTGGGCGGAGCGCAGCCGGGCAACCAGAAGGCGTGGAGACCGGCTTGGCGCTGTAGCTCAGCTCAGCCGGCAGCGGCAGCAGCGGCGGAGCAGCCCATGGCAGCGCCAGCAGCGGCTCAGACCTGGCTCGGCTCGGACCGGCCGCTGAGCCAGCCCAGGGCAGCGTCGGGGGCGTGTGCGATGGCAGTGCAGTGGCAGGAGCAGGCGCTGTCAGAGGAGAAGGGTGCCCTGGAGGCGGAGGAGGAGTGCGGCAGCGGCTGGATAGAGAAGCAGTGTCTCGGTTTCTAAGACATCGGAAATATGTGTTTTCCGATGGTCTTAGGTGACTTCTGTGAAAGCGTAGTTCGATCCCCAAAAGGGTCGCGACCCGCAGGTTGAGAACCGCTGTCTTAGGGGATCCCCAGAGCTCCTAGGACCACACTTTAAGAAACACTGTCTTAGAAAAAGCCTGGAAGTAGATAAGGTGATAAGGGGAAATTCCTGCCACCAGCTAAAACCATCATTAACCTCAATAGGCAATGCTGGACTAAGTGGCTAAGAGGTAGTCAATGGGATGAGCCCTTGGAAATGAGAACAAGATGAGGAAATGAAGACTGGGTGAAGAAGATGCTGACTTGGTATATTTGTGCCCAAGACCAAAAGGAAGCAATTGGTTGTTTGCTCTTTTTCCTTCTCTCAGACTGAGTTAGTTGAGGCTGGCTGCTTGCAGAGGATTTCTTGCTTTTTATGTTTTTCCTGGCAGATTGAGGACAACCAACGTGACCCTCCATTAGATTCTGACATTCTGTTTTTCTAGTGTTTTCCTGTATTATCCTAATTTTGGTTCCCAGCACATTTTCTGACTTACTTTTCATACTTCCCTCACCCCCTTCATGTCTGCGCAAAAGTCTCCCAGAGTTCCTTGCATGTGATTTATAAAATAAAGTGTTCCGCCCTTCAGGCTTATAATGTAAAAATCATGACACCAAAAGAAAAAAGGTTGAGGAGGGAAAACAAACAAAATAACCAAATCCAGACCAACAGTTCTTAAAACCATACAGGAGTCTCAATTATGACCAGCTGGAATGAGAACAAGTCAAGGATAGGAGGAGCTAGCTGATAGCAGAGCTGATGTGATGTCTCTATTTCCTACTGTGTCTCTGTACATTTATGGTTTTTTTATCCATTTGTACAAAATCTTTCAACTAAATTAGCTATAAGTATTAGTATTGGGGTAATTTATATAGACCCCGAGACTAAGAAAGCATTGACTGTCTGAAGTTAACTAGTCAAAAGAAGCAAAACTTCTACAGGGACAGATAAAAGCCAAGTTTCCAACCTCATCATGATGTACAAGTTTATTATTCAGCGGATGTTTATCGGTCATTGACTCACATTTATATTCAGTATGTAAAAGAAGCAAATTTGGGATCAACAGGAGAGAAGGGAGAAAGAGTTCTGAGCTGGCAGCTTGAAGCAAAGAGAGATCTTGCTAGGAATCTGCTTAGCAGAGATGCATGTTGCTTATCTCCACTTACATGCTGCTGCTTGTAGCAAATAAGCCAGACACATTTGAAAAACAGGGAAAAGTAGTGATTATGTAATAATATAGAGAGACAGCACTAGAGGAATCATAGTATCTGACTCCTTGGCTTCAGAAGTGCCTTTCCCCCACTTCTGTGAACAGTGACACTACCTTTCCTTTCTTTCCATGTTTCCCTTCTTGGCTCTGGATCCCTAACATCTGGAGATACTTTCTGGCAGAAGAAACCCGTCTTCGTTCTCTCAGCTGTGGGTGCTGGGCATACATATGGTTAATGGCAGCTGTGCTCACAACTGAGGGAGGAGGGCTGGTGGCTTGCAGTGTCTGCCCCTTTCTTTCCCTTTCTCTCTCTCCGTTTTCCAGAAACCGTCTTTCTGCTTGGCGCCTGAGATCTGAAGACTAGAGGCGGAACTGCTGGGCTCTCCTCTCTTGCCTTCTCACAGGGAGGGGCAGTATTTACGTGGAGGGGGATGCTGTAGACGTCCAAAGACAAACACAAGCAGTGGCTGTGGCAGCCTATCATCCTATCCCCAAGGTAGGTGCCAGCAAGTTGGACAGTGCCAAGGGTAGGTACTTAAAACTGTTTGAAACCGTGCAGGTAAAGGGACAACATTAATCTGAACGGGGGGGGGGTTGGGGGGGGATGAATGGCCAACTCTGCCTGGAGTATTTCTTGAAAGTCCTTATGGAATGCACTGCAAAGCTTGGGCAGTGATGCTTTAAATGCTCCAGAGGGCGGAAATAGCCTGGGATCTGCCTGGATTGCCTGCCTTCTGTTATAATAACAGATACCGGTAGGTTGCTTTTCTCTCTCTCCATTCTACTATATAACTTTGTTGGTCAGAGATCTCTATATAAGGTAGATGTACAGAATGATTCAAGGTTCACATTTACAGCAGACAAGTCTCATCCTCTAGTTTTATACAAATTCTGCTTTTGAGGAATTGTCAACTGAGGACCAGCTGGGGCAGTCGTGGATGCATCATAGATGCCCTGCCATGGGGAAGAGATACAGTAATTGTCCCTTTGAATTTGATGCCTATCAACACAGTTCCTGAAATGTAGCTGCTTCACCCCAAATGTCCTTTCTGTGTTTGCCAGAGTATTAAAAGTTGCTAAGGCTGAGAAGATTTTTCTTGCAGGCCGTGATGACTTTATATTCCCAGGCACTACTGGCTGCTATAGCAGACCCTTGGGAGATAGCAAGTTGCCAGAGCGAATCGGAAAAAACAAAACACAGTCTGAGAACACATCCTTGTATGCACTTCTGGACTTCTCTCCATGCAAGTCAACATTGGTCAGGCCTGTGGTGTGCTGTCCTGTCCCATCTTGTCTCTCTTTGCGTGTATACAGATCTTTTTAATAGACAGCAGCTATTTGACAAGCATATATTTATGGGGATGATTTTCTCTTTCTCCAAGATCAATTAGATAGTCCATTTGCTGCAGTACTGCTGGCATACATTTTGTGGGAGACTTTGAGGGCAGAATGAGAGATGGACACAGTATATTTATTCAGATTTCTTGTTTTCAGCATTCCAAGGCTTTGGGACAAGTGGCTTTAGGAAAGTACAATGGAAGCTGAATATAATCCCATTAATTATGAAAGGTAGTCAAACAAGAGCTCTTTCTCAGTCATAACCACTGCCACTTAACATCTGCCAAGCAAAGGAGTTCTTACAGCACATCTCATAATGATGGGTTCGGTCCAGAGAAAGAGAAATTTGAAGAAGCTACTAAGAAATAGGTTCCCCCTCTGCGTAGGATGCTACCGTATATGGAAGCTTGTAAACCTATATGCAGATGTTTTTCAATTGTACCAATTAATATATGCTGTTCTCGGGACATCAGATAAAGTCTTCCTGTTGAAATTAATGAGAACTAACTCCCTGGGAACCTACTCTTTGCTTCTTTGAATTTCATGGTGAAATACAATAGGAAGTAATGGTGTTAATTAAATATGTGAAAACCTTACTCACATATCAGGGCTTTGCATAAATGACACATGTGCTTTCCTCCGCAAATCCATTTCATGGCCAGGATTTTCTTAATCTTACAAGCATGCATTTTCGGATTGAATACTTCTTACTTTTTCTTCCTGTTGTTGACTTGATTTCCTGGTTGCAGTTCATATGCCTATCTGCATTTTTGCATAGTATGCAGTATGCAGTGCCCATTAGTCATACTGTGAGGATATGTGTAAGAAAAATTATTCTAAGCTATACAATGAGTAAACTGTGTGGTGCACCTTAAAAAAAAACATTTGTGATATTTTGTCCTGTAAAGGCATACATGGATATGTGTGTGCAAAGTACACCAATCATGCATAGTAGCTGAACAGTACCATTTAAACGACATGAGAATGTATGTTAATGTTTTACGATGAGTTAGTTAATCTGATGTCCATATAAGCAGCCAGAAAAATTGTAGTTTTATATTGAGACTAACATTTCATTATCCTCAAAGCCTCAATTTTGGGAAATTCTTAGAAGACAACTTTCAAAACAACAGTTATCGCTAACTGTGATCATCAATGCATTACAGTATACAGTTAATGGTATGTTCCTTAATCAATATGAGAGTATTTACAAATTTATATATTGATGACTGAAGTACGCCTGAGCTTGCTTGTGTGTTGCGTAAATGTGGCCTATAAAAGTGTGACTTCTATTTGCAGCGGACTACAGTTGTGTTCCTTTGACAACATGCCATGTTATTCTTTTCCTTAAGAGATACCACTATTTCCATGAGAATCTGGTAGATCCAGATCTTGAGCTAGCTGTGTGGTATAAAAAAAGATATTGAGCCTCTAGAAAGAGCGCAGAGATGAGCAAAAAAGATGATTAGGGGACTGGAGGCTAAAACATATGTAGAGCAGTTGCAGGACTTGGGTATGCCTAGTTTAATGAAAAGAAGGACTAGGTGTGACATGATAACAGTGTTCCAATATCTAAGGGGCTGAGACAAAGAAGTGGGGTTCAACCTATTCTCCAAAGCACTGAAGGCAGGACAAGAAGCAATGGATGGATACTTATCAAAGACAGATCTAACCTAGAACAAAAGAGGAATTTCCTGACAGTTAAAACCATCAGTGGAATGACTTGCCTCCAGAAGTTGTGGGTATGCCAACACTTTGAGGTTTTTAAGAAGCGATTGGACAACCATTTGTCTGAAATGGTATAGGGTTTCCTGCCTGAACAGTAGGTTGAACTAGAAGACCTCTAAGGTCCCTTCCAACTCCGTTATTCTGTATTTCTTGGGGCCTTTTGACCACAGATTTTAGGAAATGTCAATTTTGTCTGGTACTATTTTGTCTTGATTTATTATAGACTAAGGAGTGGGCAAGCTTTCAATCTCTGCACATTTGTATACTGCTATGTACATTGCTATGTATTTTGCCTTGAAAGACTCGGATGAAAGGCAATTAAGAGGGAGTGAATTTCATTATTGCATTGGAATGTCTCAGACACAGTTTTTCTAACAGATTTTTAGAGCAGAACAACGTGTGGGAGAAAAGTACCCATCTCAATTTTCTCTGGGGTCTTTTTTCTCATTTTGTAGGAAAGTTATTTAGGAAGCATGTGTCTGGAATGTCCAGCTTCCATTTTTCCACCGCAAAGAGGTAGAGGGAAAGCAATTTGCAGGAGGAAAAATGGATGATGAGGAAGTGGGTTGAACCATCTCTCTCCCCCTCCCCAGTCATATTTTAACCACAGTGACTCTTAGCTTATTTTTCCTACTACCCTTCTCAACAATTTTATCCATGAAAGAAAGCTTGGACACTCAATGATGGTTATGTAATATTATTTGGTCAAGTGATGGTTTCTTGAAAATAAGTTCTATCACCAGCTCTGGTAGTAGTTCTTTTTCAAAAGTTGGATTCACCACCACCCTGACTAAGCCTCCTGCCACCAGTTTGGAAGCATTCGCAACTAGAAAGAATAGGGATCCAGACTCTAAATGGCAGAGTTGATATCGCAGAGAATCTTGTCTGCTTTCTCTAGACCAGTAGATTTAAACTCATTCCAGATAACCTCACAAGACATAGTCTCACTTCGGGAGCAGTTGTCCAGCTGGTATTTGAGCCCTCAGACTGGTTTTGTCCAGCAGAAGTCTAGAAAATTATTCACAGTGTTTTTGCAGATGGTCTTCTACTAATCTTTCCCTAAAAGGGTCCATATTATTTTGAGAGTGGTTGCTGTATGATAACACAAGCAGAGAAATGATTATGACTTGATACTTTTACTACTACAGTGTAGGTTTGAATGTGGGTTGCTATCCATGTTTGGTCAGATACACTCAGTCTTCTGCCAGTAATGCTCTAGGCTTCCTCTAAGTCAGTTCATCTCCCAGAGCTCTTCAGTAAACTAAGGATTTCCCCCTGGATTGACAAACTGGGAGAGACTGCATAGGCACAATCCTTTGCAAGGTTTTATTTGCCTCATTCCAGCAGGTGACTAAACCTTCAACAGAACTACCAGTCAGAATCTCAGGGAACTCCCTAACTGCATTCTGGAAACTGAATGCTTCTGTTAGACACCTAGAGTGATCGTATAGGTCCTCCCTCTCCTTTATGAGCCAGGTCCTCAGTGATCTGGGACATTCTCATGGTGGCCATGAATTACTAGTCTATCTCTGACCCTTTGTTTGAAGAAGGCAGATTGAAATCCCCCAGCACCACAAGCCCAGAGAATTCCACCACCAGCCTTGTGTTAATCATATAATTTGGGATAGTACAATAACAAGAATCCTCCGTTATCCTTTGAGTGCAACAGTACAAACAAAGCTTCACAACTGGTATTTCTAGTGCTTTTGATTGAATATTGCTCTGGAAGGGAGGCTCTATTTCCTATGCATTGGCAGAGAATCAGCAGAAATGAATGGTGAGCATGGAAGTTAATTTCCTGCCTCTTGAGCATCTCCAGCAGTTTTATTGGCCTGTTTTCTCCAACAGGACACAACGCCATGAAGGGACCGCTGGCACACAGTACTTTTTGGCTTATCTGCCTACTATTCCAGGCTTCTGGAAATGAGAAAGAGGCGGAAGAGAGGCCTGGAGTGCCCACGCGGCCACCACTCTGGGATCAGACGTCTAGGTGAGTCATTACAATAAAACCAATATGTCATAAATAACACACACAAACACACACACATGCCTGTTCTCTTGAATAATGGAAGCTGATCACAAGGGACCATGTTTAAACAGACCACATATCTGGTCAGCTGTTCAGAACTGTAAAACTTTTAACCAGAATGCTGACAGTTGAAGAAAACACTTCATGGTTGTACTTCAATGCCCAATTAACTTCATTAATGTGCATCTTCTATGTGCAGTTTATGCACAATTAACTCACTCTGTCCCACTTTAAATTAAGCCAGAGGCTGCTGGGTGCAAATGGCTCTGGAGGAGGTGCAAATGACTGCAAAAATCCTTAATGGTTGAATCATAGGAACACAATTAAGGATCCTGTTTAATCAGAGTGAACATTCTCTAGGCATCTCTGTCCTGGAAAGGGCCATGTTTGTTTATGCTAGCATCCACACCAATGAACTCCTTTGCTGTCCAGCCTCCATCCAGTCTTAATTTGGCCTGATCATTCCTAGAAAATGGTACAGAAATGTTGAGTGCCTCTGTATTCTTTGAGTGGAAAATGGCCTCAGGACAAGCAGGGCAGGTAAGGTCAATCAATCAATTCCAACTTCGCGATCTTTCACGAGAAGTTGGAATTGATTGACCTTTCCCCCCCAAAAAAAACCCTTTATTTCCTTTCATGTGGCAGCGGCGGATAGTGAAGGAGAAACGGCACAGGGCTGGGAGTCAGGTAAGGAAAGAAAGGCAATTTCAGGGGGGGCGCGAGGATTTCTTTCCTTACCTGCCCCGCTTGTTCTGAAGCCGCTTTCTGCTCAACTGCATTGCTCTTGCCAAACACTTCAGCACCCTCCCTCCAGGAGCCTCTGGCACTCCACCTGCTGCTTTGATGGCTCTGTAGGCAGAGCTGCAAAATTCTCTGTCAGAGAAGAGAACTTCGCAACTCTGCCTACAGAGCCACCAAAGTTGCAGCTGAATGGGCAGGTGAGGGGGGAAACTGCCCCGCTTGTTCCACGGCCGAGCTGCATTGCAGCAGCATTGGGCGCAATAGGCGAGGCAGGAAACAGCCACATCACATTGAAACTGGCCATTTGCCGCCTCCTGCCCAATGCCGCTGCCATGAGGCCATGGAACAAGCCAGGTGGAGGTAAGGAATCAGTATACTGGTTCCTTACCTCCGCCTAGCTTGTTCCATGGCCTTATGGCAGCGGCATTGGGTGCGACACGGAAGGCGGCAAATGGCCATGGCCAGTGGCAAACAGCCACGTCACGCCAAAACCAGCCATTTGCCGCCTTCTGCCCAATGCCGCAGAACAAGCTGGGCAGTGGTAAGAAACCGGTATACCGGATCCCCCCTCCCCTTCTCCGCCTGTTGCTGGAGGGCTGGCCCAGTATTCGCAGTGGTTTGCAGAGCCCCAGAGTGCGCTGGTTGAGGAGCCAGCAGGTTGTGGTTGCTGACGGACACAGTTGGCCCCCATGCACTCGCTGTGGGGGGGGGCGGCGATGGTGTCAGGCAGCATCCGCCCTGGCCCCTGCCTCACCTTGCCTTGCCCTGCGGCAATGGCATCCCTGCCCTCACCTCACCTTGCAGGATGAGTTTCCTGCCCACCATCCCACCCTCCAGAGACCCACTGGATCTCCCTCAACCCTGCCCAGCCTCCACAGGCAGCCCTCCCCATAAGCAACATCGAGTTGGTCATGCCCACCCCGGCCATGCCCACCCAGTCTGTCATGACTACTGCAGCCACACCCACCCAGTGGCCCACGCCCACCCGGCACCCGACGATAAATAAGTGGGGTTTGGGTTGCAGGGTGTTGGCTATTCCTGCCAACTTAGTATCATCTGCAAATTTGATAAGTTCCCTTTCTGTTCCCTCATATAAGTTGTCTTTTCAGTCTGGCCAATCAATGATCTGTTTCCACTCCCACCTCCATAAAATGTCTATTCTATTTCATTTTTAATGAACCTGGGGAGGAACTGAGAGCTAGAATTTCTTTGTTTGATTATTATAATGTATACAAAAGCTATAATGGTTGACCCGGACTTAGGGGACAGTATCCATTGTGAATACGTGCAGATGGCCCTGTTCTCTCTGACCACTTGCAAAACCATGAATGCAAGGTCATAAAAGGACAGCAAAGGAAACACCCAATATCCTAACTCATTGAGGGCCACATCAGCATTGCGGTTCCCCTTGGGGGCCTGGGTGGGTGTGGCCAGAGTGGGTACAGCCTACTGGGTGGGTGTGGATGGAGTGGGTGTGGCCTATTGGGTGGGTGTCACCAGTTCTATATCATTCGTGTCAAGGGTGCCTGTCAGGGCCTGGGCAGGAGTGGGACAGATCTGAGGGTCTCTGGCAGAAGAGGGTGGGACCAGGGCAAGTGCCAAGGCATGGTCCACTGGAGAAGCCTCACTATTCCTCTCAGGCCAGGGGGGGCTGGATGGTGGTGCGGGCTGCCCGGAGCACTGGACAGCAGAGGTCAAATGCCCAGCCTGGCCCTCGAGCACCCGTGGCACCAAGCCCAGCCCTACCCCCCCCCCCCAAGGGGGCACCCAGCTGCACTTACCTCCTCCTAAGGCTGCTGCTGCTGTGCTTGCTCTCCTTAGCCAGGTTGTTCATGATGGGTACCAGGGCAAAGTCAGAGGGAGACTGAATGCGTTTCAGCATAGATGGCCATCACAAAATTGTACATTGGCTCCCGACTGGCTGGCCTGGGCCAGGGCCAAGGCAGTGGGGGCTCTTCACCACTTTGCTAACAAAAGCCTCTTCTATTCTCTCTTTCTGCGTGTGTGTTTTTCTCTCACCCGCCAAAACCTGCTCCTTTTATAGCTTCTCCTCTCTCCCCCCTTCTTCTCCTCCTTTTCCAGGTGGACTGGAAACTCCAACCAGCATGCAGCCGTGCATGCAGATCCTGGGGCTTCTGCCAAGCTCTGTGGCTTCAGCTAATCTTCTCCAGGGCTGCGTGGTGCCACTTTAGCTTGTTCTCTCCCCCGCTACACTTGGCTAGGGGTCGCGTACCACCTGCCAGGTGCTAAAGTACCACCAGTGGTATGAGTACTACCGGTTGAAAAGCCCTGGTCCATAGGATACACATATTTTTCTCAGTCATAACAAATTAAATGATTGGGACTGGAATCATGGTAACTATAATGGAAAAAAATAACATAAATGATTTTGAATCTCACTGTAAACTGATCAAGTCAGTTGAAAGCTGGCTTTGTCTTGAATTGGAGTAATAAAAAACTATCCCAGTTTTCAAATGACAGTTCAAAAACTGTAGTCACACAATCCTGGATCAAAAACTGGTACTAAGCACTTATAGTTTCATAAAAAGTCAAGATTCCAAGATACACTAGGTATCAAAGTTTTGAAGTACACGCACCTCAGCCATTTCAACAAGGACTTATTCCATGGCTGTTTTAATAGTTAAATGAATGCAGACTAAAGTTTTTCCTCAACAGTTCTTGGGTTCTGCCAAAGGACACCTGCCACAGTTTGGATTGAATTATAATCCATACATACTTCTACTCCCAAGGTATTCTTTCACATAATATTTCATTTCTCTGCCATTTTGCTCTCTGGTGCTTAAGTTGGAGGCAGTGACCTACTTGAACATTTAATTATTATATCCTGGCTTAAAGTCTGGGTTCAGGTTTGCAGGATTGGGGAAGACAACTGTGCTAGGTCCTGGTTTCTTGGGATTGAATTTGCTGATTGCTGCCCATAAATTGTCCAGGCAGGGCTCTCAATAATTCCTGTCAACTACATTTAATTTTTCATATTTTGTAAAACAGTGCTATTGGTGAATAGGATGGGCTTATAATACTAAAACTCGGGGGCTGAGTCTCCTTTCCCAGTTCTGGCCCTTTGACCACTGTGTCTATGCTGTTCCTGCCTCCCAGAACTGAATATGGCTATCAGAGACACAGCAAGCAGCCAGGAAGGTCGGAGTGTGTTCGCTGCTGTGATCCTCCTGCAGCACATCCCATGTATTACCCCGTGCCTCAGATCAACATGACCATCCTGAAAGGTAAGAGCCACTGGGCCAGTTATGCTGTTTTGGATTCAAAATGTGAGATTTAGGGAAAGGTTGGCCATCCATTAATCCATGAGCAACATGCATCACAAACATACCTCTGTGGGCAACATGGAAGTTATCATGGATATTAGAGTATTGTGTACATTTATCCATGATCAGTTGGACTGGAGATGTTCTGCTTGCCCTTCTAAGATCTGGGGTTTTTTTCTTTGTCATCCTGGAAAAACATGTATTGTTCCTGCTATTAGTTATTTCAAGTCTTTAAATCGGCAATGTCCTCTGACCAACCTCTCTCCAATGCCAAGGCCACATCCACCCAATTGTTTTGCTGTATTCCTGTTCCTGAGCCAGCAGGAAATCATGCTGTGCTAAATCTTGCTGCCCCTACACATGCCCTTATGGAACTGCTGTCCATACAGCTTTAATGGTCAACATCCTAAGGACTGTGATAGGCTGTTTTCTTGATTGACATCCAAGCTTATCCAACATCATCCATCGTATGAAAAGCCTCCTCCAATGGATATGCACAACACTCTGATTACTGTAGTCCATACATTCCTCCCTATTTCTTTCCTGTAGCTTATTGACTGATTTTTTAAAATTACTTGAAAGTAGAGGTCAACCAGTTGACTGACATATCAACCACTAGATGGCAGCAAAGAGGGTTTTTATCTCTCTTGATTGCCATGTAGTGATCATTCAGGATTGTACAATGAAAATGCAGTTGGGTAAATGCTGTTGAAGAATTGGAGTTTGAGAAAGGGGATTAGCTATGAGGATTGGTATGAAAGCTATAAATTACTCTAAGAAAATCTCTGCCACCTGGCAGAGATGGCAGAATTGACTGTTTTGATTAAAGAAAAGAATACAAGTACCTTCATTTCTTCATGAAGCCCGCTTCTGGACTTTGTACTTGAGGTGGAAAAAAAATGAAACTTTGATTTTGGGTTTCACTGATTAGATTGATTTGATTTGTTGTTACAGAAATGGCTAGTTTTTATTATTGCGAAAAAATAAAAAGTTGAGGCTTGACGTTAATGCTTTATTCTGCTGCAACAGGGGAAGTCAGAAGTCAATCTTTTTTTTCATTATTCCTCCTTTTTCCTCCCTTTCTTCTCCCTTTTTCCTCCCCCCTTGTATCTTACTATTTGCTTTAATAAAATGTTTAGTAAAAAAAATACTCTGTGAAAATTGTATGAAGAAAGAAAATTAGGAGCAAGTGCTTAAGTAATTCCCTATCATCCAAGCTATGGAAGTACAAAAAATGAGTCCTTTCAATAATAATTTGAGTAATCTCTCTTATGCCAGGGATTAGTTAAGGTTTCACACTCACTAAATAAACCAATCCACTGGTGGCCCAACCCAATAAAAAAGGGGATTATAGTAGTTGGGGTTCTGGTGTCCCATGTACCTGAAAGAAAATTGAGGGGTAGAAGAAATCATCATGGACAGGAAGGAAGCCAGCAGAACCAACTGGAGTCTCCATTTTGTCAATACAGGACACCTAATTTCAGGCTGCCTCCCCCATGTGCACCCGTATTCCCTTTATTTTCCACATACAGCATCTGGAGACAGAATAAGAGAAAAACACCAGAACAAAGCACTGAAAAGCACATTTGAGCCGCCTCCTATGAATGGTGAGATACAGGAGGGGCATGTGGACACGCCCTCTGGAAGTAGTTAGTAGGCTCTCCTCACCCGGATATAAGGCAGTTGTGTAGATTTGTTCCAGGGCTGTGTGGTGAGTTGGTTGGGGCAGCCTGAGGGAACATCATTTACATTTCCTACAATGTCCCCAGCATAACATTGCCCTGGAGCGTTATGAGAAGTTAAAACACCGGCTCAGAGAAATGAGAACATAAATATAGCTGTACTGGATCTAAGTAAGGCATATTGAGCTGGGACTCTGTTCCTATCCAATATTTTTGATTCATACACAAATGAGATTTTCCCACTTCTGTTCTCCAGCAGTTGGTTTTTGCAGGATTGAGAAGCTGCTCTGATCAGGGAGGTAGTAGAGCTATCATGACTAGTAGGCATGGATAGCCGCATCCCCATTAATTTGCTGAATCCCCTTTAAGATATTTAACTCAGCAGCAGCATTACATTCTGAGGTAATGAACACAGCTGTTTGATCAACTTTGGAACAGAGGAGAGAAGAGGACATAAAATGCCTCGTGTTAAAATCAGTTCTATACTTGTAAATCCTTCACACCAGGGGACAAGACAGCCAGGGTTTCTCCATCCATTTTCACCTGGTTTTCAGAATCTGTTCCATCCATAGGGTGGCCTCCATTCTGTCTTAGATTACTACATCAGTTCTGCCTATGGAAGCAGATGGGGAGGGAGCATAGTGCGCAGCCAGAGGGCGAATAAGCTAACAATATTGCAGCTGCCTCGTCTCTTAATTCATGAGGGAATTTCAAAGTGCATAAATTTCAGAGAGCTCTAGGATATGCCCTAACATTTCTCAGTTCCATCATTTCATAAGGGACAGAATCACAACTTATTAGTTGGCATCGGCAGCTCAGATCATGCTTTGAAATCCCTGCCCATCTGACCCGAGCCATTTAGCTGCCAGTTTGGAGCAAAGATGGGATAGGCTTCCAGAAGCCATGGAGAATTGGCTTTTGGAGTCCTGTCTCTCCTAAGTTTTAACCACAGTGTGGAGAGGCTGTCTTTGGACAAACCTTTGGGTTTTGCAGAATCTAGACAGTTAGGTTAGGGAGAAGTTGTGGGGTTAAATAAATTCCTTGGCTGGAAGGAACTGTTATGACAACTTTATCCAAGTTCCTCCCTTAACGGAGATCAAAGGAATCCGACAATTAGTCTTGAGTCAGACTTAGGACACCAGAGGTTGCATTAGGACATGGCCTGATTTAGAGGGTGGAGAGGTTGTGTCATCAGAAAAGGCCCGGGGACTGCTGAATCCTGGGATTTCAAAGGAAAAATAAACCCCAGAAACCAACATTGGGTTGGGCAACAGTGGCAATAGGCAGAAACTTTTGTGCCCACACTCTTTCATAGCCCCACCAACATTTTACTCACATTCCATCCTACACACAGTTTATCTTCTATCTTCTACCAGTAACTGATATTTGTATTTCCTCTACTTACTTTTCAATTTATATTATGTTACTCCTCCAAGCTCTCAAAGCAGCATACATAGTAGGTGTCCACTATTATAAAAATAAAACAAGACTATAAAAGTAGGCTAAGGAAGACTGAAAGTTAGTTATTTTATTTAAGGACTGGGTTAAGCCTGGCTTAATAACTGTGTATGTCCATATCTTTGTCTACATAAATCTGTACCCCCACCTCTTTGCTGTGCAAGTAAGTTTGTTAAAATCTTTAAATTGAATTAATGGAAGGTTTTCCAGTCCAACTCTTTTGTTCTCTCACACGGGGATGCACATATTGTTTATAACATTCATATATGCATAACACAATTCCAGCCCCTTGGCCACTGCAGTTATTCTTCCCTGCTGACTGCAGATTCATTTGGGAAAAGCATTCAGTTGAAATCAAATATAAGTGCTCCTAGCAGGACTGGGGAGTAGTGGAGAGAGGCCAACCAAATCATATGGGGAGACTCTGCAGTCTTCATCTGGCCTATGAGCCAGAGGTTCTTCACCTGAGTTACTCTATAAGTATAATGTATATTTATTGTACAGTTCTCCCTTTTCTTCCAGTCCAAGTCTTTTGACCATTCTAGATTCAAAACTGAAAACTTTCACCTTTTTTTGAACATTTATTTTCAGATTACATATTCAGATTACATGAGTATGTTATATATTTTATCTAATGAATAAAACAGAAACTACTGCTCCATATTTAATATTTAAACTGATTTAGCATAAAATTCAGGGGCAAGTCTGTTTAATATAGAAAAAAATACTCATCGGTTTGATAACTTTGCAGAGCAGACATACTTTCATTTATGCAAGAGAAAGTATTTTACCACATATGTGGTATGTGTCTGAAATCTAGGCCAGGAAGGACACCGTATGTAGTGGTTTTTCCCTGCCACAAGATTGGAGATGGTATATAGTTTTATTAAATGGTAAGCCAGCAAAGAATAGCAGTGGACTGACTGGCACCATTTCAGTTCAAGGTTTTCTGCCACGAGTGGGATGCATGGATTCTTTATCTCCCCGTTGTATTAAAATGTATAAATAGATGTTTAGCCAAGAAATCAGCCATCCTTTTTTTTTTACCACAGTAATAGAAATAAGATGTAAATAGCGAAGAAGTATTGTAAAGTGACAAGAAAAAAAATAGGATTCAGATCAATATTTGTTGCCCAAAGCATTTTGGATACTTTCCACATTAAGGGCATTTTCTGCTGTCTGGTTTGAAGCCAGAAAGTCATTGTACTTTATGAGATCTGTTCTCTTACTTTGGTGGTCCTATAAACTACAACTATCCTTGTAGTTATCTCTCTTCAATTGTTCCTAAAGTATACCTTCACCAATTGCTTCCCTCCAGATGGATTGGACATTAGTACCCTTAATCCTCAATCAGAGTAAAACTCCCACACACCTCCGGGGAGGGAGGCAAACCAGCTGGAGAAAACTGCAATCTATCATGACATCTTTATTTCTCAGGTGAGAAAGGGGACCATGGTGATCGTGGCTTCCAAGGAAAGGTGGGAAAAGCCGGTGCAGCAGGCAAGAAGGGCGAGATGGGCTTCAAGGGTCAAAAGGGCAACATGGGATCACCAGGAGAGAGCTGCAAGACCAACTATGCTGCCTTTTCGGTGGGTCGGCGGAAACCCTTGCATAGCAACGACTATTACCAGATACTCATCTTTGACACTGAATTTGTGAACCTCTATGGCCATTTCAATATGTTTATGGGCAAGTTCTACTGCTACGTCCCAGGCGTATATTTCTTCAATCTCAACGTGCATACTTGGAACCAGAAGGAGACTTACCTTCACATCATGCACAACACAAAGGAAGCAGCCATCTTATATGCACAGGCTAGTGACCGAAGCATCATGCAGAGCCAGAGCCTCATGATAGAGCTGCAGGACCAGGATGAAATCTGGATACGGCTCTTCAAGGGCGAACGTGACAATGCTGTGTTCAGTGATGAATATGACACCTACGTCACCTTCAGTGGGTATCTAGTTAAGCCCAGCTCAGAGCCTTGAATCAACTAGCAGGGGGACAGCTTGTTCCTATCAGCTTTGGCTTGTCCCGTTTTCTGCTGATCTCTAGCACTACTCGATGCGGGGGAGGCACTCACTTGCTCTGAAAGCACCCACAGAACTCGGACCTCGAGATATTCCAAACTAGGATATCTCTTTTTGATAAACATGGCTTTTCTTCTACATCAGCCTTACCTGGTGCTCTCCTAATGCGAAGGACTAGATCTTCCAAGATGCTAGAATTATCCAGTTCCAGTTTTCAGTCTAGTTATGACTGAGACTTTGGAAAGGTGTAATCCAACGTATGTTGAGGATCCCAAATTGGAGATTGACTCTTATTATTTTACCTTGAATCTCATTGATCAAACATCATATCTTCCCAGATTATAACTTAATGTTTGTCCTGATAGGCCTGCCATAAGCTAGGAGTTGTTCTGTTGTATCAATTATCTGATTTCTGGTCTTTCCCTTGCCCAGCATTGAACTTCATCTGTCCTGATGGAATCTCCTCCCTCACAGCTATGAAATTGCACTACCTCTAATTCATGTCCATATTGACTTTAACCTTCACCATTCATTTGTATTCGTTTCCAAACCTTCTCCAGCTGGCTCAGCTGTGCTCCCTGAGAGAGAGTGCTAGATACCACTACTGCTTGTGTTTCTTTGCCCCCATTTGAACCTCTGTGTATATGATTTAAATGCCTTTTTTCTCATTGACGTCTGTCCTTCAGGCTCCCTTTTTCATTTAACCTTTTAGATATTTGAGTTCTCTGCAGTGCGCCTATGCCTTCTTCTGTCTCCTAGCTGGATGTTCTGTTAACCCTACCTAATAATAAAACTCTTGTTATTATTCATTTTAACATTAGTTGAAAAAGCTACATCTTTTCTTTCTTTTGGAAGGCCTTGTTAACTGACCTCTTTATTCAGAAACTGCTGTTTATCTGCATTTGATGGGGATGCATTAAAAAGCATAATGCTAAAGCACTGGTTCCACAACACTACCTCTCTCCTATTGCAAGCATGCTCCCTCTCCTACAGTTCTTGGGCACTGCCCACCGTGGTAATTTTGACTTGGGTTGCGGGGAAGAACTAAGATTGAATTCCTGGCTTCAATCAGAGGTATCTAACTGTGTAACATGTTTTTAAAGTGCTTGTTGGGTGTTAACAGTAGCTTTTGCTATAAATGGGTTTAGCACTCTTAAGAGAGTAGGTTAGTCCCCTGCTGCACAGAAGGTCAATTTAATTATAAGTTTCCTGCTGTGCTGGGTCAATGCAGACCCCGTGTATATTATGAAGAGGCAGAAATCTTCAGCAGTTTCCCACTTTCCATGTAATGATCATGACAACAGTGATGACAATAATGATGGTGGCATTGAATCTTTCCCCACTTTTGGCGCTGAAGAGGGCTGGGGAGTGGAAGCAAATTCCCGTTTTTCCTTTTATTTGGGAGTCCTGGCATAGAGCTTCAAGGTGGTCACGAATGGATCCACTTTCAAGCCGCAGGCAGAGAAATATGATTGGCTGCTCACGTGTCTGGGAGAACTCCACCTTCTTAAGACTATATGCCAAGGACTGTGGCAGGTGAGACAGGACCACAATGAGTGTGAATGATTCAGCGTTGTTGAGAAGAGGGAGGTGTTGCTAGGATATTTCCACTTTTAAAGACCTCTCTTTTGCCTCCTCCTTTCCCCACTCTGATTTGCAGAGAGCATGCGTGATGGCATAGAAGCACTACAGCCCCCTTTCCATGTGGAAATGCCTTTATACCAGTGGTTCTCAACCTTTTTAATGCCACGACCCCAACCGGTCGTAAGTCGAGGACTATCCAACCGGTCGTAAGTCGAAGACTTTCCCTGCCCGGGAGTGCCACGCATGTGTGGTGCCGCCCCCTGTGCCGGCCGAGGCGTAGCTGGCAAGCGGCAGAGACGGAGCAGGCCGACCACCGGCTGGGCCACCAGCTGGCTCAGCCCAAGGGAGGTAAGGCACCCGCCAGGCCCCACATATGCCAGCAACCCTCCCTGCGCCCGCCGGCCTCCTACCTCCCACCCCTGGCCATCTTTTACTTACATTTTTAGTAGTTGCTCAGCAGGGAGGGGTGGAAACTTCCAGACAGCTCACCTTCACTGCAGACAACTTGCAGCACCGTTTGCAGAATGGGACTTTTGGCGGGCTCAGCAGGGCAGAGACAGCCTGGACAATTCCTACTGGCTTTTGAAAGCCAATAGAATTAGACTCTATTCAAGAGAGTCTATTCTATTGGCTTTCAAAAGCCAATAAAATAAAAGGGAGTAGCACAGCTAAGGAAAAGGGGGAAAAAAATGGCGAACTGCGTTGTTTGGCGACCCTCGTGAAATGGTCGTTCGACCCCACATGGGGTCGCGACCCACAGGTTGAGAACCACTGCTTTATACCAAGTAAATACATACACTTTTCCTGTGGATTTTTTTTAATGCTTTAACTGCCTTTCAAGTTCACTGTCTTTTTTGTGCCGTTCTCACATGCAATCTTTTCAGCCAGCTCTGCTTCCCATCTTCTGCTGCTTGCATTTTTCTTCCTGACAGTGCCACAGTTTCCACAGATGTTACACATTCCAAAATATTACCCACTCTTCTCCCTTCTCCATTCTTTTGAAGTGTATTCATTCCCCCATCTGGGGCCCCCCAGCCTCTCTCTTAGTGTGATGTTATAGAGACAAATTATAAAAGTTTCTGCTGGCTGAAGGATTGGAATAGCACAGTATATCCTGAGATATAACAGACTCAGCCTTTGTTATGCCTTCATCCAGTCTCCAAATGCACCATACAACTCAGCTCTTTTGGGCACTCATTTTGGAAGATAGTTTCAGAAATTGAGAGGGGGAAGACCTGGGAAACAATGAGGGATACTAATGAGCAGAACTGTAATGGCTGAGATGATGTAGGACAAAGAAAAGCTGAAATGACTGGTCTGAGTCTCACTTCAAGGCTAGATACTGTGTTCCAGTTTGCCGAGTCCCTTGTTCACCATTGTTGCTGAAATAGCTCATTTCTTCTAATGGACATCAAATTTTCTATCAGGAAAAGACAGTTTTGTGAAAGGCTTGAGTCATTTAGTAAAGGGCATGAGTCATTCTTAATTTGTGCCAGTGATCATCAGTACAGGTAGTCCTCGACTTAGAACAGTTCATTTAGTGACCATTCAAAGTTACAACAGCATTGAACAAAGTGACTTATGACCATTTTTCACACTTACGACTGATGCAGCATCCCCATGGTCATGGGGTCAAAATTGAGATTCTTGGCAACTGGTTCATGTTTATGACGGTTGCAATGTCCTGGGGTCATGTGTTCAGCTTTTGCAACCATCTGACAAACAAAGTCAATAGGGAAGCCAGATTCACTTAACAACAATGTTACTAACTTAATAATTTCAGTGATTCACTTAACAATTGTGGCAAGAAAGATTGTGAAATGGGGCAAAACTCACTTAACAAATGTTTCACTTAGCAACATAAATTTTGGGCTAAATTGTGGCCGCAACTCGAGGACTACCTGTACTGGACCTAGTCACTTTTCAGCTTCCAGAGGAGAGAGATCAGCTTTACAACACACATAAACATAACAACTACAGTGGAGAAGCATTATATGGACACTAAATCTATTGACTTCGTTATTTCTTTTGATGGATGCGCTCCTATTTTCTTGTTCTATAAAGGGTATATGAAAATCTCCCAAATCTACAGGTGAGAGCAGGTTTCACAGTCTCCAGGTAGCACATTATATTGTTTCATGCATGAAAAAATTGCTTGCTATTAGTTGGCTACCAGCAGCTTCAGAAAATGTCTGAAGTAATCTGCTTATATAGGTTCTTTTGCCTACATCAGAGGTGTCAAACTAAATTTCATTGAGGGCCACATCAGCATTGCAGTTGCCCTCTGGGGGCTGGGTGGGTGTGGCCTGCTGGGTGGGCGTGGCCACCTCTACATCATTCGCGTCAAGGGTGTTTGTGCGGGCCTGGCCAGGAGTGGGACAGATCTGCGGGTCTCTGGCAGAAGGGGGTGGGACCAGGGCAAGTGCCAAGGCATGGTCCACTGGAGGAGCCTCACTGTTTCTCTCAGGCCATGCAGGGGGGGCTGGATGATGGTGCAGGCTGCAGAGGTCAAATGCCCTCTTGGTGCTGTGAGGAGAGCGCCCCGCTGCCTGCCGAAACCCCTCCCCTGGAGCCCATCAATATGTGAAGTAGGAAAGGGCCATTTGCTGGCCACTTCCAGGCGATGGTGCATTTCTTCATTCCTCACAAAGGATGACACCTTCCCAGCATGCACCCAGGGGGTGGGGCCGACGTGGCAGGGGCTGGTTCCTCGCTGTTTCCAGACGGCCTTTTGGAGCTAAGGCTAAATGCGTTTCAGCATAGTTGGCCACCACAAAATTGTACATTGGCTCCCGGCTGGCCTGGGCCAGGGCCAAGGCAGAGAGGGCCATTCCCTCATTGTTTCCAGGATGGCTTCGCGGGCCACATGAAACCACTTTGCGGGACGCATCTGGCCCCCGGGCCTTGTGTTTGACATGTCTGGCCTACATTGTTGGTTTGAAACAATGAGTTGAGATGGCTCATGACGCCATGTTAAAAAATCATTGTAAATCATGGAATCCATGTTTGTATCTGCATAACCATACCATGACCAGGTACATACTGTAAAGGTTTTGTATATTTCTGTTAGCTGACAACATGTGGGAAATAAAACAAAAAGTGCATCAAACATCTATCCAATCACCTGTCATTAAATAAACTCCTTAGCAGGTCATTATAGCCTCCTTCATGTAGGCAAACATTTTGCATGCTCTCCTGAAATCATTATGGTATGGCCTGGTGGCTGTTTGCCTATTTACCAAATGGCTGCCATTGTTGTCATCATCATTCATGCAGCACCTTTTTACTAGAAGACAAGCTGTTGAAGTTCTCTCACTATGCTTCAGCTTCCCATCTTCTTCTTCTTGTTGTGTCATATCCATTATCGGACGTTGGTGATCATGTTGGCGATCCTGTTTTTATCAGCAGCTGCATGAAAAAGTGCTGCTGAGTTTTGTCCAAACCAGTCCCTTAGATTTTGAAGCCACGATGTTCTTCTTTCCCTTATCTTATTTTCTCGTATCTCAGTTTTTCTTTATCGTTTTTTCTAGATAGCTACCAGTACATACTTCTACCTCTAACTTTTATTTCCCAAGAATATATGTGAGGCTTATGTGGACTCAGTAGCATTTCTGTGGTACAAATGATGGTGGAGGCTGGTGCTGAGCATCACAGTTGCCCTGTCTCCCTTTTTCCCTTATGATCTAAAAATAAATTAAAATCAGGTGTGGTAGGGATCTCTTGGGCTTCTTCAGTCTTTCAAGTTATGTTTTAGAGCATGCCAGTCAAAAAAATGAATGCTTGCTTTTGCCTTTCCTAAACCACTACTGCTTGTGCCTACTGCTCTCCAGATGTTTTGTACTTAAGGATCCTTAGTCCCAATGTAAATGAAAGGCACCAGTTTGGGGAAGCTGTTGTAAAAACATAGCACATTTTCAAAAACAAGCAGCTAATTATTTATGTTTAAAGAAGGAAGATAGTTATTAGTAAAGCACAAAACGCTGGTAGATTAGTAAGGGCTTGAACTGGAAGTGGCTGCAAAGGATGTTGTTTTCCCCGAAGCTCTGTATAAGCATTGGATCAAAGCAAGGTCTTGGGAGATACATGGAGCTTTGGTAATTTGTTTCCCCATAATATTTGAATGTGTTTCATCTTCTTATAATGCTCCTCTTTCAACTTACTCCACCCAGTAATGAAGGATCCGCTAGGACTGATAGAAAAAACAAATAAGCTTCCCTCTGGGAGCATTGTTTGCATTTCAAGAGATCCAGCCAACTCAGAGCTAGGCTGGCTTTTGGAAAACAGTTAAATCTGAAGGGGGGGGGGGGAAGATAATTTTAGAAAGAAAGTTTTCCAATAGGGGAGCCAAACAGGGCCATGTATCTGAACACTCCAAATCCCATGATCAATTCCCTATAAGAAACTATAAGGCACAGAGGGCTGGTTTGTTGTGAATAAGTGAGTATATGTATATTCTTATGCATAATCTTCTAACTCTCAAGTTATATGTAAAAACTTTGTTCTATATTAGATTTTCATATTTCAGCCTACATCGCGTCCAGAAATGGTTGCAATATGTGTACAGATATGATCATTCTGTAGTATACAAAAATGCAGTCATAATAATTCATCTTTTAGAGGCTCATATGAATCCAAATCTCATTGTGGGAAGGCATGCAATCTAATCTAAGGAAAAATTTAGTAGAAGTGGGAATCTGTTACTTAGAATGGAACACCAGACAAGAATTAAGGTTAAGAAATATACATACTGATATACTATTAGCATTGTTTCAGCTACTTTGTATGTTTAATTTGTTAAAGTTAATTTTCTAGGAGAATTGTGTAAGCTTTGATTCAACAACTAAGATCTTCAGTTTCCAAAAAATAGGGGCAAAAAAAACCCCAAAACAAAATAATAAAAAATGCCATGTGCAAATGATAGACAGATAAGGGACATGTAATTATTTTTTGTTTCTTTTTAACTGTCCAATTTAAAAGAGCAATTCTTGTTCAGCAAATAAATTAATGGGATCGAACAAAATTTTGCATTTGAAATTTTGTATTTAAAAACTTTAAATATAAACGCAACCGGTGTTACACTGTACTTTCTTATACTATGAAATCTGTTTTATAAAAGTATGTTTAAAAGTCTGTGTGAATTTCTCTAAGCAAATTGTTATCAGCAAACTTTTTTGAACAGAACTCTTAAACTATGTAATTGTAATTTGAAACAGTGTGCTGCATTTCCTGTTTGCTTCTGCTTATCTGGGTGCAAGTCAATACTCAGTAGGCTACTTTTTGATGTGCTTCAGTACAGTATTAGGAGAGTTTTAAGAGGGAATAAAAAGTCTTATCCTATGGCAACTGTACAAATTAAGTTATTCTGTGGGCTGGGAAAGCAAGCTATGAATTTGCTTAAAGCACTTTTTGCAGGTACTGCTATATACCTGATACTTCTCCCACAGAACTGCTAGCTTCATCCCTCTTTAATAATCACGGTTATTTTTGAAGTGAAGATAATATGGCATCTTGGTTTCTGTAGATGGGGAATTGTCAAAGATGAGAGTGAGAGAAGCAGTTCTCACTAGTGGAAGTCTCATGTCCTCCAGCTCCAAAGAGGCATTGTGAAACAATCATTTACAGCATTCCTCTGGAGAAGAAGCTGAGCCTAAGAGAGATAGTTGTGCATGCATGTATCTCAGGAGTATTAAGAAAGATCTCTGTACCACAAGGCAATGGAGGTCCCCAGCGGGGAGAGAGTTCAGACTCTGAGTGCCCTGAAGCAATTGGGGGCAAAAAAGAGAAAGGAATGGGGAGGAGAGAAGTGCTGGCACTTCCCTTTCTTTCCTTCTTCTCCCACATTACTGCTATGTTATAATTCATCTGTGGCCTTATCCGCAAGGCTAAATTTTCCAAGGCGCCTGAAGGCAGGACAAGAAGCAACGGATGGAAACTAATCAAGGAGAGAAGCAACCTAGAACTAAGGAGAAACTTCCTGACAGTTAGAACAATTAACCAGTGGAACAACCTGCCTCCAGAAGCGATGAATGCTCCAACACTGGAAGTTTTTAAGAAGAGACTGGACAACCATTTGTCTGAAATGGTATAGGGTTTCCTGCCTGAGCAGGAGGTTGGACTAAATGACCTCCAAGGTCCCTTCCAACTTTATTATTACTATTATGATGATGATGATGAACCTCTTTCCCTCCCACATTCCTGCTGAGGGCTCTGTTGCCTTTTATCCCACTGTTCCCTTGGCTGTGTCTCTTTGCCCTGACTTCCCAAGTCATTCCCACATATCATTACACTTCCTGATCACCAAAGCCATTGTTTTTCTTCTAGTAAAACCCCATAGATAACTATGAAGGCAGCACATCATCAGTGTTGGCAACAACTGCTTTCTCTGATGCTTCTAACCTGGGTTGTGGTAAAGGCCAAAATGAGGAGGAAAAAAGTGGTCCTGCAACTGTAAAGAGTCCTAGAGGAAACTAATTATTTGGACCCTTGGCAGTCAGGTGCTGCACACGAGACTGTCCCTGGACAACATTGGGAAGCTATAATTAGAACAAAATGCAGCCACCTGGGCATGATGGGTTATCTGAAGGACTGCCTTCTCCCGTATTCATCTGCCATTCTAATCTGGTCAAACAAGGACAATTCCCTCCAGGATTTTTCCCTCTGGGATTGTTACATGATGGGATGTTGAAAGTGAGCATTTCCATTCCTTTCCTCCTATTCTTATAAAACTTTCTCCTAGAAGAGTTTCTATCAGTTTTACCTTTTTAGCAGTTTCAGGGAAATATTAAAGACCTGTTCCTTCTTGCACAGGAAGAGGGTGCTTTACAACTGAACTTGAGATTCACAGGAGCATAGCACTGTGATGTCCTGGGTTTTATATTATCTGATTGGGCTATTTTTATATGTCCTTGGGGTTTCTGGGTAGTAGTTTATGTTGATGCTTTAGCCACCCAAAACCTCCAGGAATGGGTGGCATACAAGCAAAATAAGTAAGAAAAAGGAAGGAAAAATTAAATGTTCTAAACCAGGGGTAGGCAACCTCGGCTCTTTTATGACTCATGGACTTCAACTCCCAGAATTCCTGAGTCAGCATAGCTAACTCAGGAATTCTGGTAGTTGAAATCCATGAGTCATAAAAGAGCCGAGGTTGCCTATCCCTGTTCTAAACCAAACACATTGCAGAAACCATAAATTTCTTGCAAAGAAAGTTCCACAGACTGTTCTCTGCACTGCAGTGAACAATATCTCCTCATGTCCCATACTACACACCACACAAAAGGGGGGTGGAAATAAAAAATAGAAGCAAACGTGTACTAAACTTATACTGTACATAGGTCCTTGTGGAAAGCATGTGGAAGGAGGATGGACTCTTGCGAATTTTATTACTGTTAAACCAAACTAGCATTCCTCTTAGATAATGTTAAGTCCTCAGTGAAATGGCAATGACGCGAGAAGCAGTTGTAGTTCTCAGGAACCTCTTTATTTCTGTTCAACATACTGGTTAAAAGACGCCGACAACGCCCAAGTCTCCCTGCCCCTTTTATAGGCGATCCCCAGGCCAAACTGTAACATTTGGCACGCCTGCACTTTGCGCATGCGCGCAAGTGCTGGCGACAGCCAATCTGGTCCCGGGCAGCTTGCACCTGCCTAGGACCATTGCAATGCCCCGAGCCTGCCTTCACAGGCTCAGGACATAACACCCCTTCCCCCCGGCTAAGACTATAATCATACAAATAATAATATGCAACCCAATACGAGTGTGATACCCATACTAGCTTTCGTACCAGTTATCTCTTTTGCTTCTATTGTTCCCAGTGTTCCATTTTTTTCTACATGTACAGGAATACTCTCTGTTAACTCTGTTTTGCCAGTAGGGTTACAAAATCTTCTAAATACTTAGGAGATCTTTTAGCTCTCTGTGACCTCCTGATTTCTGGGTACCTTCCAAGTACCCCTTGACTGAGGGGTGCTGTATGCTTGTTCCCCTTGCTTGGCCCTGGTGATTCCCAAGGACTGTGCTCCAATGCCTGGCCTGCTTGCTTGCCCACCGGGCTCGTCAGGCCAGGGCTTCTTTCTCTGTTTGACCTGATTGTCCTGCCTGGTTGCAGGCTCTCTGGCCCTCCTAAGTGACTGCCACTGTTGGGCAACTCTGTAGAACCTCCCAGGTCTGTCCTAGACCTATCAAGAGGCTGTCTTCCCTCATGTTCCCATTCTGTAACCGGGCTTACTAGGGTTTCAGTACTGTCCCAAAACTCAGTTGTCCCCTGAGTGATGCCAGAGGTGTTGTAGTCGGGATTCGGTTCCTCGACCACCTCCCTATGGTCGAGGAACCATATGTGCTTGCCCCCTTCTAGGAGCAGTGGCAGTATTGGGCCAACTAGACGGAATGTGTGCCAGCTCTCTTGCAGGGTTTGGGTTGTTTGGATGCTGCCGGATATCCTCCCTGACTGGAGTACTGTATGATGCTGGTGTGTAGTGATTATGCCCCCGGGGTGACTCCCTGGCTGGAGTAGGCACTGGTGCCTGAGTTCTAGTTGGACTCCATGAATTCCTGTTTGGAGCACTCGCGGAATTTTGGAGTGAGCTGTCTGTGGTTCCCTCGTTAATGATAGGCTGCAGCCCACACCCTTCCCTTTGCCCATAGGGGTCCCCCTCCCCCCTGGAAAAGAACCAGGAGTCTCAGTGGGAAGGTCCCATCTTGTGCGTAGCTGATCGATGTGTCGTCGCAGGACATGACCGTCGTCCAGGGAAACCTCATAGGACAAAGGACCTGTGACCCTGGACACCGTGGCAGGGACCCATAAATGACCAGGCCCGTAGTTACGAGTCCAAACCGGGGCACCCACTAGCAGTTGTCTAGGTGCCCTTGGGTGTGTGATTGTAGAAGGTAGTCTGTCCGGGTGCAACCGGTCAAGCTTGGTAGTCAGTTTGCGCCCCCAACGAAGTTCAGCTGGGCTCCTCCCAGTAGAAGTGGAAGGTGTAGTGTGATAAGAAAGGAGGAAGTCAGCCAACCTGTGATGCCAGTCTCCATAGGTTAGTTTCTTCAAAGCATCCTTGGTGATGCGAACCATGCGTTCAGCCATACCGTTGGTGGAAGGGTGGAAGGGTGCAGAGGTGGCATGACGAATCATGTTGGCCTGTAAGAAAGCTTGGAATTCAGAGGAAGTGAATTGAGGGCCATTGTCAGACACTAAAACATCAGGAAGCCCATGTGCAGCAAAAATCCCCCTCAGTACTTGAATAGTCTTTGCAGTGGTGGTGGAAGAGACAGGTACAACCTCAAGCCATTTCGAATGGCTATCAACCAGGACCAAGAAGAATTGACCCTGAAAGGGCCCAGCGTAATCAATGTGCACCCTAGACCATGGAGACTGTGTTTCCTCCCATCTATGCACAGGAGCCTGGGGCATTTCTGGGTGTGAGCATTGACAAAGGTGGCATGCATGCACCTTAGCTTCAATGTCTCTGTCTAACCCAGGCCACCACAAATGGCTGCACGCATGCGCCTTCATACGTACAATGCCAGGATGACCCTCGTGGAGGGAACCTAAGACCCTAGTCCTCATTGAGGTAGGAATGACAACTCTGCTCCCCCAAAGCAGACAACCCTGGAAAGTGGATAACTCGTTCCTTTTGGACCAGAAACTCTGAAACTCAGTGCCTGGACAGCTCTCTGGCCATCCAGATAAAACCCAAGATAGGACACGAGAAAGTGTGAGATCTGTGGCTGATTCAGCAGCCACATCCCTGGCATCTAAAGGGGACTCAGGCAAGGCTTGAATTGAGAGGATATTGATTGTTGGTGCAGGGTCAGCCTCTACTACTGGCAGGGGTAATCTACTGAGGCCATCAGCATGGCCCATTTCTTTCCCAGGTTTGTGAAGTAAAGAAAAATCATAGGCAGACAGAAAGATAGACCATCTCAGCATTCTGGGGGAGATGATTTGGGGGGTTTGTTTATGTGTGGTAAACAGCCTCAACAAAGGCTTATGGTCAGTGAAGACCGTGAAATGCCTGCCATATAGGAAATCATGGAACTTTTTGATTCCAGCAACAACAGCTAAAGCCTCCCTGTCAATTTGAGCATAATTCCGCTCTGCAGAAGACAAGGTCCTGGAGTAATATGCAACAGGAACCTGAGTTCCATCTGGTCTGAGGTGGCTTAGTACGGCTCCCACCCCATAAGGAGAAGCATCACAAGCGATGCACACAGGAAGAGATTCATTGAAATGTGCAAGCACACTGTTAGAAGTGAGTAAGGCCTTAACCTCATTGAAACTTGCTTCATGTTTTTGTGACCACTGCCACACTGCCTGTTTGTCCAGGAGCCTATGGAGAGGTTCAGCTACACTAGCCTTGTTTGGAAGGAAGGAGTTGTAAAAGTTCAAAAGGCCCAGGAAGGCCTGTAGTTCGGCCTTGGACTTTGGCCTAGGAGCATGCATAATAGCTTTTAATTTGGACTCAGCAGGGTGAATCCCAGTAGCATCAATTTTGAATCCCAGAAAATCTGTAGAAGGCACCCGAATTTTACATTTGTCCTTCTTGAGTTTGAGGCCCGTTTCCCTGAACCTCAGCAGGACAGCCCTTAATCTCTCAGCTAAGTTGTGTGTGGAGTCTCCAGCAATTAAGACATCATCAAAATAGGGGCAAACCACTGGTATACCCCGTAGTGTGTTTTCCATTATGCTTTGGAAAATTCCAGGAGCAACATTTACTCCAAATTGTAACCTCTTTACCTTGAATGCCCCCCTGTGGGTCACAATGGTTTGAGCTACAGCAGCAGCATCATCAACAGGCAACTGTTGATACGCCTGAGCTAGGTCAAGCTTTGCAAAAACACGCCCCCCCTTGAGGGAGGCCAGAATATGACTGACCACGGGGACAGGATAGGCATGTTGCTGCAATGCCTTATTCAGAGTGCATTTGTAATCTGCACAGATGCGAATGTCCCCATTTGCCTTAAGAGGCGTGACAATGGGGGTCTCCCAAGGACTGGAGTCGACAGGTTCTAAGACTCCTTGCTGAATCAATTTGTCCAATTCGGTGTCAATTTTACCTTTCAAAGCAAAAGGAACCCTTCTTGCTTTAATTCTAATAGGGGTGACAGTGGGGTCTAGTTTTAATGACACAGGGGGTCCTTTGTACGTGCCCAGCTGTGGGCTGAAAACATCTGCAAATTCTTTGCAGACTTCCTGTAGGTCTACTGTTTGCAAGCTATTGAGCCCTGTGACGTGTATTCCCAAGGCCTCAAACCAATCGAGTCCTATGAGACTCGTTCGCTCACCCCCTACTACTATTACATCTAATGGACCTTCAAAATCCTTGTACTGCACGTTAAGGGTGGCCTCCCCCTTAACACACACTCTGGAGTTTTGAAAGTCTGTTAACACAATGTCGGAAGGCCTCAGTTTGGCCTGAAATCCGCTGCCAGAACAAATCTTCTTGAACGTGTGCATGGAAATGATTGAAAGTGCAGACCCCGTATCCAGTTCCATAGCCAATGGAACCCCTTGTAACTTCACTTTAAGTGACAGCTTTTTCTTAATGGGCTTGTGTGTGCCTGTCCTATAAATGCTTCTTCGCGAAGCACAGAAACCCACCCTGTTTTGGCTGGGGACCCTGGTACCTTTCAGGCGCAATTCTTCTCGAGGTTGTACCTTCTGACAGCCCAGACACACAGCTGCAATGTGGCCCTGTTTTCTGCATGCTCTACAGATAGCGGAGCGAAATCTGCAGTCGGTCCTCTTGTGACGACTTCCACAACTGAGGCACTTGGGAACAGCTGAAGAGCTTTCCTTCTGCTTCCCTTCTTTTGTGGGGTAGAGACAGTCTACTTCATCGTCAGGATCCTCCTCTGGGTTCCTTTGGACTCCTTCCTGGTGCACAGACACAGCTTCTGGAGTACTTCTGATCGGCCTCATGTTCTTGATGGCGCCACCTGCTGCCTCTTCTACAGTAACCTCTCTCAAGGCATCTTGGAATGATAAGTCTTCTTTAGCGAAAACTCTCTGCTGCAATTCTCTATGTCTCAGTCCGCATACAAATCTGTCTCTCAACCGTTCTTCTAGATCTTTGAACTCGCAGTGTTTAGCGGCTTTTCTCAGCACAGCAATGTACTCTTTGGCTGATTCTCCGGGCCGCTGATCCCTCTGTTCGAAGGTGTGGCGCCAAGCAATGACGGACAACTTGGGCTGGAAGGGTTCCTTTAGTAGTTTTTTGAGATCTGTGTAGTTAACAGATTCTAGAGGTGCAGGTGCTGCTATGTTTTCAGCGATCTCGAATGCGTCTTGACCACAAACGCACAGCAGGGTGGCGGCTTTTAAACTATCTTCTCTTACTTGATTGACTTTAAGATAGTTTTCTACCCTGGCTACGTAGGACTCCCATCTTTCCAGATGCGAGACGTCGAATTCTGAAAGTCTTCCAACTTTTGCCATTTTTGTAGTACAGGAAGGGTCTATCAGCCAGCTTACCCCCAATGTTCGCTGAATTGGCGGGCAGCTGCTGAGTTTAACGCCGTTTCCTACTGCTCAGGACTCTAGGGTAAGCTTACAACTTGTCTGCAGTCGTTGTAAGGCATCCCACCTTCATTGCCAGTGTTAAGTCCTCAGCGAAATGGCAATGACGCGAGAAGCAGTTGTAGTTCTCAGGAACCTCTTTATTTCTGTTCAACATACTGGTTACAAGACGCCGACAACGCCCAAGTCTCCCTGTCCCTTTTATAGGCGATCCCCAGGCCAACTGTAACATTTGGCACGCCTGCACTTTGCGCATGCGCGCGAGTGCTGGCGACAGCCAGTCTGGTCCCGGGCAGCTTGCACCTGCCCAGGACTGTTGCAATGCCCCGAGCCTGCCTTCACAGGCTCAGGACATAACAGATAACCTGTTAGAATGGCTGAAAGTTAGAAGAAAAGATGGGTAAGACAGGAGATCCCTCCAAAGAGAAAATGGACAGTTCACAAGTTTTGCAGGCCATCATTGCTGCATAAAGAAAAATTGCTTTGATGTGATTTAGATTACACACAGCTCAGCTTCTGAATTCAGGCAATATTGTGGGGTCAGCAAAGTTCAGACCTGCTATTGAATCAATGCCAAGTCTTCCCATGGAAGTGGCTAGATGGAAAATTCAAATGCCATCAAAAGTAAAACTATATTAATAGAGAAAACTCTACATATAGAGAAAACTATATGTGGACAGTCGGAAATATGTCCTGTTAAATTCAGCTGAAGTTAAATTAAGACTGTGACATTACAGTTTGTGCAGCTGAAATTAGCCACCTTTCAATAGCACCAATCATCTCATGCACATGGCAATCCAAGTCACTCTTGAGACTCAAGTCTTTTAATTGCTTGCTAGTTTGATTGTTCCCTTCCCTTTAAAATTTCAAGAGGGGAGGGGCAGCCCTTTGATCCTAAAAACAAAGAATCTCTTTCTTTTTCCACCAATGGGATAAGGATGTAAACAAGAACAACTTCATGCTTAAAACTGAATTTACAACTTTCAGCTGCAATACTATCTTCTGTTACTATCTTTCCACTTCAACATTTTTCTGAGCATCTTCCTGGAGTTAAACACAACTATAAACCTAAGGTTCCATTTCCTTTTTCTTAAAACATATTTGTTACCATGATGATCATGAGGAAAACAGCAACAATACAAAACACACTGTTACCTCTGTGGAGCAAATCATAGTTTTAGTTACAAGCTTTCAAGTTTATTACAACTTTTTCAGCACATTGTTGTTGGTGACGAAAAAATAAACAAGGGAGGAAAATCTTTCTGGTTGATGTTAGAGGTTATTTCCATTTCATCTATATTTTCATGAGCCAGATTTCCAAGCTGAATTCATTACAGATTTTCTAATGTGTAGAAGAAGAGATTGGACAACCATTTGTCTGAAATGGTATGGAGGTTTCCTGGTTGACTAGAGGGTTAAACTAGAAAACCTCCAAGGTCTCTTCTAATTCTGTTATTCTATTCTTGTGCCTTAATATAAATTGCAATAAGGTATGTTGTTCTTGTAACACTTATGGTCCCTGGAAATTATTCTCAAAATTAACAGTGAAGACCTCCACATAACTCAGGTGCTCTCTATCCGGGTTAGGATATCTGTCATCCTGACCATCATATCAAGATAAATAAAGTCAAGGAGCCATTTTTATGTCCTTACTGTTTCCCCTGTTCCTTCTGTAACAGTGGTGATTGCTTATGTGCCAAAAGTTCAGTGTTGCCTCTTAGTAACCACATAGATTGCTTTTTTTTCCATGATGATTTGTCCCTAACCTGGTCCTTCACATTTTCCAAAGGTGCACTTACACAATTGTAAAACTGAGTCCATCCACCTGGCTGTTGGTTGTCCTCTTCTTCTCTTTTCTTCCACCTTTCCCAGCCTCAGAGCTTTTTCCAGAAAGCTAGGTTTTTGCGAAATGTGTCTGAAGTAGGATAATTAGAGTCTGGTCATTTGTGCCTTGAGTGAGAACTCTAATTGAGTAATAGCCCTGCCAATTCTCATTTCAAGAAGGTGCTAAGTGAAGTCTATTTTGCAGCTCTTTCAGCTTGGCATCAGAGAAAGAAGTTTTTTTTCCCCTGATGGGTGCTGATTTTTCTTTCAGCCGAGGCAATCTCAGAAGGACGCTTGGCTATACTGCAAATTGCTCCTGGCTTCCTGTTTATCATGATGCAAATATTTTTTTCTTTGCCAAGAGTGTCAAATATTGCTTAGGGCAATGGTGCTGAACCTATGGCACAGGTGCCAGAGGCGGCACTCAGAGCCCTCTCTGTGGGCATGCGCGCCGTCACCCCAGTCCTAAGCCTTCAGCTGGGTTTTATAAAACCTTTTCGCTTTAGGCCTCTGCCGTCGTGTACAAAAAAAAAAAAAAAAGTTCAATCAATCAGTCAAGTTCAACTTCTCCGGGAAAAAAAAAATCTTGCAAAGTTGGAATTGATTGAGTGAACTTTTTAGTCCCACCCAGTCTGCCGTTACCACCGCAGCCACGCCCACCCAATGGGCCACACCCACCCAATGGGCTACACCCACCCAATGGGCCACACCTACCCGGCACCCGATGATGCATAAGTGGGTTTTGGGTTGCAGTTTGGGCACTCGGTCTCTAAAAGGTTCGCCATCACTGGCTTAAGGTTTTTATCCAGATGTCTTGTCACATTTTACCTTCCTGTAGTCCAGCAAAGAGAAATTTTTTTCGTAAAAGAAGATTCTGCTTTCCAGACTACAAATCCAGATATTATTGAGCAGAAGGGTTTGTAGCCTCTTGGGGTGCTAATGATTCAGAGGTATTTTTTCTCTCATTTCAACTTGCTGAACACACAGAAAGGGGAGAATAAAAGAAGCATTGATCAGAGATGGCATTAAGAAAAAGAGTTAACCAAGTGCTTGGGTCTTGTTAGACTTGAATGATGACAAAAGACTTTCTACAGTACTCCAGAATTTTCAAGCACTTAAGAACCTGAGATGTAGGTCACCATTGTTCACATTTTAATGAAGGGAACAGTGGCTGGAAGAGCATGTCTGATTCAAAGCCACAAATAATCTAGGGCACAGATGAGATTGTACTTGTGTGTCCTCTTGACACCAGCTCATTTGTAGCTACAAAAGATCAGTTCACAATACAGCTGTGGAACATTACCCTAAATCATCAGCCAAGCCTTCCCAGGACATCTTGTCATGTAAGATAAAGACTAGAGCAGTGGTTCTCAACCTTTTTAATGCCGTGACCCCAACCGGTCGTAGGTCGAGGACTACTCAACCGGTCGTAAGTCGAGGACTACTCAACTGGTGCAGCACCGTTTGCAGAATGGGACTTTTGGCGGGCTCAGCAGGGCAGAGACAGCCTGGACAATTCCTATTGGCTTTTGAAAGCCAATAGAATTAGACTCTATTCAAGAGAGTCTATTCTATTGGCTTTCAAAAGCCAATAGAATAAAAGGGAGTAGCACAGCTAAGGAAAAGGGGAAAAAAATGGCGGACTGTGTTGTTTGGCGACCCCCGTGAAATGGTCGTTCGACCCCAAATGGGGTCCTGACCCACAGGTTGAGAACCACTGGACTAGAGTCTTATACCCTTAAACAATGGAACAGCTTGATATATTTATTCTATCTGCAGCAATGGAAGAGTAATTGCTGTGTGTTTAGAGAAGGCCTGAAAAATTATTGGAAGTTTGAAATTTGAGGGTAACCCAAACTTTGAGGCTATTGAGTCCTTCCACTGGATTAAGCTGAAAGAATAAAACAATGCACTTCATAATGAGAGAAGAAGGCAGGAGCTGCTTGAGAATAAAAATATGGTCCTAAAAATATGTGGAGTGTTTTGTCAACTAATCGGCTTTCTTTAACTTGGGTCCTCCAGGTGTGTTGAATTATAGTTCCAGATTGTGGCCTGGCATTTCTGTAGGTTTCCAAATTTGGAAGGCAAATATAAACAGTGTGGCAAAAATAATTTGGAAGAAATTAAGGTTCTACTCCTCTATGAACTAATCTCCAAGTCTAGCATTAACTTGATTGTAGTGATTACTGCACATGCAGAGAGCTCCAGCACTCATAAAACACAGAAGTGTTTTGCTTTTGCACAACTGCTTTCTTTTAATTTCTTTTATCTGAGGCAGCCTCCAAAGCCCTAATGCAGTGGTTCTCAACGTTTGTATGACGGCGACCCCCGTCACACAAACGTGCTGTGCATGCGTAGTGCGCATGCACGGCGCCGCCCCCTGAGGAGGAAAATGGCGGATCGCCTTGTTTGGCGACCCCCGAGAAATGGTCGATCGACCCCAAATGGGGTCGCGACCCATAGGTTGAGAACCGCTGCCCTAATGGGAAAAAACTGCAATATGCATGCCAACTTCAACCCGTGGAATGGAGCTCAGCAATGGGCTAAGGAACTACACTCCATTTTTGTTCCCTAAAGCAGGTTGAGTTAAAGCAAGGACAAAGAGCAGTCAGCTCTCTCTGCCTCCCCCATATTCACTTAAATAAGGGCTAAAGAAGCTTTACTCTCTGGGACTCATGAAGTGAGCAGGTGCAATGGCAACAGTCAAAGCTCCTGCCTCCCACCTTGTTGTAAGTGATAGAAATGGGGGTGGGGGGGAGAAATGAAAGGAGAGGGGAGAAGGGATAAAAGTATAATAAGGGCAGAAGACCCTCTGCCTTTTAAAGCTCATTGCAATCTACTGCAGAAGAGATTGAGGGGTGGGAACTACAGTATATCAGTGCAATGATGAGCTTCAGAAGCAACTATTCACAAAGCTTTTTTTTTTTCTCCTGCAGCCAGGAAGGGCCCTGGCAACCATGAAGGTGCTCTGTTCCTAAATTATAGAAGACTCTATTTTAGCTACTGCATTTCTGTCTAGATTCTGAAGCTTCCAGGAGACCTTTTACACACAGGATCTGCCAGAGCTAGAGGGGCACATTGCAATGATTAGAGATTTGCTCCAAGCCTTATATTCTATAACTTTTTCCACTGGAAGTTCTTTTTGGAAGCTTGTTTGGGACAGCTCTATCTGTATATTTATTATCTCTTTTGCTGCTCTCTTACTTGTCACAGTTTAAAAAGGAATTTTCCATTTGCTGTTTTCCTTTTTAAATAAAGCTTGATTTTATTGAGCTCTTGTGAGATTGGTCTAATTCCCTACATATGAGGAGAGTCCTATCTCTCTCAACAATGGGCTAGTGGGGAATACAATAAAGTTATCTTTCTGGAAGATAGATGGCAGCAGATGATGTAACTACAGAATAGCACAACAAAGAAGGAGATGGAACCATAGTTTCTAGTTCAGAGAGGCTTCTGGAAGAGGAAGGGTAATATCTTGACCTGTTGACCCTACAAATTTAGCCTTCCTGCATCCATCTACAAGGAGAGGGAAAGTTCAGTTACTGAACAGGATAAGTACATGGTATATGGAGGATACTTCACTTAAAAGAATCAATAGCTGTTGTAATGACCATTAGGAGAAAAAAAATTCCATATGGAGCCACTTGTTTTATTAGCACAGCTGAACAAAATAGTTGCAAGTTTTTGTGCTTCCCCAAAATTTTTTGATGAGGCAAGGCAGTTTCAAAAACCTGAGGATCATTGGTTAAAATCCAGGGAAAGGAAAAGAATATTGTGATACGTGTTCAAACCATGTGTCTGCCAGATAATATTCCTAGAGGGAGTGATTGAAAGTCTCCTAGGATCCAAAATGGTTCTTATCATACTGGAATGGCTCTTCCAAAATCTTTAGGAAAGAGTCAACAGGCAAATAATGTTCCCCATTTTGTTACTTAGCATAAATCGGTATTGAACTGGATTATAGAAAATTAAAATTACTTCTGAAAAGAACAGGGAATGAAAATAACAGATGAGGTGGCTCATCCTCTCCTTCCTTCCTTCCTTCCTTCCTTCCTTCCTTCCTTCCTTCCTTCCTTCCTTTCTTTCTTTCTTTTTTTTAAAAAAAGAGATCCTCTTTTTCCCCAATCTTCTCCATGAGATCAAGCTGGGGAACTTCCAAGTCTACTTAAATGGATTTACATAGTGGCTTTCTGGAATGCTAGGTTGAAGAAGGTCAGGAGTCTCTTTAGGAACCATATTTTGGAGGATATGGCTTATGTAATGCTGTCTTGAAATGGTATCTAACCATATTTTATGACAGGAGATGCAGTTATACTACCATAGATGAACATCAAAGGTATTCTCTGGAGAAGGTTAAATCAGAAAGAGAATAAACATGTTTGGATGAAAGAGTAATGCACATATCCAAATTTGGGGGCCTTTGTAGAATAAGATAGCCTGGAAATTGCAAGGGGAAAATATGGAGATGAATTGCCTCGAGAAAAACTACTGTCCACTAAGTGGAATACCAGTTTCTAGATTAACAGAATAAGAGGAGAGAAGGCTTGTGAAATGACAGTTCCCAGCTCCAAGTAAATCGTCTAGAGAGAAGTGAAGTCTGAATATACATATCCACAGAGGAAAAGCAGTGCAATGATGTTATGCAGATCAAGAGATTGTTCCCAGAGTAAACTGAGAGTGAAATTAACAATACCCAAAGCTATTAAAATTACAATTGAAATAACCTTGTTAAGAGTGAAATAGCAGTGGAATGACAACTGCGTCACAGGATTTCTGAGCAACCCTCCTCCACACCCAACACATTGCTTCTGCATACCAGTGGCCATAGCAGCCCTTCCACTTCTCCAACCAAGCACCCTTCAGATGTTGCCTCAAAATCTGGGATTTTGTAGCCCCAATAAATCCAACACATACAGTACTTGCAGGAAGCATTTCCCTACAGATGCCCATTGAACACGTTGGAAAATATGTGCCCAGTGGGCCTCTCGTTTTTTTCTCTGATTGTTTGCTCTGATTGTTTCAATCTGATTTATATGATTGTTATGTACAGTACTCCAGCTCCCTGATTGTTCGTTTTAGTAGATATTTTAAAACACAATTACAGCTAGTCCTTAACTTATGGCTGGTTATTTAGTGACCATTTGAAGTTATGACAAACCTCCCCAGAGCTACTAGCAACCCAGTTTCAAAGTTCTGATAGCCAGGTGATTGCATTTTGAGCATTTGGCAATTGGCCTGCATTTAGGGCAGTTTGCAGCATCCTGCAGTCACATGAACACGATTTATGACATTTCCTCCCCCTCTCCAGCCTGGAAACCATATTTACTTCTAGTTTCGGGGGGGGGAAGCCCATTGGTTACAAAGGGCTCGCTTAGTGATCATGTTCACTTAATCACCACAAAAAAGATCATAAAATCAGGCACGGCCATCCACTTAATGATCAGCATAACTTATGACAATAATTTCAGGCTCAACTAAGGTCATAAGTTGAGGACTACCTGTAATGAAAAATAAACAAAAAAGTAGACCATATGTTTGGAAGAGATGTAAGATTAATTAAAAGTAAGATAAGATTAGTGTTGCATATGAAAGTATTTTGTATCAATTTAAGACTTTAGAACAGTGATGGAGAACCTTTTAGAGACCGAATGCACAAACTGCAACCCAAAACCCACTTATGTATCATCAGGTGCCAGGTGGGCATGGCCCATTGGGCAGATGTGGCCAATTGGGCGGATGTGGCCAATTGGGTGGGCCTTGCTGTGGTGGTATCGGCAGACTGGGTGGGACTAAAAAGTTCAATCAATCAATTCCAACTTTGCGAGATCTTTTTTTTTCCTGTGAGAAGTTGAAATTGACTGATTGATTGAACCTTGTTTTTTTTTTTTTGCACACGGTGGCGGAGGCCTAATGCAAAAAGGTTTTATAAAACCCAGCTGAAGGCCTAGGACTGGGGCAACGGCGTGCGTGCCCACAGAGAGGGCTCTCTGTGCCACCTGTGGCATGCGTGCCATAGGTTCACCACCATGGCTTTAGAACATTATTACAATCCGATTTGGTGGTCTCAGCCCCAGTTTTACACATTTTCCTATACTCAAGTGGGTTTTAATGGAATGCCCTCTACATAAGCTGAGAGTTATCCTCTTGGTGGCCAAAGGCCTCTTATCACATTTGGGGGTGAGTGAGATTGGTGCCACCTTACATCAATATGCAGGGCAAGTTTTAGGGAAGGACAGGAAGGAGGGTTTTTTTTTAGGGATTACATTTTCTTGTGTTTTTCATTTTAGTAGTAGGAAATAATGCTGCCAATTTGCAGTAATCATAGGTGGGCCTTCCGAAGGACAAAAAGTTATTCACCTCTGATGGAAGTAGTCTGTGGCTGTTTCAAATATTTTAATAAACAGTGAAAATATGAGATATGTTATGCATCAGTAAAATACCCAGCATGCACTATGCTGTCTCTTGTATTAAAATTCTTCTCTGCAAGGCTTCAGGAAGATTGCGTTCCAGAGCTTGCCCCAAATTCATGTGATTTCTCCACAGTAACTTACAAAACCATTTTTCTTTTCTGTGGGACGGACAGCATATTGAGGAATCCAATATTCTTGCCTTGATCTTTTTGTCAAAGAGGACTGCCTGGTATTTGTATTTTTTTTTTAATTTTTTTTTAGGCTGTGGAGCCAGCTGTTGAACTTTTCTTAAGCAAACAGTGCAAAGGCACAGGAATCGGGCACTTTCCATTACATATAAGTACGGAGGTCCTTGTTACTTCAATACACTATTTCATTTATTAAATGTTTATGTACTTTATTAAATGCTTGTATCTGATATCTATAGCTAAAGTGCTGTACGACAACCACATTCCTCGAACCATACGCAAATGGCTATCGACCCTGCTGCTATGAGCGATGCTATGACAGGCTCGCCTGCCTGCCTGCTTGTCCCAGAGATGAAGCGTTTTATTCGGACATTATTGTACAAAGCTTCCGAAGGATAGTCCGTCGAGCAGAATTAAGAGGAAAGTACATCTACCCATCGGCCTGACGCTCAGGAGAGTTCCCCATGTGACCAACACCCCCCCCCAAGTTTTCGGCAGCCGAGACTCAACCCCTGAAATTACTTCACAAGTCTGATAAGAGAGAGAGCCTCTGAGAATAGGCAGAGTGCGCTTTCCTTTGTCCCAATTGCCTCTCTTATAATTAATTCTGGAGGGAATTTTAATAGGAAGGCGTGGTTTCCTTTCCTCCAAGAGCGGCCCACGTCTTCCTCTTTCCAGGAAAAAGGTCGTTCGTAGCTGACTGTAAAAGCACCCTTGTTCTGGATTACAGCAGCCGCCTAACTTCCCTCCCTCGATCTGGTTAACTGGACAGCCGGAGCTGCTACTGCTGCCTTCGCGGCAAAGACGTCGAGCGGCTGCGAGGATTGGCTGGGAATCGGAGGTGGCTCCATGTGACGAGGAGGAGAAGGAAGCCGCGAGAGAGAGGCAGCAATGGAAGGCGCTGAGCTGGACGGGAGGAAGAGAGGGGCCAAGCGCGCCCAGGAAGAGAGTGGGCGCGGGCTGGAAGAGGACCAGGCTTCCACCAAGGGGCGCTTCAGGCCTGGGCTGAGGTAAGGAAGGAATGGGAGCCGGGCGGGGGTGCGATGGGGGCATATAACGGGGCAGCCTGAAGCGAGTGCTGATGGAAGCGTGTCGCCGGAATGATGGTTGTTGCTCTGAAGGACATTCTGCACACGCTCAGAGGGTATGCCGGCTTCTCACTCAAGGTTCTGCCACAGCTCGATTGCACGAATACCGTAGTAGTGGCAAATGGTAATGTGGTGTTGCCCAAGATTCCAAAGAGGAGTTTTAGTGGTCTTTGCGCGCTCCCTCGTGGCATTCCCCTTCTCCCCAAAGTAGGTGGCTTGCTTGGCGAGCTTCACTGGCTAATTGGAAGCTCCCTTTTTAGCCCTTCCAACTTTGGGCTGGAAAATGGGTTCTCGGAGGCAGAGCTGAACTCTGAAAGCAAGCCTGGAGTTTTCAGAGATAGGTTAGAAGTTTCTCTCAACTCTGCATCTCTTGGTTTATGTTATTTCCCTTATCTGGAAGCAGGCTCCTGTCACTTGGGAATCCTGAATTTCCAGATTAAGCTTTGATGGGAGCTGTGAATGAGCAGGTCCCTTGGCATAACTCTGCTTCCCCTCACTTGGTGACCTCCTAATGTGTTGCATGCATCTCCTTCATTTTCCCAGCTAGGCTGAGGGCCTTGCTACCATAGGAAAGCAGCCTTGCCTGGGGATGGGGAATATGTCTGAATCTGCTTCGCATGAACCTTGGATTTCCCATAAAGTCTTGCCATGCCCTTAGCATCCTATGGTTTCTAGAAAAGCCAGATCTAACCTGGTTCAAAGGGATCCGAATCCTTTTCAGAATTTGAGGCAATATTAAGGGAAACCTTGATGTTGTAATAATGGCAGCCATACCTTATTGTTGGGAGGATCAAATGGAGCTTCCCCCTCACACATTTAGGGTGGCTTAACCAGTAAGTCTACATATCCTTAATCCGCAGGATTTGTCCATATAGGCAATCCTCAACTTACAACCATTTGTTCAGCAACCATTTTGTTAGAGAATTTTAATTTCTCTGTTGGTGAAAAATAAATCAGAAGCTCTCACAGTTGACTGCATTTAGCTGATTCAAATAAATTTCTTTATATTCATATCAAAATATTTACAATACCATACATTCTTCTTTACAGCAACATAGCTCAATGAAGACTTCTTACAGAGAGATACAGAGACAAACCTGAGACTGAAAATTCAGCTTCTAACTCAATACCTTTTGCATAGACTCAGTAGCACTTTTTTCATATTGGCTGACTGAGTTACCACATGACTCTTCCTGCTCATGAATATTCCAACACTCCTCCCTTCATGACAGGAAGAGACATCAGATCTATTGACTTAATACATTCTCCATAGTGAACACCAGCCAATGGTTTAGTCATCATGTCTGCCAAATTATCCTCAGAACAACAATGATGTAAACTAATCAATTTTCCTTTTACAGCTTCCCTGACATTACAATACTTAATGTCTACATGTTTACTTCTGTTCTTCACCCTGTCATCAGTTGCCATTTTTATACAGGCAGCATTGTCTTCAAATACCATATATGCTAGCGTATAAGGCGACTTCTGCGAGCGCTAAAATCGGCGCCAAAGATGGGGGTCGTCTTATACGCCGAGTCGTCTTATACGCCGGAAATACTGGTAGTTTCTGACGTATAAGACGACGTTCTAGGAATGCGGCTCAGCGATAAAGACGGGGGTCATCTTATACGCCAGGACGCCTTGTACGCCGGCATATACGGTACCTTTACAGATTATTTTACATTAATATTTAAATCTTGCAACAACTGTACATACCATGTTACTTCAGAACACAATTCAGATAAAGCAATAAACTCTGCTTCCGCTGTTGAAATAGCAACAGTTGTTTGTTTTCTGGACTTCCATCCAATCAGAGTCCCTCCAAATAATATTATAATCCCAGAACTTGATTTCCTTGTGTTTATGTCATTTGGATAGTCACTATCGACATAACACTTTAATTTCAATTCCTCAGTAATCTGTATTTGAAGATCCAAATTTATGGTTCCCTTTAAATATCTGAGAACCCTTTTTACACCCACCCAATGTAACTTTGTAGGTGTGTTGGTAGAAATTCTAGCCCATTGAATAACACCAAACAGCAAGTTGAAATTAGACAGAGATTTATTGGCTATAACGGTTTGCAAAGCGTGGTGGACTCCAAATAAATATTTGAGCCACACCTAGTCACAGTGAAAACACATATTATATACATTCTATCCCGACGCCTTGGCCCCTCTTCTGAGGTTACAATCTTATCAGAGCCACCTAAACAAAATACATTATCCCTGCCCCTTACTACTTTGCTTCACCTATTCCCTTATATGTACTTTATCATGAAATCCTACAGCTCAGTGTGGAAATCCTATAGCCTACATGTAGAAATTTTACAAGGTACGTGTATATGTAGAAATTGTGTAGAAATCTTGCAGTCTACGTGTAGATATTTTGTGTAGAAATCTTACAGTCTATGTGTAGAAATTTTACAGAGTACGTGTCACTTAACTTTACTTTTTATTCTAAAATTTTATTCCTAACAATATTAAGGGAAACCTTGATGTTGTAATAATGGCAGCCATACCTTGTTGTTGGGAGGATCAAATGGAACTTCCCCCTCACACATTTAGGGTGGCTTAACCAGTAAGTCTACATATCCTTAATCAGCAGGATTTATCCATATAGGTAATCCTCAACTTACAGCCATTTGTTCAGCGACCATTTGAAGTACTCATGACCAACCCTCACACTTAACAACCATCATAGTATCTCCATGGCCACCTGATCAAAATTTGACAATGTATTTATAACAGTTACTGCATCTCAGGTTCATGTGATCACCATTTGTGACCTTCCTAGCCACAAAATCAGTGGAGGAAACTGGATTCTCTTAACAGCCACACGATTTATTTAACAACTGCAGTGATTCACTTAACACCCTGTCAAAAAAAGTAATAAAATCAGGTACAACTCTGTGTGGCTTAGCAACACACATTCTGGTTCCAATTGTGGTCATAAGTCAAGGACTACCTGTATCACCCTTATTTATACAGATGAAAGCGAGATCTGCATGAACTCCTGCAGGACAGCTTTGCAGGAAACTCTGCAGAGATTATCATCTTAGCATCCCAACATTGGAAACAAGTGGAATTGCATTCCAAGAATAGTGGAATTGCAGAATCCGGGGATGATGAAGTAGGACTTGCCTACCACAAAATTAAAGCATTCTGAGTCAGCCGAAACCAGCTTTGACCTGAAATCTTCTGTTCCTACTCTTGATTCTTATCCTGACTCTGTCATGGCATCCACAAAGTAATTGGTTTAGTTCTGCTGCCCTCCTTTAACACATTACTAGCTGCAAAGCAAAATATATACCAATCATGGTATCAGGGGTCTCTGCAGGGAAAAGTTAAAAAAAAAAAAAAGTCAGTCTGGTGTCAGAACTGCACAATTAAAGCCTTGCCTTCCTTGATGTTTTGACATCACCTGGTTAACCTGGGTAGCACCACAGCCCAAAGGGGTAGAAGTCTGGTCCTAGAATCTCTCATCTCTGGGTACCTCCTCTTAATAATATAACACAAATTTAGTAAATTTATTCATTTTAATAATTATCTTCATTTATATTTTTGATATAAAATTTAATGAGGGGTCCATGGTACTCTCTCAGCTTGGTTGTTTCTTACAGGCATTTCATTACCCAAACTAGGAAGCTTCATCAGCACTGAAATGTCTGCAAGAAAACAACCAAGCTCAGAGAGCACCAAGGACATCTCATTTCAACACTGAGCTACAAGTATTCTTTATCAGTACATGATTGAATATTTATATATAATTTAATATTTGTATTAATGTTCACTTATACTATTTAATTAACTGCTATAACACAAGTTTAACAAAGTCAGGAAGAATCAGAACCAAGATAAGGCATGGAATCATTTCATGGGAGAGATTACTTTTCTTTAGAATTTCTCTCCTTCCCATCATTTTGCTGTTACGCTATTTCAGCCTTACACCAAAGCAGAAGAGGCCACACAGCTACAGTGTAAGTGCTAGTGTGCCAATCTGATTGAGTGCTAATGAGTGGTACTCTTTCCTTCCACTTGTTATTTACATTAAAAAAAAACCTAAAGTCTTCATCCAGTTGAGTTTGAAATGGTGACCACAAAGCTACCACACCCTTGTTGCTTTCTGGCAAAAATATACTAATTGTTTTTGCTGATGCTACTTTGTAGATTGCTTGATGGGTTTATACAGCAAGCTATGTAAATAATGAACACAGTTCAGCTGGTTGATATTTTTAAAGTGGCATAGTTTTCTTCAGGTTGAACTTGAATCCTGGTGACCTTGTGGACAGGTCCATGAAGTTTTCTTCATTCCTCTAGCCAAGAATGATTGTGCCACGGCTATGTGCAAGCAGGGACATGACCCTGATTAGAGATTGGAGGTGCAAGTAAGGGCCTGAGTTCATTGGCAAAATCTTTGCCTACATCAGGGTCACATTGCTAAAGAACTGAACTCCGTTTATAATTGGTCTCTCTAGTAGGCCAAATTCTATTGCAGTCTTTTCAGAATCTAAATCTCTGCAGAAAATATGTTCCTATTCATTTAAATCCTTCAGATAAGAATATCACCGGGCAGACACTCAGTCTTTTTTATAGCATTTTACTGGAAATACTTTGTTCATCAAGTTCTTCACCAAGAAAGTTGCCTGGTTTGGTGTCTTCTCAGTGACAGTCAAATATTTGTTCATACAGGCTATCTCTATATCTCTGTATTGAGAGAAATGGTTTTTTAACTAATAAGGAGGTTTGTGCATATTTTTCTGTTTGATGATTCTGTACTGTTTTGTTTGCACCCAGGCACATATTATTGAATGTGTCTGGATGCAATGTGTTGAATGTAGAGAAATAAATATGGCCATTTATGTAATAAAGTTGTCTTCCCATAGTATGAAGAATATTTGTGGGGCGAGGAGGGGAACTTTTAGAAAGACAATTTGCTCTTTTGGGATGTATTAATGGGAACAGAGCGTTGCTGGCTGTGGAATTCTGGGAGTTGAAGTCCTCATGCCTTAAAATTGTCAAGTTTGGGAAACACTGGCCTAGAGGGCAGGATCAGAACCAATGTGTTGAAACTTCATGGAAGTAAATTCAGATTAGGTATTCCTTTTGTTAAGAGTGTCAGCCAATGGAAGAGGCTGCCAGTGGGTATGATGTTCCTCTAATGAACATCTAGACTTTTAAATGAAGTCTTCAAACCGAAAGATGGAGAGGTGTCTGTCTTAAGCAGGGAGCTGGAATAGATGACCTCTGAGATTATTTCCAGTTCTATATTTCTATGATCCTTCTGATTTTTTCCCCTTATTTTTCAGTTTGCAGCGGGATATGGAAAGCCAAAGATCTTCTGTTCTCCATAGAGTGGTCAATTTTGCTCCTGATCCACTCCCTGGTACGATTTGCTGTTGGGTGGCTTGCACTCTCATTCCCAGGGAACCAGAATACTTCTCTGCCTGAAGCCATAACCTCTGACCTTCTCTTTCCAGCCAGGCAATATGACAGGCAAACCACTGAACCAATCAGCTTCTACCTCTCTGGATTGGAAGAGCTGCTTGCTTGGAAACCCACCAAGGATGATGCTTTCAATGTGTCTACTGAACCATTGGCTAAACGCCAGCCCCCTCTTGACAGCCACCGGCCCCGTACACTGGTCTGCCATGACATGAGGGGAGGCTATCTTGAAGACAGGTGGAGAACAAAGAAGGCTTTGTAACTGATTCTCTGCTAAAGTTGCTGGGACCATTCCGTACCTCCTGGCTATCCTGGATAGGATTTCATATGTCACCTGCCAGGGATTCCTGGTTAGTTGGGGTGGCCAGATGAAGCATTCAAACCAAGATTCATCAAAGCATTTCATATAATCTTATAGTCTTATAATTGATACAATGGTCCCACAGAATATTATACTTTCATATTGAAAATGGAATGTGCAGGAGGAGTGTTCAGGCAGAGGTTTGGATAAAGGCTTCCCAGGTGACATTTTTAAAACCAAACTATGTGTGACATCAGTGGTGATGTCGGTTAGTCTTTCCCAGCCTGACATCTTCCTATGCACATCCTCAATTTCAATTCCAAGAATGTTCAGGTATGTCATGTTGGCCTAGGAATTCCAGGTGCTGAACTCCATACATCTGCAAGGCAATTGTGGGGATGGCTGAGGTAAATAGCAAGTAGGTTTTGTATTAAGAAAAAAATCTGTGAAACACCCCTGCCCCAGGGCTGTAACTTTGTAGAGGTATTTGTGGGGGTTCTCCAGTCTGGAATGATCTATGGTGAAAAGTACAGTGAGGTGCAAAAATGATTCAAGAGTTTTGTCCTCCCTCCCCTCCCCTCCCCAGTCTGCTTTCTGGCATCTGTGCTCCACTCAAGGGATCTGGTCCCCAAGCAGTTTCGTTAGCTGTATTATGTGTCATTCAAAACAATCTCCTGTTTTATTGGCTTCTTGTACTGCTTGAAATTGGCTTTGGAATGCTTGCTTTAAAAGGGAACAGGGAATTAAATTTGGCTTCTGCAATTATCAGGAGAAATCCAGTTGTTAATCTAAAATCTCTTAAGGGAGTATGAGAACTAGCCCTCCCCCTTGCTTCAGGTGGAGTAAAATAAATGATAAACAGCTTTGGCTGGTTTGAGTAGCCTGAACAGACTGATAAAATACTCAGAGTAAGTTTGGCCTATGGGGGTGTAAAGCTGAATGCACTGCATCCCTTTGGACTTTTGCTAAGTTTCTCTCTTTCTGTTTCCCCCCTGCCCCCAATGCCTCTGCAGGTTCATCCAAGGCGTAAAGGTACGTGACCCGTACGTGTTTTACCACTGGTGCTACATTGACATTTTTGTTTACTTCAGTCATCACTTGGTCACCATCCCTCCAGTGGTGTGGACTAACGCTGCTCACCGCAACGGCGTCCTCATGCTAGGTAGGTTTAAGAGATGGTGAATGGCCTGAGTGGAGCCCTTCTCTGAAAATGACATATTTAGCGCATGCAGTAAGGAAGTGCTCATGTTCTGGAATCTTCCCTGTCCTTCCTTCTGAGATGGAGGGCTTTATTCTGGAACAATGGAATCACTCTCCTGCCATTAATTGTGTACTTTGCATTGTGCTGTTATCTGTTGCTAGATGATTGTATTCCTATTACTCTTTCCTCTTTCTGGAAGTTCCTGCAAAACATAGGAACTGTCATTGGCCCTGGTCAAAGTCCTGGGTTAGGTCTGGTTAGTCCTGAATTCAAGCCCCTCTTCAGCCACAGAAACTCACCGGGTGTCTCAAGACCTGTTATTCTATCAACCCAATCTGAGAGCTACTGGGATAAAATGAGAGGAGATAACTTGAACTCCCAGGGAAAAAAGCTCCCATTTTGTATCTATAATTATTATTTATGCAATTTAAAAAATAATAAAAGCAAATTGGATTACTCTCCATAGGGAATAGTTTGCAATCCCAGGAATTGTGGTATGGCTTCTTAATGCCTCCGATACTGTCCCTCTTTTTTGGCTTTGCTTAATGGCAAAGACTATTTCTGATTTTTCTGACATTTAGCTTGGTGTCAGTTTTATGTTCTGTGGATTTCCCAGAAGCATTTAATTGGCCCCCGGTGGGAAGCAAAATACTGGATCTGGTTCTCTTATTTTCTTCTTTAACCTCCTTGATTGATATTCCTTCTTTAGGATCAGTGCTAACTTCCTACTGGCCTGGTCAGAGAGATTTTGAAGCAGACAAAAGCTAAGAGAGTCAGTGTCTCCTGTGTTGCCTCTCCTGCTTGCAGGAACGTTCATCACAGAGTGGATAGAGGGAGAGAAGACGTGCGAATCATTTCTGGCAGGCGAGGAGGAAGCCTATCTTGCAGTGGCTAAGCAGCTGGCTGCAATCGCAGAATTTTATCGTTTTGATGGCTGGTTGGTCAACATTGAAAACTCTTTGCATGTAAGTCACAGTTGGTTCCTAGTTGTCCTCTCCCTATACACCAGTGGTTCTCAACCTGTGGGTCGGGACCCCATTTGGGGTCAAACGACCATTTCACGGGGGTCGCCAAACAACGCAGTCCGCCATTTTTTCCCCCCCTTTTCCTTAGCTGTGCTACTCCCTTTTATTCTATTGGCTTTTGAAAGCCAATAGAATAGACTCTCTTGAATAGAGTCTAATTTTATTGGCTTTCAAAAGCCAATAGGAATTGTCCAGGCTGTCTCTGCCCTGCTGAGCCTGCCAAAAGTCCCATTCTGCAAACGGTGCTGCACCAGTTGAGTAGTCCCCGACTTACGACCGGTTGAGTAGTCCTCGACTTATGACTGGTTGGGGGTCGCGGCATTAAAAAGGTTGAGAACCACTGCTATACACCTAGATCGATGCTAGGCTTAAGCCAGGATGGAGCCTCACAGTTGTTCCTGAAACTTATAGGATCTGCATTCCTATGGGCATAATGTGTATATTAAAACAACCATAGATGCATTTTGTATAGAGTAGATACATTCTTTTGTCAGCTCCAGCCGTGATTCTTTAAAGATCCTGATGTCTGCAAGAGATAAAGGGGAGCAGCCAATTTGTCCTCCAACTTGTAGTAACAACAACAACAAAAAAAGACCTGATACAATTGAAGCCAATTCACAATCATTCAGCTCAAAACCATTTCAGATGGGCTCATCCACTGGCTTGACCCAGTGGGGTTGTCTGGGGAGAAGCCAGTCTTTGAAGCCTAATTGAAGGCCAGCAAGATTGGGGGTCACTGAATCTTGGGGAGGGGGGGGGGGATTAAATGTTCCAGAGGGAAAGACATCCTAATAGAAACCAAAAACTGATACTCACAAGTAGAGCAATATTGAGGACAGCAAGGCAGATGATATTGGGTTCGGGAAAAATGACAATCAAGAGGAAAGATGTAAAGAAGTGGAATGAGATTCCTCCAGAGTGGAAGTCTTGTGGGCGGACAAGAGTGTGGAATGAAGTTGTGTCGCTATCCATCTGTCAGACTAAAGAAGTTAGGCTTGTTTGCAGAGGGCAGTTAAAAAACTTTAGATGCCAACTGTGACTAAATGATTGAAGTGAGCAAACATCAATCACATAGGTGTGGTCGCAATTTTGAATTTCTTGATACCCCCTTCCCATGGACATCCCAGAAAGGGAACAGTGTATCAACAGGCAAAATGCTGCTTCATTATTTGCTGCTTTGCTGAAGCAAAGTTTTGATAAAATCACAAGAGAAGTTTCTGAATTTAAATCAGAGGACCCATATTTAGAAAGGGGAAAGCAGATATTTGGCCATTGATATTCTTTTTCTCAAAAGCAGAGATAGTCAGAACAAAGATGAAGGGGCCAAGTCCAAAACTTGGTTTGATTATGCTGAGATTTAATTAAATATCAATATAATTACATTTGATTAATATGTTTACTCCCCATAAATTCAAGAATTTTCTTATCCTGTGTAATTAAAAATGGCATTTTGGTGGCAAATTTTAAAAGTGTTTTAAAGGTACCAAACAAACAAGTCCTGTGTGTGGTGATTGTGAGGAGCTATGCATTCCTCATTTAGATCAAATCTCTAGAGGTGCTTCTTTAAATCTGAGATATATTTTTTTCCACCCATGAAGTAATGAGGACACCTCTCCAGCTTGCTTTAGGGCACGGGTGTCAAACTCGCCACGTCACTTGACGTGTCGCGATGTATCGCGACTCTTGCATTGCCAGCAATGGGATGGGCACGGCTTCGGTATGATGAAACCGGCCTGTGGGCCGGCAGTTTGACACCCCTGCTTTAGGGGTATTATTTGCCTTTTTTCAGGCATCAGCTGACAATTATTCCATTCAATTTTCATTAATTTTCTTTTTTAAAAAGTCTACTGACTATAGACACCTTCTTGCGCAAGCCAGGAAAATTCCTTTCGCCTCATTCATGAGAAGTCTTTTCCTTTAATGGAGATGGTTTGGATCAAAACAAACCTCCATGGTGAATGGAATGGAATGCATTTTACATATTCATGTATTCTGTGTAGCACTGCTTCTTAAACTATTTTCCGCAATACATTAATGTTCTCCAAACAATTTGAATATCTGACTCCACGATTCTCATCCAAATATAAATATATAAATTTAGGATCCATTCTATTTCCTTAGCCATATCCCTTCCCTACTTTAAATAAAGAGAAGGGGGTAGATATCTTTCAGTCACACAGAAATCTGAATATTCTTTACTAGAAGACTTTTGGAGGGTAGTTCCATCCTCCCAAAGATATTTTATGTGAAAAGTCGCTTAAAACTGATTTTCAGCATTCGCTATAATTAAAAAGAAATATTAAAGTAGACTGAACTTTCTGTCATTTTTAAGGCTTGAATAAATCTCTTGCCATGTATTGATGAAATAATGTTGTTGGATGCAAGGTCATAAACTGTGCTTTATTTCATTACTCCCTTTTCTTTTCTTTAAAGAAACAGTCATAAATGTTCCCCATTAAAATTGTATAGATTGTCTGATATTCCATGGACTTTAAAAGTTTAAGAAAAACTCCTACAAACGATGGACATAGTTTTCTGTAGGAAGGTAATGGGGTTCTGTTGCAATCCACAGTTTGAAAACTGCAGGATATGATTGATTGATGTTTGCAAAGCAGAGTGACTGTGTTTTAACTTTCCTGGCAGGTTTTGATAGCTCAGAAATTGCCCCATTTCTTACAACAACTGACAGCCGAGGTGCACAGACTGGTACCTGGAGGACAAGTGTTGTGGTATGACAGTGTCCTGAAGAATGGAGAGCTCAAGTGGCAGAACGAGCTCAATGAACAAAACAAGTGAGTTCTTTATTAACTTCCTTTCCGATCTCTCTCTCTCTCTTTCTCTCCAAAAAGCCGAGAAGAGGAAGGCAAGCAGGGCATCCAAGTTAAAAGTACTTTGTGTAACCCTACTGAACTTCCATCCTCATATAGCATCTTCTTGAAATACTGGTCACACAATGGTGGCAGCATAGTCGTAAAGTCAATAATTGCACCACATGGAATGCGGTGGCACTTATAAGAGGCAGTAAGTGGATTGTTAACATGAAACTGCTTTGGGCAAATATCTACCTTCTAACCAAACAAGTTGGTAAGGTTGTTCTGAAAATGGAGCAGGAGATTAATTTTGTTCTTTAAAAGAAGACCAAAATATGAATGTCAATCCAAACCTTAAATGTGCAAGCCCTATAAATTAAGTCCTGTGCTTAGTAAGGACTCAAAAAGCTGGTGAAAGTCATAGGGGACTTGTTCTAATCATTGGGGCTTAATGCATGATGGTCTGCCCTCCCAAATCCTGGGAGAGGTGGGTGGGGAGCGGGGGGCGGCGGCGAAAGGGGCACTCATATTCATTTGGGAATGAACAAAGCACTGTGGAATTAGCCAGTGGATTTTTTTGGGGGGGGGGTGTTGGCCTTGGCCATCATTTCTTCAGTAAAGAAATTCGCAGATTTGGGCTACAAAAATCATGAAGGTGAAAAATATATTCCCAGTCTGATGCTGCCCAGATTGGTTTGTATTGGAAATCATAGAAAGTGGCTATTCAAGCTGGATTTGTAGATAAATCTGGAAAGCTTCAGGATAGAGAAAATTGTGCTGGAGCTTTCTGGGCATAATAAATGAAAAGACATGGGGAGTTTTCCTGGAGACCCCTAAATGGCTCTATGCCTTAGTTGGCAAGACTGGCTGTAATTTGCCTCCCTTCCTTGTGCATTTGCAGAGTTTATTTTGATGTTTGTGATGGCTTTTTCACCAATTACAACTGGAGAGAGGAACATCTGCTGCGAACTAGAGAGGCAGCCAGTAGCCGGCAGACTGATGTCTATGTGGGGGTTGATGTGTTTGGACGAGGCAATGTTGTGAGCAGCGGCTTTGATACCAAGAAGGTAGGCTGGCGGGCACCCTGAACAACAGGAGTCTGCCTTGCAGGCATTGGCTATGCCAGGTGCAACAGATCACTCTGCAGTATTTATTCTGGTTCTCTCTGAGGGCCACCAAGAGGCAAAAGCCTGTCACGCTTGGCATAAATGACCCTCTTAGGACAGCTGCCAAAATATTTGTCCTTGGGGAAGGGAACTATTTTCCTAGAAGCCCCAAACCAGCCATGCTCTAAATCCCTACAGTAGAAAAATGGTGATTCTTGTATTCCTTGTGTTTCTTCAGTCACTGCAGATGATTCGAGAGCAGGGTCTTTCGGTAGCCCTCTTTGCACCTGGCTGGGTATACGAGCACCTGGGCCCAAGAGATTTCTTGAACAACGAGGATAAGTAAGGCCTATGCGGGGAAGGACTTCCTTCTAGGGATGGACTTCAGGAACCCCCCAATGAGCAGATCATCTCTTTGGGGCTCTGGGCTGTGCAGGCCTAACAGAAGAAAACTTTCAGGCTGATGGAGATGTAGTCCTTTCTCTCTTCTTTGCCACCTTGGGTTCTTGATGTGGTGGATTCTGGGCTTGTGAGGTTATGCAAAGACTGTTCCCGTGACACCTTCTTTCCTCTTCATAGATTCTGGGCCCTGCTGTCAAAGCTACTATCTATTCACCACATTGTCTCCCTCCCCTTTTGCACCAGCTTCAATCTGGGTGCGGGTAATCGACACTTCAGTCATGGACAGGTAGGAGCACATGGAAGAGGGACACTTTGGGGAGGATGAATGGAGCTGGGAATGAGTGGGCAGTGCCAGCCCTTCTCCTTGTGGCATAATCCTCTCAGGGCCAGAACTAATCTTTCACGATCGCCTGGCTAGTTAGTGGTCTCATACAGAGATTAAGGCCATCGCTGTCTTCCAAATACCATAGAGGATTGTAGGAGACTTTTTGCAAAGGAGTTCTGTGACTAGTTATTGGTCTTGAATCTTTTTCTAGGACTCTCCCTTGCAGACTTATTTTCCAACAGCTTTCCTTGAGCTCCATGAGAGTTGCTCTAGGATTTCAGCCTTTCTGTGTCTTATAATAGAAAATGAGACAGCCTTTAGAATAGCCATTTCCACCCACCCCTTTGAAAATGATGGGTGTCAGTGCTTGCTGATCTGGAGAGAACCTCTTTGTATTTTCATTCCTTTTGGAAAGGCTTATTTATTAGAAAATGAAAGTGGGGGTCTGGTGTTGAAGGTGTGCTGCTTTTGGGCCAGGAAAAAAGGGCATATGTACTGAAAGTCACATCTTCAAAGGCTACTAAAATGTTTGGGGGCTCCCAATGCAAATGGCCCTTAGATGTGCAAGAGCAGTCCTTACTGTGGGAAACATGCTGTGTAAATCGAGCTGGCCCAACTCAGCCTGCAGTGGCTCTTTTCTTTGCTCAGGAGACAAGGACAGAGCCGTGGTACAACCTAAGTGCTCAAGAGATCCAGCCAATATATGGCAGCCACAGAATGCCTGACAGGGGCTGGGTGCGGACCCGGTGCTGCCTGCAGGAAGCCTGGTGTGGAGGCAGCTCCTTGCTGCTGGAAGGGGCCATCCCAGCCAAGGCTGAGGATGTCACAACCAGGTGAGTGCAAAATCCCAGGTAACATTTATACCTTTCTCAAACCTAATACTCTCCAATTGGAATTACAAGATCAGTCCCGGAAGTCCTTCTCTCTCTTTCTGGGCACTCTTCCCTCCTACACGATCCCTTAAGCTCAGGGGTGCAGCTCTACAAAAGAGTCATCCCCTCTCAGCAATGCAACTGTGGAGTGGCGAGAACGGCATAGGGCGATCCACTCAAAAACCAAGCTCTCTGTCAGAGGAGGGCCGAGGTGGATGAAAAACCAATTTTCTGCAACCAGTCAGCCAATAGTCATGATTGTGGTTTGTGGAAGAGATGCCATCTGCACGGCCCTTACTGAAGAAAGGAAGTTCAAGGGCAGCACCTCCTTGCCTGCCATCCTCTTTCTGGGCTCTAAAAACGAAACATTTCCAACTCAGAGTTTCTGCATTAAATTATGACCAGTGATTCCAGAAGGCTTTTATGTTGTCGAACACCTGTGAGGAAGACCAGATGCTCACCTGTTGTCTGTGCTCCTTCCCTCAAGAGCCCCAAAGGTCTGCTGTCATTTCCTCTGGAAACTCAAAGGCATCTCCTCTATTTGAAGCCTAAGTAGGCAGGACTGCAAAAGACAGGGTGAGCCTACACCATTAAATAAGACTCCTTACTTTGGCCTTCTTCTTTGAGTCTTAGAGATAGTGATGGAGAGGGCGACCTCAGGGGTGCTAGCTAAGCAGAATCCACGAGAGACGCCTTGTCCTTTTTTCCAAAGTATAGCATTTTCAGGACAGCAATGCAACGAACCATGTAGGCCGAGTATGATAACCAAGGGGGCTCCTGACTATAAATGGCCTCCTGCTGAAGCAGCTTTTGATGTGTGTCCCTTAGAATATTACCTCTCATAGGTCGTCAAAATGTTTAACGGTCCTGTCAGTGTTCTATCATGCCACTGCTTATCCGCACACACCTACTTTAGATTACAGAAGAAGGGAGTGGTGCTCCCCAGTGTAAGTCTTCGGGCTTCTCTCTTTGTTTCCAACTAGCTAAGTCTGCTTCAAGTTGGCAAACGTGATTGATGGCTGCTCAAAGATAAATTCTATGCCAGTGCAGTCAAGGGCAGGACTGCCTGCCTTTCTTAGAGCTGCTGATCCCACCGTTTCTTTGAGAGCACCTTACACAGGCAGCAGGAGAGGGTGCTTCTCGACTTACAGTCGCAACTGAGCCCCAAATTTTCATTATTTTATTTATTTATTTTATTGTTATTTTATTTTTAAAATTTATAAGCCGCCCCACTCCCAGAGGACTCTGGGCGGCTAACAATAAAAACACCATAAAACATAACAAAACAAACAGTACAAGAACAGTCATCCAGGGGTCAGATTTTATAAACCCCAGGCCTGCCGGAAAAGCCAGGTCTTAAGCAGCTTACGGAAAACCAACAGGGTGGGAGCGGTCCTAATCTCCGGGGGGAGCTGGTTACAAGAGGTGGGCGCCATCACAGAGAAAGCCCTCCGCGGCCCCGCCAAATGGCACTGCTTGGCCGACGGGACCTGAAGGAGGCCCAGCCTGTGGGATCTAACCGGACAAAGGGAACTATGAGGTAGTAGGCGGTCTCGCAAATAGCCTGGCCCTGAGCCATATAGGGCTTTAAAGGTAATAAGCAAGAGTTGTTGAGTTTTGCTCCTTTTCCCCACAGTTTAGTAAATCATGCAGTTGCTAGGTGAGTCATGCGGTCACTAAGCAAAGCTGACTTCCCCCATTGACTTTGCTTGTTGAAAGGTGGCTGGAAGGTTAAAAATGGTGATCACATGACTATGGGAAAGTGCAACCGTCATAAATACGTGCCAGTTGCCCCACACCTGAATTTTGATCACGTGACCCTGGGGGAATGCTGCAGTGGTCACAAGTGTGGAAAATGGTTATAAGTCACCTTTTCAGTGCCATGCAACTTCATATGGTCACTGAGTGAAAGGTTGTAAGTCGAGGACTACCTGTATTCCCACAACTAGAAAAGGCGAAGAATTCATATTTTTCACCCTTTTTGAGGCTTAAGGAAGAAGTGGGCAATCATAGAAGAGCTGGGCTCCCCTGGGGCCCATTGCCGGGATTCCTCACTGCTGGATACATTCCTTTGACTGATGGAGCTGCCTCAAGTACACCATGCTGTAACTCTGGCTCTCCCATCAGCAACCTGGTAAATCCGAACTAAGGTGGCAGCAGGGGGAGAGGAAGTGATGGGACCAGTTGTTTCAAAATGAGGAGAGGAAGCCACTTTCCTTATCGACTGTGTTCCCATCAAAGTATGGAGGCGCAAAGACAACATTGGGGCAGACGTTTCTCCAGGCTTTCTGAATGAAAAACACACCAGTGGTGCTTTGCCTGCTCAGCCACAAAATGCTCTTTTATCAAGCAATCAAAAAGCGTCTTTGTTAGGATCTCAGATATTATTACGGTTCTGAGCTAGTGTGCATCCCAGTTAAAACAAACCTTAGAAGGTCAGATGTTTGGGAGAAGTTTGTGTAGATTTCTCTTCACCCTGCAAATTTTGAAGTGCCCCTGATCACAAAGAACAAGCAGATGGAGCAACCCCCGAGAGAGATTATTTCCTCACTGTTTTGTTCGTGCATTTTTAGAATCTATTGAGAAACATTCTTTTGCTATGTTGTCTGAGCTGCCCTTAATCCCTTGAATTGGCTGTATGCATGGTCCTAGCCAAGCCTACGAGCCACCTGTTGAGAAAGAGTCTCTTGTGTTGTCTTGAGTTTACAAGGCCAGGGTGTGTTCTGTGGAGTGTCTCCTTTCTGGCTGCTGAACAGAGAATTTGGAGTGTTCTCTGTGGAAAATGTCTCATTCTCTTTCTCCCTCAAAGCACTTTTTGGTCCAGGATGCCTCAGGCTGAGAGTCTGTTCTTGCTCTGAAGAGAGGATAAAGTTGGATTAGTTCTCATTCTGTGGAGATCCCAGGATAGATTTGATCATAGAAGGTGGGGCTGACATGAATAACAAAAACAAGAAAAATAAACATGAATGCAAACTCTGATTTGATTATATGGGGAGTGGAGAAATTGGCACAGTTGTGTTTGATCTGGCCAGGAGTAGATTAACACCCTCATAAAACACAGCAGCAGTTTCCATCATTTTTAATACATTTTTATTAAGTTTATATAAAATACAAACAGAGATAAAGATAATAGGAAAATGGGGAGGGGGTAAAGGAGAAACAAATTAAAAAATAAGATGTTCCAACTTAGTAAAGTATAAATAGAATTACAATCTCAACTTTTTACTTATACCCAATTAGTGGGAATTGATGTATCATTCCCTTTTTGCATATATATCTTGCTGCAATCAACATATATAATGAAAGTTCCAATTTTCCCCCAGGTCTTTAGCTACAGCAGCAGTTTCCAAAAAACTCCTGTAATCTGGTGGGGGAAGACATAGACTCAACTCCTGGTGGAGGGAAAGGGGGAGAGAGACAGAGAGAAATGGAAGGGAATGAAGAGCAGCTGTCCAATGAAAAATTGGGGTGGGCATAATAATAGTAGTAAAGTTGGAAGGGACCTTGGAGGTCATCTAGTCCAACCCCCTGCTTGGGCAGGAAACCCTACACCATTTCGGACAAGTGGCTGTCCAGTCTCTTCTTAAAAACTTCCAGTGTTGGAGCATTTACTGCTTCTGGAGGCAGGCTGTTCCACTGATTAATTGTTCTCACTGTCAGGAAGTTTCTCCTTAGTTCTAGGTTGCTTCTCTCCTTGATTAGTTTCGACCCGTTGCTTCTTGTCCTGCCTTCAGGCGCCTTGGAAAATAGCTTAATTCCCTCTTCTTTATGGCAACCCCTGAGATATGGAATACTGCTATCATGTCCCCTCTTGTCCTTCTCTTCGTTAAACTAGACATACCCACTTCTAATGAGGATGTTTTAATTAAAACTTCAGAAAGTACTGGGTGAAACTAAACAAGGATTCTTTATAGGCAAAATAAAGTGACTATGTCTCAAAGAGTGTAATGTCCAAGGGTGAACCAAGAGTTTGATGTGGTTGTTGCAAAGCATATTGGAGGTGTTGGCTATGACCTATAAAGCCCTAGATGGCATGGAGCCAGGCTACCTATAGAATCATCTTGGTAGTTGTAGAGGCCTTTTTAATTTCAGCTCTCTGCTTCAGAAATCGTATGGTCAACTGTATGGCCCTTCCCTCCATTGCTCATCAGAGCCCATTGTGTTATCCTTTCCCTTGTGCAAAGTGGGCAGGTGAGGTCGAGCTCATTGGTCTGGGTCCTCAAGACCTTTTCATTTTCAGATAGTGCTGTGCTGCTTTATGGCCCAGAGTTGGCAGTGACGGTGTATTCTCTGTCTCTCTCCCTGTCTGGGGCTTGGGGGTTACCAGGCTATTCTCATTCCAGATGCCAGCACCCTCGCGGTTATTCCTGGTCTTGATTTTTAAACACGAGTCCCATCTTCAAGCCACGGCTCTGGCACCACTGCTCACCACCCGAGAATCATGGTCACGCCCTGACAGGGGGGCCTCTACTTTATTGGGTAAGGCTTTTTGTTTTGGGACTCCTTGCATGGATGCTTGCAGCGTCCTTAAAGTGGCCTAGCAGATGTCGTTCCCAGGTTTGCTGGCTCACTTCTCTTTCCTCTGCTCTATTGGATGTTTCTTCCGCAGCAGAACCAACACGACATACGCCCTCCCTGCTTCATACGCCTCCTCCTGGCCTCGCCCAGTTTCTCAGAGGATGTGAGCAGTGTGGGGAACATGGCTGGCAAAATCGGTGAGTGAATCCTAAATGAGAGAATGTTGTCTCCACTCATTTTCTCCAATGAAATTGTTTCATATGTGGCAGCAGCTATTGTCACGGCTCTCCCCTTGTTCTATGGCAGCGGTTCTCAACCTATGGGTCGCGACCCCATTTGGGGTCGATTGACCATTTTACGGGGGTCGCCAAACAATGTGATCCGCCATTTCCCCCCCTCGGGGCGGTGGCGCGCATGCACGGCACGGCGCGCATGCGTGCCATGCATGGGGCGCCCCGCGCATGCGCGTCGCGCATGGGCGGCCCCGCACATGGGGCGGCGCGCATGCGCGGCACGTTTGTGTGACGGGGGTTGCCGTCACACAAATGTTGAGAAACGCTGTTCTATGGCATTATAGCATATGCTCCCCTGTAGAGAGGATCCTGTTGTCATCTTTACCCATTCAGCACTATGCATGTGGATGATGGAAAGAAGTATCAAAAGGTTAGCCTTGTGTGCCTGGCCATAGAAAGCATTGTGGACAGTCAGGATGGACTTAGTAATAGCATGCCAGCCACTGTGTCTCACTTTCCTATTACTCTCTTGCTAGATGCTATGAATTGGAGCTTCGGAATTGCTTCCTGGATGAACTCTCCCTCACTGTGTCCCGTCGTCAACCTGGACAGGAGGAGATGCCCTTCACATGCCGCCTGGGCAAGATCTGGGTAAGGAAATCATGGAAAGCAATTGGGAACTGCCATGAACAGCTTTCAAAGCAGGGTGGGTGGTCAGCGACTCAGTTATCCAATATAGCTGGGAGATACTCTACAGCAGGGGTAGTCAACCTTGGCTCTTTTATGACTCGTGGACTTCAACTCCCAGAATTCCTGAGCCAGGAATTCTGGGAGGACTTCAATTCTGGGAGTTAAAGTCCACGAGTCATAAAAGAGCCAAGGTTGACTACCCCTGCTCTACAGCCTGGCCCTTGTTCTTTAAACCAGTGGTTGCTTCACAGTAGGCTTTTGCTTCTCATCAGAATGGCTGAAAAGTTGCCATCCCAGCTGCTTTGTCCAGTACCCTTCTTGGTGTTTATACCAAAGTTATTCTATCTTATGTTTGCTCAGGCTGGTCGATACCACCAGGTGCTCTTGAGACTTTAATCCCTTCATTGCCTCCCCACCCCACCCCCATCAATACAGACTGTGCCAGATCCTCCAAGCACTTATTCTGAGGAGAAACTTTGAGGCAACGATTATTTGATCCAGGCTACCTAAGGGCGCCTCTTTATCCCTTCATTTCCTCACTGCTTTCCAGTCCTCTGCTATGAATCTATCCAATTTGCTTGGTGACCATTTCCTTCCCTTTTTATAACTACCGTGTGCTTTTTCTTATAGATGCTGGATGCTGCCTCCCTGTCCACTCCCAATGAAACCAGTTCCATGTTGCCCATGGATGCCTCCCATGTCCACTGGCACCGTCCTTCAGCTGAGCACCTCTCTGTCAGTTTCACTTTGAGTTGGACGTATCCTTCCAGCAAGGCCACCTGCTTCCGTGTGCATCACCGGAGTGGTTCGTGTGTCAGAGACTCTGAACTGCCTCTTCTCCTGCTTGGGGAAGCACATGGCTGCCTGTACCGCGTGACTCAGCTAGCAGTGCCTAACCCTCAAACTATGTCCTCATGCCGCCTGGAGCTCCTGGTGGAGCCAGTCCCTAATGATGGGAGCAACGTTGATTCTGCCATGTGGGGAAAACTCACCTTTGTGTACTCTAACCCAAAGCTACCAGTGAACGCTGCCACACTTTCCGCACACCCACACCCGGGCCCGTGAACATAACGTAGACAGAAGCTTCACCCATCATAAACTAAGGCTAAGAGGTGCACAAGGTGACATCCTTTTAATAAAGCCTGTTTGTTGCTTTCATTATGAGAGTTTCTTCTCTCAGGGCATGGTCCTATGGTCTTACAGAATTGACATTCAAGAGCCAAAGATATTTGGATGTACACGGATCCTGTGTACTTGGCAGGGAATTAATGCTCAAAACAGATTTATTAATGGACAGCGTAGCCTACAGACCTTGCTTTTAAAATATAAACATCCGTTCCCTGCACAGTTACAAATAGCGGTGTCATTAAGATGGAAACAGGTGGCAATTGTCAAATCTGCTTTCAGTTGGATCCCTTTAATGAGTAGAGAGGGAAAATCATTAGCTCTCATCAACAGGGAACTTTAGACTCAAATGAAATAGGAGGATGTGAGAAAATTTCAGTTTTTTTAAATAAATAACCAATACTGCAGAACAGTGTTTCTCATCCTCAATAACTTTAAGATGGGTGGACTTCAACTTCCAGAATTCCCCAGCCAGCATCGATTCTGTATTTCTGCATAAGTTGACCCAGAGAGCCTTAAACTTGTGCTTCCTCTCAACCCCTAGAAACCACTTCGCAGCAACTCTGTTGCCTGTAAATAATGAAAGGGGAAGATGGCAGAGACACCCCCGGGCATTTTACTATGCGTCTCTATAGTACAGTGTTTCTCAACCTTGACAATTTTAAGGCATGTGGACTTCAACTCCCAGAATTCCACAGCCAGCATTGCTGGCTGTGGAATTCTGGGAGTTGAAGTCCACATGCCTTAAAATTGTCAAGGTTGAGAAACACTGCTATAGTAGGTTGGGAGTGGGGGGGGATGTCCTCTGGACTTGGTGCACTATGCAGTATTCTTTGCCATGGAATCTGCTTGGGTTCTGGTGATACTGGACTACAGCAATCAATAGGGATTTTCTCTTAGGGATACATGGCAATTTGCAACTTAGTACTGAATGCAACTCTAAATATGTAAAGGCTAAATAGTACATTATGAGACCTGTTATTTCTTCAACAGGATTAATCCTATGGTTCCCTGAATACTAAGGTCAAATGTTGGATTTCCACTGTGCTGCTGCAGAAGCAAACTTGCTAACTTTTAAATTCTAATTCAATTTCGTATTCATAACTGCATTGTGCTTTCATGGCATTTGTTGCGGTTGCCGCAACTATTAATATTGCAGTAAAATTTCTGTCTTTCGATTTTATCCTTTTTCACCGATACTCAAAAAATAATTGTGCTTTCTTCCCTAGGATTATTAGGAAAGCATACAAAATCTAAAAATACCAACAGCATTTTTGTGCATTTTAAGAGTTTGGGTTTACAGAAAATAGAGTGCAGTAGAGTTCAAAGTTTTGCTTAATGATCAGCCCCTTATCTCGGGGGGGGGGGGAGAAGAGCAATTTAAAAATGTTAAATAAAGTTTTTTTTTTTCCTTTCCCCTTGCGGAAAGTGGTGGAGGCCAATTTCCTGATTTAGCTAAAATTAAAGGCAGGGCCATGTAAAGAAAACGGGGGGGGGGCTGTGTGCAGAGCAAAACACAAGCTGCAACTGACACTGAGCAGCTGCGCAGCCGAGGCAATGAGGGCGAAAAGGGGCCGCTGAGCCATTTGTGGCACTGCAGCTTTCAGAATTAAAGTTAACCTAAGTCATTGCACTTCCAGAACGTTGTACAATTTTTGTTCTGGTCCCTTGGCATCTTTGGCAAGAGCTGACAATACTATTTGTTTCAGAAGAAACCTCTCAGGTGAAATGATTTGTTGTGGCTCGCTTTGGCTGTGTGCTTGGCTCCACTGCAGCTTAGGCAGTGAGATTTACAGGAAGCCGTGTCTGATCTGAATGAGAAGGAGGCTGCATGAGAAGCGCCAACACTCCGTTACAGCACCTGTGTGGCAGCACTAATTTCTGCCCCATTTGCTGTAATAGGCATACTTTTATTTTCCCATTTTGCCCGTAGATGGGTGAGCACCTGGGAGAAGACCATGGTCAACCATTTCTGGACTGCTGCTGAGGAGACTACAGGGACAGATTCGTGGAGTTGAGCTCAGTTTGAAGGGGGTGTTGCCTTTAAACTCTTACGGAAGGGCCAGAGAATGGGCCATGCAATTTCCTGCTTCTCCTGGTCTGGTCTGATCTGGTTATGTGGGGAGTCCCTCTCGTCCTGCTTTTGCGCAAAACCACCAACACACTCCCTTTCTGAATTCCTGATGCAGCGCTTGGCAAGAGAATTGATAGCCGCAATTATTCCTTCGCAGTCTGGCATGCAGGCAATTAGCAGCTGGGAGTTTGGCCAAGCACGGCACACATGGGGATCTCTCAGTTCTTTGCTGCACAGGCCAGTCTCCACATGTGGCTATGGCTCAAGGCAAAGGAAATTGATACAGCGACATTTACGCTGCCGGTGCTGGTCAGATGGGCATGAATGCAACGAGAGCAAGAAATTGACATTTTGAAAAATGTCGGCCCTGGCATAGGGATGGACTCATGACATTTTCTCTCGGTTTTGGATTTTGCTCTTTTTCACTTTATGCACCAAGGCGCCCATGTTGCTCAGCCCTTATTTCAGGCAGTGAAGACGCTGTTTTTATCTCTAATGTTTCCTCTTTCCTGTCCTGTCCTCTCCCTCCAGTGGCACATCTTCATTAATTGATGGAGGCAGCATTTATGACGAGAAGTTCTTGTACAAATCCACTGGGTCTGTCCTGTGGACGTGGATGGCAGCCTTCTCCATCTACTTGGGTTCTGAGTATTTATTTTTAAAGTACAATTCTCACTTAGCTCTCCACTAATCATGCTGACTGAAGCTGGTGGGTACTGAACATCCTCCACATCTATGGCCCCATCTGATTATTTGCTTTACACCAGCTCTTTCTACTCTGATAAGCTTTCAAGGCAATTAAAAATGTCCCTTCAAAAGGGCTTTTCCTGCAGATCTGCACAGCTGGGCAAGGAAAGAATTGGATTTCTTAGCCATCAGTGTTAGCGCCTGAAATTGGGCCCAGTAACAGATCACTAGTGCAGATGTCTCCATGCAAGGTGACATTATGTGATCTTTGTAACTTGCACCAGTTTTCTAATCCCATTTTGCACGACTTGCAACTTCCAGGCACTTTCAGAGTGATAGGAATTGATTCAGACTGAGATGATTTCCATAGGAAGACAGATTTACAGCTGGAGGTCAGCAGTGACTGCAGGGCAGGGGTGAGGTCATACCACACACACAAGCGAGTAGGGTTTCAATTGTGCAGTTGTGGTTGCCATCTTGACCTTACTGCCCAGCTCACCCCACACCCCAATTCTTTCAGATACTTATGTGGAGGTGACAGAAATGATAGGAGTCTAAGGTATAGAAGGAAATAAATACTATTTATGGGAACTATATAATTCAGTCAATATATAACCAACTGATCGATGCATAGTCAATGCTATGAAGGGATACAAGATATTATGAATGTCTGATGGAACTGCACTTCCTTTAGGATACTTGCAGTGCAATGACCTGGGGTTGCCAATGCCTTTTCCCGCCTATCTTGGAGATGGGCAGCAGACACAGAGGAAGCATGGGATGTTGTGTTGTATGTTTGTGTGCTCCCAGACCATTGGTCCTAGTGTTCAAGCCTAATGGGGGGAATGTTTCTCCTTATTCAGCAAATGCAAGCAAGGTCATTTCCCCAATAGGCAAATTGGATTTTCTCAATCCAAGAGAATTAGAGACCCAATCTCCCTTCTGGTCCCTCTTGGTCTTCTGCCCTAATTAGTTGGGAGAGATGCAAAAAAGGTGTCTATCCACAGTGCTTAGAAGAGGGATTTTTTTAAAAGGGACAGCTCATACATCCAATGCTTCGGAGCATCCAATCAGTGCTTCTCTGCTCTGTCCAGCCCAAGAGGGTTGCAGTAAAATTAGCAAAATGAGTTGGGTCAAAGCTGAGTCAATGACCTGAATTAAATTGAAGGGAAAGAAAAAGGATGCAGCAAGACGATTGGGTGGCCTTGACAAGTTAGCCAGAAATGTTCTTCTGGATGTTAATTTTGGGCACAGGAACTCGTTCCCTGCAAGATTTCTTGTGCTGCCTACTAGAAAAGATTTGCCTTCTGTCCCTGGTTTTCTCTTGTCTAAGATTTTTATCATACATCCATATCTTCCTAGAGCCAGAATGGGACAACTCATTGCAGCCAACTCACCATGGCCAACTTGCCACGGTCAACTTGCCACAGCCAACTTACCATGGGATAACTTGCTGCAAGACAATTCAATGTAATTATTTAAAATAATTTAAAAAATATTTTAATTTTTGTCGTTGACGTTTCATTTTGTCCCTCCTTTGGCATCCTTTCTTTAATGACTCTATTCCACAATTTCTTAGATATTAGTGTAATTCCCGCAGCAAGTTGGCCATGGCAAATTGTCCCATGGTGAGCTGGTGCAGTGAATTGGCTGCAGCAAATTGGCCGTGGCGAGCTGGCCATGATGAGTTGGCTGTGGCGAGTTGCCGTAGACCCTCCAAGAGCAGCCTGTATTTTGCAAATTCTCCTTCCTGTTTGCACCCTTCCCAATTAAAATCTTGAGCCATCCTCATTGAAGAAAGAAACCTTTATTAATAAATAATAATAATAATAAATACTGTTTATTTGAATGGTCACACTTTTGAAGCATATAGAATGGGGTGGGTAGCTGATGCTCCCAGGGTGGGAGAGGGGGGTAGCAAATGGGAGGGGGGGTTGTACAAGGGGGCAGGAGTGGCAAAGGTGGGGCTATATACAACGGGAATAGAAAAGGAGGATCATCTGGTTGCTGGCATGTCAGGAGCTTTAATGCTGAATAGAAAGTGAGGTTTCATGAGATGATTAAGCCAAGGGGAGGTCAAGAGCAGGGAGGAGGCCCTGAGTCCATCTGGCTCTGGGGTGGGGTGGGGGCGGGTGGGCGATGGGACATGCACTCCTCCCATGAAGGGCTGTGGGCAGGGAGGAAACCCTGGGTGGCAGCGGCGGTGGTGACAGCAGCAGCGGCGGTGGTGCAGCTTGGTCTGTGTAGCAAAACGGTTCTTTCTCCGAATGCCCTGGTGCCGAGCCTGGCCCCCTCCCCAACTGGGGGCTATGCTGCTCTCCCCTGCCAGCCACACAGTCCTTGAGGAAATGCTTGCCCAGCACCCTGGCTTCAGTGTGACGGAGGGGGAGGCGTTTCCCGGCCCTTCGGTGCAGGGTGGGAAGTTCTGGGGGAGACCTGGAGACCTCGGACTTTCTCAGCTCTGAGTTCAGCCAGGCCTCCCCCAAGGACAGCTGCAGGGGTGGAGTTCGCTGCCTTGTGGGCCGATGGGAGCCGGGATCCTCAGGGGGAGAGGAAAGTGCAACTTCTTCAAAGAAATCCCCCTTGAAAACCTGGGGTGCCCATCCACTGGCGTACCCCAGAAGCCCTCAGCCTGGCCCTACACCATACAGGATTCCAAGGCTTGCCGACTTGACCAACGGATGAACCAGCAAAGCGCGAAAACACTGGGAACTTCTGGGATGCAAGAAGCAGGACGGCTAGCCCTGCTGGCGCTCATGGCGTCTTCTGCGGTCTGGGAGGGCCGCAGGTCTTCAGGAGGGTTGGAAGGAAGACGTGATGGCCTGGGGCCTGCAGATTCCAGTCTGTGTCAGTACCTGTCCCTCCTGGCCCCGTGGTCTGCAGCAGGGAGGAGCAGGGCACGGGTCTCCTGATGCGGACAGCTTTGCGGAGTCTGCATGGGGCTGCCGTGCCGTCCATCTGTCCGGGCAGACTGTCAGTAGTTGCGCTCCGGCTGGCCTGTCGCTTGGGGCGCATGTGTGGACAGAAGGGGGCTTTCACTCAGTCGCTTGGCTTGTTAGTTTTGTAATAGTTTGTTGCTTTGCTTTAAAAAAAAATGTTTTGTGCCCTTCCTGGTCCCAGAAGGAAACAGCTGAAGGTTTCACTACAACAGAAAACAAAGGCAGAATGTTCCATGGAGCACCCTGCAGGCTGTGGCCTGGGGGGGGGGGAATGGGGCAGGAGGAGAAGGCAGGGAAGCGCTTTCCGCTCTCTCTGTGTATGCTGGTTCAGAATGTTAGATTTGGGAAGTGGAGTTCCAAGTAACTTTAAGCTTTGCATGTCCCTTTTATACACAGCTGTGGGTCCATTTTGCTCAGCAAATCAGTGAAGAGGAAAGTTACCCAAGCCCTGCTTGGAATGTTAGCCAGCATTGTGAAAGGAGTTGGGATTGCTCAGCCCCACCCAGGGCCCGATCCCAGTCAGCTCCCTCAGAGACCTACATGCTAGGCCCAGAGGGGATCCTGTGGGGTCTCCTACTCACTGTACATTGTCCAGATCACCTCCCAGTCCCTACCAAGGCCTGCATAGCAGTACATCCCTCACTCATTTCCCAATAGGAAGAGGGGACCTTAGTTTTTCTCCCCTTGCAAGAGAAAGAGAAAGATGCCCCTCTGGTTGATATAGGGCCTGAGCGGGCCTCTCTTTTCCCTATGGGAAGGATCTAGGCTGCTGCCCACCTGGCACTTTTACCCTGCCTTTGTGTGAGGGAGAAGAAGGGCCACTGCACTTGAGAGGGACGATATCCTGAGTTCCTTTGGTCAGAGCCTCTCCTTTAGAAGTATGAGAGCAGAAACGATGCAGGAGGCCTCGCAGGGGCCTCCTTCGAGTGCAACAGTATCCCAAAGGCCTTCATGAGGCTTGATTTAACAGGAGAACTCAGACACTGGGTGGCTCTATAGGAGGCAGAGGGTTCCTTGAGATTATCTTGTTGGGGTGTGTGTGTGTGTCTTTGTGTATGTTTGTCTGGTTAAAGGAGGCACCTGTCCCAGCTCCCTGGCTGGCTGCTTTGCAAAATGACGCAAATGTGGCCAATACACCATCAGAGACAAGTGGGAGGAGAGGCATGGCAGGCGGCTTGAGGTAAAGAGATGGGTGATTTAGGCTGCCAAGGGCCAGCAGCAAGGGGCGGGGCCCATGTCCACGGGGTTTTGGTTGGATTTCTAAGGAGCAGTCAGTGTTACTACTGTGAGGAGGGTCTGGGTCTGTCTTGCTAGTAGGGAGTGAAGCGGCTGTACCCTCCTCGGTATAGACTAGCCTGCAACATCAAAGACGGAGAAAAAGCCAATCAGTATAAAGGAGAGGCACAGCCCATCCCTGCCCTGTCCTTGGAGCCAATATGGGGGTGGCCACTGGCAGAGACCTTCTTCTGAAATGGGAGCAAGGGCCAAGGGCAGTGGGGTAGAAGTGGGGGTTTGACTCAACCTCCCAGAATGCAAAGCTGCCGTGAGGCAGATTTCACAGGAAAACTATCCAGATGGATAAGGCCGATATGCATTTTAAAGAGGAAAGTAATGTAAAATGGTGCCTTGGGGGCAGGTGCCTAGCACTTTCCTATGAATCCTTCCATGGATAAAGGAAGCAAGGGCCTTACAAAACCATGCCTCAGTTTCCCTTAATCTAGAAGATGCCTCCCTCTCAGTATTCCCCCTCTTTCAAGGGTTGACAGTTCAATGCAAATCTTGTGGTATCATTAGGAAGGCCCTGATGGGCAAGTGATCGCAAGATGGCTTAAAATCTTTCTCCTCTTTGATGCTGCCTAGAGCCCTGATTATAAGGAGGCATCACTGCAGGAACTGGATGTGGAAGTGTATTCAGGAACAGGAAGGATGGGAGGTGGCTTTGGGGAGAGTCCCTATGCACGCACACCTTGCTCAGCTCCAACCCACTTCTTAAAGTATTTGCCCCATGAAGCACTGCTTTTGAATGAAGGGTCTCTTACACCTGTACAAGCTGCTGCTCACTTCAGGTGGTTTTTAAGAAGGGCATCACTTGTTCAGGAAACCATCCTTTCTATTATGTGCATCCCCTGGCAATGAGGGCAGCCAGGGTTAGCCCAGCCCTAAATGTGTGCTTCTTCTCTAAGAATCTTCCTGTTTAGGGTTTCTCTGGCCCCGGACAGCTGATTAATCGGACTGCAGCTGAGATCTGAGTGTCAGTATCCCCAGAGACATCCCAGATCTTTCTTCCTCTTTTCCCAAGTACCCAACCTGACCGCATATATTCCCCCAAGGTCTGGATGGCTATGCACATAGGGATAGAAGGCCCCATTCTTACCATGGTGCCGATGCTGTAGGTGGCAGCGGGGCCAATAGTGTGGTGGTAAGGGTCTGCAGCTGCATAAACTCTGCCGTAACTAGGAGCGAACACAGGGGGCAGCGTTAGAAACTGAGGAATCGCTGAGTTGCCAACCCTAAGTGTTCAAAAAACCATGAATCAGGCCCCAATCATCATTAACTTTGCTTCAAGTCATGATAAACATAGAAGAAATGACAAGAAATGTTCACTGAGCTTTTAGCAAAGGCCCCTGAATTACTTTTCCCAAGTAGGCGTCCACCAAATGTGCTAGGACTACAATCCCAACTTTAAAGCCATGCATAGTTTGGGAGATGCCAAATGGGGAAAGCGACCCAGTAGCGAATTGCTCCAATTCCCCACCCGAGAGAGATCATTTCAAATTGCAAACATCTCAAAAGGGAGAGTGCTAGAATTCAAAAGCTACATTTTTGCCGACAATCCTCATTCTCTTTTTTTACTGGGATGCAATTTCAGAAGGGAGAAAGAAGGAAAGGATCGGCTTCTAGATGAGTAAGCAGGTCATTGTAAAGATGTCCTTTCCTAGAGAGATACTAATGGCCAAAAAATGTACAGGTATAACTGTGGCCTAAACAAGAGGTGGCCAAGCCTTCTTTGGAGGGTTGGGGGAAGTTGGTAGGACAGGGCCCCCAACTGTGTGGTCTTATGAGATTGTCTCTTTGATGTCTGCAAGGGATTTTGGATTTCTCCTTCAGTTCTGTGCATTTTGTAGCTCAAAAACTACCTTAGCACTGCTTTTCCAGTGTGCAAACAGAGATTCTGAAGGTTTGATTTGCAGGGGAGATTTGCAACCCAGAAGCAGGAAAAGAATATTTGTTTTCCCAGCAGGGAAGGAATAAAAGCATTGGCAGCCAAAGGATGTCGGGTACAGCCATCCCAGCTGTAGTTCCTCCACATTATCCTTGTTTAACTTTTTGTGTGCATCCTGCAATTCTGTGAGGGCACAGATCATTATTTATTTTAATCAAAGGAGGAGTAGGAGTGACTGGGTGACTGGGTTGTGCTGATTAGAACTGGTTTTGTAAGGGACCCAGAGAATGTAAATAATTGTTTCCTGGCGGTGGATGAAGTTGGAGCAGATCTTTTGTCAATTTTGGATTTTATGAGCCAAAAGAAGAAATTGTATGAGGATTTTATGTTGGGGAGAAAGAAAACATGAGAAATGAATAAACAACTAAAAGCTAAAATTACAGAAACTTTTTGGCCAACATTCTCCAGCAAAGAATGGAATTAACACGAATATAGAAAAACTAACATTCTTAAGAAGATTTTATCATGAGAATCCTTAGGATTTCTTATGTGTAAATAACCTCAGAAAGTAGCATCATCTAGCCAGTGCTGGCTGATTTTGACTGGATGGGAGACCACCAGTAATTCCCAGGTTAGACTGAGAAATCAGAAAGACATTCTGGAATTGGGCATTGCTAATCTGCTTCTATAATGTGGCCAAGGAAACTATGTGTATGTCATAGAAATCACTGCTTATGGACCGTTTGGTTAAGATCAAGAAGTGTGTCACAGAAAGGAAGCTTGAATCAAAGATGTCTCTAACTTTTAATCCTGAAACAGCCCTGTACAGCCCAGTCAGTACCAGAATATCAACAATGACCTACTTTACAGGGCTGTGGTTCTATAGATGGGAAAGGCTTGGCTGAGAGGGTCACCATCTAAGACAGGGCTTCTCAACCTTGGCAACTTTAAGACTTGTGGACTTCAACTCCCAGAATTCCTCAGCCAGCAAAGCTGGCTGAGGAATTCTGGGAGTTGAAGTCCACAAGTCTTAAAGTTGCCAAGGTTGAGAAGCCCTGATCTAAGACCACATGCATGTTCCTTGCCAGATGTGAATGTTAAATCTGATTGGCAAGACCAGCTTGTCCCAATGCGAGTATAGTCGCTAACTATCTTTCAAGGACAGAAACACACAACACCCTCAATCCACCAGGAAGGCCACTCCCCTGTGTTTCCGCTGCCCACTAGACACTCATTAAAATTGTTTTCTGACTTATCTGGTTGGTTAATTGTTGGGCTTCATTTCCATGTAGGCCACCACCTGTATTCTAAGGCAGAGGTCTCCAACCTTTTGGGCGCCAGGGATCGGTTCCGTGGAAAGAGGTTTTTCCGTGGACCAGAGGGGGCGTGGTTTTGTGTGCTGCCTGCATCTCACGGATGGGACTTTGCTTGTTTGTGCGGACCGGTTGCTGGCATGCCGCGGCCCGCACAACGGGCCCACGGACCGGGGGTTGGGGACTCCTGTTCTAAGGGGAAACTGTGCCTGGTGATGGGAATGATCCCACTTCCCTACCCATTGGTTGCTGCCCCCCTGACTATTCTGCCCTGGGTGGCTGGGTGGGCTGCCCTCTTCTGAGAGGTCTGGACCAGAAAAGCTGTACCTTTTTTTATTTCTTCTTCCCAGGAAATCTGGCGAAACACTGGCATTTTTTAAAAAGGAAGCTCACTAGTAGAATGGGGAAAGGCTAAGCTTATTTTCTTTTTTAAATAACTGATGGAATGGGAAACAGGGATCTTTTGGTTTTTGTTTAACTGGGTGAAATTTGCGAGAGATGTGATTCCTCTATAGTCCAACTGACTAGAATAATGAGAAAACTGTGGTTCTTCTCTTTTCTTCTGGTCCACTGATCCAAACACAAGGAAGGGGCTCATATTAAAAAAATGGTCCATTGGAAACCACGTCCTGAAATATCCCCCATGGAAAGAAAGTAGTCAAGAAGTGGGAAAACCCACCAACTGGGACTATGGTAAATGCAGCCTGAAGTGAGCACCGGGCCACCATCATGGCCAAAAAGGAGGAAGAGTTTGAAATCTGGCAAGGTTTTTATTTCCTGCAGGTTTCTACATGGATGGCAAGCAATTAAAAGCTGTCATGTGGAAGAACCCTTAGTTTACAGCGTCCTTTTTTAATGAGAGTTACTGCACACTTTTTATGATATCTCCCTATGAATTAACACAACATATGTGCATTTTAAGTGGAACTAAACAGCTGAACACACACACTGCATTGCTTTACTTAGCAGGATAATACAAATATAGAAACCAGGAGAATGAAAAAATGTTTTCTAGGAAAGGTTTCCAAGCAGAAATAAATGTGTACCACTGATAAAAATGTACTATTCTGCTGGTAATGTTTCCTGCAATGGGTCATTCCTCCCCAGGTTTATCCCAATATTTCTTATTTAAGCCCCTTATAATGTATTGTTTCTCATAATATTTTCACATCCTTCATATTTATTTACTTAGTTATTACTTTGTTGTGCATTTTAACCTGCTTTTCATCAACAGCAGAATAATAATCTACCACTAACCTAATTAAATGACAGTCATTTTTTAATAGGATGCTAAAACATGTCAAGGAAGTAGGATGATAAGAATGTTGCATGTCAACAAATACCTGATTAAGAAAATAGTCTCTCCCATTTCTCAAATAAAGCTTCAGCAGTTACCACTGTAATAATTATGCCTGTGTGAAGAAAGGCTGCTTGATTTTGCAGAATTGTTTTGGCTTCGATAAATGCAATGAAAAGGTCCTGCAGTGTGGAAAAGCAACTTTGCTTCGAATGAAATGTCTTTGGTGCATGATCAGAATTTTATTGGAGGCCAGCGAAGTGACTTCTCCCGGAAAGCGTGGCCACTCTGCTCCAGCCCCTACTTTGTGGAGCCACATTGAAAAAGCACTTGGTTGAATGAACAATCAAAGCAAAACGCCCCTTCAATGCTTCCTACCCCCAAATCCCCCTTGTAATAATTGTTTTTAGAAAGGGAAGATAAGCACAAAGGATTAATTGAGTTGTTTTGTTGCCTCTGAGAGAGACTCCGTTTAACAACATAACCTCTCCAAACTCAGGCCACTTCAATACAGCCATTCATCTTATCAGCATGAAATTCTGTATACTGGCAAGCCAGAAAATGCACACACTTCAGTGAAAGGTATAAAAAGGGGGAAGAGAGGCAATGGTTGCTTGTGAAAAACAGAAGAGGGAAACAAGAACAGGGAACAAAATGAGGCAGAGCTCAGATCACAGACTCTTTGCACTGTGGACAAACCAGCTCCCAGCCCTTGAGTGTTGTGGACTCTGCTGATTATTTTAGGGTCTACCAGGACTTCCAGTATTCCCTCTATCCCTGGGCAAACCAGTCAATGGGGGCTGGAAAACGTTTCTGACTGAAGGAGGTGGTGTCCCTTTTCTCCCTGGTGCATCAGTAACAATTCCCTGGTACAGGGACACTATTGTGAATCCCTGCATCCAAGTGATGGGCTGATAAGGGGACCAGACACCAAGGCGCAAGATGACTTACCTGTCGCTGTAAGCTGTTGCTGCTGCTGCCGCAGGCTGGGCGTATCTGTAGGCTGCATAGCCCCCCTGGAGTAGATGAGAGAGACAAGCATTAGGGGTGAAGGTGTGACTGCAGTATCACAGGAGAAGGGCACATCTTTTGGGGGATCTCACGTGCTGGCCAGGAGGGAGATGTGTACCCACAGGCCCAGCCCCTCTCCAATCTCATTAGCATTCCCTGGGGTCCTTGCTACCATTAACCTGCAGAAATTAAACATGCTGAGGAGAGAATGTCACCTCCCTAGCGGGTGGCGGTGTTAACGAGATGTCGCCTCTGATAAATCTGTCAGTGTGTGCCTGAAGTATTGCCCAGAGCACTTTAAATATGGAGAGGAAACGCTGCTGTGGCCTGACAGGCTGACACCAGGCCAGAAAATAAATCCTGCCCTCTGTAGGAGCAGATGCACCCTTTACCCCACCCTCACAGGTAGCCTGCTTCCCATCTCCAGTTGCCGCACATGCAGGAAGTGTGATTTCAAGCTTTTCCTTTCCACCCTTAACCTCCCTTAGCCGTGGAAAGTGCTGGGATGAGTCTTGGAAGAGTGATGAGAAAATCTGTAGAGCTAATGGGAGAGGCTTAGAGGCTGCCCAACTGCTGCTGCTTCCTGAGCTCTGGGCCCCAGGTTGTTTTCCCACTGTGTTTTGGCAGCCTTGGCCCCTGTTTGCATCACTTAATGAAAAGAGCAAGCAGGGGGGAATTTCTCTTTGACAGAACAGCCTTCCTGGAAGGGCCTGTGCCTGGTTACCAGCAAAGGATGCCAAGTCTCTGCAGGAACCAGAGGATGCTTTGACTAGAAATGAAAAAAAAAAAAAAAAAAAAGGATCTCCTAAGGAAACTTTGAAAGGATGGACTTACATAAATTTCAGCACCGTAGAATCCGTCCTGGTAAACCACTCTGCAAAAGCAAGAAGAATGTGGCTGTGACTAAGAGTTACTTTGGGTAGGGCTCTTTGAAGCTCACTCTGCAAGACTGGCTGTGTTCCAGACAGGAGCACCAGAGCAAGCATCAGATGGGCCTTTGTGGCTCTGGTGTTTGGACCTATCAGTTGCTTTTCTCTACCCTGACAGCAGGAGGGGAGCAAATGCAGGCATCAAGCAAGTGGATAGAGCTGTCTGCCTGACAATCAACAGGGAAGATCATGAAGGTGTTCGTGGGGGGAACCTGGAGCCAGCCACTCCTGGCCATGCAGCCCTACATGATAGTCACATACATTCCGTGAAAGATTTTGCTTCATTTTCGTCATTTTAAAAAAGGAGCAGGTTTCTGATCCACACAGTGAGAGGCTAATTTATGGGATGGTCAACATGGTTATCTACTCTCTTCCACATATCATCTAGTGATGCTTTCCTTCCTGTATTCCTCATGTTTGTCTAATTACTAAAAGAATCCTATACAACATAAGATATAAGAAGATGAGTTTCGGAAGGAAGCATGAACATAAATATGTTGTGCAAAGTACACCAGCATGTACTTAATTTGCTTGCATAATTTATGCTGGTCAAGGAAATAAAAGATTCCTGTTGAAAAAGTGGAATGACTGGGAGCATGACTTCTCCAGCTGTGGGTTGACTGTGAAATGTATAGTGCCACCTGGGCAAACTGTCTTCCTAACCTTACCAAAATGGAGCCCTCCAGAAATATTATACTCCAATGCCCATAATTTCCAGACAACAGGTACGTAGGAATCTCTATAGGAAAATTGAGGTCAATGAAAAATCCAAGGATAACTCTGAATTTTCCAACCATGTGTCCAGAAAACTAGGACAACAGAGACTTATGTCTTAATCATACAGGAACCCAACAGAGAAGCTTCAGGAAGGCATGTCTTAAAATTAATATGACTTTTAATGAACCATAGATCACAGTGGCCAGAGATGAGAGATATGGGAAAGACTCTCCTGGGTCTTGAGAAGATGGCCCATCTAACTTTGTCTTTTTTGGAAGTGCCAAACCACCCGTTTTTGTAAGGGAGCCTCTCTGCTCAATACTCACGCTCCATAAGTGGGGATGGGGGGAGGTGGGGGAGCCGCTCGGAAAGTGTTGTAGACTGTGCGCCCTCGGCCCCTTAAGTGCGTCCCCCGGTACGCTACTGCGGTTCCTGTAGCTGGATATGGAAAACCAGTCACTGAAGGAGGGGAAGAAATAACCATGAGGACCAGCATGGAATAGCCCCAAATTTTAAACTCTGTTCTCCATTCCCCCCTTCCTCTCCCAAGAATAAGGGATAAGCTTTTCCCATCTCCTTCCTCAGGCACGTTCCTCGCAGCTGACTTATGAATCCAACCCATCAATTCAATATTCCTTCCTATTTAATATTTGAGGAGCTGTTACAGAGAAGGGGGTGGGTGGGTTTAACCTATTTTCCAAAGCATCTGAAGGCAGGACAAGAAGTTACAGATGGAAATCTATCAAGGAGAGAACCAACCTAGAACTAAAGATAAATTTCTTGGCAATGAGAACAATTAATCAATGGAACGGCTTGCTTTCAGAAGTTGTGAGTGCTCCATCCCTGGAGGTCTTTAAGCGATTGGAAGCCATTTGTCTGGAATGGTATAGGTTCTCTTGCTTGAGCAGAGGGTTGGACTAGAAGACCTCCAAGGTCCCTTCCAACACCGTTATTCTGTATTTCTGTTCCTATTCCAAATGTTGTCTTCAAAACTTTTGCCCTCTGTCATAAATCTATGCAGTACAACTACAGGATATGTCTCAGTTCTACTCACATTTGTTCTCTTTTTTCACAATAAAATCCAGATACACACATAGTTTTCTCTTTCTCCACTTTATACCTACTTTATCCAAACCAGTGTTTGAAGCTAGTTATGTAAAGTACAGATGGAGGAATAAGCTGTTTGCAAGAATTATAAGATCCACAAACAGAGCTGCTTGCTAAATGGAGCTCAGGGTGGCAGGGGTGGGGTCTAAATGATGTTCCAGATCCCTCCAAGTTCCATCTGGATTCATACACCACATTAAACCCTAAACCTAGGCCAACAACATAGAATTCCTCTACTTATATGCTAAGGCCCAAGCAAACAAATGAGATTATGGTTTTATGTGATTGCTGGGCTCATACAATATGCTAAGAGAGGGTGTAACTGGGTACCACAGCATACTGAGTTATAAATTCCATAGGCCTATTTAGCTTTGTTGAATATGTTGTGGTAGCTCTACCATGAATATTATGAGATGCATTGAATACATTTAGTGGTATGTTTTATGATGTATTTATACTATCCCTAAATCTGGATCTGAACTGTTATGATTTGGCCAGTCTAGAATCCTAATTTACAATGGGGAGTCAGAAATCCTTGCCATTTGACAATAAATTATTTAATAATGTACCTGTGGATTAGGTACATAGTTAATAGTCTACCAATCCTAGAGTGAATTTTCAAGATAGTGATTTGCTTAAAATTAGGCAGAAAGCCACATGACTAAGCAGGAATTCAAGCCTGGTATTCCCCAGACTTAGTGCACCCATTCCCTCCTCTCTCCCCCCCTCCCCCCTGGCTTACTGACTTCTTGCTTTCTTCTTTGCAAGCAATTGCCTGTGGCATTCTAGGAATAAGCAAGAGGTAGATTCTGCTATGAAATTCAGTAGTCCTGCCAGATCCCTAAAAGATAACGCTTCTCCATGGATCTGGCCCAATTCAGACATTACCTGCATAGAATTCAGGGCCATAGACGGCGCCCACTACAGGGTTCAGCTTCCAGCCTGGTAACAAAGAAGGAGGCAGTCAGAAAGCATTGCTCTCTCAGTCCTCCTAAACTGGCATTCCAAGAAGTGGGCTGGAGGGGGTGCTAGGTTCATTAGGCATTGCCTTTGAAGAGGGAAATCTGAAGTGGTTGCTTTAATAGGCTGGGTGCTCCTCTTGCCATCTCTGTTTCCAGAGATACAACCCAAATTCATGCTTTGCATTTTTTTGAGACCCCCCCTCTCCCCGAGGTCAGAACACCTCCCCACCCCCAACCTGTAGGGTGGCCTGGAGGAAAAGAAGCCTGCCCCCTTTCCAGGAATGCCTGGTTCAGCATCCTTCCTTGTTCCATTACCGTTTGTGTAGGGATTAGCTGCCTTTTTGTTTGTCATGACCCGTGCAGTGGCATTGTTGACCTGTTGAGAAACAAGCACCAGGTTACTGATAGACTTTTCCTCAAGGAAAACACCAGCATTCAAAAGGCTGCTGAAGGTTTGAGTCAGATCCTCCCTGATTTATGGACCAATCATCCTAAGCAAAGGCAATTTGCTTGCCACACTACATTTGCTAATTCTTGACATCTTGGGCTGTGAGCCTTCTGAGTCCTACCTAATCTTACAGCTCTTTCCTAGTGTGCTGGCCACAAACAAGAGTGCAACATTAGCACCACATGGGCTTGTTGTAAGGGACTACTGCTGAAACTCTCTCTTCCCAGGGCCACGTTCACAGCTAGCATGCAGGGCCCTGCACAAGCAGTTTTCATGCATACTGGAAGTACCATTAACTGGACAGGTTAAGCAAGGCAGGCAAGAGGAGGCCTAAGAAATCAGATCAGCAGAACAAAAGGGTAGGAGTTCCAGCAGAAGAGGATGTCAGAGGCAACCATGCAGCACCATCCCTCTACCTCACAACTCTGATGAACCAGGGATCATCTTCAGCACTCCAGTGTGAACAAAGGGCTCAACAACTACCAAGAACTACTTTCACAGGAGATTCTTTTGCATCCTTTACAGGGTCTATTCTGAAATTGCTCTGTACTTCCTCTTCGGAAGGCAAAGAGCAAGAGTCTCTGCCAGGAGGCAACTGCACAGGATGATTTAGGAAGATTTTCTGGAAGTTTGGAGGCTTGGGGATATTATACTTCTCTGCCTTCTCTTAATATTGTCTGAAATGATTGCTTATAGCAGATTCTTGGTGGAGACATTCTGCCTTCCTTCCCTTCTGCATCCTCCCCTACCAAAAGCACAGGACATGCAACATTCACTCGCCCGCCTGCTTGTCCTGGTTAATCCCAGAGACAGATATATATATATATATTTTTTTAAAAGGTTGTGATACGGTTGCAAGTGTGAGGTCTAATGCCCGACGCAGAGCAGGCAGTGCATTTGTTCGCACCTCAATTTTGCGTCCCTCTACGATGGTGCCGTTCAGCTTCTCCCGTGCCCGATCGGCATCTGCACTAGTTTCAAAAGTTACAAACCCAAAACCCTGTGAGTGAGGGAGAGAAAGGAAAAAGGAAAGAAAAAGAGAGAGGTTGGGGAGGGAGAGAGGTAGGAAAAGGAGAAAAGGATGAAGAAAGAAAAAAGGGGGGTGGGAGGAACAGGACAGAGAGAAGGGGTGAGTAAGGAGCAGCAGAGAAAAGAGGCAGGATGTGAGTTTCCCAAGCCTCCCTAAAGACCGGGTGAGGGGGGGGAGTCAGGGGTGGGTGGGGAAGGAGCAAGGACAAGGGAGGATAAGGACTGAGAGGAATAAGAGGACAGGACAAGATCTGCATCACCACTCCATTATGCCATTACGACCCAAAAGGATTGCAAATGTGTAGGATCTTTTCCCCTGTGCCTGACTATTGGCTTTACATTTATATCATCCAGGCTAGAGAGAGACAGAGTAGCCCTCCTAAGTGTGAAGAGGCTGCAGAAATGGCTGAGGCCTAGTTCTGCCCCCTCCAGAATGCTCAACCATTGTGTGGCGCCTGATCAGCTTCTGTGCAGTCTAGCTCCTACAGTCAATAGTGGAACAGCAGGAGTTTAAGCACTGAAAGGATTTCCCAAGTTTCTTTCAAACTTAAAATACCTGAATTACCTCCTGGAAACAAAAATCCAATAGTGTATTTTCATGTCTATTTCGGGAGGAAGAAATATCCACATGTTTCCTCCAAACCTTAATATCACATTGCCTTAAGTAGCATGTTATGTTATTTTATTTCTCTCTCTCTCTCTCTCTCCCTCTCTCTCTCTCTCTCTCCCTCCATCCCTCCCTCCCTCTCTCTCTCTCTCTCTCTCTCTCTCTCTCCCTCTCTGGTTAGAGCAATTTCTAATCTCACCATGAGAGGGTGATCGTTTTCTGCATTAAATTACTTTAGTGATGGCTTTGTGGCCAACAGTTTTTCCTCTTTCTATACGACTCCGAATCTAGAATTGCTTTGGTTAATTATTTTCAACCAGCACAGTTGTTTTCAGAGGGAAAGTTAAAATATCAAAATCTCATTCTTAAATCTAAAGTCCCAGGATTTGAAGGGATGGTGAGGAAAGGGTAGTTAGAAACCAGGAGGAACCCCGTGGCATAGAAAGGAAGTGGTGAAGGCAGGAATGCAGAACGGAGGAGAAAGACTGGCCCCTGGGAGTACCCATCTACAGGGACATTTGGGTTGTATCAGACACCAACATGTTGAACCCACCTTGGAACCACGCTCATTGAAAATGATCTCAACATCCAGGATCTTTCCAAATTGCTGGGGGAGAAAAAGAGGGACAGGGGACGGGGGAAGAAGGAAAGGTGAAAATGGGAGTGGACACATCATTTCTTTTCATCCCGGCTTGGAAAACCCTCGTGCTCTGATTTATTCCCAAAGGGCATGGTATGTAGACGTATCTGGAACATCCTTGAGTATCAAATACAGGTAGTTCTCATTTACAGCTAGTCCTCGACTTACGACCATAACTGAGCCCAAAATTTCTGTTGTTAAGTGAGACATTTGTTAAGTGAGTTTTGCCCCATTTTATGACCTTTCTTGCCCCTGTTGTTAAGTGAATCACTGCAGCTGATAAGTTAGTACCCCGGTTATTAAGTGAATCTGGCTTCCCTTATTGACTTTACTTGTGAAAAGGTTGCACAAGGGGATCACATGACCTTGGGACACAGCAACGGTCATAAATATGGACCAGTTGCCAAGTATCTGAATTATGATGACATGACCATGGGGATGTCGTAACTATGAAAAATGGCCATAAGTCATATTTTTCAGTGCCATTGTAACTTTGAACGGTCACTAAACGAATTGTTGTAAGTCAAGGGCTACCTGTACTGACCGCAACTGGAGTCAGCAACAAACATTTCTAAGCAACATGGTTATTAAGTGAAATGTCATGTGGTTGTGCCCAACGTACGTCTGTTCTGCTGTAAGTTTTAAGTTACCTGATTGTGACTTGACATTTCTTGCCAGCTTCCCCACTGACTTCACTTGTTGGAAGCTGGCTGTGAAGACCGCAAATGGAAATCACATGATTGTGGGACCCCTGTGATTATCGTAAAGGCGCACTGGTTGTGAGGGGCCCAATTTACAGTCACATAACTACAGGGTTGCTGCGACAGCCACAAGTTTGAAGATCAGTTGTTAAACCTATTCAGTGCTGTCGTAAATTTGGTAAGTGAGGACTACCAGTATTTATACACATACACAGAAAGAACGTCTGGGGTCTAGCATCATATGTAGGCAGATGCCACTTTACTTCTACGGGCCCCTAGGACTATCATCCCTAGAAGTACAGGAGATGTTTTCTGCATTATTCAATACTCAGCTGTTAAATAACATGTTCCAGCAATGCTCAGACTGAGAAACAAGTTAATCCTGCCTGAACCCTGATAATCACAAGTCCTGCAGAGCACTGGGGAGTCAGAAGGAACAGATAAGAGTTCCTGCCAAAAAGGAATGAAAGCAAGAAGCAGGCACTGCAGATACGTGGATGATGGAAAGATATAACAAGAATATGTAGAAACTGTATAAAGATAAGAAGCAGATTTGACAACGATGGGACCCAGCATTGTTAGTTTGACTGATATTGTTATCTTGGACTGATTTTCTAAATTTATAAATGGTGATAAGAAATACTCTGTTTTAACCATTGTTTGTTAAGCCAGTCCTAGTGGTTCACACACAATATTCAACTGTAAACTATGGTTTTACTAACCATAATGTCAGGTTCACATATCACATGAAACAAAAAACCCAACTAAATTATAATGTAAAAGACAGAGTGAACACAGCCAGTTCCTTTCCAAGATGACCATAGGTCTTTGTACATTCCTATGTTTATTTAGCACAGGAAGGTGATAGACTTACTCCAAACATTTGCCGCAGATCAGGGTCCCGGAAGCGGAAAGGGATGTTGGAAACGTGTAGCCGCTTAGGCTGCTGCTTGTTGGAACCATTCTCTGGTAGGTGTAGTGTCTGGTTGTCTGTCTGCGCTGCTTCATCTGTCTGCTGGTGAAAATAAGTAAATTAAAGCACCACTGTGATTTTTTCTAGGTGTGTGTGCGCGCCCGCGCGCATATGCGGGGTGGGGCATCATTGCTGCTTGTGAAAGACAGATTTCAAAGGTATGAAATGAATCCAGCAAAAGTGCTGGATTAGATTTGGGGCAATTAGATTTTCAGCCTTCAGGCATATTGACTTGGGTTTAATATATAATCTGTTCTTCTGCTGAAGACTGGGGTCATTTTTTGCAAGTCTTATTCTGGAGTGCTTGGGGCTGGAGCCATTTCTCTGTTTAATCCATTCATTTTTTTTGTTCTTTCTCTTTTCTCCCCAACCCCACCCACCCACCAGCCCAAACATCCTCTCTGCCTGGAAAGCAGGCTGCTCTTGATATAGCTCTGAAGCATTCTTCTTTCAGAGGGCTCCTTCCATTGCACAGTGCCCCACTTCCATTCTTTGATTTTGCTTCTTACACCCCCCCTTCTGCAGGTGGTTTGAACTCATAGCTTCAGGGGGCTCTTTCATTTTAGGTCTCCTCAACATTTTTTCTTCTCTTGTACCCCATTTCCCTGTTCCATTCCCTTCCCCTGCCTAAGATAAGGCCAAACCCCGAGGGCTTTGTGCTGCAGGTCCCCATAATCCTGAGAGGTATTGGGACTAGGCATTCCTATGAAAGTGATGTTACTTGATTGCCAACTTTTAATGTCATCTTGAGACTAGGCTCACACAGTGTGCTACCGCATGGTTTGTTTAGCTATGGTTTGCTGGTTAAAAAAAATGAAGAGCTGGGTTTATCCGACATTCAAGCCATAAGCCATGACTTAGAAGCATGATAACTAGGTGAACAGAATACAGTGAGCCAAACACAAACAAATCACAACACGGTTTAGTGCAATGTGAGAAACCAGTCAGGGAGTGTTGGCATATGCTCTCACTTAGGGATCAAGAATGTGAGCTGTGAAACCGAAGTCCCCAGTTCAGCTCTTTAATTTGGTCTTGGACTGGCCACCATCCTTCTGCTTCAGCTTCTCCAATTATGAAACAGGGGCCCTACTTTTACCTAGGACAGCAGTGCCGCCCGAGAAAGTGGAATAAGAACTAGCATGGGCCCAAACACACAGCTCCAGGGAAAGGAGGCTGGAGATGTGCTGGCTCCATCCTGGGTTTGCATGCATTCCTGCACACACAGAACCAGGTGGGGAGGCCGAGCTCACTCTCAAAGCTGCGTGGTGGCGAGCAGCCAGCCTGGCACTCAGGGATTGAGGAGCAGCTGGGAAGTGCTCACTCAGCGCTTCCTCGCTGAGCTGCATTACAACCACATCATTGGCATGATCAGATTGGCAAGTGGCCAAGCAGGTAGATTACAAGTGATTAGGGACACAAAGGGAGCCAGGAAACTTAAGTGCTGAGCCACAAATGCCCATGGGGGTAGCAGGGTGCTGGAATGGTTTCTCTGCACTGGCCTCCTGCTGCATAAGAACTCTGTTATTTTCACCTTGCTCTCTTTCGATCCTTTGCTGTCTCTGGGTCTCAGATGGAAGTGGAACAAGGCCAAGCAGACAAACTAGGAATGGAGGCAGAGAGGGCATTGGATCTGCAGGCTCGGTCTTCCCTGCAGCCTCTCAATCATGAGCCAATAGGTCCATTTTTCCAACAGAAATTTCCTTGTATCCTTCTCATCCAAGTTTACACATTTCTCCCCCCCCTCCCCCAAGTTCAATCCTTCCAGTTTGCATTTTTCTGGGAGGAGACATCCTTTTCTTCATTAGATGTCTACTTCCCTAAACTGCCCTATGCTGCCCCTGTGCAGGCAAGCTTTACAGCAAGGTCAGGCCCTGTAGGCAAAGTCTCTTACCGGTACCGTTTGTGTGCCTGCTATGGACTGCGTGCTGGCATCAGTGCCCGGCTGTTCGGAGTGGCTCTGTGCTGGGGTGTAGAGCGTCAAGGCATGCTCAGGTACTGTGCTCTGCCCCGAATAGTCCTGTGCTGGATGCGGGTGTGGTGGTGGAGGAGCGTACTCTGGAGGGATACCATTCTGTGGGGGTGGTGGATATGTTGCTGGGGGATAGGGCTGAGCCATTGCGTCAGGCGGAGCCGTGGCGTCCTGATTGCCCTGCAGAGATAGGATAAGAGAATACTCCTTACTCATGGCTGACAATCTCAAGCCAGACTGTGAGCTTCAACCTTCATCAGCAACTCACTCTCCATCCAACAGCTCAGGTGAATTCCAGTTAATTTTCCCATAACATAAGGCAGTTAAGTATTGGTTTAAAGCAGTAATTGCATCCAACACGGCAAGAAAGAATGCTCTCAAGACCCACCTTTTATCTGCCATGGAATTGCTGGACATCATTTTAGAGGAGCAGAGTGGAAGCACCATGCACGGGATGATAAAATCTGCAGGGTAGATGTGCCCATTGTTATTCTAGTTTTCAATGGATTTGATTAATCTCTAACTCTCTTCTGGGAGAATTAGAGACATAAAAAGCATCTCACTGAAGGCAAGTTGGAATTACAAGGAAAAGATAAAATTGTGTGTAGAACAAATAAGAACCTGCTCTAGATAACTTGTCCAGCAACATCATGGAGGATCAAAAGTACGTTTCTTTTATGGCATTCTTTTTCATGTATATTTTGAAAAGCAATTAGCTATTTAAAAAAATTCTCAGCATGACAAATTGCAACCGGCTATCAACTTTTATGCTTGTACATCTGAACTGCAGGTACATCACCTGGACACCCATGGACTTAACCATAGTCTCAATTTGTCCTTTAGAGATGGAAGAAAGTACATGGATGTTGGGTGAAAAAAATGGAGATTGGAAAAATTGCCTTTAGGACAGGAGGATGCATCCCCGGGAAGGAAAGGGGCCAAGAAAGCAGCAAGATCTTTGTAAGACACAGTATGTCTTTCTGTATACCAACATAAACAATTACCTCAATGTAAGGTCACCCATATTTCTAAATGTTGGGCCTACTAAATTGAAAGATTATACTTTCAAATGGAGGTGGAAATGTCCTTTCTTTCAAAAGATACACGGGCAGTCACCTCAGTATTGATTTAAGATGAGGGATTTTACTATTCCTGCTATTTTTGCCCTTCCTGCCTTCCTGCCAAAATTGAACCTACATGTCCCATTCTCCTATAAGGATACCTAAAATTATTTATTCAAAATCATATGTGATATGTGGTGGCATTATCAACATCTAAAAGTGGCCTACTTTCCCGTTTTAAAAAAGGGAAGAGGATTCTGAACTGGAGAAGAACATGGCATTTGCCAAACGATAGCTACTCAGTTTCCTAGATAATGCCTCAAAAATGTGTTAATTTCAACGAAGGGTAGAAAAGAAAAACAAGGAACGGTTTCTAGAATTGGGTATGTCTAGTTTAACGAAGAGAAGGACAAGGGGGGACATGATAGCAGTGTTCCAATATCTCAGGGGCTGCCATAAAGAAGAGGGAATTAAGCTATTCTCCAAAGCACCTGAAGGCAGGACAAGAAGCAACGGGTGGAAACTAATCAAGGAGAGAAGCAACCTAGAACTAAGGAGAAACTTCCTGACAGTGAGAACAATTAATCAGTGGAACAGCTTGCCTCCAGAAGCAGTAAATGCTCCAACACTGGAAGTTTTTAAGAAGAGACTGGACAGCCACTTGTCCGAAATGGTGTAGGGTTTCCTGCCCGAGCAGGGGGTTGGACTAGATGACCTCCAAGGTCCCTTCCAACTTTACTACTACTACTATTATTATTATTATTATTATTATTAGATGTCTGTGGTTGCTTCTACACTCGATACACTTAGTGCTGCTGAGACAATGTTTTTCCACAATTTTCTGGAAGTGGAATTAAAATCAAAGTTCCACACAGCACTGAATGTAGCACTATGTTATCCACAACATACTCTTCCATGGTTTAGATTTTTCTTTAATGTTTATTCAGAATTAAATCCCATTCATAAAAGTCTTTCTCAACATTCACAATTTTTTTTGCCCAGTTTACAGATCCTTACCATTAAATTGTTTCTTCTTACTTATGACTACCCCATTTATATATAGCCAATTTACTGACCCTTGACCAGTCTCTCTTAATTGTTCCAATGTCTGCTTGTGTTCCTGTGGTAGACGGAGGGAGGCTTTAATTACTGGTTTTGAGCAAAGAAATCATTTAAACCACTCCCTACCCTATGGGAACAGAAACTAATGCTGAGACATTAAACAAGGCTATTTATCATTACTAACTAGCTTATACATCATTGGTTTTTTTTTCTGAAATACATCTCACAGAAAGAAAAATACAGGTAGTCTTCAACGTACGACCACAATTGAGACAAAATTTTCTGCTTCTATGTGAGACAGTTGTTAAGTGAATTCTGCCCCATTTTATGACTTTTCTTGCCATACTTGTTAAGTGAATCACTGCAGCTGTTAAATTAGTAACACAATTGTTAAATGAATCTGGCTTCACCATTGACTTTGCTTGTCAGAAAATTGCAAAAGGTGATCATGTGACCATGGATATGCTGCAATGATTGTGTGAAAAATGGTCATAAGTCATTTTTTTCCAGTGCTGTTGTAACTTTGAATGGACACTAAATGAACTGTTGTAACTTGAAGACTTAACCTGTAATGTTTTTGCAAAATGAGCAATTACAAAAGGGCACAGGACACCCCCTTCCCTAAAAAAAATAATCTGAATAGCATATTACTTATTCCCATAGGACAGGCTGTTGCTGTAACTCATGGAAGTTTATTGCCCCTCACCCATCATAAATTATATGTGAAAAAAAATCATGGCATGCTAACATAGAAAATACTAAATTGCAATGTCCTGGATTTTCTTTCAAGAGGAAGTGAACTAACCAGAGCACTTTCAGTGGAAAATAAAGTCTAATTCAGAAGAATTCAAACAATTCCTAATAAATTTTCTTTCACCTAAACTATTTTTCAAATTTTTGTTACAAATTAACTTTCTTCTACTATTTTAATATGCCTAAATGTATGCTCTGCTCAAATATTCCTTAAATAATTTTTTGAATAAAATTATTGGACTATAAATCCTTTGGCTAGCCCTAAATCTTACATTGTACTCGTTAATGGATATAATTTCTGAGAGAGAAATGCTCTGTATGGAGTAAGGAATATTCATATACATATGGACAAGAGTTCTAGTAGTAGTGGATTCTATATTCCAAGTACTGACAACATGCAGCTTGGTTCATCTGGAACATTTGACAACAAATAAAGATCAAGTCTGTAGAAAATTACTTCATCTATTATAGGAGACCCAATTTGGCAGATAGAAAGGAATGGTCAGTATAAGTAGATGGGAGCTGTTTTGAATTGGGCCAAGTATTTATTTTGCTCAGCATTCTGGGGAGAACCAAAGACTGATGGGGATGCCACAAGCAAGATATCAGGTACAACAAAAAGACAACCCAGTTGAATTCCCTATTCACTCTTATAGACACAGAAATCAAAATCCATGACAACATGAATAATTTGGAAGAGATTCCCAATTCTCCAAATCCCACGAAAATACCAGCTTGGGTTGATGCATACCCATCAACTGTCATCAGGGAATTTCAAGTTATGATTCACACATGGAAGATGTTTCCAGCTTCTCTGCCTGATATTAATTGTAACTGATTGCTGTTCTATGTCTCCCACACAATGTAAAAAAAAATCATGTCCTCTCACTAGTTATCACTAGAAATATTCAATAGGAATGTGATTCACATGATAGGGACACCTTACGTGATGACTGATCTTCAGAGGACAGCCCACACATCACATATTATTTATTTATTATTAGATGCATATCCACCTTTTTTTTTGTAGTATTCAAGATCCTCTTGCCCCATTTTCCTCACAACTTTCTTAGGTGAGTTGGGCAAAGTCCCTCAGCTAATTTCCATGTCTAAAGGAGGACTAAAACAAGTGATCTCCCATATTCTATTCCAGCACCTTAACCACTGTACCAAACTGGTTCTCAAACACACATCCACAGTGCCTCGCAGTCCCAATTCCCTGCACCAAGCCATCCTCCTCTGCAGATACACTTTTTCTCACTTGCCCACCAGCATAACTTCATACCTGACTGCTCCCCACACTCCTGCCTCCCTTCAATCCCTTATTCCTTGCCTTGTGCTGACAAATAGCCACCAGCCCTCTGCTAAGAGCCCAGATTCCGCATTCAGATGCTTTATAGCTGTATACCACAGTGCCTTTCTCTCTCTCTTGGGATGAAATACATCCACAGCTCCTGGAGCTCAGACAGGCTCTTTAATTGTGTGTGTGGTTAATTTATGACAAGGCAACATCACAGTGGGACAGGCTTGGGCAGGCAGGCTTTCCTTGCTTGAAGAGAGAAACCTTTCCGCCCCAGGCTCTGTCTTTAGGCTCTTTTATTCCCAATCACACACTGGAGGATGCAGCAAAGCTGTGGCAGTGAATGCTGGGCATTGGGAAAGCCATTTCTGAATGTGCAAATTGTTCTGTTACCTCCTTGGGTTTTTCCAGCATGGAGTCAGGCTTCATTGGGAATGGGAAAAAGGGAAGGCGGGTGCTAATATACATTTAGGAGGGGTTCCTGGCAGCACCTTAAGTTATTTTATACTAATCATACTATACATTGGAGAAGAAGTAGATGACTAAGCTCAATGCTATTACAGAAAGCTGATCTTAGTGTCTCAAATTAGCAATCTTCACTGGGAAGACACCTTTGATACCGGAGATATTTTCTCTTTAAGATTTATGTGGCTTTCTGACCACCTACCACCCACTCCTTAGCCAAGGAAAAGTTATTCAGGCAGAAATAATTGGTCCTTGAAGCTCTCCGGGAGACCATGTCTGAAGCAATGACCTCAATAAAGGCATGCATAGAAGGGAACTCCAGCAGATAATTAGGTCTCCATCCCTGGGTCCAAGGGAGGCAGCTCTATTCCTTTCTTCAAGCTTGAATAACTCTTCTCTCAAAGTGCTGGCAGTTCATAATGTCTCTGAAACCCAGAGTCTGAAGAACGTATTCTAGCATTAGTGCTTATCTGCATAACATTCTGAATTTCCAGAAATTCTCCCTTGAGAGAGGGAGGGACGGCTTCATGTAAAGTATCTAGAAAATAATTAGGGGGCAGGAAGTAGACTTTAGGCTGAGAAAAAAAATGCAGGAAGACCTATCCACTAGTTAATTGATCAGCTGAATTAGCTGGCCAGAAGCAAATGAATTCCTGGTTCAAACGAGCTTCTAAGAGACAGAGACAGGGAAAGAAGAGGGATGAAGCATGTGAATGTGTGTGCACTTGTATGCATGAGTGAATAAAGGTTGTTCAATGTAATATTCAGGCATCTCAATGAATCTGGTATCATTACTTAACTCAGACTTTGTGGGTGCTCTCCATGGTACTAAATCTCAATAGCCTAATGTGTAGTTTGCCACACTTGATCAAAATATCCCCAAATGTTCCACTCTGAAAATGATGCTAGCAGCCCATTGGATAGGATGGTTTTAGCACTCGGGGAGATCCAGGTTGATAGCCATGAACAATCAATAAGTAACTCCGGACCTATCACTTCCTCTCAGTTCAATCTACTCATAGGGTAAGCACCGTGATGATAAAACGAAGGAAGATCCCATGAATCCTTAAAGGAAAGGTGGAATATACGTCTAATAAAACAACAACAATAGCAGCCAAACCAGCAATAAACCAATCTGGATAATTTCCAGTGGTGTGGATTGCAATTCCCAGAATTCTTCAGTCGGCTGAGCCATTGCTGAAAATTTTGGGAAGTTAAGCCTATATATTTAGAAGGCACCCTGTTAGTGAAAGGCCCACTAACTGAATCTCAGAGACATATGCTGCCATATATTATATCTTTAAAATACATTAAGAAAATTTCTGAATTATTAATTTGTAAAATGTGTTTTATATATACAGAACTGCATTCCATTACTTAACTATTTTGTTATACTGCAAGAAGAAGGTGGCTGTGGTGCCATCAAATATAAGCCACACATTCCTCTGGATGGCAGCAACTAGTTTCCTGTGAAGGCAGAAGGTGTTTTATCTACTTTGGATGACAGCTGGAAAAAAAAATCCTACTCCTTAGCCACTGAAAATGTTATCTACACTTGATTTTTATCCCACTATTTCCAGCTCTATAGCTCCTAGTATTCCCAGCGAAAATGGCACTTGGGGAGGCCACTCTGGTCTAGGAGACACAATTTCTGTACAGTTGAAAGGTGCTATATTGGAAAAGCTGTCTTACTTAAAGCCTGCAAAAAAAATAAAATCTTGAGGTTCTGTTGTTAAAAATATTTGATGTCCCATTGGGAATTTTTCCCCTGAATTAGGAAAGAGTCTAAAATACTAAAATCTGTCATGTGATCTATCCTATTATAGGCTCAGATTTACTTCTCAAGATCTGTGCCTCTTGTGACCAACACCATTTGGAAGCGAATCTAACAAAGTCCAAGTCACTAGAAGAACACTGCATAGGTGTTCATAGTATAGACAGAGAATTTTGTAAAGTCTCAAAAAGAGTGAATCTCCTTCTCAAATATTTTCCACAAATAAATATTTTTATCTGGCTCCTGTAAAATGGAATAGAGATAGGGTAAGAGCTAATTATCTGTAGAAAAAAATGAAACATGACTTCCATGGCTTTTGAAACCCTAAGCCTTGAGTTAGAAAAGAGTTATGTTCCTGTCTTAAGATTATTCATGACTTTGTCCCTTTTATGCTGCTTTCTTTACACGGACAGAGAGAAAGGGAAAAGGGCCTGCAGTGACGACTGACAGAAGACACAATTTTGACATATTATTTTGGAATGAATCTGAGCCCTAGTGATGTTTAAAGAGGCATATTGTGCAGTACTATGCAGTAGGTGACAAAAATAAGAGATCAACAAGAAGTGGCTACAATGCAGATTATTATATAAGGGATGTTTTAACACCCGATTTACATTTTGGTTAGATTTAGGTCTTCATTCCTGTTAATTGTATACTGTAGTTTGAGGACTCCAGTGACTGTAATAGGACTATAAAAAGACAAAGCTACTGACAACAGGAATAGCAACCAGGTTTGGAACTGACTCTGGTGGAGGTGAATAGCTTCTAACTTTTAGAACTGAGTATGGACAGTAAAGGAACCAGGACAGACTAACATTTGATAAGGTAGAAACAAAGACCTTGAAAAAGTCATTCGAATGCTGTGCTGTGTCTATATACACAAAGATCAGAGTTATACAACAAATGATTTACCCTGTTATACTCTACGGAAGCAAACACTGAAGAAGCAGACTAGAAAAAGTATTGATGCTTTTGCACTTTGGTGTTGGGGGAAAGACTCCTGAGGATATAAGAATTAGCCAAGAAAACAAACAAACAGAACAAATCAATCAGAGTTCTCACTTAAGGGACAAATGCCAGATTCAAATTATCATATTTTGGCCGCATTATCCAACAAACTAACCTCTTTGAAAAGGTTATAATGCTGGGAAGAAAAGAGAAGAGGATGACCAGAAACAAGGTGGATGGATTCAATTACACTGGCAACTGGATTACTATTAGAAGACCAGGCTGGGGGTGAAATCACCCTGAGAAGTCAATGTGGTCTCTTTATATTGATATCTTTTTGACAACATATAAACAATCTTCCAGGTTTTATGGCGCTGCCTTCTGTATTTGCATTTTTAATGAACCGTTTCTGGCTTTTGTTGCACATTTATATAGTTGTGTTGCATGCAATGTGGTACTCTGCCTGAAAGTGATACAGAAATGTTTTAAATAATTACGGTTAGTATCCAGATTTTGTTTAACAAAAAAAAAGGATGGGGCCTTCAGAATATGTTGGGCATGTTTTAATTAATGGACCGGGAGCTGAAATCAATGAATTCAAAATCCAAGGCAGACCTAAAGGAAACATTATTTGTTCCAAGAAGGTCTGGGTGCTGCTCTATACGTTCCTTATCCTGCTTCTCCTTGGAGAAGTTCTGTCTCCTTTCCTAATCATGCCAGAGAAGAACAGAATCCCTTTAATGTCTGATGTTTCTTTGCGTCACTTAACTTTTCTTTTGGCACATGCCTGCACTCGAGAAAGATTGCAAAAGAGAGAGAAGTCTAGCCCTTCTGGGAATCTTGCCTCAGCAGTCCTGATTTAAATGACCTGACTTCAGAAGTGTTTTGGTTCTTGAGCTCAGGCTCTATGGAATTAGGGACCACATTGGGCAATTTTGTGAGTTACGCATCTCGGCGTTCCTGATTCCCTTGGTCTCTCTAGCTCCAAAAATAAACTTTATTCAGGCTACCTGTGAATTCTTTATATTCTTCCCTCTTGTAATGCGTACTGTATTAAGAGCCCCTGTTAGCGTGGAAGAAGACCACATTAAAATATTTATCTGAGACAAGCTAGTGATAATGGCAGAGGAGAAATAAGCAAATCTCGGCTGTTCGTTTTCAACACTGCTGAAACTTAGCCAAGTTATCCACGTTTTTATTAGAAAACAGTAAATATGCATGTATTTGCTTGTTGTCAAATAAATGCATAACAATTGGTAGTGCATTTATTTGACAACTTACAGCTGCAATTGAACCCAACATTTATATTGCTAAGTGAGAAATTGGTTAAGTGACCTTGCTTGTCAGAAGGACGCTAAAGGGGATCACATGATTCTGGGACTCTGAAACTGTCATAAATGTGAGTCAGTTGTCCAGCATCCGAATGTAAATCATGTGACCATGGGGATGCTTCAACCGTCACAAGTGTGAAAAATAGTCATAAAGCACTTTTTTTCGGTGCCGTTGTAACTTCAAATGGTCACTAAATGAACTGTTGTAATTCGAGGACTACCTGTACCATAATTTCCTATCTACCAGAACGTAGAAATTTGGCCATGTGCCCTATTCTCTACTGTCTAGGAAACAGAAGTTACACGTAATTGGTAACTAGTCTTAGTGACAAAGGAAACCCATCAGAGATTTTTTTAAAGGGTTATCAATTACAAGCATCATTCTGAAGCAGAATGTGAATTCTAGGTCCCAAAGAGTAATAATAGTAATAAAAATATATATATTTTGAATGCAGGGCTACTAGTGAGGAGCAAAAGGTGTTTGCAATTTTCCCCAGCTGCAACATCAGCAAGCTGTTACTCTGCAACATCCAAATAAAAGGATAATGCAATATCTAATGTAAATGCTGGCAGCTTCTTTGGCTCATCAGCTTTCTTCCCTACTAAATCCCACCTAACTGGGCCAAAAGAATCAAAGTAAATATGTTTCACTGTGGTTTACCAGATCATTGCTCGCATTTGGAGACTTTCTCCAATCACTTAATGTGTTGCAGAGAAACCATCCTGATGTTGCATCATGTGAAATGAGTCGGATTAAAAGCAGGAAGAGGGCGGATGGGCACTTCGGAGAACACATTGCAGGGAAGAGAGGCGCATCAACACAGGTCACAACTAATGTTCAGGCAGGGAACCATAAAAAGACAGCTCTATGGATTGTTCTGTTGACTACTCCTGACCTAAGGAAACACAAAACAAGCCATGAACATGAAATTGATTTCCTCCTGGCCACATCTTTACAATATAGATACTCGTCACTAAACACAGAAAAACCGAACTGAGTGGGACGTATTTGCCTGCTCCACTGACTTAAAAAATGACTACATGTGCCAGGCACCCAGAGTCGAGTCTTAAATTGCAACAAAGCAGAATTTGAGAGAAAACACAATTTTATGAATTCTGTACACTAATCCACCCAAATGGAGGACTTGAATAAGAAACAGGCAACTTGCGTTTTCAAATAAAATAACTGTATGAAGTAGAAACACATCCTTCATCATTCCCCTTTATTACGAAGACCCTTCCGATATTTCTGGAACAGCTATACAACTCAGAATTCTCTTTAATATGTAATTATGCCAAAATGATCCCTTCTACTCTGCAGCTATCTTTACAATTTGCAGATATCATTATCACTTCATCATCAGTTCTCTGGAAACTGTACCATGTTTACAGTCATGCTCCCTGTGAACACATTCAGGGCCCTTACAGCACGGGACACTCAGGTAGTGGCAGAACTTTATCTTTAATTATCTTTATTTTAGCATCCAGAATAATCTTATATATTTAAATGGTTGCTACTCTAGTACCATTTATTTAAACATCTATTCCTAGGAACAACTTCACTTGGCCAATCAGATTTGGCTTTGTGACAAAAAAGAAATAAAGATAATTTACACCAAGGCCAGTGCTTGCCCTCCCTCTGAATTAGCTTTATCTCTGTTTAGTAAGATCAACATCCACGCAAATGTAAATTGACTGAAGAAATGCAGGAGCAGTCAATCTGGGTTACAGAAGATCCAGGGATTGGGGAACTCATAGAGAAAAAAATCAGCTGCAAGTATTCAGCACAGCTCTACTCTAATTACTCAAATGAGATTGCTATGCAAAAGGGACTGGGCCATGACAAAACTCAATGCCATGTTTGCTGAAGATAACCATGCCACTTAAGTGATGTTCCCAAATGAGAGAGATGGAATTAACATCTCCAGATGCATCAAAATACACAGGCAGTTCAGCAGAGTCCAGATGAGACTGGAATGAAGGCAGACACAAATCTCCATATACACATTTGTCTCAGTATCAGCTTTGGAAATATTTGGAAATGTGTTTATGGTTATAGTCTTTCTTACTGAATAAGGAGAAAGAAATATTTTTAATAATTCTTTTAAGTTGATTTTTTTTAAAGGAAAACCATTAAGGTTGTGAGATCTGCCCATATTCAAATTAATACTTTGGACAGTAGGAATTTTTCCCATAGCACTATCCTGTTTTGTTTTGTTTTGGTTTTTTTGCTGAACTGAATCCATCTACTATACTCCACTTTGGCCTACAGCAGGTATCAGTACCCAGCTAACCATAGTCTAACTCAGTGTTTCTCAACCTTAGTCATTTTATGATGTGTGGACTTCAACTCCCAGGGGCTGCCACAAAGAAGAGGGAGTCAAGCTATTTTCCAAGGCGCCTGAAGGCAGGACAAGAAACAACAGGTGGAAACTAAGCAAGGAGAGAAGCAACCTAGAACTAAGGAGAAACTTCCTGACAGTTAGAACAATTAAACAGTGGAACAACTTGCCTCCAGAAGTGGTGAATGCTCCAACACTGGAAGTTTTTAAGAAGAGACTGGACAGCCATTTGTCCGAAATGGCATGGGGTTTCCTACCTGAGCAGGGGGTTGGACTAGATGACCTCCAAGGTCTCTTTCAATTTTATTATTATGGATCATCACACAGTGAGCCAGATGTTCAGACTGGATTTGGCATTTTGTCTACCTATCGAATCCTTACCAAGGACCTGGGATAGGCAGATGTGGATGTTTGATGGTATTACAGATATCGTCTCAGGATGGAGGCGGTTCCTAGTAAGGCCGCCTTTTGCAATTGACTAATAGCGAATTTGTCAATGTCAATGGTGTTCAAGTGGTGCTTCAGTTGTTTTGAGATTGCACCCAAGGCGCCTATTACTATTGGTACTACCCTTGCTTGCTTTTGCCACAGTCTTTCTATTTCTATTTGTAGGTCTTTGTATTTTGTTATCTTCTCCAGTTCTTTCTCGTCTATTCTGCTGTCTCCAGGCACTGCCATGTCCACTATCTAGACTTTTTTGTCTTTTTTATCGACAATTGTTAAGTCCGGGGTGTTATGTTGCAGGTGCTTGTCTGTTTGAATTCTGAAGTCCCAGAGCAGTTTAACTTTATCATTTTCTATAACTTTCTCTATTTTATGATCCCACCAGTTCTTGCTTACAGGAAAATGATATTTTTTGCAGATCTCCAATGCACCATTGTTGCTACTTTGTCATGCCGCTGCTTGTAGTCAGTCTGTGCGATCTTCTTGCAGCAGCTTACCAGGTGGTCCACTGTTTCTTCAGTGTGTTTGCATAGGCGGCACTTACTGTCTGTTGCTGTCTTCTCAATTTTGACTTCTTTATTATTATTATTATTATTGTTGTTGTTGTTGTTGTTGTTGTTGTTATTTTCCCCCAGCCAGCAAGGTTGGATGGAGAATTCTGGGAGCTGAAGTCCACACATCTTAAAATAGTAAAGATTGAGAAACACTGGCCTATCTTGAATAGATAGATAGACTCAGAATACCTAATACTTTGATGGGAAACCATTAGAAAATCCTGGAACAAGCTGGAAAGTTGAAAAAACATCCTGGAAGAATGTTCATACACCCTGCCATCTTGACATCAAGAAGACTACATGGATATGTCCACAAAGTCCTAAGGAATCAAGGAATCAAGCTCAACCTGAAGAAAATTTCTCCTTCCATTGAAAAATACTTTCAATATACAGGTAGTCCTTGACTTAAAACCTTGAATTTAATGATCATTCAAAGTTACAATGGCACTGAAAAAAGTGACTTATGACCATTTTTCACACTTAAACAGTTGCAGTATCCCACGGTCATGTGATTAAAATTTGGACACTTGGCAACTGACTCATATTTATGATGGTTGCCGTGTCCTGGGGTCATATGATCACCTTTTATGACTTTCTAACAAGCAAAGTTAATGGGGAAGATGGATTCACTTAACAATCATGTTACTAACTTAACAACTGCAGTGATTCACTTAATAACTGTAGCAAGAAAGGTTATAAAATAGGGCAAAACTCACTTGCTTAGCAATGGAAATTTTGGGCTCAATTGGGGTCATAAATTGAGGACTACCATACCTGTACATGCCATAGGTAAAAACAACAATGATTCTGAAACTCCCAGAATGGGCAGCAACTTTTCCAGATACTTGGGACTTTACAGTAGTATATCATTTCAAGGTATTTTGGATTGCCGAGGTATAAAATATAAAACAGATAGGTCAAATTCTAGTATTCTTATTGTCCCCCAAAGTGACAAGATTTATATCAAAAAATACAGACTTAAAGAAAGTGAAATGGAAAAATTAAATGGCATGTGATCCTATTTGTGTTGTAATGAGAAAGTGTTAGGTTCCATTTAAGACCAAAAGCCAGATCATGGGGTAATATAAAGTCATATTTCACCCCACATTGCTTTAAGAAGGTAGAGAATAGACGAAAAATGCATCACTGAAGGTGACATAATTAACATTTTCTTTCCCTCTGTGCTGCACAATAGCCAAATGCATCAATAATAGATTGTTTTAGTTAGTTGTTTAAGGTTGGCTTAAAGAGAGATAGGTCTTCATTTAAACCTAAATCATTGTCAGATTTCTTTATGCCTGAGTAGACTTCTCCAGGATTGCCCTGTGAGAATTCCATGTCTAATGTATGAAAAGGTGTAAAGAAATGTTTCACTTAAAATCTGCAAAAATAAATAATGTCCATAATTGTGCATGGGAAGGATGGCTAGTCAATATATAGAAATATGCATTAAGAATGTCACTATACAGAATGGAATTGAAGGGCTTCCTCTTGATTTTTTTTTTAATCAAAAGTATTAGCTGTTTCATTAAAAAGCCTAGACAATCAGAAAATATACATAACTCTCTGCAAATGGAAAAAGAAAAACGGAAAAAAAGACAAAAACTGCAGAAAAAAAGAAAGTTTAAAAAATACCTCAAATAAGCCTGACATGAAAAACTCCACCCCATCTAAGGTATATCTAATTCTAATATAAACAGCAACAAAGAAATTGGAAAAAAGATGTATCAGGCTATTAAAATTTTATAATTTTCCTTAATTTCATCATTACTCAATTTTTAACCAATGAATTCAACTTAGACCATACAAAATCAGATTGTCTCTTCCTGAAGTGCTGATGAATGTATTCCATCCATTTCATATTGCATTTATGAACAGTATTTTACAGACATATTTGCAATGCCTATATATTGTTTTTGAGTCAACCGGGTTTCCTAGCATAATCCTAGACCAAAACACATTCTGGTGTGTCATGGTTTTCTCTCCCAATTTTTTTTTTTTTTTTTTGGCTTTATTAACAACTGTCTTCATCTGAAGCTGTTTCCTTGCTCTACAGAAAAAGTGCCATCTTCACTGATTACTATGGTCCATTCAGCTTATATGACACACGCACATCAGACAGCACTACTAAATATTTTGAAATTAGTGATTGTCAGTATAACTAGCGGTGGGTTGACAGCCTAAAATTAGAGGCAATAGTTTAAATAGGAACTGTATCTCAGGAAAAAAAAATGGCTTTTACACGTGCCACCCAGATTGACTGACTGGTTTGCCATCACAAAGCTAAGTTATTGGAAACCACAGTAACCAGATAGCGAAGATGGGATAGGATGGCAATGCTAAGCATGGGGTAAGATTCAGAAAACAGAATTAAGCATTTCCATTACAATAATTTCTACAGAACGTGGAAGCTTCTTTAACTGCAGAACAGAAAGGGGAAGTTGAGTGATTCATTGGTGGACAAGGAGCCAGACAGAAAAGGTACAACTGTGCCCCATCCTACAATGTTGTTGTAGGCTCAAATTTCTTTTGTGAAATAACTCCCCATTCCCCCAATAATCTCCATTAATCAGCAACGCTCATTGTCCTAGGGATCAGTCTGCTCTTAGGCTCTCCTGGTCTTCACAGCATCTCATTGGCCCAGATCTGTAGCTCCAATTGAAAGATCTCTTGGTAAAGGAATAATGGCACCACTGTGCTATGTGCATGTGAATGGGCTGAATGTGACATTAGAACTGTGGTGCTTATCCTCTTGATTTCCAACTCATTTCTCCCCTCACCCACATCCCAGTGGATTAGGAAAGGGTGCTGTGGTTTGCTCCTACAGGAAATACCTTCTACCCCCTGGATTCCCTCAGACCTCCCCCTCTCCAAATGAAAATAATACTTCCCATTGTATTTTCCACAATCTCTTAGTTCTCTTGCACGGCCACCCGCTCTCTTGTACATCAATCATTCTTTCTTGTCTTCAGATTTGGCCTTTACTTTCATGAGAATGGCTGCCCTAAAGAGGATGAGCAGATTTAACTTTCGCCAAACTGCTGCTTCACTGTGGCTCTGGCAGAACACAGAGGGCATTTTCTTGACCAGGTGGTGTTCTATCAGTGAGATTAATGGAAAGAAATCTCACTTGGGTAGCTAAGATCAGAGGAAAGTATAATTGTGTAAATACATCCTGCTCCCAGAGCTGCCTGTCCAGCCTCCAAAGCAGAAAGGCCAACAAAACAGAAATACTCACTTATTCCAGAACAACAAAGAAGTTAAGAATCATTGTTCCACCGTTCCTGCACTGATTTTTGGAATACAGGTTTATTTCATGTGCACAAGCTTCTCAATATATGCCACCCCGTAGACCACCTCCAGCAGGAAAAAGAGAAGACTCGAATTCTACAGCCATTCTCTTTCTTCTCCACAATCAGTGGTGGGATTCAGCTAGTTCGCACCACTTTGGCAGAATTGGTAGCTAATTTTTTGTTGCCCAGGCCCAGAATGGACTTCCAGAAGGGACATCCACACAGAGAACCGGTTGCTCACATATTTGAATCCCACCACTGTCCACAAATGCAGGAGGAGGAGGCAAGGATTTTTTAAAAAAAAAAAAAACATAGGAGCACATTTAGAAACAATGTCAATTGAAAGTTTGAGTTGATATAATACTTTCTGTCACTGCAGGATTTTGCTGCCTCATCATTCAGCTGAAAGTGTCACCATCCCAAATGCTCCTGGAACCTTGTTTCCTATTAAATGCCTCATCCATCCATCCAAAGTGCAGCCTCCAGGCTCTCAAATGCCTCTAAGGACAAGCAGAGGCAAGCAGCAGAATTGCTGGTAGGTGAAACAGCGGATATGATGTCTGGATGCTAGAGATATCTTGCCTCTCCCCCTTCTTCCAACTTTTTGTTTTTCCTGTTCCACTTCTGTCTTCTCCCAAGTGGGAATGGCCAATCGGAAATGGGCAGGATGAAGTAACACAAGCAATAAATACAGCCACAAATCACTCATACAATTGTACTCCACTTTCATTTTCATGCATCTCCCGTGTGAAAGAGGAAAGTAGAGCCTCTGCTACATGACCAGGCAGCCGTTCCAGCTGAGACCTGCACACTGGATCCCCTCCTCATAGCAATCTCCCTTCGGACTTATTCCGGCCTGTTTGCTGGTTCTTATCCACCCACACTGGAGCTGGACATTCTGCTCTCTGGATGCCTCTGCAGCGCCTGGCCCAAGCTGTCTCATCTGCCTTGTTTGGCAATGCTCAGAGTTGGATCTAATCTTGCACTGATTAAATGTCCTTCATTAACGAGTTTCTTTAATTAATGGAGTTTTTGGGCTTGCTTGGATTGCTCTCTCCCTGCTGGTCTCTGCCACCTCAGCACAAACATGGGGCCATTCCCTCTCAAGTCATTTAGTGAGTGGGGCTGGTTCCTGCCGACACCGCATTTTGCCGGTGGCGCCTGTCGCCTTTTGCTTGATGACTCCATTTTTAACATCTCCTCCTTTTATTTTGGGAAGGGGAAAAAAAAAGTCCATGACCTTAAATCTGAAGGAAGTTGTACTTCACAGTACAAATATCAAGATATCACTCAGGTCTTCCAGGATAACCGCATTTAGACCAGGCTGCTGGTCTTGAAATAAAGATCTCCTGAGCTCTCAAGGACCTCTTTAGTTTGGATGGGGAAACAAACTTTCTTGGCATACCACGTAGCGGATTCCCCCTTCTTTCACATGGAAAAAAAAGGAACTCTTCCCGCTTGGGAGTCTTCACGTTGCCTTTTCTTGGCATGGGATAAATTGGGACGTTAGTTATTGTGATAATTGGTGTGAGGATCCATATCCTCAATTGGAAAACAATGGAGTAGATGGAGGGTGAAGCCGGGCAGCCCTGACAATACAATGGTGGGTCAGTCAGTGCACATCCTGCATAGCCATGCCACCAACATGCCATCTGTCAGGCAGCTGGGCTGGCTTCCTATCAATGCAACATCCCCAACATCAGGCTCCAAAGAGGCTGTAAAGACCAGCAGCTGGTCATGGCTAACAACAGATGTGTCATCTGCCCTGAGCTCACCATTCCTAAGCTTTCACTGCTAAAGCAACCAACCTGAAACCTATTCCCCGGCCTCTCAGGTGTCTGACTTTTTTTAAATTAGTAAGTTGAGAGGGAGGCAGAATAGTTCACTTCCCTAGTCCACTGGAAGGAGGACCAAGAAGGGACTGGATGAAGAAGATGGAGTATTGCTTGAGGGCTGAAGGAAAAGCTCTCGTGGGTCAAATATAAAGTCTGTGTCATAATCTGGCCACCTCTGGCCGTATCAATCAGCCATCTCTTAGTCTGTCCTTACCAGTTATTGTCAGAATGAGATTTAAAAATGAGCCAAACAACCATAAAAGCATGCTGTCATTTAAAAGATGGCAAACAAATTAGTCTGGCTCTAAACTGAGTTGCTGTCCTAGCAGTACAGTATTTATCGATAGTATTTCCAATCTAATTCCTTAAATGGGCTGAAGGTTCCTCTTCTTTCACTGCCCAGGGACACTAAGACAAAGGGCACGTCACTGAATTAAATGGATTGCCCATGTTTACTCTTTCTTCATTTGTGTCCCAAGCCTCCTCTTGCATTGAATTTAGGTGGCAATCGCTTTGTGGCAAGACCCCTCTCTTTGCTGGCATTCTGTTAAAGGTCTGTACCCTGATGGTAAAATTAAACAAAACAAAACAAAAACGAGAAAAATTCCAAAACCAACCTTGAAAACTTCAACCAATCTTCCCTCTGGCCAGCTAATCAGATCTTTCCCTCCAACATCGCGAGGTCAAAGGCACCTATGGCTTGCCTAACCTGCTTCAACGTGAGCTGTGCCCACGGAGTTCGACGCATAGCAGAGATGGTCTCAGAAGCAGCAGCGAAGTGTGAGGTTATCACACCAGTGTTGCTATTTGTTCCTATGCCACAAATCTGGTGCAAATACCTGGGACTTGCATGATGATATTGTCATGCACATGTCATTATTTGCTACCCCAAACTCCTCCCCCTCCATGAATGTGAATGACAGTCATGATTAAAAATCAAATAAAAAACACAGAATGTCTTACTAAGATCAGAGGCCATGCCTTCTAAACCTTAAGGCGAGCCCGCTTCAATTCAGTGTTAGGCAATCTAGAAGAATGCACCTGTGCAGCCTTTTGTGCACCCCCGTCTCATTTAAATTGGTCCCTTAGCTGCCAAGTGCTTAAAGTTAGCATCTGTCTGGGTGATAATATCCTGGCATGCTAACGGGCATCCTGCTATAACTAGGAGGCTGGTTGCCTGCAGTATTGCCTGGGTATGTTTTATTTGCTATTGGAGATTAAATCACCCTCCTTTTGAATGGAAGAGCAAGTGCTGAATTGGGGAATCTGTAGCTCCCTTTACTTTTTGCAAATCAAAGCCATGTGTTCTTCATTCTCACCTCCCTAGATGTCACAACTGCAAACCAATTCAGCTAATACTCAAGCCAGCAGAAACAATTGCTTATACAGCAACAATACGTTGCAGAGATGCCAATAGCTAACATACTTGGGCATGCCTACAAAGAGGCCGTATATATGCATATATGTGCACTTGGTATCTGGGTGGCAATTTGGATAGCCTTAAGAAGGTAGTGAAGGGTAGTTCCTAGAAAGGAAATTACTCTGTGCATTACAGCGTTTTTGCTAAGCTTGGGAGATGGTGGTGGTGGGGTAGGCAATGAAAACTGGAATTTGTCTATACTGTGAAGTGTCAAGAGTCTCTCTCTCTCTCTCTCTCTCTCTCTCTCTCTCTCTCTCTCTCTCTCTCTCTCTCTCTCACTCACACACACACACACACACACACACACACACACAGAGGAGTCTCTGCCTGTGTTTGCTGGGTCTATGCCAGAACAAAGCTGGCTGCCAGATAAAACTACACTCAGAGTGTTATGTTCCCAGCTCAAAGCCTATTAAGCAGCAGCTTTCGTCCAAAGCTCCTTCCCCTCCCTACTTCTCAGTGCCCCACAGCCACTCCATTTGTGCAAATCTCAGCACATCACAAAGGAAGTAGAAGGGCTGCAAGAAAACAGCAACCCTCTTTCCCACAGGCTTTTCCTGGGAGGTCCAAGGGGAGGAAATTCTAATTGGAAATGTCCCTCTATGGAGCCCCAGGAACTCTAAAGGCTGCAGCCATAAATGGGACCAATACAACTTGTACACGCAGAAGCAAATTGGAAAGAGGCTTTCCTTGAGGCTGGCTTTTTAAATGTTAACATTAATTTAACTTTATATAAAGCCTCTTGTGAGCATTGTTGCGACTTCCCTGTGCCACCATCCAATGTAGCCATTGCTCGTCAATTAACGTTTTCTGCCCACTTTCTAATTTGGCCCTGGATGCAAGTGGGGCTCAGCTCTGGGTGGCTTGGCCTCTGCTGTTTTTCCAATTTGGCCTCCTTTTCACACTGATGCCAGTCATCAGGAAGCTGAGGTTGCGCCTGGGAAGCAATTGTCTCCCCGAGAAGGAGTTGACGGCTCACGCCATCATTCAGCCAAGCATTGACCTGTGAATATTTCATTACCCTCAACAATGCACCATCCATACAAAGCAGGAAGCCCAACCGGTGGGAACAAGAACTAGTCACATTGACAGGGAAGGCAGATGGAGCTGATGGGGCTGGGGACAGGGAAAGCTGGCTGCTAAATTTAGGTTCCCCCAAACTGCCTTGGGAGACTAGCTGCCACATCCCCAGTGAGCATAAAGACAACAACTGTGCTCTCTCCTATGCTTCTTGGCTAGCTCCTCTTCTAAAGAACCAAAGGCAAAAGACAGGGAGCAGCAGCAGAAGACCACAATTATGCACTTGTCTATTCCAGGATATTTGCTGATTATGAATGGCCTTCGGTCCACCATATATAAGGAGGCATCCATCCATCCATTTTGCCAATGAAGAGGATGCACTTTCTGCCAACAACCCCCCTAGACCGGCAGAGCTTATTAATGCCCCTGGAAATATTGCAGTGGGATTAGGCTGGCTGGGCCATAAATCTATTGCTTGCAGCACACGGGAATGAACTTGCAGCGTGGAATGAATATGTTCTTCAGAATTTCATTTATTGTTGAGAGAAGTTACCCAGGGGTTGCCAAGATTTGATTTGCCAGATGCCAATAGTGTGATGGGCGAGAGACAGTGTCAGGAAATGCCTATTCAGATCTCACACTTGATTTAGTCCCTTAAACTAACTGCTTTACAACCCATCACAGATATAAGTTTAGGAGATATTTTGATTGGGGGCATGGTGCTTAGTGGTTAAAACACTGGGCTTGTCAACTGGAAGGTTGGCAGTTCGAGATGAGCACACACCCCTAGAATCAGACAGAGGAAACCTTTACCTCTATTATTCCAATTATGTTTATTTGTTCTATATACCACTCACTCTTGAAATTTAGAATGGTTTACATAACAAACAAAATATAAAAAAGAGAAAAAATAAATAAATCAAAGTCTAATTGCAACCAACCTATTAAGACAGACCAGGTCTACAATGTGCGTCAAAAGGTGGTCAGAACAAAGTTTTTAAAGTCCTCCAAAGGGCAAGTGGAATGGAAGACCCTTGGGGCAAAAGGAGCAAACTATGGGGCCACCACCAAAGAAACTTGACTTCAAGCTTCCAATCCTTTTATCTCCTGTAGAATGGGAAGTCTAGTAGTCCTAAAAGGAATGCATATATAGTCAAGGTCAAATATAAGCAGAAGAGGTGATCTGAGGTCCAATGCAGGGATTTACAGATAATAGGCAGGACCTTGAACCTGACCCAGAAGCCTTTTGGAAACCAGTGCAGTGACAGATTTAACACTACTTACTCCTCCCTGCTAGTAGTTGGGCTTCTGTAACCTCTTTGCAGCTTTGCAGCTTCTCACTCATTTTCACAGGCAGCCCCATGTGAAATAGTCTAAATGTAAGCGCTAATCTAAAAAGACCTAGAAGTAGAGACTACCTGGGCAAAAGTCCCCTGGCCACAGCCCTATCCAAGAAGACTTTGGTCACAAACCTGCTTTCTTAGGATAAGCATGATCATACTCAGAAGATAATTTAGGAACCAAGATCAAGCCAGAACAATCATCTACACATGGCAACTCCATCTTCCTGGGATTTAATCCGAGCTTGTTTTGCCCTATGTAGTCCCCCCAAAATGCATAGATTAACCTAGCAAAGAAGACATACAGGCTACCTTTTGAATGTCCTCACAGCCAGAACTGAAACCTGTAGCAAGATTCCCCTTCACCATAACCTGAAATTAGAAAACTGTTATACCCTTTCAGTCTGCAGGAGAACACTTTGTTCTTCCTTACACTGGCACCTCCATACTTCATCATCTTACTCAAACTCCCACATCCCATCCATCTAGACTCACCTCAACATTCACAGCTGACCCATATTTGGTTGCCTTCTCATTTCCAACCACAAGACTCAAGGCAAGCACTCTTTCTACCTCACTGTCTTCCTTTCCTCTCTATTGGGGAATTTGGGACTCAATGAAATCAGCACCAAAATGATGACATCCTTAATAATGACGGGCTAAACAAGCAAGTCAGTTAAAACTCTTCCTTGAAGTCTGGGTGTTCAGAATGCAAAGCCAAAGGTACTGTGCCCTTCAACACAGAAATATTGTGCCTAGTTTTGTTTCTTATCGGCAAAGTTTATTGCAAAACCAAGTGACAGGAGAAATTGTAAGTACAAATTGCCTGCTAAAAGCACAGGAGAGGGCTTTCCCACACTGACCAAGCACCTATTCATTCTCTGGACTGGGCACACAATGCATATGCATACAGACATCCCCATTCATATATACAGCTCTTACATCCATGGCCAGCTGGCAATAGGGAACTAGCCGCTGCCTATGTATAAGTATGTCTAGAGGGGAGGGGTCTGGATACTTGTCTTCCTTACGCAGAAAGTAAGGAGCTGAGAGAGCATGAAATATTAATGCTGTAAATGGTGCAATTTCATCTGCATTCAGCCAACTTCATGTATATTTCAGAGTGTGATGGGATGATACTGTTGTGTAACTGAGGCAAAATGGTAGACAAAGGCTTTGGCTAAGGGGACGCAATTGGACTCTCCAGCATTGGTATATTCAGCTGCTCTATCAAGAGGACCTCAGACTTACAGGAAGGAATGAGTTCCTTTTGGGATGCTCAGATTGTAGGGTGCAGAGGAGCGTATTCTAAAATACAAGGGCGTCAGCTTTATATAAGTGAGTACTTCAAGGGTCAAGCTCAGAGAATGGAGCATTGTCCCAGTTTTACTCAGCACAGCACCAAGAATCTCGGGATACACCAGTCATGGTGAATAAAGGTACTTCTCTCTCCTGCACAGATGTTCAGGATCCTTCTAATCCTGAAATCCAGAATGCTTCTGCTCTGAAGCTGTGGTACTTGGATCAAGAGAATACAGATTATTACGTGCCTCCTTCTCTGCAAGGATTAAGATTACAAATGCAGATCTTTGAACGTGCCTTCCTCCTAGTTCCAAGCCATAAGTCTCAAACTGGTTTCAAATTTATGTACTTAATTTAAGACTTTTTACAGAAGAAAAACTAGCATTTAAAAAAAACCTGTTCAGATAGCAGGGACTTTCTACACTATAAAGACACAGCACAGACACTGTTCTATACAATATAAGAGAAGAATATTGCAGCCATTTCTGGGCTGCTGTCTATTCCCTCCTCAGGATTTAGATGAGCTAGCATCCATATATAATCTCTTAGGATTTCACGTTACAAAAAAAATATATGACAGCTACCCAAAGTCACAGTTTCTCATCAAATTTCCTCCTTCTTTTAAAGTATACGAAAACTTCTCCAGTGTCCTCAAGTTGCCAGATTATAGTTGCCTAGAGAAGAAAGAGGTAATAATGGCATCCAGAGATTGGGGGAAGTTTCACTACATATTTTGGCTTGGGAGAATTTGACAGAGTTGCTCCTTTTGCTCAGTAACTTCAAATTTCTTATATTACAATCTTTCCAACCACATATCTTGAGATAGGTTGAAATTTAATTCTTTAAATTAGAAAGCACGATGTTTGAGAAGATTGCTATAACACGTCATTTTGCTTTCACTTCAGCAGAACATTTGACTGCAATTGATGCATTATGGAAGAAATTATATGATCAACCAGAGGTGTTTGGCAAAAAATGAATGCGACCCTAAACTGTGACCAAAAGCCATGTTTTGCCTCCATTTTCCCCTTACAATTCAATCATGCACTTCTGTCATGATCTAGACTTCCCCCATTTTTCATGGTGGGATACTCTGGAACAGTTAAGCTCAGACTCATGATAAGGAATCCATAACAACCCAGCAGTGCATCAAATCTGAAAGATTTGCAAAAAAAGGCCAATAAGTCCCCAATTTTAAATCAAAGAGTCAAGCAGAATCACTCAAAAAGCAAAAATACGTTAAAATAAGAGAATATCGCTCAGGGAGAATGTTCAGAGATGAGAACCAGTGAAAAGGTACAATAACCACTTCCTTATCATCTATTAATTGTTCTGAAGTGCCAACTTTTGCTAACTTTTTTTTTAATCTGGCAAGCATTCAAAGCCATTTAACAACTGCATGACAAGCAAAAATTCATCCAGGAAAGACTACTTTAGCATGGAGATGCAGCAATGGACAAAGATTCCACTCAATGACGCAGCCAAGTAAATTTTGCTCCAGACTTCATAAGGCAGTCATTTGGGGTTGCCATTTTGTTTGAGATAATATATTTTTTTAAACTTGAAAACAATAAAGTGACCTTCTGTATTTTTATATATGCCTATATGTACTATGATGATGAAATATTAAAACAGGGGATAATGCTGGAGATACCACTATCAACACCAATTGGCCATGATATGTCAGGACAACGAAGGCATTGACTCCAGGTCTATTGCTGTTGTTCTAGTGAACCTTCATTACAGGAGAATTTCCCCTCTAACTTGGCTGTGGATTCTGGCCTTGAGATCCTTACTTTTCCCACCACTTTTCAAGACCAAAAATGTATGCACAATCCTAGTTTTATAGTTTCAGACCCAAGTTCCATGCCATGCATTCACATAACGCTTTCAAGATAGGATAGAGAGAAGCTGTCCTATTCAAAACTTTTTTTCTTTGAACACTTCTCAGTTGGAACTTCAATATTGTTTCCCGATTGCTAGCAAACAATTTAACTGGGCTTTAGCAATCTAAATAACCTATTTCTGACATTTTCTGAATAGGATGAATGCAACTGGATACACGCTAGGGGAAAGTATCCTTAAAATTAGATCCATCGTATATGGAAAGCTATTCCACCTTTTCTCCAGTCTACTTCATCTCCTCTTACCAGTCTCTAACTTAATTCTCAGATGCTCCTATTTCCTAGGTCAGGGGTAGGCAACCTTGGCTGTTTTATGACTTGTGGACTTCAACTCCCAGAATTCCTGAGCCAGCCAGGAATTCCTGAGCCAGCCAGGAATTGACGTCCACGAGTCATAAAAGAGCCAAGGTTGCTTACCCCTGTCCTAGATGGTGGTGGTGGTGGGGAGAACAGCAATTTCCTACCGTCTAATATTCAACCTTCTAATGAAGGCATTGCACTTGATTCAAGGGATTAAATCTGGAGATAAAATAATGTAGAGCTTTAAAAACATTTTCCCTATCACTCTCTATTTCATATTCTGTCTGCAGGAAATTCTCACTAGAAAAAGAGATACAGTCTTAGAGCATGCTCCATCCAGACAGGCTATTTGTCTCCCCACCAAGCCATATTCTACCATCTGCCCCATAGGAAGGATTTATTGAAGGTTTATGTATGATTGCTGGTGTTGGCATAGGCCTCCTGAAAAAAAAATACACTTTTCCATTTGATATTTTTTCATAGGTGTTATTGGATTATTGATGCTGCCTGCCCTAAACTTTGGGGATCAAGTGAATTGGAAATCAAGATAATACATTTTTATCTCTGATAGGACCATCCTTCAAGTTGCAGCTTTGATTCCAACAAAACACCTTGGTCTCATTTGGGACAAATGTGTTTCATTTTTTTTATTATACATAACTAACAAAAGAAAATAGTCAAAAAGACAAGACTATTTCTTTTGCATATCCCCATGAATTAATAATGGGAAAAATAACCATTACAGGGGACTGCTAGCTTGGGAAAAGAAGTTTCAGAGAAAGCCAACTGTGTTCACAAAACTACAGGTTCAGGATAATCTACTATGTTATGGGCAACATGTGTTTATATTGCTTACGTTCGATTGTAAGACAAAGAAAGCCTATTAGGTGTAGTTCCATTCAGTTCTGTTTTGCACTCGATGGCCTAGCAAATTGAAATTGAAAGCCCAGCTTTGGCTGTTTATGCCATCTAGACTTTCTATTGTTCCTTTATTAGATATTTAATCCTACCACTTATTGTTAAATTACAGATGAAAATTAGTATTTCATGGCAAGTGAATATTTAACTAAGATTGGAACTTAAATTTGAAAATAAAAAGAAATGGCACAATCAATATATTTTCACAGGGGAGTTTGTTATCTTTAAAACAGGATGTTTTTTTAATCCTCTCCATGGCCCAGGTTGGCAAATAATTTAAGGAGACTTTGATGAGAGGGAAAAATAATAATATATAAGTCCTCATAAAAAGCTTATGTTTTCTTAGCTTTGGAGGGTGACCAAAATGAATATGGCAGGAGTAGGGACAGGAAGTCTAGAAGGTTGATATACTACTGTCTATTGTAGATAAGTCAAGACTGTAGAATCTATGAAATTAAAGAGAATTCTCCAAGATGAGCTTATATAGTTATAAATCAGGAGTCCAGATCCTCCATATTTATTTGATATTAAAATCAAAGGTATGCCATTGATAAAATCCAGGATCAAATCAAAACATTCAGTGAATGATCCTGGATCAGCCATTCTTTCTAGAGCAGAAAAACGTAGAGGCTGTCACAAGGATAACAGAGGCAAGGGAAAAAAAAAACTCTTGATGAACTCTGATAAAAATGTTGTAATTAGTTATCAGATTTTTATCCATAATTGGGGGTGGTGATGGAGGGAATCAATTCAAGTTGGCAAACATATCATAGAATGAAGCTTAATGGCGGAATAGAACAAAGGCATCAAATTCAGTTCTTGGTATGTCCAGCTTGAAAAAAGGACACAAGTAACAAGGAGCTGTTTTGCAGTTTGAAGGATATATTGTAAAATCTCAGATAACGTGACTTCCCAGCCCCTATGCGTTAATGGAATAAATGGAGGGGGGGGGACAGTGCAGACTTTGAAACTACATTTCATTTTTTTTCATTGTTTTTACTTAAGTTATGCTTTATTCCAACCTGTCTTTTATCTCCTTCAGTCTCGTGATCTTACATGTGCAGACATAGGAGACCACATGAGTTAACTTTATGTACAAAATCAATTGATCTCAACAATTTATATGGGTCCAAAATGCTAGGGAAGGAAAACTTGGTGTTTCGCTCTGGGGTCAACAGCTTTAAAGAAGTGCATGAAGACTTCCTTTCTATTAATGTGTGGAAACAAAAAGATACCAATCATCCCTTTCCCCCCTATTCATGTGCATCCCAAGCAGAAATTTAATTTCCTTTTCTGGAAAAAAATGGATGTCTGGCCAGTTAGAACGATTGTAGGCAGCTAGTTCTAAAATAATACCAAAATATTGAAGATTTCTGTGTTTTCCCTAAATAATGTTTTGCTTCATAAAATATGCACTCTCACACAAAACCATGTATATGCAGACTCTGGCACATGGAAACAGAGACATCCACATTCACACAATTTATAAAAAACCTCTAAGCCCAGATGAGGATTTGAGGAATCTATAGATTAAGACAAAGACAAGTGCTCGCACACATCCCCAAAGCAGACTCCTCAAACTAGTCACACACACATAAAATGATCCACCCCCATGCGGACACGCTCTCTCTCACATGCATGCTCCACGCTAATAGGAAACAGGAGCATAATTTTTCCTCTAATTACATATTCAGCACTTCTGAGAAAATGAGATTTGGGTAATTCAGCTGGACTGAGAAACAAGACTCTAATAAAATGGAATTTGTAACAATTCCACTGTTAAATTAGTTAAATGGAGAGGAAGGCACACTGGCAAATTGACCCCTTGCTCTCCTAAAGACTAATCGGACTTTTGAACCCCAGTGTGTGCTAACAAAGCCTGTGGCTGTTGCAGAAATGGGGGGGGGGGAGGAGAATCACCATGGCGCTAGGAAAGAAGCACAAGTAAACTGGAGTGAGGGAAGCCATGCAGGACACAACAGGAAACTGCTAGCTGGGATGATTTTAACATAAAGCTGACCTTATCTTTACTTGTGTACTGATCTGGCTGTTGAAAGCAGGCAACTCAGCTCTCCTACAAGAAACCCTTCCTTCCTACCATTCTGGGAGGAAATACCTAGAAATTAAAATTAGGTGAATAAATCAGGACTGCAAAGGTTCCCTCCTAGCAGCCTCCCATAAATTTCAAACCTTTAACACTAACCTTTGTATAGCAATAAGTGGGGTACCAGATGAGCGAAGAAGCCATAAAGGATTTTCCAAAATTCGATTTCATCATATGGATGCATTTTATATAATAGAACAAGAGTATCTGCACTATACTGGAAACTCGCTAGCATCTATTCACCAGCATCTCAGGCAGTTTTGATGCATAACTAGTTAAACGTAATTATGCACTGTAAGATTATTATTGAAAGGGGAATCATTCATTTGGCTGCCATTTCTCTTATTTGAGATGAAATGGAAGAAGGCTGTAGTTAGAGGAGAGATGCAGATTTTGAATATTTTATCTTTGATATTCAAAACAGTACTTAACAAAAGACCATTATGAGTCAACACACCCATATTTAGTTCCAGTTGCATTTTACTTACACCTCCCCGGCAACCACACACAGTCAAATGAGCCACTTGATGGGCTCTATCCCACTCTGCCTTCCGCAGGCCCACTGGCAAAACCAAGTCTTCAGGGCCTTCAGAAAGAGTGTCAAAGTGGGGGCCAGTCTAATTTTTGAAAGAATGATATTCCAAAGGGAGGACGCCACCACAGAGAAGGCCCTTCTTCTGAGTCCCACCAAATGTACCTCCTTAGGGGATGGGACTCGCAACATTCCTTGTCCCCACTTTAGTGGGTTGGATGAATGTGACTGGGAAGAGATGGTCCCTCAGATAACCTGGTCCCAAGCTATGAAAGGCTAAAGGTGATAATCAGCACCTTGAATTGCACCTAGAAGAAAATTGGCAACCAATGCAGTTCCCACAGGAGAGGTAACACATGTGCACACCTAGCTCTGAACATAACCCTGCAGGCTGCTGCATTTTGAACCAACCGGAGTTTCCAGATGTTTTTCAAGGGCAGCCCTATGTAGAGCGTGTTGTAGAGATAGTTATTAGGACTGTTTCTAATAGTAGGGTCTACCAGTTCCCCCCTCCCATAATTCCTTCTAAAATTGAGGTAGCAGGGAATGACACAAAGAGACAAAGTCAAGAACATGCAAAAAATCTTTCCCCTGGTTCTTGAAGTCTTTCATCTTTCCTCACACCCATTTCAGACAAAATATAGGAATCCCACACTCTTTCCTTTATCCAAATGGTATCTCTGGTTTACCATTGCTTTTTACTTGGGGAAAGAGCAGATCTCCAAAGCCTTAAGAAGCTTGAGAATGTTAACCTACAATGAGAATATCTCCCACTAAGCATTGGATCACCACAGAAGGATTACCTTCTTAGACAATTCAAGCCTTAGTAAAGGAAGGCAGCCAACATGAAAAGGGAAGTCAATGGCATCACCCCTTTACAGAAAGGGAGCAAGAAGAGGCCGTGGAGGGATGTTCTGCTTCAGATACCAAGACAACTTCACTGACTTTGGGTAGTTTGCAAACTTACTGCCAAGAAGAAAAAAAAGAAACATTTGCTGCCTGTAGATAGCAGCAAACCTCTGGGCTGACCTCGTACCTTGTTTCATCTCCCACTCTGTCTCCCCATCGAGCAATTTTTACATGTCCATCTGCAGACTGAATGGACAACTGGTATCATATAAGAGATCTCTAAGAGACAGTTATTTAATTAATTTTTAATCTGATTTATAGAGATGTCTATTTGAGAGATTCTGAATAAATGTTAGCTATAAGCTATTATGAATCCAGTGTTGGTCCTTTGAGCCAGGGTCATGATAAAGTAATCTAGAAGAATTCATAAGGTCACCTGGATTTAACCAGTTTGATGTATTAAGATTATCTTGGAGGAGTCTTTCCTACAATTAGTGCAAAGGTAGCCTCTTTAGATGTCCTCTCACCCAAGCAATTTCCCCCCTTAAAACAGTAGCTTCATTGTTATTGTTGATAAAGGAGACGAGGAACAGACATTATTTAAAAAACAAAACAAAACAGGAATCCCATCAGGAGGATGGAGACAGAGCAATGACTGAGCCAGTGTTTGATTCAGTGACAGAAAAGGTGTATGTCTTCTGTCCGTCAAGAGACAGATGAGCTCTCTTGTTACATTACTCCTAAAAATCCCTACACCGTTTGTCCTTGTGCAGGGTACACAAAGAATGCAGAGATCTATCTCTTCACAAAACAACAAACACTCAAAACAAACAACTACAGCAAATGCTAAGCGTACATCTCTCTTCAGATCAATATTCCTTAGAAACAGAAGAGTGAACATCTATTCAAGGGTGGACAAAATATACCTATCTGAAAAGTTTATTAAAGAAATGCCTGATAAGTCAAAGTTTGGAAGAACTGAAAGTGACTCTCCTAACCACCACTCTATTTCTTAAGTCATTGCTTATACTTAATGCTCAGTCCCTAGGCTATATAACTCAGGAGTCTGCAACCTTGACAACTTTAAGACTTGTGGATTTCAGCTCCCACAAGTCTTAAAGTTGTCAAGGTTGCAGACCTCTGATATAACTGGTTCCAGGTAAGCTTTGGTTGTATAAGCTAGTTGGCTTTTTTGGGAAGGAGGCATTTGTAAACCTCCTGTGTTTTCCATTGCTTTCCATAAAAAGGGAGGAAGGGAAATACAAAACAGCTATACAAAGGTATTTTGATTACTAAGGATACAACCCTTCCTGTTGTATACCCTGTGCAAACTAAGAGGAATAACATGAATGTTGCCTAGGCTCTTCTCTAACAGGAGTGAACAGGGACCATGACCCAGGCCCCACCCACGGAGAAAGCCCATCCAAAATACAGATTTGTATTTGAAATGATTCGCTGGATTGCTCCTTTTTCATTCAAGGCAATAAAGTTAATCATTTAAAATATAATCCCAAGAGATATTTCATTATTTGAGGTCTTCCCTTATGCATTCTCATTTATCAGGCCATTGATTTCAATAGATAAAAACAAGAGAGAAAAGAATTACGTTGACATAGGATGCACTGAGGGGAAAAAAAAAGAGGGGGTGGCTGCAGCTGCTGAAATGTACATTCCATGGTTGAGCTTTCATCTTAAAAAGCATCCTGGTTCTGCCACTTTTGTTTTAAACCCAAAAGTGTTTGCGTATGTATGTCTACATACTCACACATCAACACACTTACGCTTTTATTAGAGATTAATTAGAAAAAAATAAAAACTATAGGCTATAAAAATAAAAAACAGAAAATGTGGAAAAGAAAAAAAAAGATTAAAAAGTAACTTCCTCCTTCATCACAACCAATTTTAGTAACGTAGCATTGTCTCTTAAAATACAAGTGCTGTCTTCTTCCCATCTCCCATTTCTCAACTACAAACAAAATCCAAAAGCCTCATCATTCTTTCCTTAACAGCAAAAGTCCATTGAGAGTTACCAGAGATTACTATATATTTACAGTATTTTAACCTGGAACAAATAAGCCAACTTTATATTCTTCCCTTGTATTTTTAACAATCCTAGTTTTTAATCCCCTCAAATGTCCTAGAGCTTGATTTCTTTTTGTTTTTTTCTTTACCCCTCTTCAAAAAATCCTTCACAATGTAACAGATCTTTTGTACATCCAGTAAAAAAAAGATTTTCCAAATCACTCTTCTGTTTTGATATTTGTATGTCCTTTTTAATCATTAAGACACTAAACAGTTTTGTTTGTTATGTCCAGTATATCAACTTTTTCCATATTGTTCTTGTAATTTGTTATACTAAATCCACATTCAAATCCATTTCAATCTTATTTAGTTTAGCTTATTCTTCTGAGATATCATTAACCCACCATCTATTTATGATGTCAGACATTCTTAAAATTAATTCCTGAGTCCATTGTTTAAAAATATTCTTCAAAACATTCACTGTTAAAAGTATTTTGCTCCATTCTTTATTAAAAAGTTGAATTTAAGTATATTTCTCTTTTAACTTAGTCTTTACTATCTTCTAGTTCTCTCCAGTGTCTAACCTTCATAGTCCCTTCCTATCATGTTGGTTTTTTTTTCCCCAAAGAACCCAATGACAGTTTCCCATGGGAAAGATTTTTATAATTAATTTCACATATTTTATTCCAAATCCACTTTTAACTTTCCAAAATCAACACTCTAAACACTCTTTTGCTGTTTATTCTAAGAAGTAATATTTTTCTAGTCCTTTAAGTTGTATTCAAAGCTAAGGAGAAGGAAACCCACACAGTGAATGCGGTTAAAACTTGCCGTTCTGAAGGTTCTTGATATTTAAAAACAGTCATTTCAAAGACGCTTAAGAAATGGGGTTCCGATAAGCTTATTTTGTCCATAAAACTTGCGTTATGACTATGAGCTTAGATGGAATCCCTTGACTCATAAGTTCCCCACAAAAACCTCAATTTTTACCGTCTACTCACAAGAAGCAGCTATCTGGAATGCATGTGTCCATCAATCTCCACCATAAACTCTATCCTGCTTCAGAGGGCTGTGTAACTCGCCATGGCCTCATCAAAGTTCTCTTGAACCCAAAATGCATTGCACATTGCAGATTTTTCTTTAAATATTCTGAGCAAACTAATTTCCCCAGTCCTTCTGCACACCCAGTTACTAATCTTTACTTGTACTTAAGCACCAAAATGAAAAGAAGAGAGGCGGCACAGCAAACATTACAAATCCCGCTTTCAACCATCTCCACTCATAAGGAAGGCCTGGATCAAAGTCCTCACCAGATATGCTAGAGCGGTGGCCCCCAACTTTTGGGCACCAAGGACCGGTTCCGTGGTGAGAGGTTTTTCCGTGGACTGGAGGGGGTGGTGGTTTTGTATGCTGCCTGCATCCTGCGGATGGGGCTTCGCTTGCTTGCGCGGCTCAATTTCTAGCATGCCACGGAACAGTGCCAATCCATAGACCAGGTGTTAGAAGCTACTGTGCTAGAGGTCACATTGACATTAAATGTTAGTTGAAGAGAAGTCTAGTGTCAAGAGAAAGAAAGCAACATGAAGCAGAGTGTGTGGAGCTGTACTGGAACAGCTAGGCAGTTGTAGGTCCAGCTTAATTTCTGTTTGAGGCTTCCATGGAGGAAAATCAGGTGTTCCTTCTAGTTCCCACACTTTGTGGTTGCATCAGCGGAGAAAGGAGGGGAGGGAGAGGGTGCACAAGGCCACAGCCTCTCTGATCCATCACCCTGGCAGCACTGATTGGAAAGGAGAGGGGATCGATACAGAGCGAGGTGTCGGCATCAGGCATTCGTGGCTGTCAGGGGCTTTGAATGGTCTGATGAGGGCTGGGAATGTGCTCTGGCTTTGATAGGTAGGAAAGTGCTGAAGTGGCCACTTGGAAGGAAGGGGTGGGCGATTAATAGAATGAGATTATAGCTGTAGTGCATTGGCAGTGAGGGGGAGTATCCGAGCATGGGCTGAAGAAACTCTATCAGCTCTTTATCTATGGAAGTAGACTCTCAAACTAATAAGGACTGGGATGATCCCAGGCCAGAAGTCTCTCTCCTCCTGCATTCATTGCATGGTTTAAGGGGGCCATGAAATAGAAGTATCCAAATGTATTTTATACAAAGGAGTTGTGAAGGTCACAATTCTTCCAAAAGCCAAGGCCATAATTAATAAAACGTGCACACTCATCCCTCTCCCCTTCCCAATACATCAAATGGAGGATGGATGCCTCACCACTTTGGTACAAAACCACACATAGAGTCTTATAAACAACAATCCCAGTTTAGCTCACAGATATACTGCTAACCAGCCGATAGTTACTGTTCATGACTACACTTGATTTATATTACACATCAGAGACTAGGATGCCTTGGGAGTTCCACCCACCGCTAAAAACAATTAGGATTGCTTTTGAGGTTGCAGGTGATAAAACTCATTGTGTGTCTCTTGGCTGAGGAGTGAGTCTAGCTCTGCTTATTAACATACTGAGGTTTTTGGCATCTATCTGTTTGTTCTTTGCTGAAAGCAAACAAAATAGAATTTTGTTTGAAAAAACCCAAAGCTGCTTTTATGACGGAGTAAAAGTCAAGCAGCACAACTTCTAATTCAGAGTTGGCAAACCATTCCTTAAGACTACTCTGTTTGAGAAAATTACGTATATTTAGACAGGAAGCAGTTTCCGGAGGGGCTCCATATTCTAAAAAAAGTATCTCCACTCTGCATTTCTTTATCTATGTTTTAAGAACATGCATAAAGGAACAGCCAGAAACTGGGGCACTTGTAATGTTGGAAAGATTCAGGAAACACCGACATGGCTTCCACAAAGGTTAAGACCTGGAGAATTTTGTGAAGTGCTAAACTCAAAGAGTTTCCAGATGGAGAAAACCGGTGTTAGGAATTGAACGGCATTAGAGCAGACATGTCAAACTCGCGACGTCATGTGACGTTACGCGATGTATTTGCCATTGCCGGCATTGGGGTGGGTGTGGCTTCCATGTGACGTCTCCGGCTCGCAGGCTGGCAGTTTGACACCCCTGCACTAGAGGTAGTCCTCGACTTACAACAATTCATTTAACGACCATAGTTTCGGTCAGGGCTTTTTTTGTCATAGAATGACCAGAATGGAGTTCTGGCACCTTTTTTGGATGGAACCTTGTAGGGTAGGCAAAGCGGGTTGTATGACGTGTGAGTTCTGGCACCTTTTTTTTTTTTTTTTACAAAAAAAGCATTGGTTACGGTACTGAAAAATTGACTTATGACCATTTTTCACACTTATGACTGTTACAGCATCCCCATGGTCACATGATAAAAATTCAGATGCCTTGGCAAATGACTCATATTTATTACAGTTGCAGAGTCCTGGGGTCACCTCTTGTGCGGCCTTCTGACAGGAAAAATCAGTGGGGAAACCAGATTCACTTAACAACCGTGTTACTAACGGCAGTGATTCATTTAACTGTTACAAGAACGGTTGTAAAATGGGGCAAAACTCACTTAACAAATGTCTCACTTAGCAACAGAATTTTAGGCTCAATTGTAGTCGTACATCAAGGACTACCTGTATACAGCTACCCCATATTATCCTCATTAATAGATTTTATGCAGCAAAGTCAGAAGTGATGGGGATATGAGAATGTCTGAACTTATTCCCATTAAATTTCATGAATATGAAAGATGACTGAACACTACTAGCCCCACTTGGAAGTGGCCATAATTTCAATCCCATTTGGAAGTAGCCATTTCACACACAAAGATGCCTGATACAAGTTCCTCAAACAAAACATGCAAATGGAGCCCAGTGGCTGGGTGATTTGGAACATATATATGTAGAGAAGAAAAACTGCAATGCTATGGGAAGAAGCCGCGCTGCTGATAAGCTCCTAGCTTAGTCAGATGCAGCAAAGATATTGCAATACCAGATATTGTATATCTGGTTAGAATTTCATTAAAAAAAATAATTCCTTAGTTTCATTTACAAGCTAATTAGTATAATTGACTCTAAATTAACTCTTCATAACATGCAGGTTCCCAAACAACTTGTCTCATCCGATGTCTTCCTATCTCTTGCCTTTCTGGACTTACCAGACCAGACCAAACTCTCTAAATATTTTGGACTCCAGTTCCCATCAGCTCTAACCATCATGGCCAGTGGGAGGAATATTAGAAACTACAAATCTGCATGAACTGGAGGCTCACAAGTTCCTCACCCCATGCATCTCCAGTCTGATTCTCAAAGTTGGAGGGATGATGAGAGTTCCCAGAGAAGCTCTATGTCCACTACTCTCCCAATACAAGGGGTGATTTAGCCAGGAGGTTCACTGATGGATCAACTTGCTCTTTTTCAACTATCTGCTTTTTCTTACTATCTGGCTCCCACTTTCCAAGGATCCCAGCTCTTTCTTTGGAACTTTAAGTCCCCAAATATACTTCAGGACTCTATGTCGAGGGAGGCAGGGCCATTAAAAACTTAGTGAAATAGCCTGTGTAGTTGATGGTGCATTAGCATTATACTGGAGGGCAAGGCAATAGAGAGAGAGAGAGAGAGAGAGAGAGAGAGAGAGAGAGAGAGAGAGAGAGAGAGAAAGAGATGATTTCATTTTTGTTATGGCTTAATGAAAAAGTACTCATCAATATGTTAATTGTGATTTCATTTTAACAAATCCAACGCTGCTCTCCAGAATGGGACATTTTAGTTGCTTCTAAGATTACCCTACTGTGTTTGCTGCTCATTACTAGAACAATCACACATATAACACGGGTGCAATTTAAAGTGCAAAAGGAATTTCCCCTACCCACATACTGTACAAAGTACTAGATTTGACTGACCAATGCCATCGTTGCTAAAAAAAAAAAAAGTTTAGATGCAAGTAGCCTAATTACAATTTGGGTAATTAAAACATCCATTGTTTAATCTGTAAAGGCAAGTTATAATTACTGGAGCTGCTCATTGAGGGAACTGCATTTACTCTGGTTCTGATTAAATTTTTCAGGACTGGGTGGACCACTGGTCAAATTGAGACAGTGGCTTCAGGCAGCTGGGGTTTTTTTTTGAGAATAACAAAAGGGTAGCAAACTGTCAGATATTTAATTTACTAGGGCTGTCTTTTTTTCTTTTCCTTTTTCTTTAATACCATAATATGTATCTGGACTTGAGATGGACAGAAGGATTGTTTCCTATTTTGCCTTGGGCAGCAAATGTCTTGGGCAAGCACTGTGTACTCTGTTGTAAGTATGAAAAATATAGTTTAATTAGTGAACATCACCAGTTTCTAAATCATACTTCCTTCATCTTGTGAATCAATCAGTCATATATATGTTTTGGAATTGAAATAGTTTTTAAAAACTGATTTAGTTGGTTTAAAGGATTATTATAATCTAAACATATTTCAATGACAAATGGGCTGTATACACGAGTGACATAGCAAAATTATTTTTTGAGTTCCTACAAAACGTGTCGCATAAATATTACACAATTTCATTAATTGCTATTGAGTAATGGAGTTATCAGATGCTGGATATGAAACAACCTTCCCCAAACATGGGTCTTCTGGACCACAGGTCCCCAACCCCTGGTCCGTGGGCTGGCATCAGTCCACGGCATGCCAGAAACCGGGCCGTGCAAACAAGAGAACCTCCTTCCACAGGATGTAGGCAGCACACAAAATCACGCCCCGTCCGGTCCGTGAAAAAAACTCTCTCCACGGAACCGGTCCCTGGTGTCCAAAAGGTTGGGGACCTCTGTTCTAGTCAGGTTAGATTTCGTGTCCCAAATTTCCTAACCTGAATCCTAGTTGGGGAAGGTTGAAATCCAGAAAGCACTGGCAAGCAAAGACTAGTGTCATGTTAAATATTTACGCTGGCCCTGCAGTAGGCAAAAGGGATTAGCCCCTTTTCACTGCTTAAAAGCAAAAACCCCTAGAAGGCAGCTGAAGATAACACCAAAGTATGTCCCACAGGTTTTCATATCTTGTGCCAGCACTTGACAATTAAAAAGTTAGCCGAAGTCCAAAGCCAGACACAGCAGTGGGAGCAGCACTTTGAAAATAATGGGAATGAACAGAGAGGAGGCAGCAGTGGAAAACGAAAGAGGGACAAATTCTGGTCCTAGAGATTTGGAACATTTTATTGGTGCAGCATACTAAATCAAGAAATAATTGTTCCTATAAGAATTGTCTTATAGGCTATTGGAGTTAAAGGTTAAGTATGATATTTTTTTTCCTTTTTTTAATTATTATTTTTTTTCTTTTTTTCTTTTCTTTTTTTCTTTTTCTTTTCTTTTTTCTTATTATAATAAATTCTTTTAATTATTAACCCTGTATTCTGCTCTGGGAAGTGAAGGGAGGGGGGTTGGGGGTGGGAGGGAGGAAATGTGGGGGGGGGGTAAGTGTAATATAGATAATGGTTGCTTATAGGGGTGCGGCCTGGGCACTCCCCTTATGCTGCGTTCATGGGTTTGATAGGGATGAGAGGTGGGCAAATGTAGACAGGAAGTAGGGTAGGGAGAGGAGAAGGGGAGGGGAAGAGAGTAGGATGGGAGGTGAGAAAGAGGAGGGAAGTAGGGAATGTTTTAAGAGAGGGTGGACGCAGCCTGGGGGGAGTGCGCAGGTCGTAATAATGTTTATTTTATCTTAAAATTGTATTGTATACTTTTTTTTTATAATGTTTATATGGAAAAAATAAAAAACTTTCATTAAAAAAAAAAAGAAATAATTGTTCCTCTTCTCTTCTGCTCAAAGCTGATCTGGTCAACTTCATAGGTTCTTTTCCATCTCTCCTTTCTGAGCTGGGCATATATACCTTCTCTACTTTATTTCAATTTATCTGAGGTTCCAACAGCCTCCCCCCCACACCTTTTGTTTCTTCTTTTTCTTATGGTTTTCTAAGCATCACGCTGACCATTGGAGCCACTCCCGGGATTTGCTCTCCAGACTGCCTTCTCTGCCAGCAATTGTCTCATTGTTTGTAGCTGATCCCTGAGGGCCAGAGATTACATCCTGGCAGGATCTTCTCCAAGATCATCCAGAGACTTGGACTAGAACCCGCTGATTCAGTGCAAATTCCATCAGTAATGGATGTTCATCTCAGATACAGCAAGAAGGTGGCTCAGTTCTGGCAGAAGCTCTCTAGAGATGGAGGAGCCTGGAGCCAGCTGGAATTCTCTGAGTCAGTGAGACACCCAGCAAAGAAGAGTCTAGGCTAGGACATAACCGGGAGGGGTACTTCTAAGTGAACTGGGACATTCCTCTGGGCTACATTGCCATCCGTTTTCTGTTGCATTTTGCCAAATGTCCCATTTCCTGAATTTGCTATGACCACTTTCTTTCCAGAAATCTTGCAAAAGTGAGACAAACTTTTTATGACACCAGACATTCAGCCAAAATGACTGTACTGCTAGTGCTTGACTTACAACCCTTTGTTTAGTGACCGATGGAAGTTACAATGGCAATGAAATAAGTGACTTATGGCCATTTTTCACCCTTACCACCGTTGCAGCATCCCCATGATCATGTGATCAAAATTCAGATGCTTGGCAACTGGTTCATATTTATGATGGTTGCAGGGTCATGTGATTGCCTCTTGCAGCCTTCTGACCAGCAAAGTCAATGGAGAAGCCAGACTCACTTAACAACTGTGTTACTAATTTAACAATTGTAGTGGTTCACTTAACAACTGTGGCAAGAAAGGTCGCAAAATGGGGCAAAACTCACTTTGCAACTATCTCACTTCACAATCTAAATTTTGGGGTCAATTATGGTCGAGAGTTGAGAATTACCTGTACAGAAAAGTGCCTAAGGACTAGGACAGTGTTATCTAACCCAGAGGTCCCCAACCTTTTGGGCACCAGGGACCGGTTCTGTGGAGAAAGTTTTTTCCACGGACCGGAGAATGCGTGGTTTTGTGTGCTGCCTGCATCCAACGGATGGGGCTTTGCTTGTTTCTGTGGACCAGTTGTTGGCAAGCCGCGGCCCATTACCGGTCCATGGACCGAGAGTTGGGGACCCTGATCTAACCAATCTCACCAAATAGATACCTTGGATTTATAAATAGCAATTCCTATTCCTCATGTTTAAAGTGAACGGCATAAACAGTTTCCAAAAACCAATCAAGTTCACAAGGGGTTTTAGTTTAGTGAGAAAAGGGACATCTGCATAGCACAATCCTTCCCTCAAACTCGTTGTCCTCAAATACGGCTTATGAGTGTTGTTTTTCCTTTATCTCCATTAGCCTAGTTTGTCAAAATGTTTGCATTATTCTCCTGTCTTCAGCAGAATAATTTTTTTTCTAGTCACAGAATTTTAATGCAGGATTCTAAACCCTGTAGCTCAGTAAAAATTAAAGAGGAAAAAAAAGAACTTTATTATACACATTTTTTTTTGTTTTCTCTTCTAGTGTGCCAGATTTGGCCAAACATAGTATCATGTTTCAAGATCTGAACTCGACTTTCATAAAAAGAAACTGAACATCTCAGTAGAAAGCAGAACGTTCACACAAACATAGAAATGATACAAATACTTGGTAAATTATGAAATGATATACTTGATCTACGGACACAAAACTCGGATATGCCGGTGAAGGATCAATAATAGCTTTGAGTGTATACCAAGTGCATTTTCCCCAAGGACTTTATTCTACAGCTGGAATGAGGGAATCAAGTTAGGATTCCAGATATCCAAGCTTTCTAAAATGAGAGGAGCTAAACTCAGAACTACCTTGAATCCTATTGCGTACAAACTTTATGTTAGACTTACATGGCCAAGTGCTGAGAAAAATTCAGTTTTGTTTATTTTTTAGAATAATTACTTTTATTAATGTTTAAAAATACAAAGATAAAAAACTAATGTAAACTAAGAAAAATATAAAAAAAAAGAAACAGGAAAAATAAAAAGTGCAGAGGAAAAAAAGACTAGGAGGGAAAAATAAAGAAAAAAGAAATAAAGAAATGACTTTCCCCTTCATCAAGACAAATACAAACCATTTCAGTAACTTATCACCTGCTCTAATAATTCAATCAAAGATCCCTTCATACCATATCTCATGCTATTTATTATCAAATAATAAAAATTAGATTTTGTTCATATAGGAGAACTTTTTTTTTTTTACAAAAAGACACATATCATATGTCTGGTAATTATGTTAAATATTAAGATTAGATGTTATTACTAATATTAAGTAGTATATTAGTTCATTAAATAGGCACCTGGTACATGTATTTATATCTAGTCTTCACACATGAAAATAATATAAAACCTTATATAAAAAATAATTTAGGGAAAAGTCGACTTCACAACTAAAGTGATGGGGTTGCATCTTTCATTGTTGGGGAGACATAATTCAAGACAGTTAGGCCTGCAACTGTGGATGCCTTTAATGAAGAAAAGAGTTGAAGTGGGATAAACAGAAATAGTTATAGGAGAAAGCAGGTTGAGCTGGAAGGGAGAGTTTAACATGTTGTCAGTTTAGAGTCATTGCGTTGCCACAAGAGACCCAAGTCCAGCCCCTCCCCGTGAATTCCCTTGATCCTTAGCTGTAGCAAATTTAGCTTTGATTGTTAGTTGTCTAGAATCTTGCATATAGGTAGCAATAATAAACTCTACTATGGTCTGAATTCAACAAATGCTCCCGGTTAATTGCATCTGACATTAGCAGACTTTCTCTGCTGAAGGTCTTATTTCAAACACACATCTGCACAAAAAGAAACAAGCAAAGCCAATACAAACTCTGAAGTAATTCTGGGAAGCAATACAGGTAATCCTCTATTTACAATCACAATTGGGAGTGGAAAATTTTTACATGGTGCAGTTGTTAAATGAGACATCATGTAACACTAAATTTTATCCTTTTTTTTTTGCCATGTCATTTAGCAAGACATCACACAACTGCAGCTTCCAATCTCCTGGAGGTTTTCCCATTGACTTGGCTTGTTGGAAGCTGGCTGGGAAGGTCACAAATTGTGATCCTGTGACTGTAGAACGCTGCAACTGTCATAAGCGCAAGCTGGTTGCCAAGTTCCTGGTCACAATCATATGACTCCAGAACCCTGTAATTGTCATAAGTGCAAGCCAGTTGCCAAGCAATCAGATCACAACCATATGACTGAAAGGATGCTACAACGGTCATAAATATGAGAATTGGTTGTAAGTCACTTTTTTCACTATCATCATAACTTTCAATGGTAGCTAAACAAAGTGGGGGACTTCCTGTATCAGAAAGCTACTGGCCCTTCCTTGTCTAACCATAATTGAAGGACAGCAGTCTTCTCAATGGACACACATCAGTTCATGAACAAAAAACTTTATCTACAATCTCACCTGTAAAAGCAAGCACCTAGAAATATTATAGGTTCCAGAACTAAACTCTGAGCCTAAATGTATCTGTCTTCTTCCAGTTGGGCTCCTTTAACAAATCCAATCAATCAATCAATCAAGTTAGAAAAAGTGCTACTACACTCCTGATTTTCTGACACTCCTTGATAATTCTGCTCTAGCTTAGTAGTTCTTCTCTGACTCCTTTTGTGGACCTTGTTCTTTCTTGTTCTAGTATGACAAAAGCATGAAGTCAAGAAAATTCAGTCAACTATTAATATTGGCAAATACTGCCTGGTGCTGTTAGCTGGCCTGGGTTGCTCTTATGGCCATGGTACAGCTTGGCAAATTGCTCTCCCCATCATATAATTTCAAACTAAGGAAGGTGGAATGTTTGTATGTGAACACCCGTTCACATGTGAAGCCATTTATTAAACCACAGGAAATTTCTAGTTAAAACAACATATCATCATCACCGTTTCTGGGATCCAAGTCAATTTTATCTATTTCAGCAAATACTAGACTTGAATAAAATGACTCCATAGATGCCAAAATGGAAGCTATAAATATTAAGGTCCAGATAAAGTATTCCTCAAAATCTTTCAATTAAAGTTGCATATCATTGCTAGCAAAAGTATTGCATTTGGTCTATTATGTATAAAGTTCCATGAGTTAAAATGAGTTAAAATGAAAGCAGGGATTTTAAAAAAAAACTCTTAAGTCTACGTATTTATGCATGTAAGTATATGCATATGAGTGCACATGAAACTATTCAATATGTCTGAATCTGTAAAATCAGTGTTTTTCTAAAAAAAAAAAAAAAAAAAAGGTGCCAGAACTCACACACGTTATACAACCCGCCTTGCCTGCCCTACCAGGTTCCATTCAAAAAAGGTGCCGGAACTCTGTTCTGGGCGTTCTATGAGGAAAAAAAGCCCTGTGTAAAATATATATTTGTATAGGAACTATGTTACAAAACAATGTGGAAAATGTTGTTTGAGCAGGTGGGCTGCTGAGGACATGTATTTGCAAGAGCCAAACAGCCTCAGTGGGGTGGCTAGATGTCAGGACATCACAAATTTTACCAGCCTAAACAAGAGTTGCATTCCAAGAGGGTGCACACAGGACATATTTGGGGGAGGTAAAGGATGAAATAGAGTCTGCCAAGTTTAAGGTACTAGTTTTAAGGATCCACTCATATTTTTTTAAAATGATAGCAGCAATTGGGGGGGGGAGACATAAAAGTGTGGCACTCTCTTCACTCTTCTTATCTCTGCTTTAAGTGAATGTGTGCAAGCTATGAAGATATAAATCTTATCAAGTTAGTCTGATTAGATGCATTTCCTGTAATTAAAACACACACACACACACACACACACACACACACACACACAAACATTTTTCATATAAGAAAAAAGAAATGTGACATAAATAGATCAATACAGATAGTCCTTGCTTACTGACGGCCTCATTCAGCAACTGTTCAAAGTTACAGTGGTGCAAAACAAGGAGATTTATGACAGGTCCTCCAACTTGCAGCCATCGCAGCATCCCAGCAATCACGTGGTTATAATCTGGGTACTTTGCAGCCAGTGTATATTTACAATAGTCACAGTATTCCATGGTTATGTGATCACCATTTGTGACCCGTCACAGCTGGCTTCCAAAAGAAAACTCAATGGGAAAGCCGACAGGAAGTTGCAAGTTGTGGTCACACGGTGTTTCACTTAACAATCATGAATGTTGACTTATTGAATGCAGTAAAAGTGAAGTCATAACTCTGTGATGTTCTGCTTAACGACCAAGTCCCTTAGTGACAGAGTTGCTAGTCCCAACTGTGTTTGGTGAAGTATCCGTAATCGTGAACTTTGATTTAATTTGGTCTTTATTTTTTTGCTTCGCTTTGACTTTTTTTTTCTTAATTTCCAACCCCCATGCCCGCCCCACCAGCAGCAGAGATGAAATGAATTACCAATGCTGCTATATTAACATGTCCTCGTGCATTTGCCCAAAGTCTTTCTATGTAAAACATTTCCTGTAAGCCGGTTGGGCCTACTATCCACCAGCTACTTCCAGATTTAGGGCAGCGGAGCAGAAAGGATCCTAGCTAGACCGAGACTGTTAAAAATGAGGAAAAAATATTGAAAGGGTTGAAGAAGCAGTTAACAAGAGTAAATAACAAAGAAAGGATTACATTTGCAACAATGTCTCATGATGAAAAAATACCTATTCTCCAAGGATGTTTTTAATTTGCTGACAATCATTCTCCTGCCTCCAAGTACCTTTCAAGCGATGGCCATTTTGAGTTTAAGAAGGCCCTATCCTTTTGGAAACAAACTGTGCTTGGATTTGCCCCAAACTTCATAGGATTCTGGCTGCCTTCCAACTACAAACAACAGGTATCAGAGTGAGTAAATTTAAGAGAAGCTTTGATCCTTCCTCTACAAACCAGCCCACATTAATACAGTCTGTCCGGTGCTGATTGTTGGATCCACTGAACATATTACCGGTTCGGCAAGACGATTCACAGCGGAGTGGAACTTGAACCAAAGAAAGCTGCTTGCAGCAGAAACCTAATGAGGATGAGAACAATTTTTAAGGACCAAGCTACTGGACAGGAAGATGGTGATCTCTGTCAATTCTGCTGCACCAGGAAAAGCCTTTGGTGGCTTTGTAGCTTCTCTTTATCTTTGATTTAAGCCAGCCACAATGCTGTGGCTCAACTCCCAATGCAACCTGCACACACCTTGTGTTTGCCTCTTTCTTCTACCCAACTTCTTCCCATCTGCAACCAAGAGAATCTTTTACTTGCCAGCTAAATGGACAGTTGGATACCATATCTATGAGATCCAGATATAAATGGGGCAGCATAGCCTGGAGCGGCTGGGAAAGTGACAGCACAGCCTAGGCTCTTTGAGGCAGCTTTTGGTTGTATTTTGCCACCAATCTTTGCAAATCATTGTTTTCCAAATATTGGAGATCATAATGAAATATATGTCCCACTGAACATGGGATAGTTTATGTGTGGGCATGCAGCCCATGCATTTCATTTTAATAAAACTCCAGCAAAGGCAAAGTTTGACTTCAGCCAACAGATAATCGGTTTCCAAATCTATGTGTACATTATGTGTGTAAGGAATTGTGAGACCTCTTCATGGACTAAACTCTACCGTACTCTTTCATCTCTTTTGTTAAGACAGAATGTGTGTGAGAGTTTTGTGACTAGAATAGCAGCTGAATTTTACATAGACACTTTGGAACATCAATTCAAAATTTAAAATAGGGTTTTGCAAAGAGTTAAATCTGTGCATTTTGTCACAGGAAAGCACTTCTATTTTGGACGCACACACAGCTTAGAGTAACTCAGCATCTTGACAGAATCTGAAGCAGCCTTCCAACTTCAGCTAGCATGCGGTAGCATGTTAATTTCCCCATCTCCAAATTAAAAAAATAACAATGTATCTGCAAAGGGATTCAGGTGACAGTGGATCACAGTATATTATAGGACAGGCACATCTTAATATCTCACTATATAAGTGGTAAATTAATATTAAAATAATTCAACTAAAACTTTGACATTCACTAGGGATGGAGCAAATCAAACTTACTGAAACAAATGTTCAAATTGTATTTGGACTGTGGTAACATCCAATTTCAGCCCTACCATTTACTAGTAACGTTCCCTGCCAATAGTGTGGAAATTCACATCAACATTCGGCTTGCCATTGGACCCACACAATTTTCAGCTTGCTCCAGGTATAAAGCCCCACATTTTCAATCTACTTCTAAACATCTAAAATATATGCCCATCTCATATGTATAATAACAAACACCTAACACCTATGCACAGGTATCCATTATAAAAGCATACTAATTTATTTAACTCCACACAAATTGCTATTTCCTAAGCCTGTTTCCTAAAGCTTTAGTTTCTGGAATCCATTCTGAATTTGCCTGTAATGCTATGTAAGATTATACTTTTGCTAACCAAAATCAATGCAATATTTTGGCTATACACTCCCAAACTGATCAGTTAAACTAATATAATATACAATATTACACACATCCATTTATATGCACACCAAGTGTCAAGCAATTAGCAAGGACTAATGAAGGAGACACTTATTTTTATGGTTTTTAATCTTGAAGTTTAGAGGAGAAGCTCTGAACAATTAATGCGTCTATAAGAGATAAAGGGTCACTAGAGATTGCACTAGTGATCTTTTACATTTAACATCTGTGAACATGTAATCAAATGTTAAATATGTACAAAAATAATCCCATTATGACTTAACATATTAGCATCACTATTAAAATTGGGCCTTAATATTCAGTTTTTAAACTTTTGAATGACGAATCTTTATTTTGCAAACAAGATAAATTAATATGATAAAGGCACTGTGTTATGCCAATTATCCATTTAGCTAATATATATTCCCAGCTATTAAAAATATTCTTTTTCTATAAGGTGTTTATAGGCACAAATATTAAATAAAAGTAATGGGAAGAAACAAACACTTCCCATTGGGGAGACAGTGAACTGGCAGCTTCAATTTGCATATTTGAAGGATCCATTAAAATTTTGCAAAACTGTCAATTATCTAATTATTATAGGAATATAAGAGTAAGTGTGCTTGTGTGCACATGCATAGCATCTGGACATTTTCTTGCCAAAGTAAAAAAAAAAAAAAACTTGAACTGGTTCTGGATTGTTGTTTGAATGTCACCAAACTTCTATTAATTAAGAGCTGAAGATAAATTGAAACTGGACATTGTTGGCATTTGACAAACATGTGTTGATGGGTCTAAATAATCTAATTTTCATAATCAATCCTTCATAGGTTTCACATTTTTAACTTGGGTGAAAATTCCTTGGGCAGCAGAAATCACAGATATTTTGCTTACTATCAGATGGGTGGTTTTTTTTTAATCCTATAGTTACACCATAGGAACCAAGCCACAATTAAGATTAATGTTCAACCTTAAAGTTACTCTTGAATGCCCCAAAATGAACCGTGGCAGTGAGGCTACAGCCTCCATGCCACATGCAGCAAGGCCTCAAAGGAATATACCTGAATAAACCTAAATCAAAATGGTGGTGGGGGGGGGACAGGACAGGAATAATTATGTCACAAGCTGCAGCTTCTAGGCCTTTCCTTAAGTTCTTTGCATACAGTACGTAGTCTTTGCCAGTTAATTTTTTCTTGTTTTTAAATATTATTTAATGATGTTTTAATTACATTTTAATTAAATTAATTTAATGATAATGAATGAAAACTTCAGATGCGGATTGTTTCCTGCCCAGTGTAAGAGAAAAGAAATTTCAGCCTATTCTCTAAACAAAACAAACAAGTCACAAACAAATAATCTGCCTAAAATTATATACCCTGCCCCCCTCAAATACACTTAACACCTACGAACAAAGTGGAAGAGGCATAGAAAACAGAGAGGGTGCGGGAAGCCAGATGAAAATAAGGAGGCTTGAGAAAAGGTAAGAAAATCAAGCTATTCAGGGAAGCTTCTCCTTCCCCTAAATTCCCCCGTGCCGAGGTTTTGGGCTGTAGCCACTCATTTAATGAACTTGCTTGCAATATTCCCTTGCCTGGTCTAGAGGAAATGCAATATGCACCAGGCAAAACGTCCATGCAGCTTTCCTGAAGTCTTAGTTGGCTGAAGGGCTACGCAGTGCGACCAAAAGCAAAACCCCCAAAGGATTCCCCTAACAGAATACCCTCTGTGTTTTAATCATATTAGCCCAGACTGCCTTCTAGTTCAAAGCAAGAGAGGCTTCCCTACTATTCCCTTCAAGTGTTCATAAATCCCTCATGCAGCTTGACTGTGATATTTTTCTGAATGAGTCTTCATTTTCCCAGGGAATTCCATGCCTTAGCAAGAAGACACTGAAATTACAAAAAGCCTCTCGTCCAAACTCCCATGCTTTCTCTGGAATAGGAGCCATTCCATTCTGATTCTCTGACTAACACGACTAAGAGCAGAGAAAGCCATGATTCAGAGAATTCCCCTTCTCCAGATTGCTGAGAGAAGAAAAAAAAAGCAGCCACGTTACTCTGCAAACTTAAGGAAGTCCTAGGTGTGAATTATCTTCTCCTTCCGTTCAAAGGTTTGAAGCATTAAAGCAAATGATAATAACCTCCCTTCTTTTATTTAAGATTTTA